>NC_092521.1:15227897-15877063 GCF_037038585.1 Patagioenas fasciata
ACTCCTTACATTGAGTTTTTTGTAAATTCATCAGTCTGGGACCGCCCCTGAGAGCTCTGACTGACCAACTTGTTCGGGGCTACGGGGCGGCAGAGAATCAAGACCTGTGTATTATTTCCTCTGTCTTGCTCCCCACAGACACCGTGTCCCAGACACTTCCTGCAGGCCACTTCCTCCCTCTGCACGGATACGCAAGGTTTGGGAACAGGCACCCAGCCAGAATTCATTTCTTACGTAACAAAGAGAAGTCTTAATTACAATCTGCTTTGACACTGAGGTTGCTGGTGTCAGAGCAAGAGTGCCGAGCCTACCCGCAGACTGCAGCTTCGTCGTAAAGTCTGTGTGTTTGCTGCCACTGATGCTGCGTCTTAATAGAGATGAAAAATGCAGCAGTAGGACGGAGCTCTGTTCCAGGTCCCAAAAGTGCTCTGACTCCTTCTAAGCTTGATCACAGAAAGCCCTCTGGAGCACTCCCTGCATTAGTACTGCAGTATCTTGAATAACTGCAGTGGACTTTTCTTTTTGGCTGTGTTTTCTCCATCTTCACCTAGCTGCCGTGATCACGTTCCACAGAAATGATTTCCCACAGAAATTATTTCCATAAAGGACCTAGATTCTGCATTTACCTAGTTTATAAATTGCATTTCTCCCAGTATCGAATCATAAAAACTGGTGGGTTATACATATTTATATTTAAAGTGTAAACAACAACACAGATATGCACTCAGACATCAGCCAAGTCTTGTGTGTCATTTGGCCTCAACCTCCTATCACAGACACCAAATTTCTTCCTTGCTCTTGGCTCTGCCTGGCCCATGGGGTCCAAAAGTAGCAGAGAACAAGGTGTTACACCAGGTCCAGAGCCTGGAGTCCTGCTGGCCCCTCTCCCTTCGTCCTCAACCCCAACACACCCTTTCTTGCTCTCATTGCTTCTTGACACCTCTGTGTCTCTCAGATTGCTCTTCATGAGCCCCACAGAAGTACAGCACATATATGACGGCCTTGCAAAAAAGGCTGTATTTAGACATTAACTTCCAGCATGTCGTTTGACACTTTTGAGCTGAAGGAATAGCCTCAAAAAGAAAAAAGCTCAGTCACCTTCTCCAGCAGCTGGTGGTCTCTGAGAGAATATTCATGCCAGGGATGTCAAGTAAGTTATCATCATCCAGACAATAAAGAAGAAGCCAGTCCTAGGCATTGTTCTCAGGGCACAGCCCTCCATATATTTACAGAAGCTGCCATATGGGGTCAGACCATAAATTCATCTTATAAAGAAGCATGTCTCCTGCCTGCCTGGGCCACTGTCAGAGAGGGGACACTGTACAAATGGACCTTTTGCCTTTAGGACACAAGGAGCCATCAGGACACAGGAGTTTTCTGAACTGCACGTGCTGGTGCCTGAGCTGCCATGTACTGTCTGCAGAGAGTCCCGCAGCGTGGCGCAGGCCTCAGGGCATTTCTTAGAGTTCTGAAAAAAAATAGAGCTCTGAAACTCTGTCTTTTTTCATGAATAAAGCGGAAAGGTCATGCTAGTCAGTCAAACTGCCATGTTTTGAGTTCCATCTACTGAAAAGACCCCCGTTACCTAGATTGCCCAGTTCTATTGAAGAGCTTCCGAAGAGCCGGTGCCACTTGACTTCACTCTGCTTCATTTTGGTGCTGAACCTGTTGTTCCCTCAAATCAGCCATATGCATCCCTCATGAGCAAAGTGGCTTTGCTAAGTGAAATTTAGCATTGCTAGGAATGTTATTGTGTTCTGACATGTTAAATATTGCAGACGCACACTGCTGCTGTGCTCATCATTCTAGACACACATATTATGCAACACTATTAAGCAATTCTTACTAACAATCGTTGTTTTTGAAGAATGGAAATAGAGGAGGAAAGATCTGGAGATTTGCCTACATCCACAAAACAATTTGCTATCAGAGGCAGAGTCAATATGTAGGTGTTCACAGCTACCAGTCTCATTTTCAGACCACTGACATAATCAGTAAAAGTAGCAACATCTAGGAATATCCTACCACACTATTAGAATAATGTGATGCAAATACAGAAAATTTCCTTTTTTTTAATGATATCTTGAAGAGTTCCCTGAAACTCAAAAAGACAAGCCCTACTTATTCAGCACACTACTGGGATTCATAACATTAAATGAAAGAGGGCCCCACAAATACTCACTTGGAAGTAGAATCACTGCTGCCAACCATTTGCAATATAAGAAATATCAATATGGTTTCTGATCCAAGTTAAATATTATGGCACTACAGCTTTTAATTAAACCTATTCTGTTCTGTTTGTGTCGTTAACTGAAGCGCTCTGACAGTCTTCGGGAATTATGATAATCAGAGATCAACACACACTTCTGCTGCAGACATCATAAAGCACTCTGAAATTCTAGAATAATTATTGACCATGAAACTACATAATAGAATCTTTTTTATGCCAAGATACGGATCATATTTTAGAATAACAAGACTTGTTTTGACTGAAATATCACAACATTATATATTTACAGTAGCAAAATTTAGGTCTTACATGAAAGTAAATCATCCCTGCTGTAACTATTTTAGTCCATGGAAGGGTGAGTTTTTATACATAAATGAACACAAGTGGAAAATATAAGACCAATCAGTATATGTTGTAGAATATTTATGTATGATTTACACAACAAAGGGTTTGTAGCCAGAATATTTATGACAAGTAGTATTAGTACAGAGTCTGGAGTGCTCACTGACTTTCATAGCTTAATTCCTTATTTCTAATGATAGTTCACATTTCATGCAAGAGTGTTAGAACAATAGTGTGCATGCAACTTTTTGTATATTCCTTGACTAAGAGGTAATATTTACATACATTTAAGAAGAAGCTCAAAAAAATAAACAGGAGTAGTTAGCTCAAATTGCCTCCATCATCAAATAAAATATCTTGCCAAAATTATTGGTGTGCTCCATGTTTGGGGTTTTTTTTGTCTTTTTTGTTTTAATTATCAGCTTTCTGATATATTCATGATATGGGATGAAATGTCCATGCTGGGACTCTGCCTAAGGGTGAGTGTATCTGGAATGGTGTGGAAAACAGGGATTTCCAGACCAAGGACCTGAAGGAAGAGGTTGAGGAGGAGGAGGCAGACACCAGTACAGGCTGCCCCTGAATTCCTCCTCGGATGTGGTGCCTGAGTTGACCAGGAGGAGCTGCGCATGTCTTCATCCTTGGTAAATCACAACAGTGTGAATGCTGGACAAAGAGCACGCACAGAAGGTTGTTTTTGTTACGTTTGGTACCTGCTGGGTGAGAGGTATCAGCGCAGGCATGGGTGCTCACCACAGCTGCTTTGACATCCTGTGTTTTGCTGCAATCAGCAGAAAAAATGTGGGAGTGAAGAACCTTTCCAGTCTGATTGCAGAATGCTGAGAGGACTGCACAGACTTGCACAGGAGGGATTTCTTTAAAGGTAATTTAGAGGTTGTGACCTCCAGCCAATGTGGAGTGTCGACTCTGAAGCAGCAGCAGATAAACTTGTGGTGCCCAACAAGGCTCCTGCTCCAGTTAACTGTCCCTCTCATGAAAGTTGTTGCCTCTTGGCCTCCTGAATTAGTTCTCTACCCTTCATAATGCAGTATAGAAAAGCAAACTGGCACTCATTTCAGTTTGCCTTAATTTGTCAGGTCATGCCTGACAAGGATCAGGACCTGTATTTGTAGATGATGTGGGTGATGTAAAGAGCAAGGTGGGGTGACTTCACGGGTTTTTCGTTCTAAATTAATTCACCAGTGCTCATGCAGCAACATGTTCCTGTTACGATGTGCACCTTATGGAACAGAAGGAAACTATACCAAAGAGAGTAAATAAAATATATGGTGACTGGCAACCTTCAAAATCATACAAGTGCACAAGAGTGCTTGTGGTCCTGGGCGGAAAGGCACCAACAGTGAGTCACCGTCACCGATGTCAAACTTTGGAGTTATAGTCACAACCCACCAGTCCAATCTCTCACTTTCATGGGCCACAAAATTTCTCCTAGAAACAGAATTAAAAAAACATCTGTTAATCTTCCAAAACTACAGTTCAATCTTACTTTAAAGTAGGCTGTGATTACCACTTTACTCTTCCCCTTAAATGCTGTTTGAGCCTTCAGTTACTTTCCCTGCCAGGAAATAAAGATTTAACTCAATGCTCAATTTGTTTAGCTTTAGCTGCTAATCTCTGGACTTTGTCACACCTTCGTCAGAAAGTTATACAAGATCTGGTCAGAAATCTTTTTAAAGATGTCTGTGAAGTGATCAAGCCAACTCACAAACATATCTTTGATCCGCTGAATAAATAACACCTCTTAAATTCTGACTCACTTTTCTTAGCCCTCCTCGGGTCTTCTTCAGACTTCCTTTATCCTTCCTAAAATCCAGCTATCAGAACTGCATGCTCACAGTTACAACCTCGCGCCCCACCTGTGACTTGCTGTCCTCCTTTTTGTACAGCTCAGGCTCACAGTAGCAGATAATACAAATGTACTGCACATGAGCACAAGCTGGGAACAATTCGTACCCTGCAGATCCTCCTTTCCTTGCACAGCGCTGCTTCACACCAATGAGAGCGGCCTGTATTCTCATTTCCTAGATCTATTGCCTTCTAGTTATACCGTCAGTTATACAAAAACACACCTCTTTTTAAATAATGACCGTTTAACTAGTAGAGCTAAATTATTTGTTTACTGTCTCATAGAGTTTCTATACTTCCTTGGCAAGCATTTTAGCTAGTCATTCCCCATCTATATTACTGTCAAGAAGGGAAAAATCAGACTAACTATTTCAACATTTCTCTGATTGGGAGCACTAATATTGCAGCTCTGGTGGTTCTTATGCTTAAGAGTTTCTGTCCAGATGCACAAAATATAAATTGCAGCATGCATGCAAATCTTCTTTCAGCTTCTGATTCTGACATAAAATCCTGGGATCTACATGGGGCTCAAACAGCCTTTTCTTCTTTTGGAAGGAGGCTGATCCACAGCAGAGACAGATAGAAATATTAGCTTTACATTGATTTCATAGAACAGAGGAGGCTGTAAAAAGTACAGAACTCTATTTTAATAAATGGTGTGACTCATGCCTTAAAAATCAGGCCATTTTCATAACTGGCATTTCCCCCAAATCCCTCCTACCACTTCAGTTCCCTGTGATTTTTATGCTGATAATCTGTGTACATCTCCACCATGGTGATTAATGCTTTCTACCAGCTGAAAGCTGCAGTTCCCAGTAGGCCACATCCAGCGATGCTCTCCAGCTGCTCTGAAAGTCCTCAGAAACATGATGCTGTCACCAAGCGAGCCCGTGGCTGGAGCTGGGTAACAGTGGCTCCGTGTCGAGGGAGCGGTGGGAAAGAGATCAAAGTTCCCCAAGGAGCCGGAGGAGCAGTCTTCTCAAGAGAGCAAAGGACATGTTGAAGTGTGCGCTTGTTTGTGTGAGCCTATGCTTGTGCTGGGGTTAAGAGTAAGAGGTAATAAAAGCATTAGCAGAGTATATGGTGTTTTCAGCGCTGATACGTCACGTCTTTCCTTGCTTAAAGACAAAAGCAGCACTGAACTCCTTCCAACTGCGCACAACACACTTTGCTGTACAAGGCAGTGGCCCCAGTCTATTTGCAAGTACGCTATTTTTTTATGAAAGTAGTTTCCTCTCTTAAAATGATGTTAAACCCAGTTTGAAGCTGCAGGAGATCATTCTGGACTTTCACAGAATAGTTTGGGTTGGAAGGGACCTTCAAAGGTCATCCAGTCCAACCCCCTGCAATGAGCAGGGACATCTTCAACCAGATCAGGTTGCTCAGAGCCCCGTCCAGCCTGGCCTCGAATGTCTCCAGGGATGGGGCATCTACCACCTCTCTGGGCAACCTGGGCCAGTGTTTCACCACCCTCATTGTAAAATAATTCTTCCTCATGTCTAGCCTGAATCTCTCCTCTTTTATTTTAAAACCATTACCCCTTGTCCTGTCTTGACAGGCCCTGCTGAAATGTCTGTCCCCGTCCTTCTATAGGCCCCTTTTAAGTACGGAAAGGCTGCAATAATGTGTCCCTGAAGTCTTCTCCAGACTGAACAACCCCACCTCTCTCAGTCACCACTATTCATGGTTGCAATGGTCTGCACCTTCATACATCAAGTCACAGATGACCAGACCAGTTTTGACCTCTGAAGTGGCAGGACACTGCTCCAAAAGAACTGACATCATACCAAAAACAAATGCAGGATGACAAGACACACACTGAGAGCAAGGGGAGTCTGCTGGTTTATCTGACGGAGGGCACGGCTCAATCTGCTCCCACCAGCTCCCAAAACGTGCGTGGGGGAAGGGTCTGGCTCCAGCCTCGTCTCCTTCTGCTTCCTCGCTCCCCTCTCCTAAGCAGAACCAGTGTTTAGAAGGGAAGGAAACAAATCAATGCTATAAAATAAGAGTTCCTTAAAAAATGCCTCTTTCCGTGGACAGCACATAGCTTGCTGAGCCCGTCCCCTCTGTGCCTCAGGCCTTTTGCCAGCTCAGTTCCAGTCCCTTGCCAGAGAAGCACTGGAGCTGTGTGTGTCCACTTTGGCTTGCACAGAGCCCGTGAGCTTGGAAAACACAGAGCAGCTGCTGAGAGCCACACAGCTCCTGAGCTTTCAGCTCCTCACCCAGCCCACGCTGCCCACCTCTGCCCTGCCACCCCAGCCCGTCCACTCCTGCCTTGCACCAACGCACGTGCGGCCAGAGGAGAAAAAATGACACTTTATTCTGCATTGTGCAATGTTTTTCCCACTCCTCTCAAAGCCTTCCTGTTTTTCTAAAGTTAATCTGGCATCTGCAAATGCATTTTCATAATGGCACCTATTCAGATTAGTTTCCTTTTACACATTGATGAATTCCACCTGCTTGGAGCTCCCTCAAGTCAAGGAAGAGAGACCACAGATGTTCAGCAAGCACAGGGCCTTGAATCTTGGATTCCCTATGCCATATAAAAACAACGCCTGCATTTCCACCTTTTATGAATGTATATATGCTACGTAGACTGCAGATAAGCCCACCTGCAAATGTATTCAACCGGCGTGTTAAATTCTTGGCAGCGCCTCTGTACTAAATAGTATTTTTTTTCTCATTTGGATTACAAGACATTTACTTTGAATGTGCAATGGATCTAAGCTCGAACTGCTCTAGTTTCCACTGACCCCCTTGTATAAGACTTCAAGGCAGATCCTGGCCCTGAAATAAGAAATCCAGAGAGTTGTTCCAGTTCATCCTACCTAAGGGCAAAGCCAGTAAGCACATCCAAAAGTATATCCTAGACCTGTAAGCAGGTCCAGAGAAAAACTGTGGTATGATTAGAGAACTGTGCCTCCTCAGCTGTTTCAATGAACTGTGGTATATTCATGTAGTGCAAAAAAGGTCCAGACAACTTTTATACTGCCTTTAAAGCATCAGGATTATGGTAGACAACTGTCAAAAGTTCACTCGGAACTGAAATACAGAGTATCCTGCTCTGATTAAAGCGGTATGTTCTGCTCAGTGCATTAACATTTTATTTCAGCTGCCTTAAAATAGGTATGCAGATAAGTGTTTCTATATACATTTTGTCTTTCCAGTAGGTTTGCCATCTATTCTCAGTGTATTTTCAAATACACGCGACTTACTCTAGCATGAAAAGTCAGTGTTGAATCACACGCATTTCAGCAGTCTTTTCAGTTTGTGTATGAGGATTTATCGTCTTTAATTTAGCAAGTTTACAGAACATAGCCAACTGCTTTTCTTTGCTTCCAAATAAAGTATGGAAAGTACAGTCTGTGGCAAGGGAAGCAGAAGATGAAAAGGCCCATCTGGGTATCTTTTTTCTGTTGCAGCTGTTAAAAACTGAAACCCATTCTCTGTCAGAAAAATAGAATTTGGTAGTTAATATGAAAAGAAGTCTTCATATGTTATTTCCATAATGCATAGAGCGTGTGGCTCTTTCAAAATCCAAACCCATTACTGCTTTAGACAAAGACAACTCCAAGAAAAGCACAAAGAGAAGCCGACAGAATAGGAAGCTAGAAGATTATACAATTACATACAAGGTTCTTATTTTTTTGCTTTCCTAACAGTGCAAAATAATGGAAAATATGCAAAGTGGTCTCCAGGTTTAGCAGCAGCAGCTGAATTACTGTGGGTGAGGTTACTCTCCTGGCATATAGGAACTGCTGAGGAAGAACGGCCACACAAAAAAACAACTGAGTGTCTCTGCATGGCATCAGCTCAGGGGGAACCGGGATTATAATAAAAACAAAGCTGTGTTGCAGGCCTGCAAAGGCTAACTGGAGGTTTGTGTCCTGCTGAGATAAATCAAGGCACCATGTGTAAAAATGCAATGTTTTATAATTTTTAGCATCGAGTATACACAGGGAATGTTTGGGTATATCAAACAGCTCATGTGATCCAGGTGCTGGATCAACTAGAAAAAATATATTTAAGAACTATGTGTCAATTTTGGAGGAGAAAGCTTATGACCATTTAAGTCAAGGATTTATGGAATGGTTCAATGGCACTTATAAAATGCTATGTGCAGTTGATATTTCCATGGAAAGGGGTTCCAAAGAGAAGTCTCAAATTAAGGAAGAAGTATATATTTCACATCTATGACAAGTCTTCACTTACAAAGTAAGAAATGTCAGTGAAACATAAGCAATTGGACATCTAAAGAAAATGTAACAACACATACTTTGCAGAAATTTTAGATGAGAGAGGGAAAGCTTTTCAACAAAAGCAAATGAAATAATACTTTGTTAGATATTTAATCTGCTTCCACAATTATAACAAACTTTCAACTGCATCATGTACCTGGATGCTTAAAATGACATGCACTGATCTTCTTGTTAAAGGGAATTTTGCTGTATAAAGGTCCTGGCAAAGAATAGGGAAAGTTAGATATAGGTTTTAAGAGCTTTCTGCAGAGACACAGAGACAGCATGTGTCAATATTTACTGTTCTCACTAAGTCACTACAAAATGTTTGTTCGTCTCTGAAAGCAATTTGCACAGTGGAGTTGTGCTGATAAAAGATGATTACCTCTGGAGAGGCGGTGAATACCCCTATCGGTGCCAAGCCAGGAGAACACGTCTGCGCCTTGAACGTGCCCGGTCTGGTCGAGTGTGATTAACTCAGTTAAACTTTTCAAAACTCGAAGGTATTGCAATTGAGGAGGCAAGGGGAGAAGACACATCATGCCTGTGACATCTTAGCACACATTTACTGTGGTCGCTGTCACAGACAAATGGCAGATATTCATCTTGCAAGGTGCAGGTGCTCTCCTAAGAAGGCACAGGTTCTCTTAACACTATTAAGCAGATTTTAAAACAGAAAGTATTCATCACTTGAGATTCCAGACCTTAAAGCTTTCTGCAAGGCAGGCAGAGGTTTCTCCATCCCCCAGCTTCTGTACCCGAGTCCTTGGAGGAGGACGGCAGGACTCAGCCTGCTGTGCCAGTGCTGCTCTGCTGCTGGGGCTGCAGGTGCAGGGTAAGTGCTGCAGCAAGTGCCATAACCAAGCAGAAGCCAAAAAATGATGCCAGAAAGAGCTCTGTGGATACCCTCTCTCCTCCTTGGACTTCTCAGTATCTCTGTTGTCCAGACAGAGCAAGGGTTGTGACTGCGTGTGGATGTTCATATTCTGCCTGCCCTTCGCCCATCCTTGCTTTGGTCTGATCTGGAGTTGGCAGAAAACTTCCTTCTCTCTTTCTGCATGTCCATTTTGGCCACAGTAGCTAGCCTGTCTCACCATTTCCATATGGAGAAGAACCAGGAAAGATCCAGCCTCCTGGAGGACAGTCTTTTAATATTACAAAGCTCTACATATGTCACCAAGCTAAAAATGGGCTTTTCTACAGCTGAGAAATGTGTTCTGTGGGCCTTCTGTCCCTGTTCTTATTGAATATGCATCACTGTGTCTATAATCCTCTGCACAATCTTTATTCCTGCATTCTGGCAAAGACCATCAGTGTTCACAAATGCAGCGTAACTACTGGCAATTGACACTGCCAACACAAGCCTTCAAGAAATGTACAGTGTATAATACTCTGCTACTTATAATTTTGTATTCCATAGTAACTGGGAGTACCAGTCCATAGGAATGGACATCTGGTTCCTATTTGTGAAAATGGTGGTTTGTGGGTTACAATTTGCACGTGCCAATGGGATTTTGGAAAGAAGTAATACAACACTTCAGCATGTTTCATCATTTTCATGTATGGCAGGGGAAATATGTGTAGTTACATATGCCCAAAGAGATCAGGAAGATTATTTTTAAATGGGAACATTTGATGTTTTTACAGTATTTATACAATTCCTCTTAAACCACTGTTTTCCTTTCTAAAATTAGCATCAGTGTTTGTTTCCTGTGTGAAATGTGGTTTATGTCCAACCAATTAAAGTGAAGATAAATGTGACAGGAAGCTGTTTTGCATACAGTACCTCAGCTGCAGAATAGAGCTTCTCCGAGTAATTGAAATGAAAGTCAGTATCAGTAAAATAAATTGCGCAATTCAGTTGTGGCTGGAAAATTACTTCTAAGATTGGCAACTCGATGCAACTATTTCTATTACTTTCTACTGCATTAGGCAAAGTAATAAATAAAAGAGTAGGGCAAGCTTTATTTTATTCCATATTGTGGTTATCAAACAATACCTCTAGCTAAAGATCGCCTTTAGGGCAGGAAGATGTTTTATTCTCTACTCCTGCACAGTCGTGAGTCTTTCTGCTGGTTCTGCCAACAAGGATGTCAATTAATGTCAAGTAACATTTTGGTACTGTTGGGGAGATACAAAACAAAGGGAGCATAGTACGATGAAACGAATTTACTGTACTAAGCGACAGAAAAATACCATGGTGGGAGTTTTTTGGTAGCTGGATGTATAATTCAGTGAGATGGAGGAGGTGGAACAGAAAACTACTCCTGCCATTTTACAGTTTATATCCCAAGTTCTGTACTAGGAGTTCTCATTTTGAGCTCCCTTCTTAGAGGAAGCCAGCATTACATAAACCTTCAAAACACACAGATGATGCCCACTTGCGGAGACGAACCCCGAACCAGCTCTGTGTTAATTCTGCTAGTACTATCATCAATATTCCTAGCTCTATCTAGACAAATTGCTCCTGTGAAATCCAGAAGAGAATGAAATCTCCTGGTTAGGAGTGTGCACAAAGCATGTCCACTCGTAAAGATGAACCTCAAGAACATGATTTGGTTTCATTTTACTTCCAGCTTCCCCGTCAAGCCAGTGTCACACTCCCCACTGCGTCACCTTTACCCCAATAAAAGCTGTGTGAGGAAGATGACGGTGCCTCGCAGGGAGAAGGCCACTTCCTCAGCAATCAACTAAATCCCAGCACCACGTTTGTGGTCACTTCATGAGTTTCACTTCTCTTTTTAAGAGAGCACTTTGCATGTGCTCTTGACTGCTAGAAGAGGATGTGCAGGGGATAAATCTGCAAAACTGGCCAGGGCGATGCGTACAGGTGAGCAGGGCCAGTGTCGCCCAGGAACATCCCCAGAAAGCTGGCCTGATGGGGCAAAATTATCTCCCTGCCAAGGCGCACCCCTGAGCATTTGCCTTCATTAATGAAGCAATGGCTGATCTGCAATAAAAGCCACATCCTGACCTTCTTAGGTTTGCAAGAACTTCAACAGCAAAGAAAATCCAGCTTTGCACCAAGAATTAAGTTCTGACTTTATTTCCTCTGAAAAAAAAATGTCAATAGCAGCATAAATCTCAGTCGTGTCTTTTTTTTTTTTCTCCTTTTCTTTAAGGAAAGCTCACATCATATATAATACACAGAAAATGCTTGGGTAAAAACAGGAATGAAATCATTGCTGCTGTAAAGAGGAAGGGGTGTCATACCTGCCCCGTCCATGAAACTCCAAGCAGTTGGCACCCTATAAATCATAGGAAGGAGAGGGGTAATTATAGAACTGGAAGCTGATTATTGTAAATGTTTAGAGCATGATTACAACCACAAAGGAACTGTGCAGGTCACTTATGCCCCCATTTTTCTCTACTCCTTAAACCCAAGTTTTCTCACAAAGTAACCTACTCAATCGAGCACCTTGTATATTAACAACCTGTTGATATCGTGAGTTGTTTGTTCTCTGTCAGAATTAGTGTTGATATGACAACATTCGGATCACCAGGATCTGATTACTTTCCTGTTGTGAATTAAGCAGCACAGCTGCCAGCTACTGCCAGCTTGTTCTGTCACCTCCTGGCACCCCGTCATCGTTCCCAGAGGCACCGCAACACACTTATGGTGGAAAACACCTGGTCAAAGAAGGACAACTTGCACCGAGAGCAGATGATGATAACATGTAAAATGGGATTTAGTGCCAGGGGTGTCTATTTCTTCACCCTCGGGGCAGTACAGAGACAAAACTCGGCCTCCTCCACCCTTGTCAGAGGGAGCTCCTTGGTGAAGGTGCATCTGCCAGACACACTGGGCTGGACCATAAAGAAATATTCAATTCCTGCCTCAAAGAAGTTACACCACTAGGACAAATAATGCAACGTTTCAGCTGCAAGTTATAGTCTTTTTTTTACCTAAACATAGTATAGCAACTCTGCAACATGACCAAGAGGAAAAGCTGCTTCTCTGGGATCACACTGTGCTCTGTTCCTGTCCTCAAATAGGAGGATACACAGCACCTGTCATTTTTATTCCACATAGAAAATTTAGCTTATATATGGCTTTAATCCCTACTTGATCCTTACAAAGCTATCTACCTCAATTATATGTATCGCTGATGACAAGTTCTACCAGTTAATTATCACAAGCATAGGAGAATTTATTTTCATCCACATCATTATGTTCTTATTATACAACTCCAAATTCTGGCTGTTTTCTGCACAAGGCAGAATTTTCAGAACCAAGACAAACTTTTGAAAAAGTCACCCTTCTATTAAATAAAGTTACCTAGATGCCCACCTGAAATTATTTAGAATTGGATGTATTATGAGCAAGAAGACATGAGCTCCTCCACAGGATTGGACCTGAAGCAAGTGCTACCAAGAAAGGTGTATCTTTTACTACCCAGCAGTAAATTTCTCACCGTGCTGTATAATCCCGTGCTCCAAAAGCCTGCGGCCGAGCTGCTCGGCCTCCGTCCGCGTCGTGGCCTCTCCCTCCTGCATCAGCCAGTCAATGAACTCCGATGCCACGAACGTCCGTTCGTATTTGACTCCTTCCTCCTCCCTGGCTTGCAGAAGAGTATTTTCAGAACTCATCAGCCTGGTACGGGGGGAGAAAAATCGGTTAGGGAAAACGGTTCTTCAAATAAGCAACTCCAGATTTATTCTGGCAAATCTCACTGATATTAAGCAAACAGATGTGAGCCTTTGACTGACTTTGTAAATCGTTCCTCAGGCTATCAGTCTAAACATAGGATGTGAATTATAACCGCATCAAAAAGTTTAGGTTTTTTAACCCTGTGTGAAGTTAATGATTTCTAGCTTTTTCCTCTACAAGAACACAACATTTTCAGTTTCACATTTCCTCTGTTTAGTTCTTTAGCTTCTCTAAAAGTTAATGTATAATCAACTTTGAAACAAAATTAATCTAAAAGCACTAGATCGTGACTAATGTGTTTAAAAATTCCTAATTAATTTTTACAGTTAGTAGGACTATGCCCCCAAGTTGTTCGGATTCTCCCCATAGCCTTAAAACAGCTGCAGAAAAATTCAAGAGGAAGAAAAAAGTAGTTCTGTGGTTGATAAATATTTAGTTTCCAACACCCAGTGATGCAGTTGCCATCAGTGAAGTTACACACCTGAGCACATTTTAACACCTGAATCTCTAAGTCCCCGGTGCCTCAGTTGGCTCCGTGTTACACCAGACTTCAGAGGAACATCCTGAGGTGTCTCTAAACCTCCCAGCAATTGGCACATACCTTGTTGAAATACACTAATGAAATTCTTCTTTGTTCAAGTAATCTACATGAATTACACAGTAATAAGAAAAAAAAAAGTCTCAGTATTTTGTTAATGCAAAAGTAAGGCTGATGGTCTGAGAGACAAGACTGTTTGAAAGAAGAAATGAGAATCACTCCCTTTCAGTACGGAATCATGCCTTTTGTTTTATTGGGAGACTGAGCACGATAGACACCTTATCTACTAACTTCATTTTTCTTCATAATTATTTTATTTATTATAGTTTAATAATAGGACTCATGGCAAGACTTTCAGAATTACAGCTCAAGGATGGCATGGGGTTTTTTTCCCGTCTAAGTCCCTTCACCAACTATTTTGAAATTAAGGGCACAACTGAACTACAACAGGAAAATTCTGATCAAAAATTTGGATTTGAATCCATACATGGGCTGTCTCTTTTGAACTGCCAGCATGTCCAGAATTCATGGAATATAATGTTGCATCCGAAGTGCCTGTGCCACAAGAAGACAGAGAAAAGTTTCATTTGAAATTACAATGAGGAGGTTTGACAGGCCCAGCCCTTGTGACTTCACCTGCAAGATTTATTCCCCTGATTTTAACCAGAGTATGAGCAACCTGAACTGGCTGGATGTGACCAGCAGGCAGCAGATCGTCACACCAGGGAAAGGCTGCTCAGCCACAGCTGCCTGTCAGTGGTACATATAATGATTTGCTTGTTTAGACATCGCTGCATTGTTGCCAGCACCTCTGAGTAAGAACTACGGAAGTCAAAATTAGCTGAAGCCCAGAATGAGGCCAAAAGCAAGAGCATGTGCAACAGGGGACAAGGTTTTGACTCCAGAGCTCTTGCAAAGACTTTCTTCTTTTTCATGTTTTGATTTACAAGCATCTGCATGCAAGGCAACGTTTTGTCCCACACTAACCACATCTAATACAGAGAGAGCTCTAAGGGACCATCTTTAACTGTGTCTCATTCATGAGGCTTTTTTTCCTGTCAGAAAAAAGCAAAAACCCAAAGCTCGTGTCTTTTCGTACCATCTGCTACATGGTTACCCAGCACTGGTTACCTGGGCTCTGCGGCCATAAAATAAAAAATCCTTAGGATTGTGTTAATTGTTCTTTGATGAGTCTATAATTAGTTGACCAGCTCATTGAAGTTGCAGATAGAGAACTCCTTATAAAAGAGATGCTAATCATTAGAGTTTTACAGAGACACAAAAGAAGTTTGGAAAAATATCAAGTAGAAAAACACTCAGCTTGACATTTCACACCCTTCTGCGTGTGCCCAGAATAGCACTGCAAAGGATTTAGACTCGTGAACAAACAGACACGACAAATTGACAGTTTAACAAACCCAGAAACAGCGATCTGTAGACTCACATCGCTAACTGAAGTAAATCACTGTAACTCCGCTGCTGTCAACAAAGCTGTACCAATTTACATCAGCCAAAAACCTGGCCTTTCATTAGCCAGAATCAGAAACGGCCTCTCTTCCATTCTCTTCTTGTTTCAAAAAACCATGAGACCATCCATGTCAAAACATATTATTTGCTAAAACTGGTGTTATCTTGCATTAAGGGAATGTATTTAGACAAACACTGAAATTCAAGCCCTTTTCAAAAGAAAATTTTAACCTTGTTTTATCTAAATAACTGCACTAGAGGATAAATTTGAATTAACCACTGATGAGTTAAAATGAAAGTGATTCAAAGAATGTAGTCTCTGAATTATCTGAGTGATTTCCTGAAATTAAAACCATAAATCTGCACTTCTTTCCCTGTGAAATCTGGTTGAAAAATCTCAGTAGAAGTCAACATCATGAGATGACTTATAGCTCCTAAATCCGACTGCACCAGAAATACAACAATCCTGTGTGCCTGGCCAAAACCTATTGAGACTTGCAAACATCATAAAAATAGGCTGCTTGCACAACTTGATTTATTTTTTTTTTAATTTAGAGCTATGAAAGTTCTGTGCTGGATTTATTTAAGATTTGCAGGGAGGGTTTTGTTGAACAGGAAACTGTTTATCTCGTTCGATCTATTTGCTTAGTCCTGCAGAGTATGAAAACTGATCCCATCTTTGGACCTAATAAACTATTCAATAACTTTCAGACAAAGCTGTAGGAAAACCACTAGTTTTCATCTCTGGTTACAAACTTGAAACTCAAAGCATGTTCACAGAAAGGATCACCAAAGTTCACAATGATGTGCCAGGAATGTGGGCTGATTTATGATTTTCAGTGCAAATGAAGGGAGAATACAGTCAGAAACTCATTTTAAATCTTCTAATGGCACAAGTACAGCCACTGAAGATGTCTGAAGGAGGTGGAGGTAATCGCAGAACACAATCGTAGAATCAATTAGGTTGGAAGAGACCCTCAAGATCATCGAGTCCATTAATGCCACAAGAGAGGAGAATCCAGGGTACAAGAAGGTTTGTGGTCACACAGAAAGGAGACATGGCAAGGGAGCTCCTCACCATGGGGACAGTCCTAGTGTTCCCATGTCCCAAGGGAGAGCACAGGGCATTTACCCAAAACAGCTGTCTGAATGCAGGGAACCTGCCTAACGCATCCATTCCTCTGCCCAAGCAACAACCTGCAGCTCCTTCTAAAGCATTTAGCTTATTTTACCCACTGAGGGTACAAATCTGCGTGGACCAATGTTGGATAACACGTCTGCAATTTTTGGCAAGCACAAATGACACTGGCTTCTGGATGCAACCGTACTGGAGCCCTCATGCAGTGGGTGGAGAAGAGCAGGAAATAATATTACAATGTGTATCTTAAACTCGCAAAGCCTGGTGATAATCAGCCGCATCTACAAAATTAGACACAGATTTTTAAAATATGTTGGATTCAGATAGATTCGCTTTGGCACAGTTGCATTTGTCTTGAAATTAGGTCTACAGGCATTCTGATAAACAAGCTGAATACAATGGTGACTTCACGTCTGTGCATGAATACTTTTCTCCAGTTTCTGCCATTTAATTGCACTGAATTAGTATTTTCTTTCTCAATGCTATAAGCAAGCTGATACAAAAGATACATTGCACATAGACACATTTCATTGCAGAACTCTTTCTGTAGTAGTCTGACTTCGAGCATTCAGTTTTGAGTTGCAAATGCATCCAATGAAATTGCCAAGGTGTTGCTAATAAGCGTGCATGGACGAGGGACCTAATGAAATCCAAGAGCTCTGCAGGATGAATTTGCTACAATAAACAATGTGAAGTCCAGACAGCCCAGGTATGTGCACTTATCTCCAATTAATATAAAGTATTTCCAGTGATCCATGGAGAACTTTGACTGGCTTTGACTGTCACAGACTGGTTTTGAAATGCCATGTATTTTTAATCTGTACTATATTTAGCACTCAGGGCTGATTTTAAAAGTTTTTCAACCCTTTAGATACGTTGCCTAGAGGCAACCACCTCATGACGATGCAGTTATATTTAGATGTAGGCGCTGCTTTTGGCATTAAGTCCTTTCTCAAGATGAGAACAATTTATATTGTTATGAACCTTTTTCTGCTAGTACAGTGTGGGAGATTTGAGGGATTTTCTTGAGTTGTGGAGGGGTTGCTGTTAGATGGAGATTTGTTACTGAACCAGCCAGGAATTTCAAGGCTGGGAACAGGACCTGCCATGGGAGAGAAGCAACTCCGAAATAACAAGGCCCCAACGTGGTGTAAATCAACGGACCTATTAGCAGTGAGACTTCAGCACATTGACAGCTCATGAACATGGACAATATCCAATCAGCTAATGCATGCTTGGAGCGTGGACTCGTGATCAGGAAATAACTGCATATATAAGGAGGCTTGTCTCTGTAATAAATGGCTTCGCTTGAATTCATATTGGATTGTGTGGAGTCCATGAGTTTTCGCCCTCACAGTACAGTGTTGGCCAAACTGGACACTAGAAATTTGGTTTCTCCACGCAGAGAAACAGGGATTTTATATGATGGGTGCAACAAAAGGAGTGGCATGTACAATTTTTCTTTTATATTTCAGTTTAATTGCTCTTTCACCAAATTGCCCTTCAGAGCTTTCTGACCTTGAAAACAATATTTATCATCCTGAGACCTGTTATACAGTTTCAGGACAAAAAAACAAGATCCAAAGATCTTTCTACGGATCTGTAGGTCTTTGCACAAGTAGGAATTTTACTTATCACACACGAGCGTGAAAACACCTTATGAACTTACACTGCTAGTGAAGGGTGTTTCTGTTGGCGTGGGGGCTGAAGCTGCTTTACAGAAAACAGTGTGAGTGCAGGAGAAGGAGCACTTTATTCTAAGAGATAAACAAGATTACTCCAGCCAGAGGACTCAGCATCTCTCCCGGCTGCTGCATGCGGCTCTAACCGAGCAGGAGGGTGGGCAGGATTCAGACTGCAGCGATGCTTCAAGCTTTTTGGTAAATAACACATCATGACTTTTGCATTAGTTTGCAACATGCATTTTATTCATGCATGAAAGTACCATGTCACAATCTCTACATCCAGAATAAAAACGTCGTTAATTATAGATTGTGAAGTACAGTTAAGCTGCCTAGTTATTCGATGAAAGTAATTCAGTGGGATATTCAGTATCTCAGTATAATAATCTGTTTGAGATCTTAATTAGATATTCTTAGCTGAGTTTTTTTGAAACTACTTTTAATATAACCTTTCTGACGTAGAAGCTTTGTAGACTGGAGCACTGAAAATGAATTTCACCTATTATTTAAAATCTTACCTTCTGGTGAAGCTGTAGACATGGAGTCTCAACAGATACGCAGCCTCTTGTTCAGTGCATTTTGATGTACTAATGTTTTAGGTCTTGTGATCACAGCTCTACACAACTAATTACTCTTTAGCAATTCTTTTTACACAATAGAGTGCAAGGGTTTAAATTTACCTTGGTTTCTCATATAGGATGTATTTACAACCCAGAACACCAGAAAATGCTGGTTCATATTAAATAAAATGCTTCAAGTGAACAGGGTAGAAAAGGGAAAGGGAAATGGGAAAGAGAGAGAAGTGTTCCCAGCTAAAGTCATGGGATTACCCAGACCCATTCCTGCATGATTTGAAAGCCTCTGACTATTCAAAAACAGATTAAGAAGTATCATTTGCTTCCTGTGGTACTATTACCAACACATTATGGATACTGAATGCAACCTACTTTTCATACAGTCTTTGTCCTCTCATGAACACCTTCACCTCATTGTCCAGTGGAAATGTCCCATCATCTTTTCTGAAGCGGTAGAACAGTTTGGCATCCTTGAATTCTTTATGCTCATCACAGACTGAAACGCAAAATTGAAAAAAAACACCTTATATAGATGTTAAGGAGTTCAGGATCCATTTATCAGATATAACTGCTGAACCTCAAAGCGGGCACGGTTGGGGCCCATTCCCCTGTATTTCTGAGCATACAGTTTTATTCAGTTCTAATAAGGGATGAAAGGCTGGAGAAAACTTTCAAATAGGTAACCAGATTCCTAGGTGAGGAGGATAGGTGTTCATCAGTTTTGTGAGAGTTACTGCAAACATAAAGAGCAAAAAAGCATCCTTCTGCTATATAGTTGGAAAACCTTTTGATGGAAACAGTCTGTTAGCTTGTTTGTTTAAAAAGCCACCAATGTAGACAAGTCAGTAACTTCAGGATTGGCAAAGTTCTTAAAGTTATTTGTATTAGCTGAATGATACGGTAAGAAACCTGCAGAAACAGTCACATTCAAAGCCTTCCGCCCTCTTAAAATTGTCCCAGTTGTTCTGCCATGCCAGTTAGCAAACAGCAGGTACAAGAGGAGCAGAATGCAAAATGCTAAATGAGGTCTGTAATAGAGCAGCTGATGATGGGCTCCTGTAACTGCAGAACAGAGCTCCAGCAAGGCCATAAATTAATGGGAAAGATCTCCCAACCAAGCTGCTCCTGCCAGAGCTGTTGGCCCACATACATGTGGGCACCTTCTGCACCACGGGAGAAGGACTGGTACCCCTTTCACTGGATGTGAGAGTTGGAAGGATGCTCTGAGCATCCTGCAGAACCTGACTGAACCTCTCTGAATTTGCCCTAGTTCACTGTGCAAAGGAATTTATTAAATTGGAGTGAGATACATGATTTTTTTAAAGAAACACCTGCTCTATGTGTAATATATACACACACATATATAAAATTTGTACGGAGTGTGCAATTGGATCATGAGGTAGAAAACATCTGAAGGTTGTTAAAGCTTTAAACAAGCATCCAGCAATAAAACATCTATTGCTCAATTAAATTAAGTCACTCAGGCATCCATGCAACTCTTCACTGACATTTTCTCAATAGACGATTAAGTAGTCAGATTTGAATACCCTATAATTACTTTATTCTTTAACTATCTACCGTGAGTCCCAGTTTCCATAACAACCTAGAATTTTAATTTAATAGCTGAGTAGAAGCTGTAGAAGTGGCAGTCATTCAATATGTGCATTTCTTCCTTTAATTAAGATGTTGTTAATGTATTTCAGATAGCAGCAGTATTGCTGCACGTACAGTGACCCCTGTATAAAGTCAACATTTGTCTGTCCACAGTCACTCAGTTTTCTCTTAAAAAAGAAACAAATGGTACATTTTGCCTTTTTGAAATTGGTAATACTATACGCTTGAAACTAAATGCTTGGATCTTTGTAGTCTGTGTGCTTCCTAGCCTTTTTGTGCACCAAAAGGCAACTAAATGCTACCACTGAACTGGAAGTCTCTTTTTCATCAGCGTAAACTGTTATTCAAGAACCTGAATGGAGCAGGTCTCAAATAGACAACAAGTTTAGGAGAAAATTAATCAGGGCACAGTCGTACCACTAACTTTCGTGCAGCTGTACCAGCACAAATGTTTGTGCAGCTGGTGTGAAGGACAGGGCCAGAGAACTAATCCACGTGAGAAAAATGATCTTTTTTTGCCGGCTGATTTTTCAGATGGGTTTTTCAGCTGGAAAACTGTGCTCTGGGGAGCAGGGAGGTGAGGGCAGTGGAGAGAGAGGGGACAGGATCCAGCTGGGGCTGTGCAGCGAAGCAGCAGCGGAGTCCCCAGTAATTTCCCCCCGTACTGACATGGGGAATGTCACTCCACACCTCTTCAGCCTCTCTGTGTCCCTCAGGACACAGGGGACCTTGTGGAGCAGCACAGTTCAAGGGAGATGCTCCCTTTCTGGCAGGGAAAAGATCCTACCTGTCCTGTACTTCACTGAAGAGCAGGAGTGGGATTTTCCTTTTCTTCACAGCAGTAAAAAGAATCTAGTTTCGAACTTTCTAGCAGCTAATATTGCACTTACCATGATGGATAATGCTGTGATCCAACAATTTCTGCACCAGTTTAATTGCAGTCTCTCGGTCGGAGGCCTCTTTATGGTCAATCAGCCAGTCGATCAGCTCTTTGGCAACGAAGCAGTTGGGGTACGTCTTGAGGTGGTGCCGCCGATCTTTGATGACCTTTTCTTCATGCAGTCGGAGCCTGCGGGTCAAATCAATTTGTGAATATCATTTGCAAAGAGCCTCTGTAACTAGGAAGGCTGGGACAAGAGTGGAGCAGATGCCTCCAAGCCCCGTTCACACAAAGGGATTCGCAGGGGCTGGATGGAAGGGGAACAGGCTCAGTCCCACAGCCAGCGCTGGTGTCTGACCACCAGGCAGGAGCCTTTGTTACAACTTTAAACTTCATACTTGGAAAAACTTGTTTTCTGTCCAGCTGGAAATATTAGAAAATGAAGAACAGCACAGCATCCTAAGCCCATTAAAGTATTTCCTGTAGGTCAATTAAACTGTCAATAATCTGGAATTAATTTTCTCACATGGCCACTAACACATTCCATGTTACTTTTTTATTTTGCAGTATCAGTGCCATAGATTTTTTTTTAATCTCATTCGATTTTTGACCTGTAGTTTCTTCCCTGGTTGGCGAACTGCATTCTCCCTCCAGCTGCACAATTATAGCATTTGTGACTTAAAATTCAGGTACAAAGCTGTTCCAACACAACGTTATCTAGCATTAAAAAAGTTGCCTCACACTCTAAATAAAGGGAAACTGAGTTTTCACTCAGGGAACTGTTGGTAAATGCCCTGTATCTGCAAAATCTCTCCCATCACCTTGAAAGCAAGTTGGTTAGCTGGTTTCAAAATGCTTGGGTCAGAATGCAAGATCCTGATTAGAGTATTACCTTGTTAGTAAAGGTTCTGGGGTTCTGCTTTTTTATTTTCAGTCTTTTTTTTTTTTTCCAAATAAACAAAATCAGTAACATTATCAATAAATTAATGGATAGAGGTTTAAAAAAGTTTTTTGAAGTTTTCTGCTTTCTTGTTTCAATTTTAATTAACAATTTTAATAATTCTGGTTTTGTAGCACCAAGTCTATACAACACTTCTGAAGACAGCACAGAAACCACCGTGCTTGGCCTCCTATCACAAACAGAAATATTGCTGTTCATTTCAAAGTGGCCAAGATTCTACCTTGTAAACACTCTCACGGAGTAACACTATAATAACTGTAGGGAGTACAACTATCTCTATTTTCCAGAAAGAGAGATAAAGCAGAAGGGTGTTAACATGAGCCTCAAGAAGCATGGAGCAGGAGTTTGACCATAAGATCAATTTTCCTCTCAACGTTACTCTAGTATGAAACAATTATTTCTCTTTAGAATTGAAAAAAAGGAAAATATTGGCTGAAATCAGTGAAGAAAATATTGTTGGGGCATGAGACAAGGCTTACGTAGGCTTCTAGCTAAAAATAGTAGCAATGTTTCTGTTTTGCAGCATTTAGCCTTGAGCTACATTGGAATGGCCAATCTGTGATATGAATTCAAAACCAGCTTTTCAAACATCATAAAAAAAAAGAAGACTTTCATATTAAAAACACAGATAAATCAGATTAGTATTCTGGAAAGAAGTGCTAGTAAATACCCCATGCATTGTGAAATTCTCTGGGCTAAAATACCTTTGCCTAAAGCGTATTTTCCAGATGTGCTCTAACAGCTGTTGCCATATTTGGAAAGAAAAGCCTACACGGTTTTAATTATAGAACATACAATTATCAGTATGTCTGACTGAGCTTTACATTTAAAATATACTCCAGGTTCTGTTAATGTTCATCCAGTCTTATGTCACACAATAACAAAAGAACAAAAATAGGGAAAAAGTGTATAATACAAATGCAGATGCTCAACCCAGCTTTCAGTCACCAGTGTAAGTCTAAACAGTCAGAGTTCATACGACGCAAGAGGAACACCCCATTCTACAAAATTCTTCATCCAAACACCGCTTAGGAGTGTGCCAGGAGTGGTCTGGTATTCCACAAAACAAGCCAGTAGCCAAGAGCCCTAGAACTGAGTATTTATATCTTAAATTCTGACTGAAGGCCTTCCTGCAGTTGATGGGCTTACAAATATTTCAAATTCTCTGTCATGTCAAAAGACATGAGTTCCTCCTAAAACTTTTTCCTCACTCAGAGTACTTACAGGGTCTCACTATATACCTTCTTTGCCTATATTCATAAAACTCATCGAAATCTCATTATCTTATTTATCTCCACACACTTGCTGAAGTGGATCTAGATTTGCTAAGAGGTTACAAAATCATTAAGTCAAACAGAGCATGACCAGAGCAAGACTCAAGAAACCTCAAAAAACATATTTAGCCACAATTTCCAAATAGAAGTGGGAACTTCTTCTGCAGCCTATAGCAACTGTATCCATACCAGATTATGTCCAGGCTAATTTGTCTGGAACAAAGAACAGAAAGGGAATTCAGATTTTCTCTCTGGTGGTGTATGCTGCTCTCTCTGTCAGGGCTTCCTCACCTCTACAAACCTGCTGAAAATCAAACTGTACAGAGGAGAAGTAGCTCAATAAATTGAAATCATATCTAGTGTAAACCACAAATATAAAAGCCTCACGTAAAGTTATGGAGCGTATATTGCAGTAAAAAAATCAAAAGTTTAGGCAGTAATTCTAAAAACGTGTCTGTGGTCAGAAATATTTTTCAGGAGCCAAACCAAATGGGATAAAAAGGAAAAAATGCAGGGGTGTATACACTGGAACCAACGCTCAGGTGGTAAGTTCTTTATCCCTTGGCACGGGGAAACAGGCTTCTCACCAAAAGATTTCCCTTTAAATGACATTAATCACTTTTCATCAGCGAGTCCGCACGATGACTGGAAAAGACCCAACTTGACACCAGTCACATTTCTCTCGCTATAAGTTTTTCTCAAGAGCTGCTTAGCAGAATTATCTCACTGACAAACCCTGACCAGTTTGAGGGGAGAAGGTGGAGAAGAGGGAGGGTGAAGAATAACGGGTGATGGGGGACACTTTGAATAAACAAGCCTTTGAAAAGTTGTCCTTTCTTCTACAGCTTAACACCAGAAAACAATCCTATGTACACCAGTATATAATCTGTATTTAATTACACATATTATTCAAGATTACCTGCCAGATTTCGCACTTGGGGCCACAGTCTCCCCTACCTGTAGAAAACAACGTGAGAACTGAAGTGTTTGAGCAATTGCCTGTAAACTGTAACAGGTACTTGCAACCCTCTAATAGTAACAAATCGATAGGCATTGCTCTTATTCACACAACAAATAAAGACAGTCTGTGTTTGCAAACATGCATGCCAGAACAATTTTCTTCAGGCTTATCTAAACAGGAGTTGCTCCTAATTTACAACTCTTGCTCCAAATAGAAGTGCCTTCCTGCGCAGCATGGAACGGGCTAACCTGGAACATGATGCTCCTGCTTTGCATTAAATGTATTCAGAGTTAATCAAGAACAATGCTATTTGTCGAGAAGCCATTAGGTCTTTTCCCTGCCAACTGTCAGGGAAGTCATGATAATGGAAAAAATCAAAATCTGTGCCTAGAAATGGCGAATGAGGCGCTAACTTGGGAAGAAATCGCCCTCACAGCTACAGGAAACTTGCATTTTGTTTTCCACCTGGGCAATTATGCATTTTGAAGTTTCTTGCATCTTTTTCTGAACCAATGGGTAAGCATTTTGCAAAGGCAGTGCCTGCACAGAAGTCCAGCTTTCCTTTCAAACCCCAGAGAAGGTCAGCCCGCTGGCTGAAGACAGTAATGAGGTCACTAGCTGGACCACAGTCCAAATATCTCACCCAGCTATTTCCCTCTATTAAGTCTAGTAGTTTGTGCTTGGCTAACACAGATCTTGCAAAGCACCACTTGGTCCTGATTTCCATGCATGAAAAGACAAAAAGCCTCCTGCTCTTCTTGGTAATTTTCTGAATAATTCATCTACCATTCCCTAGTACATCCTATAGAGACAGCCCCAATGTTTATCCAAGCAAGGTTCAGTAAAAATGTGCAGGGAACACTGTTTTCTGACACTTGATAGACAACATGGTATGAAGACTCATATTGTGCTCTCTCATTCACCTCTTTTAACTCTCCTGATGCAATCATACACACACAGACATATGCATTTATCTTAGAATCACTGAATTGTCTAGGTTGGAAGGGACCTTCAAAGCTCATCCAGTCCAACCCCGTGCAATGAGCAGGGACATCTTCACCCAGATCAGGTTGCTTAGAGCCCCATCCAGCCTGGTCTTGAATGTCTCCAGGGATGGGGCATCTACCACCTCTCTGGGCAACCTGGGCCAGTGTTTTACCAACCTCATTGTAAAAATTTCTTCCTTATATCTAGTCTGAATCTTCTCTGCTTTAGTTTAAGACCATCACCCCTTGTCCTATCGCAACAGGCCTTGCTAAAAAGTCTCTCCCCATCTTCCTTATAGGCCCCTTTTAAGTACAGAAAGGCCACAATAAGGTCTCTCTGGAGCCTTCTCTTCTCCAGGCTGAACAACCCCAACTCTCTTAGCCTGTCCTCATAGGAGAGGTGTCCCAGCCCTCTGATCATAATTTGGTACATATATAGATACACATATATATAGATAGATACAGATAGGTAGATTTCTATATATAGAAATAAATCATATGTATACAAATGACAGATATTTGTGTGATATACTTGTATATATCATGAGATATATTACATATGACATATATATATATATCTCTCTTCGGTATCACAGAATGCATCATTACCGAATAACTTCTTTTTAATGGAAGAACAAAACACCAGTGAAGACACCATACAAAATTGAGATTCTTAGCAGAATTTACTAGTTATTGAGCAATATACACTGATGTTGTAATTAGCCATGGCACAAAGCACGTCCTGCCCCAGAATGCTCAACCACCGCTAGTGAGTTCCAGCACACTCACTGTTACTCCCAGGTTACATCTCACTTTATCATATACCTTTGGTTTCAGTGACTATCCCAGCTTGAGCACTGTCAGTCACTGTGTATTGAACCACTACAGTTTTATCACCTTAAAGTAAACTCTGGCAAAAAACATACTAGATCCCTTGAAATTAACAGTGATATGCAGAAGGGAAAGCATTGCGGGTGGTTTCTGTCATCTTCAAATTCTTTCACAAGTTTCATGTATTTGGAACTTCTGTCATAGAAGCATTTATTTGTTTCCAAGTAAACTAAGTCACAACTTCTGTTGTGACAAAAATATATGGACAGAACATAAGCATATGACCTGTCCATAGCACAGTAGACAGGCATCCTACTAAAAGATGGCATTTTGCAAAGCATCTCGGTGACTTACAAGCATAATTCCCACTAAAACTCACAGGTCAGCTGTGGATGAAATGCATTACAAAATAAGTGAGCATATGGCAGCATTTGCGTGTATATATATATATATATATATATATATACACACACAGCGGAAAAGACAGAACTACATGAAATGTCCTTTACACTAAACTTTTGCCTTTGCACTGTCAGCAAAAATATAAAATAGGTTAGTGATGAGATAAACTTTTCACACAGAGGCAATCGTGAGGGTACTCTGCAAATGCCATGTGTGTTGCTGGGACAAGTGTTTCCAGCTGGACTTGCCAAGACTGAGCTGAAGTGTCAGCGGTTTACTGCTGCCTGTTCCTCTTTCTATTTATTCTTCAGCTCTGCAATCACTTAGTTCTGTTACTTGATATCCACAGGAGCTAAAATACCCTTTAAAACATGGGGTCGTACTGGAAATAGGATGAACATATTTCTGTGTTGGTAGCTGTGTCAGAGAAGGAATTCTACCATCTGTAATAGGGTTAGAGAGGGTGTCTTCAAAGCAGCTCCTGAAATCTGTTCTCTTCCATGTGTTTATCTCCACTTTTTTGCCCGTAGCCATGTAGTCAATGTGAGGAGATGCCAGAACACAGAGCCAGACTAAGAGATTTCAGATAAACCACCTTTTGGTGCACTGTAGAGGAAAGCTAAAGCTTCCAATAAAGTGACAGTTCATCAGTGCCCCTGTGGCTTTAAATAAAACATTGGGACTACCTCTTTTATAAAGTTCTTCTTCATAAATTCAGAAAGTAATAAGATCACTGAGACATCCCCAACACTCGGAACATCTTACTAACACTGGCAGGAGTCAAAGCAAGCTCTGGGGAACAGACACTGGCATGGCGCAGGGTCTAGGATGAAATCAAAGTGACTTATCCTGGAGACACTCTTTCAGCCCACAAATTCAAGGCAGAAATTCAGACCACAGCCTCCCTTGTGAGTACTCCAGACTGCAGAGTAAATTAGATCTGTGTGTTTGTATCGATCTGTCATAAAACTAGAGACCACTTGCAAACCCAGAGTTTGGATTTTTAACTCTCAAAGGTGGATAATCTGAGCCCGCATCTGGTCTTCATTTAAAACAACGCAGCATAACGTTGTTGATTTGTTAAAACAGTGAATATAATAGGATCTCCAGATAACTTTTATATCACGTTTTGGACTGCTACGTTGGCATTTTTCTAGGGTTTGACTCTGTAAGGGAAAGGAACATGTTTGGCGGACTGCTGGCTCGCCTCCACTTTTCTCTTTGGTCTGTGATATACCCATGTGTGAGGATGTTCTAACAGTTCCACCAAATCAGAACAATATTTGTTCACCACTCTTCTTTAGAAAGAAGGAAAACTCAGCAAGGTTACAGATCTAACAGCACTTTCTCCTCATGTCCACAGGAAGCTGTGAAGTGATAATCTCTCTACCCGACAAGCCATCTCACTTTCAATCAAAATGTCTATGAACATGAATAGTATTTCTAACTGCCTGCACACTTGAACCTTGGGACCTTCTGTCCCGCTGGAAAGCATAAAATCGGGTTTTACAAAAATGAAAAAAACAAAATGCAGGGAAATTATTATTTCACCTCCCCCTAGTCATAAGGAAAGTGGAAGTCTGCCTGTCCAGCTCCGGCTGCTTGCTTTCTGAGCTGAAACTGTCCAAACTCAGGCACTCACAGTTCTCTTCCTCTATAAGAAAGTCACATAGAATTGCGCTTCTCGCTCATGTATGGATGGGCTGGGATGCACACACGGGACGAATGCACGCAGCTCAAGGTCTGCGTGAACCTGCTTCAGCAGGTGAGTTGGACTAGATGATCTCCAGAGGTCCCTTCCAACCCCAACCATTCTGTGATTCTGTGAACCACTGTGTGGATCTCCAAAAGAACCCATGTACTTTTCACAGAAGAGCACGCCATCTTTGTTCCTGTCCATCAACTAGGTTCTGTTCACATTATTTTTCTCTGTCTCCATTGCAAGGCTATGCTTAGGCTTACCAAGTCAATAAAGTACTGTGGGACCTAATTTTCTTGGGGTTGTCTCCTCAAATCTAAACGAAAGATTTCTACCACAAACTGCTGAAATTTCAAAGTGCAGATCAGAAACCATAGGACAACTGTGGTTACAGACAACCTTTGACTGGATCAACACGTAGCCAAAAGCCCATGAACTCTTGTGGAATTATGCTGAAAATCATTCTCAATAAAGTAAGTATTTTACAGACAGAAAACTGAAGAAGGAGCAGTGAAGGTCTCATGGGAAGCCAGTGAAAACCAATGAAATTTGTATCAGGGAACACTGAACTGTTGTGTCGGTCCCACAGCTGGGAGAGGTGAATGTTCCTCTGAAATGCTAAATGGGCTAAAGGGGGCAAACATGGGTCAAACAGCCCAAGCCCAACTGCTGCAGCTATTCCCGCTGGCACTGCCATCCAGCAACCCGGAGAGACAGACTGGGAATCAGGGAATATGATGCTGGGCTACAGGTCTGCAGCACTGGAATCAAGAAGAGGGGTTGCAGCAAGGTCACAAGGGGCTGTGGGTGCCAGAAAGCCCTGCTGGTCACCACTCTCTTGGATTCACAGTACATCCCAAGAGGGTAGGACAGCCACAAAAAGCTACAGGTTGAGGTACCTTATGCACCAAGGCTGACATCTCGTTCACACTTATCCAGAAGTAAAAGCTGAGTATAACCTTGCCATGCTCTTGCACTGCATGCATCAGGTTTCAGACCTCGTGAGAAACCAGGAGATCTTTCCACCCACCCATCTCCCAGCACATCTGGGGAAGAGCAGATCTGTAACACCCAGAAAGCACCATGGTACTACAAACAGTAAAAAGTGTCATTATCTGCCAGAAGTAACCCAAGAAATCCACAGGAGAACTGAAATCAGCCAAGTGCGTTATCTCAAGTGCAGTTGTGATAGTCCTTCCACCCTGTCAATGAGTGACAAATAGTTTTGCTGAGACGTTTTATGGCTTTGGGTAACCCCTGATCTCAAAGTCCTTCCAGGGATGGCTGCTCTCAGCCTGAGCACCACAGACCTGCGGGATTTCTCCTCCCCAATATTTTATGCTCCTCAGAAGGACACCAAATGTTTGTACTCCTTTCAGTGGTCCCTGGTAACCCTGCTGAAAGCAAGGAAAAGAAAAAAAAAAAAAGCTGCCTTTATCATTAATAATATGTCATATTTCAGTAATCTCTCAATTGCTTTTAGCAACTGTTTTCCGTCTCCACACAAAACCCTCAACCAATTACTGTGCTGTGTAATCATGAGCATCATTAAGCACTAATAGCGAGTACCCAGCAGGTAATAAAATTAGTAATAAAATACTTAGTGTTATGTACTGCTGTTAACAAACAGAATTTTATATTGAGGCTATGATTCAAGACTTTTACTCACTTCCAACAAATACGTAGGTTCATCTTAAAATGAATATACATGCAATGCTCTTCCAGTATACAGTATGTTGTATTAAAACCATTGCACTTTGTTTCTCTCTTCTTATTCTAAATAAATAGCTTCCTTTTTTTCTTGTTTAGTATAACTTAATTACTGAGCTTTATTTTCATTTTGAAGGAAGCTGTGAAAGCAGTAAGGGAAAAACTACTGACTGGAAAAGGCACTCTGTATTCCATTTCTTTAAATTAAACAAACAAACAACTCAACATATTTTGGCATGGATTCATGCTTTTTTTTTTACCTCCTATTGCTGGCAATACCCCAATATGCAGGATATTTCTCTAACAAGACATGGTTTAAGGGAGTTCTTTCCACTGTCTTCCAGAAGTCTACTGAAATGCAGTAACTGACCACTAAACTATAAAATAAAACTGGAACTCATGCAAATTTCTAAATACTGAAAGTAATGATCCATTTCACTGGATCACCCAGAGGTGATTAAATTGCAAGTGGTTGACCTTCACAGTGCAGAAACAGAAATGGAGGAGCAGGTAAGGCTATAAAATGCAAGGCTGTGCACTAACAATAAAATGCTCTGCTCAATACTGTGAACTTGGAGTCTGAAAGCAACAGAGAGTAAGAAATAGCTGAATATGCAGTAGCTAAACTCTCACTGGCTACAGGCTATCAAAAGGCTGAGACTACACAAAAAACCAAGGGCAATCTCAGCTTGCACTGAGATGTTTCCAGAAATGACCAGCAATGCAGTTGTTCATGTCACTGTACATGTTACTACAAAACATCATCTAAATACTGTTCATGCCTTCCTCATTCAAGAATGATTTAGTCTCAAAGAGACAAAATGGAGCAGCACTACACCGGTATGAGAAATGATGAGTCAGTCTTATGAGCGGAGAGAAAAAAATACTGGCTTGGGAGCTGGCCTTACCTAAACAAAAAGTGAGAGGAACAGAATTGGTGCCTACAATCCTCCAGATGAGTTAAAAGTAAAGTGCAAGACAAGCTATTTAAATCACGCTGAGTGATCCTAAAGTAAAAATTAGACACAGGTTTGGAGCAAAATTTTCTAATTGTTACTCGAGACAAGAACTTGCCTAACTTTTAGAGAACTGTAATAAATATACCAAAGGATCATGTGTCATAGTATTCTGCAGAAGACTTCAAGTCCTGTGTTTTATAATTATTAATACATGACACTGATTTCTATGACCAACCTTGGGAATACAACAGACAGCAGGAATATCAGAGACCAGCCTTTGAATGCACTTTACCAGGATCCACATCCTTTCTGAAGTCCTGTTTCATGTCAGCTGCAAAAAATCGAAGTTCAAGTAGTGCCTATATTAAGACATTTGCTGTTTATATTAAGGCTGTTAGTAAAAGTGGGCACACAGATATACAGACATTCTTCATGTGCTTGCCAAGGCACAGGAGCTGTAAGTATGCCAAGAGACGTCCCGACTTGTGAGCGTGCTTCCTTGCTTTTGCAACGAGGTATTACTTGTTTTGCATTTTTGCTGTGCAAGCATACAACAGTCTTTATACAACTGATTGGAAAGGTATTATAGGTATTTAACTGGCCTGTCATTATCGTACAGTCAACACCAAACTCACGGCATGTTTTCCTCGGGTGTCTGAGGGAAATGCTACGACCTTTGTGACCCTCATCTTTTTAAGCCTGGAATTTGTCTGATTTTATATAGTGGCACATGATTAAAAAAAATACTGAAATAATATAGAGTATGTAATTTCTAAACTAAATAACTCAAAATAGGACAGAAGCCTAAACAGACTCATAGTACAGCCTTTCTCAGTTCCCTTAAGTTGCCATGTTTGCTTAAGAAAAACATTGCTTTAAGTACAAAATATAAGACATTATGACCTTCACAGTCAGCTGGACGACATAAATCAGTACAATCTTAATTAACATCAAGCTCATCTATGTATGTTTTTCTTAAAGAGAAACACGTAACATCCAATAAGGTTTCACTGTGAGCATCAAATGAAAAAGAAATGAATCACCATCTACAGTGAAAAAATGAAAAATGTCTCAGAAAGTTATTGATTACCCCAAACCACTCTGAATGAGTTCGAAACACATCTAAGCCAAATGGTAACAATGATTTTACTCAACAATTCTGCAACATAACATTAATTTTTTAAACACACAAAGGGCTGCTCTCCGACACAAATGTTTTAATGACAAAGAACTGTCCTATCTGCTTTAAATCTCTGTCTTTATCTAGGCCACACAAACAAATAACTTGAAGAATTATAGCATATGAATTTAAGGGGATTACTCAATGGCACGAAGTTACTCACTGCTTAAATTCTGGCAGGCTAATGAAGGCCTTTCTCATTAAGGAAAATTTATTAATAAAAATCCTAGCTAAAGATGAGTTCTATTTAACTTCTTTTTCTTCTGCAGAAATCTCGCCTGGGGATGGTTTCTTTCGATGAGCTCAGCATTCTTCTACATCTGATATATGATATGAACAGATACTCAGCTGCTGCATAACCACTTTATGAATAGTTCCTGCTGTCAGGACACTATCAAGGAGCTTGTCTTGTTTGATTAAGCCTTGTTAAATGCTCACAAGTAGAAGAGCTTTGAAAAGATAAATATTACAGAAGTGTTCTTCCTCTGCTCTTAAGATTAAATGGAATTTTTCCTATAAAATAATAAATATATCAATAAGGAGTCCAGAGAAGTTCTGCTGCTCTGCTGAACAGCTTGCTCCCATTGCTGGGACATGTGTTTGCCATTTCTCATTCTAGGCAAAATTCTTCCTCCACACATGCAGAAAGCTCAGTGAGCAGGTATTTATGTGCACTGACAATAAATTCAAAGCGTGACTTCTTACTGCTTTAATAACTCAGAACATGCACCCTGACCTTTATTTGCTAAGTAACGACATCAGCTTTACTTACGATATCAGCCCCAGTTGAATGCTGTTAGACTTAGATTACAACAACATGGTTATGCTTACAACATGCTCCAAACTCTGGGTCAGGCTTGAACTTGAAGCTCAGACACATGTTGCTAGGGATAGGCTTTAGATGGGCAACAGGAGGTGGTGAGAGGCTGAGGCCTGCACTGTGCCTTTACACAGACACAGATATTCACCTGTGTAAATGGCCTAGTGCTGTGTGTTAATCCTAAATCCAACTCATTCACTCAAGATGAGCCTTGACATCACCTGTCCTGAAGGAAGGCAGGATCTTTAGGAGCCTGGGTATGGTTGCTCTTCAGATGGTGTCAACACCCACAGCTGGGCAGAGGGACCGCCGGCACTTCTTGGTGTAGCTACCCAGACACCTGGAGGTATGCTAAAGACCGTGCCAAGGTTTAGCCCATCACTCGTCCTGGCTATCAAAGCACAATACAAACAGTGCCAATTACGTCTTAATTTGAACGTAACTTACTATAAGTTTTCTGAATGATGAACTACACAAGGTCTCAGTCTACAGGTATTTTGGCTGTGCGTATATGAACTGCTGAAACCACAAAAGGTTTGTGGCCACTGAAGATACGAAATCACTGATCAAGTGGCCAACACCCTTCTGTGCCTTCTTCCACAGGTCTATCGTTTTCTGAGGTGGAATACAGATATTTTACATGAAAAGATGTGCTGTGTACTGTCTTCAGCCTGCAAGCAAAACATGAGAGTTTCCAATCCACTGGAACTTTCCTTAGTCACTATATGTTTAAACAAATTCTTCTCTCTGTGTTTATTGTGCTTTTCCTAAACAGCTTATGCAATCCTTTTTCTTCCTCCTTTGCCCCAGTAACGTGTTTCCCAAGAGTACTGTTGTTACTGGCCTCAAATAAACTCAGATGTTCCACATTCATCAGAAAAGAAGACAACACAGAGTACAACCATATTTCATGTGAAATTATGTAGGATATACTGCTTCAGCTGTTGTTGATTTACACATTTAACGAAAAAAAAAGTCATATGAAGTTCTTAATATATTAGTTTGGAGCAACTCTAGCCCCTCTGTAGCCAAATAGTGAATGCAAGCAATTATCTTTCAACCACCACTGTTTAATTCATTACAATAGGGCCAAAGTATAGCACTTGGAAAAAACACCACTCTATAGAAACCTAAAATGATTGGATTTCCCCGTTATTAAATAGTTTCAAAGGATCTAGGCCTTGCAGTGCTGTGGTAAAGCACAATGGCATACAGAGAAAGCAACAAATCTAATTACTTGTGCATATTGAAAGAAATACAATTATTTTCAAAAGGGTGGGATAATGTTTGGGCACATGCCTGCTTTAATCACATCTTTGATCACAGGTATAAAGGCAAGGGAATATACCTCACTACCTTCCAAATGAATCACTGGATGAGACATATCCCTCCCAGGGAAGAAAAGTGCTAACAGTTCTAATACCTTACCTCAACGCAGGACTGAAAACCCACTTTCCACAAGCAAAGTTGGACCTGTCGGACTATGGAAAACCAAGAATTTATGCACACAAATAAACTCCCAAAATGGGTCCTTTGTGCGCAGTGTGAAAGGATCTGAGAGTGCTCAATCCATTTGTTTTATCACCGTGCAGGCAGTGAGAACAGAGGAGCAGGCGGTTTGCCCTGAGATGACTGTTCCTCTTGCAATGCCAACATGACAGAGCCAGCAGGATTTCTGGCACTAACATGATCTACTGGCCTTCCAGCATGTGTGGCTCCATACACTGCCCTCAGCCTCTGTTCTCATCCTTCAAGGACTGATATAAAACCAGTATGTCCCAAGTGTGTGCTCTTTGGTTTCTGTCCCCAAAGTTCTTAAGAAATGGATCTACAGAAAACCTCACATACACCTTGAAAAGCTCTCTTGGTGGCAACAAGAGCTGCGATGTTGGCATCTTGTCAGTCTCTTATGATCTGGGGTGAAATACTGGCCTGACTTAAGACAAGTGTGGTCAAGGGAATCAGGTTCTCATCTTCACACGTTCATAAAAACCTTAGAGATTTCAAAAGTTCTTGGGCATTCATTTGGAAATGGATACATCTACAGTCCTTAAATTTGCTTGAAAATTGGACAATGTGAGAGGAGTGGTACTGTCAACCACCACATCCTTTGTAGAAACTAACACAGCTGATTTTGCACAGAAACAGGTTAGGAAGTATTCTTACAAGCCCTCCCAGCCGTGCAAATGGGTGGATAATAATCTCTGGTTAGTAGCCAGTAACAAAACTATGATAACAGTCATCACAGCTTAAAGGAGACATCACACTATGCCTTCACAAAACATAGAGTAACTCAAGTTGGAAGGGACCTCTGGAGGTCATTTGGTCCAATCAACACTGAAAACATGTCCAGTTACTACAAGTTGCTCAGGGTTGTGTCCAGGCAAGATTTTAATATATCTGAGCTCCTCTGGAACCCTATTCCAATTTTTTACCCACCCTCACAGTGAATAGTTATTTCCAAATATCTAATTAGAAATTACCTTGTACATTTTTTCCACTGCCTCTTGTCCTGTTTCCCTACACCTTCTCATTTAAGTAGCAGCAGCCAGCAGTAAGATTCCCCTGAGCCTCCTCTTCATAAGGCTGAGCAGGCTCGGCCCTCAGCATCTCCTCGTACATCACATGCTCCAAACCCACCACCCTGAGCGCCAGCCCTCCTCAGGGCTTACTCCAGTGTGTCAATGCATTCTTCTGCGAAGACACCTTTTTGCTGTCTATTTTAGCTAATTGCATAATTTTGCATAAATCAAGGCTGAGATAATAAGCATTTAATAAACCTTGTTTGATTTCTTTTGTTCAGTGTGCTATTAAGAACCTACTTTCACTGCCTTGGCTAATTAGACAAGCAGCAGCATGATAGCAGTGGCTCCTACTATGCAGCCATTTTTCTCATCACACAGATTTATTTATTAATTTAACCTTAGCTATTTCTATAATTTCCCAAAAGACTTTAAAGGTCTGAGTTTGTCCACATGCTACTAGTTTTGAAAATACTTTGATTGTCCATGACAAGTCTTTAAGTTTCTAGCCCCAAATAATCCTCAAAATGGTATTTGTACAATCTCTTTTGGGGTTTGTATATTGTGATACTTTGAGCTTCTTCATATCACAATCTCCCTCTGTTTGCGCTGACCAAGCATCAAAACAGCAGTTTAAGCTAGGAGTTACTCGTTCTACATCTTACTAAAAATAAATTAATTTCATCTAGGGGAAAGTATAAGTTAATTACATCCTGAGCATCAGGAAACAATTAACAGCTTCCTATTATATCACCCTGATTCCAAAGCTATACAATTATATGCTGCTGCAAAGAAAGGATGTGTGATTATCAAGACAAGGATCTTTTCTGCAAAAAATTAAAGGAAATTGTTCCACCGCTGACAACACTATAAATAATGCTTAGTTAATATATTTTCAGAAGTCATTTCCATTATTTGCAACGCTAACTTTGAGTGACGTGTTGGGCACGTGCTGGTCAGATGCTCCTCCCAAAGAGGATGAGCGTGTGCTGGACTCTGATTCCTCAGACAAACACTCACAGCTTCAGTTTCCTCTGGATATTCTGCAATATTCATTGGAATTAAATTAAAAATCATTGTTTTTGTCAACCATATTGCAATTATGTCTTGCACTTGGTTTGCTTTTTACATGAGAGCTGCAAAGGGCTTGAGAAAACACAAAGGAATACACAGGCTTGCCTTAAGCAGCCCCAGTGCTTTGAAGACGCAAGTAACAATGCGAAGAGCAATGGATACAACACGCTAACACTTCTTTTTAACTCCTGCCTTTAAACTCATTTGGCCCAGTCCGCAAGAAAGTGGTGCAAACACAAAGCCAGCAGATTGTACGACAGTTCAGCTGAATGCTAATGGAAACATGACGGCAATATACCTGTTTTGGCAAAGGCCCTTAGTGAGAAAAGCAACGAAACGAACCCACATAAACTCCACAGCTCCAAGTCAAAGGCCACTGTGCCAGATGGTAGCCGTGTTACTGGGGGGTCGGAAAATCTTCCCGAACCATGCGCATTATATAAGATCCATAAAGTATAAATATGATAGTGTTAGTTAGTTATCAGCAGAAGAACTTTGGTCTCTGCAGATTCCTCGTACAATGCACTTTCCAGGACAGCTATACCTCTCCCCCAGAAAGTTCAAATTCTGTTCCAGGTTCTCCTTCCCTATTATCTTATACCTCAAAGCTTCTGAGCACTGTCCTTGACAAATGTCATCTTGTCTGGCACTTATCTAGCTGGAATGCTCTTGGAAAGATAATTTCCACAGCTGTTGACTGCAGTCATGTTGCCAATCTCATTGATTCCTTCCACTGCCTCCTCCTCTTCTGTCACATCAAACACAGTATTACTGTGCTTATCTTCACTTTCAAGATCCCACCTTTGCTATCATCATTTGACAGCTGCTACTGCCTTTTGTCCTGACTGGCCACTTAGTTCCAGTTTCACCACTCAGTTTTAAGACTTCAAGTGAGCATCTTTATGCTTTCTGCCTTAATACACAGGAGGTACCCTCAACCAAACACCCACAGAGGTGTTTGGATGTAATCCCCCAAATCCTGCTCAGTATTGCTATGATCTGTGCCAAAAGCTTGACACGTAAGCAGGTGTTGGGCTGAAGCTGCATGTCTGGTCACCACAGTGACAAGAATTGTTTCAAAACAGTCACAATATCCATGTCTGTATCCATGTGCACTCCCTTTGTTTTACATTTAGACCACATGATGTGGGAGTAAGACCGTCTTTACTTCCTCTGCATAGTGACTTGCTACACTCACAGATGTGATCTTGGGGATTCCCAGTACAAATCTGTTCTTTATTCTTTGTAAACCAGCAGCACATGGGTTTTGGCAACCCACTGATGAGTGGCTGGTGGGATGCAAACCTGCTCCAACCCACAACTCGTGTGAGCATCTCCTGGGCTCAAAGTCACACCAGTGCAGCATCCCAGCTCCGGGACTGGAAGCAAGGCTATGGTCTGGGTCAAAAGGAGGCATAGGCAGCTGAATTTCTCTAACATCTCTACCACCAAAAGGAGAAAGTCTTGTTCCGCCGTATTCCTTCTCTTTGCTCTTCTCCTCTCCTCCACATCCCATCATTGTACCACCCCAGTATCTCCTCTGTGCTGGTCCTGATCCTCTGTATAAATCACTTCAAGTCACTAACCAGATAGGAAACAATCGTTTCTCCTTGTTAGGTTACACTTCTGCCAAGTTAGTAAGTTAAATCCACTCAGGGAAAGGTTTGATGAGTTCTGGAGCTGGCACATGGTAAGTAGAAGACAGACAGCAGGCACAGAATGGACAGAAGGGGTGAGAAGAGGCTACCCTTTCCTGCAGCAGCAGCCAGACACGCTGCCTCAACACCACTGTGAAACCCAAAGCATCACCTACAGCACCAATTTTCCACAGAAACCAGAAAACTGTCATCTCCCTGCAAATCCCTGTGTCACAGTTGTGGCAGCTCATGTAAGCACCCACACAAGTGCAAGGAAAGTTAGAATTATGGCCTTGTTATGTGAAAACCAGCTTCTATATTTGCCCTGAAGTAGCAAGCCAAATCAGGCATATTTTTTAATTATTTGTAAATGCACCTTTGAGATCTGAATGCATTTACTGGATTGACACATTGTTAAGAAGCAAATGATGAAGACTGTAAAATTATAGGGCTGATAATTAAGACAGAGGGTTGCATTCTGAAGTAGTGCTGTCATATTGGTAGCACTGTGATGTGCTGGTCATATAAATTACATCATACAAACTTCAAAACACATGGAATATCAATATTTGTCTCTCTTTATGCACAATACCCTGACAAAAGTGCAGAAAGTAAACATAAAAACCTTGAAAGAGAAATAATCTAGGCAAATTGCAAACATAGTTTCTGTTCCTATCTGGTAACAACATGTGCAACTGGCACTTAAACTCAACATGATTTTTATAGTCTGTCTTCTACTGGAGTATGAATTTTTTTAATGGGAATCCAGCAAATGTTTGACCCATGTGGAGTTTAAGCAAATTAAGCACTGAAGGGGTGGTCAAGTACACCCAGCAGTGGCTGCTGTCACCATTCCCTCTCTCCACCCTGGACCATATGTTTCTGTCGGCTCCCTCGCCCCAGCACTGGCACTGGTCTGACCTCATGCTGAGCCTGTTTAGAAGGTTCAATTTTTCTTATTTGGCTTCAGCTGCTTTAGTTCCCTGAACTTTTGGTCCCAGACGAACGCCAGTGCACAGTGCAAGGGAAGCGATAAGAGCGGGGCAGCAGCAGCCATCAGCCAGATCTGCTGTATCACAAAACCACAGCCTTAAACCGTAGCTCAGTGACACGGGAAAAGCCAGCACCCATTTCTCCCCCCACACTTCTTCAAAGAAAGCTTTTTTACGGTTGTGGGGTAAACTGGTTTGTAGAAATGATCCAACTAAAATATCAGCCCTGCTGATCTCTTCCCCAGTGTAGGTGACTGTCTGGTGATGGTCCAGAGATGCTTAGGCCATTCCAATGGAAGGGAAGCACAGAGGAGGGAACCAGGAGGCAGACACGTGTGTCGGTGTGGGTACAAGAGAGGATCACTGCTTTGAGCAGCAGTACTAACTCAAAGTTTCAGCCTTCTGAACTTTTATCCCCTCTCCACTTCCCCAGCTCCAGGCACTCCTGGCTCCCTGCACACCTGTGCCATGAAGAAAAGCCGAGCTGAGGAACAGAAACAGAGGGAGCCAGCAGCACACCTGCTAATGACCACTGCCTGAGGAGGCTCCTTTGGCTTCACAGGTTTCCCTAGAGCAGGGGTGTCAAACTAATTTTAACTGGGGGCCACATCAGCCTCGTGGTTGCCTACGAACGGCCCAATATAATTTCAGGACTTCATAAATGTAAGAGTAGTTATAAATGAGTTTGACAGTCCTGCTCTAGAGCCTGAGTGAGCCTGTGACACATTCTGTGGGTTATCTTCTCCTTTTCTCCATGCTTCCATGCAACTCAATGCTTCAGAGTTGTCAAAAAATAAAGGAGCAAGACTGCACATTATTTTACTTCCACTCCTGCTATATAGCACTCTCCAGGCAGTATAGGTTTAAATATTTTATTCTTCTTTGACTCTGAGATCAGTTTCATTCTTTCTGCTGCAGGGAACAAAAGCGTATTCACAATACAGTCATTTCTCCCTAAGGTCACAGAAAAAATGTAGGATTCATGGGAAAGGTCAAAATCTCTAAACAGTTAAAAAAGATTTTAAAAATTTCAAGTCATGACTGTTGTTGATATTTATGAAATTGATTAAAAATCCTTTCTCAGCTTTCCTTCTGCTAGTTAGTGGAGGAAAACTGCTTTTGTAAATCTGTCTCTCCATTCTGTTATCACACCAATTGTCTTAATCAAACCAATGTAACTAAGGATCCTTGGGAGGCTGTGTTCAAATAGCTTTAAGATGTAGTCGACTCCAGTGGTTTACAATTAAAATTGTTTAAAATATATGGTTTACATGCTCTGCTCTTGCTGAAGAGAAAACAAAACAAAACAAACCCAACAACAACCCATGACTAACATGGGAAGTGCATCCTTCACTCAGCGAATGCCAGTGGTTCTGCTGAGACCTGAAGCTTTGCAGTTTCTGTCTTCATTAATCTCAATAGCCTCAATGTAGCTTTTCTTCACGGACCACGTACACAAACCAAACCTGCTTAGCTTCTGCTTCTTACCCAGCCTTTCATCCCCTTTGCCAGTTCCTCATCAATTTAAACTCTTCCCACAAAGGTTTATGGTGAGTATATGACTATATTCAACCCTGGCATTCAACACAGGAAAAAAAAAAGTATCTTTCTGTTAGCAAAAGAACTCACACAGGTCTGTTCTGCCAGGGAGAAAGAGACAAAAGAGTTAATGCAACCACAATACAAGCAGAATAAGGGGCAAAAAAAGGTAGGAGGGTCCAGAGCCTCAGGAGGGAACGACTGGTTCTGAGGGCGGACCCTAACCCCAGAGCTACCAGCCAAGCCAGCACACAGTGCTGGACACATAGTGATGGGGATGAAGAAGCCTGTGTCAGAACGTGGTTGGACTGCAGAGAGGCTAACATTTGCTACTGTGACAATATGCCTCGCTTTCTTGAGATTTAGATCACAGAAAACACTGACATTCTTAAAGTTTTACACTTGAAAAAGTGCTGGAGCATATAGATAAAATGAATACCTCCATTAAAATGAGATGCACAGATCCTTCCCTAGACCTTGTCCATTTATCCAACAGTGAAAGGTGGTGGGCCTCTCCCATGGCTTCAGACCAGTCTGTCACTCCACAGATGTAACTTTGGAGGGGGATAAGCGCAGACCCTTTCCTGAACACGGTGCCCAGAGCTCCCCACCCTGGCACACACACCTCTGCAGCTCCACGCATGGGAAGTATTTTCCTCTGCGCTTTCAGGATGCCACTCTTAGGTTCACTGTCTGACCTCCCAGTCTAGAAATCCCAATCCCAACAGAGTCTCACTTTGCTTCCCCGAGTTTGGCGGCTTCACACAGACCCTCCCTCGCCAGCCAGAGCCTGCTCCTGCTGCAAGAAACCACTCCCACCTGCAGCCAAGATTTGTGTTGCAAGAACTTTCATTTTTCTGCAGAGCATGCAGTGCCTACCCGTACTGGGACTTGATAAACAGCTCAAATTCCTAGGCAAACAGTAAATAATAATGGCAAGTGATAGGAAGACTTCCCTGTCGCAATGCCAGGCTGCCAGCACTGTCCCCACAGAAGCAGGGAACATGCAATATCTGCAAAGCTAGATTGCCTTTGGCACTTTAATTCTGCCTTCCCTGCATGAGCATCAACACCAAAACAGTTTCCTTTACCTCTTCCTGGGAAATTCCTCTAACACAAAATAAATAAAAAATATCCTTGCACATGCTTCATACTTCCAAGATCCTTTGCTTGCCTTGTGATCTCTGCCAGCCTGAGACAAAAGTTAATGATTGACTCCATCTGGAATGGAATACATAAAATATACAACACAAGCCACTCGTACAACACCCGCCTTCTTGTGCACATAGCAAAAGAGCGATCGCTATTTGCACACGTGTTGTTAACTACTTGATCTCTGAGCTGCGCTTGAGGAAAGCTGTTGATGAGAATGACTAAATTATGAAAAGGCATAGCTTCAAGGAAAGAACTGAGCAAACAAAAGCCTTATGTCTTAATTTCCAGAAATGCTGCATAACCACAGATTTTACTGAAAGACACAAGAAACTGAGATTCCTGGACCAGGAATCATATGCATATAAATAAACAAACCATATATCATGTCACATATCATGTATACATACCTATATATATGTATCCGTTCGTGCATACATGCTCATATATACATATAGGATTCGATGTCATTAAAATTAGTATAAATAGGCAAGATTGAAATGTGCACTAGGTATCAAAGATTCTAGAAAAAAGTATATATTAACCTAAGAACCATATGCATTTTTATAAAATTAAAATAATTTACATTAATTAAAATACATAATTGAAAGTGTTGTGATAGGGTAGAGTTAGCGAGAACCTTCTTGATTTCAAACCACGTCATTTTGCAGCTTTACCCACCTCCACTTCGAAAGCTTTTCTTTCAGTGTGCTACTCTGGCAGAACTTCACAGAAATGTGAAAATGCTTTATTTTGGAAAACAAATTAATGAAAGTGAAATGATTTGGGCAGAGAGCTGATGATATAGTCTCCTGTGTTCTATCTCCCCAAAGAAGTCAGCAAAGAGCTTTCTCAAGTGACTGAAAGCTGTATTTTCAGGGTTAGTCCAATTGGTAGCTCTTGGCTAAAGGAAACACAACCACTGGAGAACTAAGGAAGTCGCAAGAACACGGTGCAGTAGGTGGAAAAGCACATCAGCCTTTTAGGTGGAAGTACAGTATTAGATTGGCTAAGCTGGATCAAAAAATCTCATCTTAATGAATTCTATCTCTAAAAATGGCGTTTATGTTTGCTTAGTATCTGAAGATTGGTCAGGAGCTGACTTTAGAGACAGTGACCTCTAGACAATTCTATATCTTAAATCCTTGTGTTTCTTTTAGCGTAAAAGCTTACATAGTTGTAGTAGCACATCATTACACTGTTAATATACTTTCAAGCACAATAATAGCATTTAATAAACTATGTAACTATATGGTTAATGTCTTTCTATATTATAGCAATATGCTAACACGAAGGCTCTCTTGATTACACTTCTCTAGAAACTGTTATCATTATGTGCCCTGAGTTCTTTGCACCTTAGAATGCCAATGAACTTTTGAACCCTACCACTGTGAAAAAGGTTGACTATTTATTGCTCAGAATTAACAAATAAATAAATAAATAAATAGAATTATGGACCTGCAGGTGCTATAATCCTGCAGAAGCTAATAACTCTGAAAGTTATGCACTCCAATATATTGAGAAGTTTTATTAAAGTGATAATTTTCCTGAAGTGAGACCTTTGGACGACCAGTGAAAACGGGTTTTGCCTTCTCTTGCTTCAAAACATATAGTTCTTTACCACGTAAAACCTCTTTTGCAACATGAAACTCACATACAAACTCTGACAAAAAGGCAAACAAATTTCTGTTGAACCATATCTTGCATTTTATCTCTTCCAAAAGAAAGCAAAATCTCTAAGAAACATGCCTTATATTTCCCTAATCAGAAAGAAAGAAGTTGCTGAATTATTAGGATCATTCTTTCAAAATCACTGGCTCATCTGACAAGTTTCCTAATTATTTACTCAACTATGTAACAGAATTGTAAATCAGGAAAGGTGTTGCTTCTTGTAATGGAGGTATCCAAAATCTGTAGAAGCATTAAATATCATTTAAGTTACACCTACTGCACCATATACACAATGACAATTTCTGATATCCAAAAAAAAAAAAAAAATAAGGTGCTCTTTTAATATTGCTGTTTGGTCAACTGAGGCCTGAAGACATCCTGAATGATTAGGCACATTTTCTGCAAGAAATTAGGGACTTGGAACTCTTGGAAAATATACCAGATTTCGATGACAATCTGGCATCAAGAAAAAACTAGCGCAGAAAGAAGATTTCAGACATCCCTGACTTGTAAGCCAGGCAGACAGCAAGTATTCCAAAACATGCCCCTTGAAACTGCTTTTGGTTGCCAGAGGTAAGATCAGCTCTAAGTTAATGCTCCAACCAAGAGAGAGATACTTGAATCCTGCCAAACTGCGCTGAAAGCGGCACAACATGTTGCCTTCAACCGAGAGGGAAAGGAGTTTGAAATTGTTCTGCTTAGGATAAAACTCTAATTGACTTCAGTAGTACCATTATACATCCTTGTTATTGGGCTTCCAGCAATAACTCTCCAAAGCACCAAGGCTGTGACACCTTCCTTCAGGCACACACAGCCAGACCGAGGGAGCTCAGGGACATGCTTTTCCCCAGGGCTGCCCCAGGGCAGGTGTTTGCAGGAAGGGACGTAGCAGGGCAGAATCTTCGTAGGGCCCCCTCAGTCTCGAGGAAGCTGAAGGCCCCATGATCCTCTCAAGCACAACTCACAGTTTCCTCAGGAGGCAGGTCCATACTCATCACTTGCAGCTTAGGGAGCCCTTTAGGGCAGCTCTGTTGCAGCCATCCGCAAAGAAAGAGCTCACCACTCTACAGCTATAGGGTCTCTGAAGCTGCAGCAGAACAGAGGGAAGAGCTGGGTTTTCAGGCAGCAGCCAGAGCCCCAGCAGTTGGTCCTTGCAGGGCTGTCAGTGCCTGGAGAGCCTGCAGCTGGATTGTGCCCATTGCAGCTCTCACCTTGCTCTTCTTAGTGTCCTGCATAACAGCAAGAGGCTGCCAAAGGGTCCGTCCCAAAGCGCCATGCTGCTGAAATCTTCAGCTTTGTTTCATGGCTGTCAGCCTGGTAATTTAAAGGCTTACCAAGAGACAAACTTCAGAAGACCACTTTAAAAAGTATGTTTCTATTAACCAAAAGACTTAGACATTCACTAAGCTGGCTACTGGACAGAGAGGCAAAGGACAATACTGGATGTAAAAATTAGCCATGTGAGCTAAATTATAGCTCAAAATCCTGTTTCTTTTTCCATAAATCACCTCAGCTATGGACCAGGATTTACATCACAGCCTCATCTCCCACACACTGCTCATTACCTGTCCTGGTTTCAGCTGGGATAGAGTTAATTTTCTTCCTTGTAGTTGGTATAGTGCTGTTTTGGAGATTTAGTATGAGAAAAATGTTGATAACACATCGATGTTTTAGTTGTTGCTAGGCAGTCAAGGACTCTTCAGCTTCTCGTACTGGCCTGCCAACGAGGAGGCAGGGAATGCACGAAAGGTTGGGATGGGACACGGCTGGGACAGCCAACCCCAACCGACCAACGGGATATTCCATATCGTGTGACGTCATGCTCAGCATATAAAGCTGGGGGAAGAAAAAGGAAGGGGGGAACATTTGGAGTGATGGCTTTTGCCTTCCCAAGTAACTGTTACATGTGATGGAGCCCGGCTGTCCTGGAGATGGTTGAACACCTGCCTGCCCACGGGAAACAGTGGATGAATTCCTTGTTTTGTTTTGCTTGCGTTCGTGGCTTTTGCTTTACCTATTAAGCTGCCTTTACCTCGACCCATGAGTTCTCTCGGTCATCCTTCCAATTCTCTCCCACATCCCACCAGGGGTGAGTGAGTGAGTGGCTGTGTGGGGCTTCGTTGCCAGCTGGGATTAAACCACACCATGACTGAAGCTGGTGGGTGCAAGTCAAGACCCAGAACGTCCCAGCAGCCAGGCCCCCGGGTGCCACCTGACATAGCACAGATCGGGGCAGAGGCTTCTGACTTCACAAAGGAAAAATACAAATCACAAGCAAGGAACAGCAACAAGGAGAAGGGAAAAACTCTTTGGGCTCCTCCTCTCCCTCCTTTAGCCAGCGTGCACTTGACTGAGGAGGTGAAGGGGTCACAGGGCTCCCATCCCCACTGCTGGCACTGTCAGCGTGCAAAGCCAGGCTTACCAAGATGCTACTCAGATGACTTCAGCCCTCACTGAATGAAGAAGACCTCGCCAGAGAGGGACAGATGTGCAACAAACAGGCCACAAGAACAGGGGCTATGAAGCAACACATGAGGCTAGGGTGAGACAGGCAACAGGAATTCCATAAGGAATTTAAATCAAGCAGCTCTCATAAGTATTTGAGTTTAGCCACGTGCTGTTTGGTCTAGTACAAGAGTGCTTTAAATACCTACATTTGGTTGGGTTTACGTAAGCAACACCATGCTTACAGTTTCATTTTACACTTTTACTCCTAAGTAATGTGTTCATCCTGCAGTATACAACACTTGCTCATATGCACTTTCACCCAAATACACACATAATCACCTGTCTGGCTGCATCACTCCTGCTGGGGGCTTATCTTGCATTTGCAAGCATCACTAAGAATAGCATACAGTATTTTCCTTGAGTGCATGTGTGTGCTGGTTTCTATCATCTGTTTGCCTGCCCCAAGGGCTGCTGAGATAGCCTGTCTTTGATCACGAAAACCCTCCACGTTTTCATTTAGCCTTAACAATTATACACTTACTTGGACAGGAAAAGGGAAATTTTAAATGCAGGGTTGACTAAAACTTGTCTACCAGCCAGTTTTCTATCACATATTTTGCTGCTTTTACGGTCTGGAAAACTGAAGAAAACTAACCCTTTGCACAGAGTATCCCAACAGAGAAACAGAATAAAGCTAACAAAAAACTGGGGGAAGAGAGACAATTTTGAGTGCAGTTTCATGAGACAGTTCCAGCTGACCTATCAGCTCACTGCTGCCAATATAGGTCTCGCTTCTCCTCTACTACCTCCTCCTCCTCCTCCTGCTCCTTGTTCCATATTCCCACCAACAATCTTCTCTGGGTTCTGGTAGTCAGCAGTTCAGAAAACTAACCTGCTCACCGAATTGACACACTGGATCTGCTCCCAAGAAGTGCAATAAGTACATGAGCAGACACAAAAGAAGAGGTGGGACTACACAAACAGGAGTGGGGAATAGGAACAAGATCACTGGATGAGCAGATCTCCCCATTCAGCAGTAACTAGACATTACGCAGACTGAGCTGTTCATGAAACCACAGACCAAGGAGATCTAGGCTACCTCCTACAGATTTGCAAAGCAATGTCCATAGGTGACTTCATGGGATGGGGAATAATTATTTTGTATCCATTGATCATCCTTCCTCAAGAACAGCACCATGTTTCATTATCTTAATAACTAAGATGACAAATGTCATCCCTGATTTTGAGACTACTGAGCTGATTCTAGGAGCCAGATTTGTTGAAGTTTCCTCAGATTTCTCCTTAGGGAAAGATTTCAAAGCTTGGGCTTTTACATTTAACTATGAGATACACAGAAAGACTAAATATGATCTTAATAGAAATGTTGTATTATCCTTGAATCTTCAACTTCTAATGAGAGAAATGAAGAACAGTGGGATTCTTATTAGGGACTTCGATGATCAGCTGGGCACTAAGTCCACCCTGCAGAACATTCATGTCAGTGCACCCAGTCAGCCCAGGTTGCGCTTTGGGCTACTTTGAAGAGGAAATTCAGACTTGGAGCAGACACTGGTGTGTTCTGGAGCCAGACCACTAAAACTACCTTTACTCCACAAACATGGATATCACTGGTGTACATCAAAAGGTGGCAATGGTCCTTAGCATGTGAATGCGACCACTAAAAATCACAGAATCATAGAATCAGAATCATAGACTTGTTTAGGTTGAAAAAGACCTTGAAGAATATAAACTCCAACCGTTAAACTAATGCTGCCAAGTCTACCACTAAACCACGTCAAGTGTCACATCTACACATGACATCTACAGCGTCAGTGTCTGTACTAGCAGCAATGATGGCACCTCTCAAATCAAGCAACATTTCTACTATTTTGCAGTGTTTATCTGGCATTTCAGCAAAAAAATTCAAAGAAAATTTAAGGAAAAACTACTGGGAAAATATCTTCACAATCTCTTTCTAGTTACACACGTAACACACAATTACAATAGGACTTTTCTTCCTGAATCACAAGATATTCCATCAACAAACCAAAAGCCTTAAAATTCCTTTTTCTCCTCTGTAGTGTATGGGTACAGATGGCACACTAGATACATCACAGAAATTAAAAACTGAGTCAAGCATTTTTATTAACAGTTTCTGTGCTGCAGGCAACTTCAGTCACACAGCACTGTTAATTACTGCTGGTGCTAACTGTAGGGATCCCCTTCCATCTGCTGGGACCAGCTGATGCAAAATAAAAACAAGCCTTTAGAACAAGCTGCACCTCTGCAGGGTCGCTGCCCGCACGGCACCGGGGGCCGGGGCGCACAAGGAGTTCGTGTGGGAGCGGTTCCCTGCGCTCTGCTTATTTCTCGCTGGAGCACTGAAACACTATTGCTTGAGGTTTGTTTGTTTGTTTTAGTCTTTAAAGACGCACTTCTCCTTCTGCGTCGCCTGATCCCTTTAGGGATCCAGCAGCCTTCTCCCCAGACGCCTCCTGTCCATGCAGGGGAGCAAAGGTGGCCAGGGGAGAAGACCCCCGAGGGGGTGACTTATCGCCCCGGGCTCGGAGCGCCGGCTGCCACCTCCCCTCTTCCTCCTCCTCCTCGCTGCGGAACGCGGTGCCGGAGACCGGGGACGCGCTTGGACGCAGGGCAGGTGCTCCGATGCAGGACAGACCCTCGCCCTCCGCCCCTCAGAGACCGCTCCCGCCTGCAGGGTGGCTGCTGTTGACCCCCGAGTACATGTCACCGGCAAAGCGAGGGGAAGGCACCGCTTACCGGAGCTGCTCGCCGGTGAGCAGGACCTCGGCCATGTGCTCCAGCTCCGCCGCTTTCTGCTGCATGCTGCTCATGCCCTCCTCCATCGCCGCCGGCCTGCGGGCACCGCACCGCCGGGTGAGGGGGGACCGTGGACCCGCCGCCCGCCCCCGCTGGCAGCTGCCAGGGCCGCCTCCCGCCCGCCCCCCGCGGCTGCTGAGCTTGTCGCCGGGGGTGGGGAGACAGCGGCGGCCGCCCCCCGCCGCTTCGGCTCACCTGAGTGGGGCAGGTCACTTTTCCCCTCGGTAGGCTCGGATGCCCCCCACCGCTTCCCGTGTTATTGTGTCACAGGCAGGCGGAGAAACACATGGCTGCAGCCGCTGCAGCCGCAGCCAGGCTCGCCGAGGCAGCAGCGTCCCCCCCCGGCTGTCACACGGCAGGGTCGGCGCTGCCTGTCCCCGCGGGAAGCGGCGGGCTCCCCGCCGGGGGCTGCCAGCCAAGGGGCTGCCGCCGGCCCGGCTCCCCGCCGGCCCCGCTGCGGTGCGGGGAGCCCCGCTGCTCCTCTCCCTGCCTGCCTCGGGGAGGCGAGTGCAGAAGGCGGCCGCGCACGGAGGAGCGCAGCGCTCCCCTCCCCTGACTCCCTTCGCGCGGGTGCGAAGTCCCCGCGGCCGCACTCCGACGCGGGGCTGAACGGAGGGGAAGCGCGGGAGCAGCCGGGGCGGTTGCGCGCTGGGCGCTGCTCGGCGCTGCGCGGCCGCGGCTCTGGGACGTTCTGTCGGCCGCGCAGGGAGTGCGCGCTGCGCCTTGGCAGCGATCCTTATTGATACGGGGGGCGGGGGGGCAGAGAGGGAGCTATTGGTCCGGATTTTCACTCTCAAAAACTGCTGCTGCTCTCCCGCCGTCCTGATCTCTGCTCAGCTGCTACCGAGGGGTTGATTTCAGACGTTGGTCCACCTCACCTCTTTGTCTCACGGTGACCGCGGATGCAGAATCCCTGGGAGGGCAGAGGAGTTTTGGCAATGGCAACTGCAAGGTCATGAGCACTGTTTACAATTTTTTTTTTTTTTTTTTTGAGTCCAGGAAGCATCTTCTGCAGTGGTCCAAACAGTGTTTTTTTCATTTACAGCCATGTGCAATGAAGATGTACCTTGATTGCCCAACTCATTGCCTTTACTTCTGCCTGTACGTACTGTGTGTGAATGGAAATTGCATATGCTGAAGTGTTTGCAATATTGTTATCAACTCAGGACCAAGACCATAGTTTCAGGACCAAGAGAAGAACAAAGATGGCATCGCATGGACGTAGTAGTAACCAGGCTGCAGACAAGGGGAAGGAGATCACTCTCTGCATGGCCCATAGTAGACTTGCAGTATTTGTTACCAGAGGAGGTTCTGGATGTAAAAGAATAGACTTGTAGTCAAGGAGAAAATGGACAAGTACTTGGAAAGAAAGCTGCAGAGGGTTACTAAGCAGACAGCAGCCACATCCAGCTGGGGAAATTCCCTGTTCTAAGATAGGCAAGCACTTGTAAGATGCTTCATATACGCTTTCCCTGTTGTTCCCTAAGCATCCTTTTACAGCCACTGAGATGAATACTGAACTGTACAGACCTTTGGTTCAACCCAGTAAAGTCGTTTTAATGAGCACGTTTGTGGGTCTCAAAGAGCACTAGAGATCCACGGCAAAGGGAGCAAAACAGAATCTGCCTTTGTTTCATTCATGGTATGGGCCAGAGAGAGAACACCTTAGGGCTCTAAAAACTACAGCTTGAGGTTGTTTGCTGTACGTTTGGAAGATGTGCATTTAATCTGAACACTTGCAAACACCGTCTAATTCCACTTATACTGCAAACATAGAAAGTACAGATTCACAGAGCTGGAAACAAAAAGGGAATTGAAACAACTGTCTCATTTGACCTTATCATTAGGGTGAAGAATTTACACGGTAATTTTTATCAAGAAAAGACAATTTCAAGAGAATGTCATTGTACACTGCAGAACATTTCTGAGTAAGCCATCAGCTCCATCACTGGAGTTTGGCTGATTTGAGCAACTTGGTTTGGTGGAGGGTGTCCCTGCCAATGGCAGGGGGATTGAAACTAGGTGATCTCTAAGGTCCTTTCCAACCCAAACCATTCTATGATTCTGTGTTCACCACTGCTGAAAGAGGGATACACCGTTCTCTGCTGCAACACCACAATCTGCAATGTGTCTTATGCTAACTTTCCCATTTCTAAGACCCCTGCTTGCTGCAATTCAATTCACAAAATAGGCAGAAGAGTACCAGAAGGTGGACAGTTTCTCCTGGGCTAGTGAGCAGAGCTACACAGATGGCTGTAGGGTCCACGGAGCGCCAGAGCTGGCACTGAGGTGCAGTGGGCCTGGGCAGCTTGTAGCAGGAACAAAAGAGGAGGAAGCGGGAGAGGAAGAGGGGGAAGAAACTGTCTTCGGGTGGTGACAAGCTATCAGCTTGAGTCTGGGTGCTTGTGGAACTGCAGCCTGAAATGCAGATCTTTCCTTGCATAGTCTTGCAAATTGGAAAATGCAGGGCAGTGCAATTTCCTGTACTGAGTTATTTAATAATTATACACAGCATATACAGGGTGTTTGTGCACTGATAAGCCATTTATAATTTATTTACACATGTTCACACATGTTCTTACCGATACAGTTCAGCTAAGAAGAGGGAATTGGGTATCAGTCACTTCAAGCCTGCTGTCACTCAAAAATGCCTAATTAACATAACCCCAAAGGGTCATGTTTCAGTCAAAAGCCAGTAATGAGCTACGTAAAATAAGCTGTTTAGATATTTGTAGCTTGCTTGTTTGTTTGTTTTTAATGTACAGATTGCCATAGAACACAAGGTGTAGCAAAAGATTAAACTGTCTTGACCCTTCCTCCTAGGGGAGACTGGCCACCAAGACTAAGATGCTCCTTTAAAAGGTGGGACAGCATGTACAGAGCCTGAAATCCTGTCAGCAAGAGGGAAATAAACATTCCTTCAAGGTAACCTCCAGGAAGTGGATTGATTTATTTTTTATAAATATAGGATCAATTTTAGGAGTTGGTGTCCATTTTAAATATCAATAGTTACTTGCATTTTATCTTAGCATGGCTGGAGTTAAGGGAGATGAAGGTAGGTAGCTAACAGGAAGGCATTCCTCAGCAAAGAGCATGAGAGATCCTTGACCTCAAGCCCTGGGACACTTTAAAACTCATCAACTCTTCAACAACATCAAAAGAGTAAGAATAGGTGCATAGGTCTGATGGAGAGTTGGTACCAAAGGCATGAAGGGAAGCTCAAGTGTCCTGCAGTGACTTGATGACACTGGAGGCTCTCTGGCATGCAGTAAGGTATCGGGCTATGCATTTGAACCCCCAAGGTCATGACGCTCTATGGAACATCATGCGTGAAGACGGACATTGTATTAGAGTACCGATTTTAGAAAACATTCTGGTGATTTGTATAAACTTTCTTATCTCACTGAGTAAATGCCCAAGTGGTGAAACACTATATGTTTACATAGTGAAATAAGAATATTGCTTTCACTGCTTTAAAGAATATTGCATCTGTTGCTTATGTTTTGATTTGATAAATTAATCTGAGATTTGATAAATTAATTCTGTAGTCTAATTAATTTTCTGCAAGCTTATTTTAGCATGAGACATTGACAAGAAAAAATTACCAATATTCATGTGTGTGCTTCTCATTTCTCCTATAGCATTATTCCTGAGAGTCAAATAAGGTTGTTTGCTATGATGACTAAAGCTTTTCAAACAGGAAAATGTCAGACAAATAATTAAGGCATTGCAAAAGATGGTGAAGCACTTGAGGGAGAAAAGGCATCAGCAGGTGAGCTGTTCAATGGGTTAAGAGTTTTGTTTTTCCTAACATATTTTGTTTAAGAGCCAGCATTATGTAAACATGAGATTTAAAAAGACTGGTACCTCTCTTACTGAGAAAGACAAATACAAACTATGTTTTTGGCTTTTAAGTTGTCTTTTCATTTAAGTAGGTCTTGCAACACCAATGGAAATTTAGCATGGGGTTTGTTTTCTTTATTCCCATGCTTATTTGCAAAGAGAGCTCACTTGTCTTTGCGTTTCAATTGCTTCACTTCCTTAGCACTGGGGCCTGGCAAAGGGAAACCAGAGGAACTACCAGGTATTGTCCAGCCTCCCCTCCTCTTTTCAGGCTACATACAATAGTGTTTCCCATTCTTGGCAATGCACAGATTACATTCATTGCTGCTCATTTGCTGCTCGAAGTTTGAACAATTTAAGTTGCCTGCTAGAAACTGGTCAGAAGAATCAGGGCTTGTGAGATTCAAAGGACTGAATGCATCTGGCCAGGCTAATTTTAGTCTTGTGATAAACCACAGGAAAAGTTAGTAAGTTTTCAGGAAAAAAAAAATGGTATGTTTTAAACTTCTCTTTTTCTATTGTAACATCCAAGTTCCTGCAAAAGCAACCATGGTGAGATAACAGGAGGAATTTATCACAATGTCCAAAATTTCAGCACTAGAGTGAGACTCTCATCTGTTCAGATTCATACATTTCGTGCGTCACTGACCTGGTAATTGTTAGAATAGTGAGTCCAGAGAAAAATGCATTTTGATCCTAAGATATGCAGAGAGAATCTGAAAGGGGCTTTCTAAGCCTGTCCTTACTCAACTTTTCCATTTCATATTGAATGTTCACACACTCACTGGGTCAGACTCCTGTGCAGACTGATGGCTAAAGCACAATCAAGTGATGGGTACATGTTTTAGTGCTTGCTCCTGTGAACAGATAAATATTTTATCAAAAAAACTCAGATTCAATAAGATAGAAGATCAGAAATTCACATCAGACCAGTAGACTCAATAACTCAGGTTGACAGTGCAGTCTGGTAAACCAGCATTTTGCACTACCCAATGCCAGTGATGCCATTTGTTCTATATACTTGAGCCCCTCTACTGTGCTGGTTTAGCTAAAATCAAGTTAATTTTCTTCATGCAGTTAGAAACTTCTCTTCGTAGTAGCTAGAACTGTCTTTTCTTTCGGATTTAGTGTGAGAATACTATGATAACATGGTGGGTTTCCCATGCTATGCCTAAGAAGACCTAATTTCTTTCTTTACAGTAGCTAGCTATGTTTTTGAGTTGGTATGAAAAGAATGTAAGAACTCACTGATATTTTGGCTGTGGTCAAAAAGACCAAGGACTTTTCTTAACTTTCCAGCTGCAGTTGCAAAGCAGCTGGGAAGGGGCAGAAACAGGACAGCACCTAGACTGACATCCAGGTTGATCAATGAAATATTCCCTACCGTTAGCGTCAGGCTCAGTATACAGCTGGAGCCGGCTTTTCTGGCTGATTGGTTCTGTTCGGGAGTTTGGTTCTGTTCTGCTCTATTTGGAGTTTGGTTGGAATTCAGCCTTTTGCTGTTCTTCTGGTTCGCAGTCAGCCTTTGGCCCGTTTGCCATGTGCCTTTTCTGCTCTCTTGCTGGGATCAGCTGTTCAGGACCAGGGATGCTCTCCTTTCCAGGTCTGGCTGTTTGGTGTGATCGGAGTTTCTGAGCATCTACACTGAGTATCACTTATTTTATATATATTAGTAGTGATAGTACATTTTTATTGTTGTTGTCTTATTAACTGTTCTTATCTCAGTTCACAAGTTTTTCCCTTCCCTTTTGATTTTCTCCCCCATTTCATGGAGGGTGGGAGGGTAAGCAAGCAGCTACCATGATCCTAGTTGCCATGCTGGAATTAAACCACGACATCTATTTATCTATTATACCTGGAATATTTTCTAATTCCTCTTTTTTCATATATCCAGTAGTTTTGAAATAAATTTCTAATTTTGAGCATCACAAAAATATTTACCATTCAAAAAGTACCTGTAAAACCACCTGAAGCCTTAATCTTTGAAGATTTCATATATACTTTTGTGTTGTTGTTGTTTTCTCCTTAATTTATTCTGCATTTAAATATAGCAATTATAAACTCATTCAGCCCAAGCTATGTCTACTTTGTATGTTAGTGCAGGTTGTAGTCCAGGGCTTTCATAGTATCCAGCTTAGTGCACGGCCTGGGGGGCATGAGTCAGCTGGGAAGTGTGACTAAGAACTGAAAAGGAACTTTTCTAAACCACATCTCAAGTGTTAAGACAACACCTACTAGCTCAGTGGTAAAACCCAGCTCCTGAAAGATGTCCCCCAGCTGTATCTGTGTTACTGCGCTCTGATGTCTCGTTGCAAGATCAAAAAGATTTGCTTAAACCGCTGTGGCTTGAACTGAAGGTTTGATTCTGCACTGTAACCAGCCCTGAACACCCAGGCACTTTTTTTGTTTGTTTTTTTCTCCTTTCAGGGGCAACACCTAAGAACTAAGATTCAGTCTAAGACACTGTTCCTTACTAGTCCTTTGCCACCTATTCCTGCTTCTCAGCCCGAGTTTCCATTGACTGTTGCTCTTTCCACACTGCCCATGATGGGGCACGCCTTGCCTTAGGTGATCTGGCTCTTCTGTGCCCTGGAGTGAGTACCACAGCCAGGGTTTGAGGTGGGTGGTGGGTGCAAGCATGCAGTGCGCACATATCTGTGGATATGTGGTTCTGGTGGCAGGAACAGATGCAAACAGTTTGACAGGATGCCAAACAGCTGCTGCCATGAGATACAGAATCATGCTCCTCTGTGATTTACAAGGCTTTTAAGAAAGAAAAAGCAGTCTTTGTCAAACAGTAGTCTACAAAGCAGAGGTTTCAGCATTGTCTCCATCCTTAACCACATCACATCCTGTTGTTACGTGAGGCTGTGCAGCACATAGACATGCTGGGCCTGAGGAACACCCGCTAACGAAGCTTCTCCTTGGGCTGCTGGGCCTCTCAGGCATGGCCAGCAGACACTGCGCACTGCGGTTGTGCCACCATTGCTGTGAGACGTCAGACATGCTGCAAAACAACAGTGTCACTCAGCTCACTGGCATCATCACCAGCAGCAGCTGCTCTGGGCTGCCCAGCTCCCGTCTGTTTCCATCTATGAAATAAATTGTGTCCAGCAGATATATTTTTAATGATTCTGCCACCCTGTGGCCCTTTCAGAAAATAATGAAGATGCCTGTTAGAAAATTGTCGTGAATTGATGCTCAACAAAAGAAAAAGACTGTTAATTAAGCTAATGGTAATTTTATAAGGGAATAATCTTTAGACAATATGATTAGCATATTCCACACCTATTCTAACACAAACTGTCTATCTAAGAGATGTTAAGTAACATTCGCATGTTTATCAGTTATTTCTAAGGTACCAACTTTAAAAGAATATATCATGAATCTATGTCAACTTTAAGAATAAGGCTGGTTACAGTTACTTGCTTTAAAAGAATATATCATAAATCTATGTCAACTTTAAGAATAAGGCTTGGTTACTAAGTACAAGAATTCTATGGTTACAAGGTCTACTTTATACAAAGATTCTATAGTTGCAAAGTTGGTTGCTATCTTAACGTTAATCCAACTGTAACAGATCCAGTGATATCCAGGGCAGAGACACCAAAGGCCCATGCTGTACCTGTTCCAGAAGGGAACATAGAAAGGAACATCTTATAAAATTGATTCTGTTACTAACACTGAGATATATCAAAATGACCAGATATGACCAGTCCCCTTATTGAAGCAAAGATAAGGTATTTTTGGTGCTACAGAGAACCAGAATTCTTTGCTGCAGCTCTGCCTCAGGGAAACTGGGTGCCAAAGGAACTTGTGGAAGAAGACACCAACAGACACAACTGGGATGAAGCAGAAGCATAGCAAGGTTTTCTTGTAAGAGCAAACCTGGGTGTTGTGAAATACAGAACATGGTACTAATATTGCCAAGGCTGAACTGTACTGGGAACACTGCCCTGCTCTCCATGTCTCAGCAGAAAGAAACGGCATCCGAAAATCAGTCTGTAGTTGTGTCTGTGAGGAACTTCAGCAAGGTGAGTTCACTCAGGGAAGTGGGGTGAAATGAGGAGAAAAAGGTACAGGAAAGAGATGTGGAGAGAAAAGGAATGGGGAGAAGAGAGTCCCACTAAGAACAGAAGTGGGACTTGAACTGAATAAAAGTGCAGGAGAGAATCAGGAAGGGAAGAGAAGAAGCTGGAAGGAAGACAGCAGCACCAGAGCCAGGCTGAGGTAGGAGCTGGAAGGAATTAATTGTCTTTGTGATGTCCCTCAGAGCTTTCCCCTGTGTATCACACTGTCTTTACAGTGGGATGCTGCCTGTTTCCACAGCAACCAGCAGAGAGATGAGACCTTTCCTCCTTGTCTGCATTGACTCCTCTCTCTGGAGGGGAGCCCTCCAAATTGTCACTCTTCAAGATCCCAGTAGAGAAAACAGGACTGGAAGTGTCTCAGGAGACCCACGTACTGCACATCCTCACCATGGAATAGTATCGGCTCCACCTGTACCTTTCCTCTGACCTGATTTGGCAGACTCCAGCATCCACCCCTCCAGGAATGGAACTTGCTTAGAATTTTTAACTAAGTATTTCTAAGTTTCTTAGTGGTCTTTGATGTTTCTCTCATTCAATTTGTTACATTTTTGGACAAAGCTCATTTAGTGCTCTAAAGAGGGCAGTAAAGGCAGTATCTCGCCTCAAGCCCCACACAGTGTCTCATGCAGTTGACGGTGTGAGCAGCCTCCTCATCCACTTACCAAACAATTTCCAGAGGAAAGGCAATTCTGTTAGGTAAGGTCCACAGCAAAACTGGTGACCCAGCTTCTAGCACCTAGAGGGGAGAAGATGAGAGGACAAGGATCTCTCCTAACTGTACAGGCAATGAAGTTATGTTCCAAGTCAAGAGTCACTGCAGATCTGAGAGGCCAAAACATCCAATGAACGGAAAGCTACTTCTCTTGTCGCTGTTGCGGCTTACCGCATGATGTCAAATTGTTCAGCATCCCAAGACATTGATATCCCTTGTGATACAGTCACTACTAATCATTACTCACAGAGTTGTAAGAAAAAAAAATTCCAGCTACTCATTGATACCATGATTACAATGGAAAAATGTTTGGCCTCAATACAAACTCTAGTATTCAGCAGCAGGAGAAAAAAGCTACAGATATTTAGGATCTACACAGGAAAAAAAATCAAAAATACAATTGATACAGGAACATTCATTCTTTAGACAGAGGCCTTAGTAATACCCTTTGAGGGAGGCAGACGGAAATCTTCAGGACAAAGTGTTCCTTGCAGAGATGTCTGCAGAGTTTTTTTGCACTTTCATGCCAAGCATACGGTTTGGGGCTAAAAAGAACATGGGACTAAAAGGACTCCAGGGTATATTGGGGAGCAGGATGGGAAGGGGATAGCCTGCTCATCTGGCATTTCTGCACCAGGAGGAAAGTTAAGAATGACAAAATGGAACTAACCGGTAACTCTTGGAATGCTCCAGCCTGAGATCTCCTTATTCAACAAGACTGAGGGTGAGACTAGAAAGCCCTACAATCAGAAACACGAGAAACAAACAGAATTTAACAGAATCAGATAATTGTTCTGCAGTTCATAAGTCATGCCAACACTGGGGTTTTTGGACAGAATTTTTATGATGTGCTCATTTGTATTGCTGCTTGAGTTTTTCCGTTTGTCAGGCTTCTGCTCTTTTTGTTACATGATCTTTTGCTATATTGGCTTCTTCATGGTCCTCACTCGAGTTTTCATCCTGCTATTCTTCACTGTCCTTTTCCTACACCACTCCTCCATTGTATACTCTTCACAGATAGAATATTTCATGCATCTTCCCCCCTTTTATTAATATTTTGCATAATATGGCTACGGTTTTCACATTAATTAATCTATTATTTATTTTGGATTCATACAGACATGACATGTATGTAGTTTGCTGGGATATACTTGTAACCCCTATCCCTAGCAATGTCTCAAAAAATAATAATACATTAACTGCAAGAAATAATTCTGGGGTTACTACTACACAGATACTAGTTAATCAAGAAGTGAGACAGTATGATAGCTGATGTTTAGTATGTCACTATTAATAATGTCTCCATATGTCACTATTAATAATGTCTCCATACTGAGCCCTGAAATTAGCCGCAAAACACTCTAAGCAGTATTTTTAAAAAATACATTTAATTCCATTTATTTATAGACATTTATCTCCTAGGCACTAATGACAATGTTTCAAGTAATTTTAGCAGCAGGTGTATCACGTGATTACATTTTAGGGCCTGCAGTAAAGTATTGCTGTTAATTTTGCCAATTAGCAAAATCAGCTGAGTCTGAATTCCCATTTTTGCTGTGGTAGAAGCACTCTGGAGATCTATCCAGAAAATGTAGATGGAGCAAAAGACTTCCATGGCATACTCATGCATTAAATGACATGCACAGCTGTCATATTGTCTAAATATAAAAGGGACTGTGTCTCTATAATTAATATATTATTGAAAAAATTGTCCTGCTCTTTCCTGCCAATGTTAACAGAAATCATTGCACCTTCCCACCCGCTGCAGCAGCGTTTACATTGCGAGGACACGCTCTGTAGCACAGAATGTCACGGCTGACTGGCTGAGACTGGCAGAAGCGATGAATTTGGGCTGGGTACCAACCTGTTCACATTTACCTCACCTTGTCATGACTGACACCTGTGTAGCATGACAGATCCTCTGGCTTTGTTTGCAATTACAGATGCTCTCCTTGCAGAGAAATGACATAACAACAAAAGAGGTATCTGAGCGCTCGTTGTCTCATGTGCACTGCGCATCTGGGTTCTGGTTTGTCACAGCTGTGTCCTGTGACATTCTCAAAGTCATTGCAGAACTGTGTTGGTGGTATTTGTGCCCCCGTTATTTTGACCTGTGCTCTCCAGCTTTGTACTTGAGTGTTTCTTCTCCACTGTTTCCAGCACAGAAATAATTTTACATCACTGGCATACTCCAAGCAATTGCATAGTTTACACAAATATTTAGGTTTGGTTACAACTCTTTATTTTCTCCTAATTTGAATATAACTGTTTTGCATCTCCCTGTTGGCCTATTAAGAGTCACAAGACAGCACTTATCTGACATAGGAACGAGCAATCTTGTTATTCTACTAATTGGCTGAAATTTTCCCTTTTTGAGTCTTGGACTCATTATCTCCTGCTTTGTGGTGCTTTGCTGCCTGACATCATCAAGTATGATGGTTTTACTGAGACATAATAAACAAATTAATCAATGCCTGGAATATAGAATATATAAGCCACTGCTTTGCTATTTTAGCTATTCATTTAAAACAAAACAAGTAAAAATACATCTGACTCCATAACCAGCTCCAGTGGAGGGCAGAAGAGCAAGCGCTCTGGTGATTTTGGGGGTTTGAGCTTATTTAGGGTTATGAGCTATGACTAAAACCTGAACATTGTGATTAACAGAGACAAGCACATCTAACCTTTATGAGTTTGTCTATCTCTTCTGTGGATCAGACTCATTTTGACTGCTACCACATATCACAAACTACACAATGTGTTGCACAGAAATGTCTTCTATCCTGTTATCCATAGCTTTCTGTTCATTTCAGCAGTGTTCTTACATTTGAGACAGACTAGACAATCATTATCCAAGATATGTGTGCACTGTGGGTTTATACAATGGCATAATTGTATTTTGTTTGTTTCATTTTTATTTTCCTCTCTTGTTTTCCCAGGAAGGAAGTACAGCACATTTGTTGTAGACAGTTATTCTCCTGGTGTTTCATAGGAGCCTGCAACGTGCAGAAACAGCATTGCGGGCTCTTGTGCTCCAACTCCAGTCACACCTACAGCTCCAGCTGCCACAGTTGCCTTCTGTGTTGAAACACAATGAGCACATCCAATGGCAGGTATTTCTAGACAATGAGAAACTGTCATTTAATGGATAAAAATGTAACATACATACTAATTTGAAATATTGCAGATGGCATTTTATGTGAAAAAAAAAAATCCTTGAAGTAGGTTTTGTGAGGCTTAAATAAAACTGAGTCTCTTTTGTGGAATAATCTCCAAGAACTGTAACTGTGAATCGTGTAATTATCACCAGGCTGTTAACATGTTACGATACACAACTTCGGTGCTGTGCCGGTTTTTCCAGTGCTGGCTTTATTACTTTTTATTTTCACAGCTACCTACCTTGTGCTTTGAAGGACATTCAGAAGTTTCTAGTGTGTAAATCTTCCCTGAACAGTTAAACACCCCATTTCATGTAGCCCAGTTTTCTCACTACATTTTACTATAGAGCTCCCAAGCACTTGAACTGAGATCACACCTGGGAAGTCATCCCCCTGCCGTGCTGCCTGGTGACTGGAGCCTGACACTGGTAATGTGCACTGTTATAACATATGTTGTTATCTCGCTGTTCATTGTTCTGTGTCTTACTTGTGGAGGTCTGGAGTTATTTGAACTTCGTTTCTTTGATTTGTCACAGCTGCCTTTCATTTATTCTGCTGTTCACATCCTTGATGTTTGAGTCTTGGGAAACGTCATACAGGGCCAGAAACTTCAAAGGCAAGACTATAATAATCTTCAATAATCCGTTTTCTGTTTTGCCAACTTCACTCGGTGTTAGTCAACCAGATTCCTTTAGCGCTAATTTCCGTTAACATTAATCAATTGAGAAACTACACCAAAGCTTATCTTGCTTGAGACTTGACTTTATTCCTGCTTCCCCTCCCACCCAGCTGAGGGTGCAGGCTATTTAGGGGCTCACTCTGCTCCTCCCTGGTACGGAGCTGTTCAGAGAGGTGAACCTCTCAGCTGCACACTCACAGCAGCCACCTACAGCCTCAGATGTGCACCTTGGGGGGCTGAGTTCAGTGGGTCATAGGTTAGGATGGGATGGCTGAATTAATTAATTGTTTCCTCAACTCCTTCTTCCATCCTGCTCCAGGAGAGTTTCACCCCTGCTTGTACCATGATGTACACACTCCTGAACTTTGACAGTTTCAGGCCACCGTACTAGCTCAAAGTGAAAATAATACTAATTTATGCTACAGTTAATTTGTTAGAGCAAATAAATAATCCTACATCATCATTATAAAGTAATTTCAGGATTGTACCAAGCTCCCTTACCAGAGCATGCATTTCCTTACAAATAGACATTAATGTTGATAGTTCAGCATCTCCTAATCTTCTCTGAAATCCAAAGTCATGAAATGATTTATCTGTGTTTCAAGAAATTCACTTTATAAATTGCTACACAAATCAGTTTTTGTCTGTTAGGTCACTGCTCTAAAGCATTCTCTGTGAAACAGAAACCTAATACAAGTTGTTTTCTGAGAAATGAGTTATGTTTCCTACAGATTTTTGTCCATGCTTTTGCTGATAGGCCAGTTGGCTGCTGCCTCTCTGCATGAATGAGAACTGCACTCCCCTAAGGAGGGGCTCCAATAGATTGTCCACCCACTGATTTCCACAAAACGTCTAGGAACTTTACCTGCCAAATTTGCCTGAACTTGAACAGCAATTTCCAGAGTTGTAAATGATGGTCAGGCAGAAAAATATTTCAGGCAGCAAAAGCATATACTCTTCAGCTCCTTAGGAAACAAGATAAAAGTATCTACAACCAGAACTACTAGGATAAACAAAACTGGTTGGAAAAATGAGTAACTAGTATAAATGTTGGGCTCAGTCTCAAATGTTCCTGGCCAGGGATCAGTGCCAACTCCAGAATAATGTTCAGTGATTTTCTTCCCATTGGTTTTCTGTTATGTAGCAGAGCTCTTGAGATACAAACTCCATGAATTAATGCCTTGAATTCAGTTCCTTGGCTATGTCAGAATCTGTTCTTATATGATAGAGTGAAAAAAGGAGAAGCAGCATGCATGCAAGGTCATTAGAAAATTGCACAAATTAAGGTAGAAATTAATGCCAGGATAATTAAGCTTCTTTTTAAACAGTAACTGTGTGAACATTTACTTGACAGAACGGTGATTTTCTGGTTTAGCTTAGAGGTGTGCAGGAACAGATTTACATTAAAGCAAAAGGTCACAGTCTGAAATGACTGTACATATCAGTTTACACCTATGCATTAATAGAAACTAGCCAAAGCCAAAGTGCCTCAGGTTTCCTGTGTACACAATGACTGTATTTCCACCTTTCAATAAGTGAAATAAAACATGAAAATAGGATAAGATGGCTGGGTATTTGAACAAGCCACTTTGTGTGTGATAGAAACTGCCTCATTACTTCAAAGGCTTCTCAAAGACCAATTGCGTTGCTGGCACCACTCGGGCAAAGTACGTTGTGAAGGCAGAAGACGTCTGATCCAGTCACACATAACAACAACTGCTCTCTGCTGGGCTGGGTACTGAACTGAGCCTGCTCCATCCCACCAGCTCCTGCTTCTGGTTCTGACATGAACGTGGAGCATCCTCCTTGTGTGGGTCATTCGTTGCAGGCTTATAACAAGTACAGAGGGACTCTGTAAGCTGATATACACAACATATGGACACAAAGTAATTATTTGTTAGCTAATGCACGAAGCAGACATCTAGGACTAGCATCGACTAGGCTGAGGGTTAATATGGCCCGCAGCAAGGCCTCAGTGAGCCTTTGGGGAGCTGGCTGTCCTGGACGTGGCAGGACAGAGATAGCCTGTGCTGCTCCTTGCAGAGGGCTGACTCACACTGCTGCTGAACTGTCTTCTGAGCCTCCACTTTTTTTTTCCCTTATGGTTGAAGGATGTCAATAGACTTCCTCTGGAATCTCTGAGCTGCAGACTATATCCATTGCAATAATTGCACTTGGCCATAGTTTTTACTCATCCCCGTCATGGCTTCAGCTCAAACACTTCCTCACAGCTTCTTCAAGCAGGGGGAGCCCAGGTCAGACACAGCATGAAGCCCAGCTAGGCCCTGAGTCACAAGGGGACGAACCTCCCCATAGGGGCTGTGGCATCCATTTCCTAAAGGATCACAGAGCGATTCTGGTTGGAAGAAACCCTTTAAGATCATTGAGTCCAACCATAGCCTAACTCTAGCACCAAACCATGTCCCTAAGAACCTCATCTAAACACTTTTTAAACACCTCCAGGGATGGTGACTCCACCACTTCCCTGAGCAGCCTCTTCCAATGCCTGACAACCCTTTCGTGAATAATTTTTTCCTAATATCCAATCTGAACCTCCCCTGGCACAACCTGAGGCCATTTCATCTCGTCCTATTGATTGTTACTTGGGAGGAGTGACCAACCCCCTCCATGCTACAACCTCCTTTCAGGTAGTTGTAGACAGTGATAACGTCTCTGCTCAGCCTCCTTTTCTCCAGGCTAAACAGCTCCAGGTCTCTCATCTGTTCCTCATCAGAGTTGTGTTCATCTGGTGCCAAGAGCCAGCAGACACCCTGCCCTTGGTCAGCCTGTCCCCACAGCCGTTGTGACAGCAGGCACAGGGTGGGGACACTGGGGGTGCCACCTGCAGCCTTGGCTGGTGTCTTCCCACCCGCAGCCAGGCCCTGTAGTGGTGACCACCGCCCTTCCTCTCTCCACCACTCCCCTCATGCTCTGGGGTCAAGGAGGTACGGAGAAGGTGCTGCCTCAGTCAGAGCTGGGCAGGGACTCCCATATTGGGCCTGGTTTTTGTTGTATTTCATAAATATATTTTATTTTGGCCATTTTGTGGATTTTTATGTTATTTTATTGGCATATAGAGAGATGTTATTGCATCCCTAGCTCCAGTGCAGCCAGACAAAAACCGAGAGGTTTGTCCCAGCTCAGAAGGGAGGTGGAGCTGCAACCCCGGGGGCCGGGCCAGGCCTCGCCGAGCGGGAACCGGCGGCTGCTGAGCAGAGCGGGTCCCCTCTGTAACCCCGACCCGTTGCCGCCCGCCCCACTGGCCACGACCGGGCGCATCGCAGCCAACCAGAGAATCAACCCCGCCGGCGCCCGCCGCCCCGCCTCCCGCGCCGCTCCCGGCACCGCCTGGGCGGGGCGGGGCACGCTGTGGCGCGGCTTTCGGAGCGGGTGGAGCTCGGCGGGCGCCATGCGGAGCCGCGCGGAGGTGAACGCTACGCTGCAGACGGCCAAACTGAACCCGGCGGAGCTGCTGCCGACCGTCCATTGCCTCAGCTTTGGCCCGCAGGCCGGCGCCGGCGAGTGCTGCCTGCTGCAGCTGGAGCCGGGCCTCTGCGCCGAGCTGGAGGCGGGACACAGGTGCGGGCGGCGTGGGGCGCCCCCTGGAGGGTGGGGGGTGGTGGTGTCGCCGCTGAGGCGAGGCGAGGCGCGACCCGGGCCGCGGTGACACCCCTCGCACCTCCACCACGTCGCCGCTTCGGGCCTGGCGGCCGCGGTGCCTGAAACAGCGACCCGAAGCAGGCTGGAGGGCCGGGGCAGGCCCACCCCGCTGTGAGACGCTGGAGTTTTCCACCCCTACCCCTCGCCGAGCGTGGGGAGCGGGATGGAGGTGGCGCCGGGAGGCGCCTCCCGGGGCTGCCCCTTGTTCCGCCCTTAGTGTTCAGGAGCTGACATGGCTCTTAAACGGAGCTTTTTCCAGACTTTTGTTCTGATACGGTTTGCTTGAAAATGTAACTGTCCCTTAAACCTGGCTCCATTACATTAGAAACTAAAACCTAGGTATTAGCAGGGGCATTTGGTAGGATGGTTATGTGACCTCCAACTCTGGACCAAGAACAGATTCTAGATAAGTTCTGGACGTGGTTTTAAAACGTCTTCTTTCACTGCAATACCAGTGACACAATAAGAATGTTTAAAATCATGCAGCTCCCTCTAAAGAAAATAGTCCTCAGAGATGTGCGTTAGTAAGCCTGTTCGTATTTAGTGTAATATTGATAAAGTGTCATTGATTAGAGGCCTGGATCGTGCTGAGGACCACGGGGCACAGCTGAGCTTTGTTCATGCATGGCAAGCTTTTGGAAGCAAGAGGAGCAGTTTGATTAAATTGAATCCGAGCACTTAAATGTAGTGTAGCCTGAGAGGAACTGAATGTCCTCCTGATGAGTTCCTGCTTTGGTATTATGTCCTCACTGAGAATGTATTTAACCAAGTATGTGAGCTGAAGAGGGATGTTTGCATTGATTCTTTGCACTGAAATGCTCTAGAAGATGGTTTTCTTACCTGCTTGGAATTATTTGCAAGAAAGTGTGTATGTTTATGAGAGGGAATTGTCTAAAGGATGCTACACCATAAACAAAATTTCTGTTTTCTTTCTTGTTTCACAATGGACCAGTTTCAGTTCTCATTAAAGAACTACTAGTAATCTGATTTCTAGTATTAGTGAACTAGTTGAGGCTTTAAGCACACTTAATTGGTGTTTTGGGGGATTGCGTGAATAGGCTGGTGAGGTGGTTGGACTGTGATCTGCATAAGAACCTTGAATGCATGTCTTTCAAAGTGAGAAAACTCAAAAAGGAGAGGAAAAAAACGTAGTGTTAAGATATTTTAGATTAATTGACTATTACATTTTTATATCTTGGTATACTGTGACTGCTGCTACTAAACAGAACTCTGAAAAAATATCAGACCAGTTTAATAGTTGTTCATCCTAAAATAGAGGTAAAAATACATCTTTATTTTTGTGCTATTTTTTTCCAGCCTAGTAATCCGTGGTGAAAAGGATGAACAAGCAGTGCTGTGCAGCAAAGATAAAACTTATGACATGAAAATAGCAGATACCTCAAATATGCTGCTGTTTATTCCTGGTTGCAAAACTCCAGAACAGCTGAATGACAATCAAGCATCTTGTAATATTATTCATTCACAGGTATGTCTTTCTGGGTCTTTGATTGTTTGCTTAAATTCTCTACTTATTCTCTATGATTTCTTGTATTTTACCCAAGGTACATATATGAAACCTGGCTGGGATTCAGTTCCCTAAACATAGGCTTCTAATGCCATTTTAGATGCCTGTGGTATTGGTCTAGCGGCGAGCTGCTGCCGTAGAAGGACGTGAGTGTCCTGTAGGTTCTTTGTATATTGAACAGACCCAGGAGGATGTCTTTATAAATAAAGTTCATACACAGGGGGCATGCTATACCTTAGGGGATCTAAAATGGCTCTAGGGCCCTTCTTTAGGCAACTGAATTTTATCCACGGTGTATGATAATTACTGTTTCTAAGAAGTGAAAACTTTGGTTTATTTTCAGTGGATAGTAATCACTTGTGGTAGGTATTAAAAGCTTTCAAAGAAAATCTAATTTCTCAGTGTTAGCACCTATTTTTAAAATAAGCTGTTTGCAGTTTGATTCTAGGAGTGCTTTCCCCAAAAGACAAATTATACCATGTCATGCCTGAATATTGTTTTTTAAATACAGAAATATATACAAAGGTGACTTTCAACTAGCATCTGGAAAGATTTGAGTGAATGATTTTAGAGTTTTTTAGAGTTCTTGATTTCAATAATTTATTGTTTTCTGCTCTTCTGAAGCATAGTCAATAAAATTCTTCTAAAAATAGTTAGGGAAATATTACTAGGTCATTATTTGTTGCAATGGATATAATGACATCATTGAGGAGTAATCCTGCTTGTCCTTAGATGAACATAATAATCAAGCTAACATAATTTCTTCCGTGAAGTCAGCAGTTCAGCTGATAGAAGAAGTTAATTCAAACTAAAGTAAATTAATGAGAAAGTATCGTGCTTCCATATTTTTTTTCTGTTTAATGATCTCTCTAGTCCTCTGAAGTCATACATGGCAACATAGTATGTGTGATTTGCTTATTAATTATTTTTAGAGTTTAATTTCTAAGAGCTTTCTTAATGTTTTCAAGAACATTATATGGTATATTGACACTGCATATTGTAAAACATGAGATACTATTTTTACTCAGTGTTTTGGGGCTTCACTGCCCTTCTCTTGTAGTCTTGTACTACTTGCAAGACTAATACCTATAGCCAAAGCATCTGTGATTTTATTCACCTCACACAGACCAACTCCAGTTATGAGCTTTGGCTTATAAATTAGAATTATTTATTTCCTTTTCTATGCAGAGTACCTTCTTGTTTGTTGGCAAATTGCTCAGAAAAAAAAACTTGGCAAAGAAAAAAGTCTAATGCTTGGGTAAATGCTATTTGACATGGAGGGAAAAAAATGTAGAAGTTCGTCAGGAAATTAGTATTTATGTGAATTTTCTGCCAAGCAAGCTATAGAGTAGTTAGATTAAAAATTGAGAGTTTTCTCTGTATTAGAATTGAATAGGACTTCTACATATAGGTGGTTTGCTTATAGTTGATTTAAATGGAACATTATTTTAAAGGTTTTTTTTTTTTTTTAATGGATGAATTTAAAAAAAAAAAAGTGGTCTGGCAAAGGATTTGGGGCGTTTTAAAATACTGTCTGGATGCTTCTTCATGGAGGCTTTTTTACAAGGGGCCAGTGGTTGGGTCAGGAGTTGCAAACCTGGAGTCTGTTCTGCATCTGCCATTCTGTACCCACTTGCATTGGTTTGGTAAATAGCGGAAACAATGCTGAAAGGCCTCCAATACTCTGTCCTCTTCAAAGAATCTGCTAGGAAGTCTGAGCTGTACCCCATGAAGCACCTCAGGATTACTTTGAAGGTAAAGTTTCACTCAGTTAGTGTTGAATCAATTACACCTGAGCTTCCTGTTGCACACTTTGAATTTGTGTGTTGAATCAGAGTCAGGAACAGAGATATCTTGTTTGTTGTGTGCAAGTGTAACTTTTTGTCTTGTTAATGGCTGTTTTACCTGAGCTTAGTGATACGATGATTCAATAAGGTGTAAAAACACCATGAAGTACATCTCAAGCATGGGAAGAAGTGAGGAAGATGGAAACAGGATAATACAGGAAGGGCTTTATGGCAATAATATAACTTAGTATTAAGAGGATAAGAAGTGTTGATGAGGACTGTGCAGGAATATATCCCATCATTATATTCTATCTATCATTTGCATGTAGAGATGAGTTGTTCTCTTTGTCATATGCACCATGAACATATTTTTATCAATGAATGGATTTTTATTCTCCATTGTCTGCAGTGATTTTTAAATTGAAAATATTACAATGATTACTTTATCTTTTAAAGTAATCGTCCTATTAATAAATGGGTGTTATCAGTGACTAAATTAATACTTTTTGCTGATAATTTTTGTAAGTTTCTTTGAATCCAAATGGTAGGTAAAAATCTATTAAGAGTTGCTGTTTTTTCTTGTAGATTGCTGGCTTCGCCAATAACTATTGGGAATTAAGGAGATGTCGACCTAAACTGAAGAAACTGAGGAAGCTTTTAATGGAAGATCCATATGAAGGGCCAGATAGTCAGAAAGATCAGACTTCAACATTTTCGAAGGTAAATAATCTATGTACGTTACTTTATTGTAACTGGTAATGGGCAAATTAAAGCGAAGATACATTCTTAACTGGAAAAATACTTTTACTTCCATGTTTCACAGTGCTGCTTTGAGTTAATTTTTTTAAGCCTACTATTCTAAACAAATTGGTAATTATTAGCCCTTCCACTGAGTAGCAGGTAAGCAACTTTTTTTAGTAAAAAGAGGAAAAGGAAGGACACGGAAAGAGACTGGGGATTTCCTTTTTCATGTGGGGAGTTTCTTGAGACAGTCTTCAGAACCTTTTGTAAATTCCTTTAGAGGTATATGACCACTAAGGTATAATGTAGCCTTTGCTCCTCCTTTGGGGCTGTCATGCATGAGCTAGGTATAAGTTCACAAGACACTCATGTAAAAGTCACTTGTCAATCAGTAATTTATGATGACAAGGAGAAGCAGGGAGTTACTGAGAATGACAAGGGTGATATAAGGAAGGCAGAGAATAAGACCGACATTACAAGAAGGGAAAGCACAAATAAAATCCTGTCCTACTACCCCTGTATGTTTCCAGGAAATCCAGTTTAGGATCTAAATAGTAATGGAGAGACTGGGACTGTGCAGCATATGATCTCAGATAAAATGCTCAAAAAATCCTGGAGTCTTGTTAGTTTAGTTGGTTTTCCTTTTGACTTTAAAACAGAAATGGTTGTTCCACAGTTTTTTACACCGAGGCTTCACAGAATCATATAATCATAGAATGTCCTCAGTTGAAAGGGACCCACAAGGATCACTGAGTCCAACTCCTGTCCCTGCACAGGACAACCGCACAGTTCACACCATGTGTCTGAGGGTGTTGTCCAGTCTCCTCTTGAACAGTGTCCAGGCTTGGGGCCGTGACACCTCCCTGGAGAGCCTGTTCCAGTGCCCGCTCCAAAGGCTTCGTTGAAGCTGGTGATAACAAGCCATCTGTGTATGCTTGCGTGTAAAAATGTAGATGTTACTTGTATCCCTTGGAGAGAGATGCTGCCTCTCTCTGGGTGATTAACAGTCTAATTTCTGAGAAGTTTCAGAATCTTTCCCCCAGCATTTCCTTTTCCACCTCGAATTTTTCCTACCTACTTTGGCCTAGGCATAGAAGGACGTAGCAGCAAAATAAGGGATGGCAAAAGGAAAAGAGTCTAAATTATCCAGAAATTATAAGCATTGACAAAGGCTATCAACACAGTAAGATGTCATATGCAATAGTATTTACTGATAACATGGAATTAATTTTATAAAAAACATGTCTATGTCTCCCTAGTTTGAGAACTGATCTTCTCCGTTTGTTTTGAAGAATAGTGTTCCATGTATTAGCTTACTGGAGAACAGTTAGGTATATCTGATAAATGTAGATGAATCTTAGCTATGAAGATATTAAAGCTCTCCGTGGGATAGCTCTCTTCCCTATGGGACTAATTTTCACTGGAATCCCAAAGAATACATGTGTAGTAAAAATTTGTTGTTTACTTACACTTAATATTTATTGGTGCTGGCAACAAGTAAGCCATCTTTAATCTGTTTAAACACAAATTACTGTGTTTTGGTAGCTTACTGTAAACTTCTCATGGTTTTCATTTGTTTGTACTGTATCATACACAGAGAACTACGAGAGAGGAACCCTAGGGAACTATAGCATTTTAAGGAAATACTGTAAGGAAGCCTGATGCATACTGGGGTTTACAGTGAGATGACAAGGCATAATCAGATGATTGACTGCATTGGAGTTAATGTGTTTAATGTATTTCTTATCCTTTGTTTGGAAATTGCTGGTATGGACATAATGCAAGTCAACCCATTCCATTTTATGTTTGCAAAGGTGATGCAGCTTATAAAAGCATCATAGTTGAGAGCAGTGTTTTCTTTAAAAAAGCTGTTGGAGTGTGTGCCAAGCCTCAGAGGGGAACAAATGCCAAGGACTCCTGTGCAGGGTCCTACCTAAATGGCAGTATCTAGCTCACAAACACAGCTGCATACTGATCTGGGGATATATTTGCTCTAAATTGTGAGCAGTGTTTTTTAAATTCTGGTATAGATGGTCATTCCTTGTTGAAATACTGATGTGAGTTCAGTGCTGCTTAGTCTGATGATGTTTCAGCATACTGTCGAATTGGAATGGCACAGCAAGAAGAGGAGGGTTTTCTGTATTTATTAAATGCTTTTCAAATGTCGATGTTCCAAGCTTAGTGTTGGTTTGTTCAATATGTGTTCCCATAGTCTAATAGATCTCAAGTACTTAATCCATTTTTTTTTCTTTTCGGATAGGAAATATGCTATAATCAGCAAAACTTTAATATTAGAGTTGATTAAAAAGGCTGTAAGGTGAATAAATGAATTGATGAAGTCCTGTTTAATATGGATTTAAGACTGGTGTTTGTTCCTTTTACTTCACACTTCCTGATACCTTCTGTTCCTCTCATGTCTCCTAAATCTTTACCATGGTATCCACAGCACCCTCCCATCTCACCTAGTAACTGTTCTGCAAGAAGTTATATGTACTGTGGCTGGTTCTGTGCTATACATGTGCTAATTGGTTAGCAGACACCAAAACATAATATGTAACTGTTGAGGTCATGCTGGAGGAGGCTTTCCCTTAGTGGAGGTACTAAGCTGGAGTTGTGACTACTCCAAAAGTGGTAAGTGATTTCTGTTTTCACAGAATGGTTGGGGTTGAAAGGCACCTCTGGAGATCATCCAGTCCAACCCACCTGCTAAAGCAGGTTCACCAGAGCAGATCACACAGGAATGTGTCCAGGCAGGTTTTGAATGTCTGCAGAGAAGGAGACTCCACAACCTCTCTGGGCAGCCTGTTCCAGTGCTCTGTTTTGCCTTTTCTTTGCATCTCATAGATCAAAATATGTGATTTAGGAAAGACGGAATACATTCTCTTTTCATTCTTCCTGTGATGCTTTACTTGTGGTGCCTACTTGTGCTAGTTTGACATCTCCAGAATACAGGTGTACTACTTATGCAGGGCACAAAGACTTCCCTGTAGTTAGCCTGGTTTTTATATTGAATAATTTCTTGAGAAAATGCTGTAAGATAAAGGAAAAGTTTCAGAGAGTGTGGTAAACCTTAGAAAATTAAGAGTCTGGAAAAAAAAAATCAATCTTTTAAGTCTTTTCTTCATTACATCTTATAATCCATTTAGCATGTTTGCTGAAGCAAAGGAGGAGTAAGGATAACTCAGTTTATTTACTACTTTTTTCTCTTGTTGCAGTATACAACAGAAGATTTGTTAAGTCTGATTCAAGCAAGTGAAGAAGAAATACTGCACCAATTGCAGGTTATAGATGCCTGCAAAATTGAAGGTATTTGTCTCTAAAGAGTATTATTGCCTGTGAGGAAATAACCTTGTTTTTTTGCTGTGTGTTTTTTCTTTTTTCCCAAAATATCCATGTGTCCTTTCTCTAAGGCCCATTCCATATCCTCGTTTGTCAAAGTGCAAGTTACTTCGAAGTACTAGGATCTCTTTCTGTATTTCCTATATGTTCTGCTGCTATGCTGATCAAAAAGATAAAACTGAGCAGGCATCAACCAGTCTGACTCTTTCCAGGGTTATTTCTTCTTTGCTTCTGCAAACACTGGCATCAGAGTATCCCACCCATAGCATGAATATTTTTTTTGGCTGGTTGCCCTCTTCCTAGATGAGTGGGTGCTGCTTTCTGCAGTTCTAGATGCAAAAATATTTGATCCTTAGGTAACCCCAGCATTTTCTTAGTTCTTTCTTTCTCCCAGACTGGGTTTGTCTCAAGAGTCTTCCTGCTATGTAAGGCAAAGCTGGAGAAAGTGCCTCACCTTGTGACAGGTCCTACTCATCCTGTACTTGGCCCAGGTGACAGCAGTCCTAGAGTCACAGAATAATGTATGGCAAAACTGAGCTCTGGAATCCAACCCCTGCTTTAGAACAGGGCCAGCTTGGAGCTGGCTGCACAGGGCCTTGACTGGTCGAGTTCTGAGCATTTCCATGGGTGGAGATTGCACCACCTCTGTCCAGGCTATTCCAGTGTTTCACTATCCGCAAGGAGGAAAAAAAAAATCTAATACCCATCTGGGATTTTCCTTGTTGCAACTTCTGCCTGTTGCCTCCTGTCCCATTGCTGAGCACCACTAGGAAGACTTCTGCTCTGTCTTCTCTATACTGTCCCATCAGGTAGGTAAGGACAAGCTCACAGGTGACTTTTGTTGTCATTTACAGCTGCACAGCACCATTGTACCAGATATGTGCTTGGTCACATCTGGATTTCCATGAACGTGGCTGGACCTGAACTGCCCTTTGCAGGGCCAGTGCAGTCAGTGCTGTTCATGCAGTCTCTGTCTGAATTAATTATTAGTTCTTCCAGGTCTGATTCATCTTGGGATGGGATTTGTAGTGTCTTTGTATCTGTGGCAGTTAATCTACATCAACAGCTACAAATAATTTAGATTACTTAATTTCTTTCTTCTTTACATTTCCTCTTACTATTCTGTTCCTTTTTCCCAGTTTTAGTCCTGAACAGGAAAGAATGTTGTTGCTGTACTTTGTAAAGGTGTGACTGAAATCTTCAGACTCCTGTAAATGTGTCTTCAGGGGAACAGAATGAAGGTGTTAATGTTTCCCTCCTAACACTGTTTTCTGGTTTTCTCTGTGCAGGATATTGGAGAATTCTAGAATTTGACTATGAAATGAAACTCTTGAATCACGTGACTCAGCTAATAGAATCAGAGTCCTGGCCTTTAAGTAAGGTTCCTTTACGTACCTGCCTTGAGGAACTTGGATCTCTAGAACCCACGTAAGCAATTACTTTTAGTACTCAAAATTGCCTACAGTCATCATTTACTATTACTAATTGCAATCATTATTAATTATTTTTTAGCATTATAGTCTTATAACTCTAGATTCCAGTTACCAAGGTGTTAATGATATATTTTCTTTGGCTCTAAAATATATAAGGGCATTAGTAGTTTAGACAGGCAGGTCAGTAAACTCTTTTTAGTGTCTATTGGTAATGTTTCCATTGATTCAATAGAAACATTACTGTTGAATTGTCAGTGTTGGAAGTAACATGTACTTAAGGTGTAAATTGCTGACCATCTTGAAATACTTGCCAAAGTACACTAGCCAAAAAATGTTTAGTTTACCTCTTGCATAATGTCTAAGATGGTGGTATATTTCCTGGTATAATACTGAATTCAGATTTTAAGAGTTGAGTTTATTGTACTGCCATTTAGGGTCATGAAATAATTTAAGATTACCGTTCAAAAGTCTTAAGTTTACAATATTTTTCCATTTATTCAGCTTTTGGCTCGAAAAACTATGTTGCTTTAGTATTAGTGTTTGCATTTAGATTGTAATTTTATGCCAGAGGTCTAGAAAAATGCCTGCTATTCATTTAGGAATAAATAAATGCCATATTTGTGACTTACATCACTTCTCATTGGAAAGAAGTGACATTGCAAGAGTCTTCCCCATTCTCCTTACGCCTTTTAGTCGTCAGTAGTTAAAACTAGAAAGTGGAAGAGACTGCTGGGGATGATATGCTGAATCTGTCCCATCTATCCTTTTTGTCCCCTTTTGTCCTCTTTTAACTTCTAAGTTGTTATCAGTTTGTTCATTTCAGCCATGAAGACATGTCCCACGCTCCATTCTCCTTGATTTTTTAACTATCTTCTTCCTGGAAACTGTTTGTGTAATGTCCTAATGAACAGTTTTAAACCTTGATTTCTAATTTTTTTTTTTTTTTTTTCCAGAGATATGATAGAACATATTCTTCTAAGCTATGGAAGGAAATATGTTGATGATGGTAAGTTTGGGAAAGCATGTATATACTAATTTTGCATAACAAAAATAGCTATTCATGAATAAATGCAGATTTTGTGTGGATGGTGCAAACAAATGAACGTGCTACAAGGCCAGTAAATAGAGGGAGCAAACAGTGAACTAAAAATCAAACTGCTAGAGAAATTTTCATAGGAAAAGGGACTATTAAACTGTACAAGACACTAGGGAAAAATCAGGAACTATCAGAGGTATCTGAAGTTATTTATTCCGTGTCTACAAGCCGTAATTTTGTGACTAAAGACAGATCACTGGTTGAAATTATGATAGAATCTCTCTTTAGATACCCTAGGAGGTCTCAGATGTTTAAACAATTATTTGTGCTATTGTGAGTACTCAGTGGCACACACATCTCCCTGAATTCAGCTTACCTGAAGTAGACATCTGCCTCTGGTCTGTCGAACTGCACCACAAAATCCATTGATTGTATTGATTAAATCCCACATGTAGGCATAATATTGCAGTGCCTTAACCTCAATCTGATTTCTTCCCCACTGTTGCTTTCATCTCACCTTTGGCTGAAGTAGGAGTCACAGTCGGCCTTAAAGGCCATAGGCAAGCACCTGGAGCGACACAGATCGTCGTCTTAGTACATTTAGGCAGGTTGCACAAGGAACAAATTTGAATTGCAGGAAGTCCAAATGACTGAAAAAGTGGAAGGAAGTGTTTATGCCTGATGTTGTTCAGGGAATTTCAGCCAAGTTAGTGAACAAGAATAAATTATCATTATTCCTTTCATCATGTCATAAGGATGATTAAGAAAGTGAAAGTTTTGTTTAATTGTTCAACCACAGACAGCAACCACTTCAATACAAGCTGTTCAGAAACAGGAAAGAAAGCTGTAGGAGAAACAGTGTTATCGTGAAAGGGGAAAAGATGGGAGGCAACCACATTTATTGATATAAATGAATACCATAGCTTGGGCAGTGCTGTACACACATAATTTTCTGCTTAATTTGTTCTTGAGAATGAGAAGATACCTTCACTTATCCAAAGTACTACCAAGTCAGGTTACTCCCTGAGGAAGAGAAAAAACAGGACATTTGGTTTGTAGAAGACTGTAGAACAGAAAGGAAATGTGAGACTGTTCTCTGTTCTTTTATCAAAAAGGAAAAATCCAAGATAACCTGGGCTTTTTTTGTTTCTCAGCAGGGGAGGTTTACTTTGAGATGCATGAAGATAAAATATGCAGGTCTATAGCACAAATGCTTTTGCAAAATGCAGTTAAATTCAATCTATCAGAGTTTCAAGAAGTCTGGCAACAAAGTGTCCCTGAAGGGGTGACAGCAAGGCTTGATCAGCTGAAGGTAAAAACATAAAGTATGGATTCTGTAATGAGGAGGCTGTAAAGTGACTTGTGTCAGATGTAGATTTTATCGATTAATGGGTATTGATTTTATTATTTCTGTCAGCTTTTGAGTTAAAGTACTTCCTATGACATTCTCTCTGAGCATCAATAGTCTGGAATCATGACATTTCAGGTTTAAGTCTGTCATGTTTCACTGTTTGAAGAAAAGCTGCAGCTGTATTGTTTATACTTGAAAACGTAACTAGAACAGAAGCTGAAGCTATTGTTGAGCAAGTTGTAATGACAGGCAGTAGAGCAGCAAGCACTGCAGAAATGCTCAAAGGAGGCAGAGAGATGTTGGAACTCATTGGATTTCCCCCTCCCTTCTTGTCATAAATACTGCCTGTCAACTAGCACCATAATGAGACTTTTTCACTTTGCCTCTAGTAGTGCTGTTTTAGGCTGCTTTGGACATGCAAAGAACAACTTGTATGGATTATTGCCAAAAAGAAGGAAGTTTCATTGTTTCGTCTTTACTTGACATTTTTCTCTCTGATGCTGACCTATAGGGCTTGGCTCTTGTGGATAAAAGCTCGAGACCAGAGACCATCTTTCTGCTAAAAGTAGAAGACTTACCTGAAGACAATCAGGACAGGTTCAACAGCTTATTCAGCATACGGGAAAAGTGGACAGAAGAGGATATTACCCCTTATATACAGTAAGAATATATTTATTTTTAGTAAAATATAATAGTGTTACATTATTCCCTTTTTGCATAGCTGACTTCTTATCAGCTATGATTGCCTCAAATACTATACTTTCAGTTTTATGTCAATACAAATTCTATATGAATAGAATCCGCACCCCTGGGCACTGTAGCTATATTTGTTGGATGTAAAAAAAAAAAAAAAGCTGATCTTATTGAATTTAAATGGGCAATAACTCTGTCCTACTTGATTGAGGCAGATTTAACTCAAAGGATTAACCTCCTGATATTATTTATAATTAGTCTCCATATTTATGATGCTGTAGTGCTTCCTGTATGGTGTCCTTTGTTCGTTTGGCGGTTAACACACTGTGCTGCTACCTGGAAGGCACAGACAGGATATATGGGAGCAGCTATAGATGGTAACCCAGGAGTAACTGCATCAAAACTTTGAGTGGCTCTAAATTTACTGTAAATAATTAAGTAGTTCAAAGCTAATTGCTATGCTAGATTGAAAATCCTTTAGAGAACAGTAAGAATAAAAAACAACCAACTCCCCCTAAGAAACAAAATCCTTGTTTCTGAAGTAATTAATGTAGTAGTTTGCCTGTTCAAATGTCAAGCAAAGTTCTAAACTTCAGGTAATTTAAAGCATCATGTGAAAGTTTTAGCGGTATTTTTTTTTCTCCCAATACTCTAAGCCAGTGTATTGCTATATTGACAACTATTTCATGGATTCATTTTGTATGAGAATATCTCTAATGCCAATGTCACCTGCTTTATTTCATCTATAGAGACTTATGTGCAGAGAAGCAGACGGTTGGTGCTCTTCTGACAAAATATGCTCGCTCCTCAATGCAGAATGGTGTTAGAGTTTATAATTCTAGAAGACCCATCTCATAACAAGTATTAAGAACAGAGAATCCTCAATGGAGTAACAGTGAATATTGCATCTTCCTGCCTTCTGGGGAAAGGAGCTGTCAACCAATATCATACCGTGTTCTTAAGCAGCCAAGCTTCTTGAATGAGTTTTGTTTTCTGCTCAGTGGAGTAGAAAGTGAGGGCACTTGTCTTTCCTAGGAAACCAGTGTCAGCAGCCCATGCCCACCTTCCCGTGCCCACCATCTTCTTCCTTCGTGTCTGTAGTTACGCCAGGAGTCATGCTACTTCTTGAACACACTTTAGCCATCTATCCATACACTGAAGTCTGACATTAAAAATTAAAACCTCCTTGATAATAATTGAAGCAATTTAATTGATTTCAATGGCAAAATGGAATGCTTAGCCTTTTGACAATTAGTGAGCATTCTTTAAGATGTTGTAGCAGCATTGACGTTTTGAATACTGCAGGCCTTGACAAGCTCATGAACAAGTTACTCCTAACTGGGGCTACACTAGTCTTAATTTTGGAAGGTGGTTCTTTCTCTGGTCGTGTCTGTGAGTAATAATGGCACAAGCTCTTGACACTTTAACATTTGGCAGAATTGCCTTTTAAGTATTACAAAAAAAAAAAAACAAATTGCAATCAAGTGTGATGGTATGAAAGAACAGTTAAACATTGTGTTATGAAATTCCTATAAACTGTCATTAGAATGTAGCTGATGTAAAGTATTTTACAGAAGACTACCTTTGCTTTTCAAAGAGAACTTATAAAACTTTCTAATGCAATTATTTATTTTTTTTAGAAATTGCCTTGAAAACTTAGGCTGGAATGTTATTCTCTGTGGAGCAATGAAACAGGATATTTTTATGATATTGTCATGGAGTGCCTGAAATTGAAATTTTGTAATCATTAAAAAGGATTGTTTGCATTTGTGAGTCAGAGCTTAATATTATGCATTTTTCAGTTGTTCTTTTAGCAATTGTATTTTTTATTAAAAAAAAGTATTTTCTGCATCAAACTCAGATGTAAGGTAAGAAAAACTTTGGAATTGCTAGCATGTCAAGTGTAGAGTGAGCAGGGAGAGGAAAGAAACTCTGTATCAATTGTGACTCTTAAATGGATGTGTTATCCTTAGAATTTGTTATAGATAAAAAGCTGAATAAAGCCTACTTCCTGAGCTCTGCTTATTCTTGCTCACTGACGCAGGATCAATTCTCTCTGCTCCATGTTTCTGATGTGTACAAGCATGGTGGTTGAACCGGTTGTGTAGAGACTCAGCTGGTTTCTAACAGCTCCTGCTGGGAATTGCCTCGTTTGCTGTTTGGCTTCAACAGCCACGGTCCTTTTCATAGCAGCAGAAGGTTCCCTCTCAAGAGAGATCAACAGTGATATGAAGGCAAAAGCCTTGGAAATAACTTCCATTGCATCATATAAGGTTCTGTAGTTGAAATACATAAGACAATTACTAGTCTTGTGCTCTGTGATACAACACAGTATTTACAGTGCCAATTGTTTGTGAAACAAAAATTCAAGTATTACATGAATAGAGCTGCATCATAATACTGAGGTAATGATTCAGGTTTAGCTGCATTATTTTTGTATGTGTAATTCTACAAGTTCACAGTACTTCTGATTTTTGTCAGAAGTGCAAAATGAGGTGATGCTTTGTAAATGTCAAGAACTGCTGATGCTGAAATGGCTAACTCCATTAGCTGCTGTGATGCAAGCATTTATTTTAGTGTAAAACAGACAAATTAAAACTTGCTTCTAATAGAACAAATCTAGGTTATGAAGATGGTTCATATTGTGTCCTGGTGCTGTAACTAAGATCATTCCATAGCACACTTGGGCTGGGAGAGAAGAGGTGAATGGATCGAATCTCATTTTGTGGCTCTGTGCTGTATTTCCAGCAGTGCTTTTAGTGTCAAATCCTTTTTTTTTTTTTTTTGATTCAAGAGTTGGCTGTGCCCTGGAGCCCGGCCCGTCAGTTCAGGCGTCTATACGCGGTTTGTGCGTTCAAGTAGCTCAAGCGCTCCCCTTCCCCCGTCGCAGGGTAGTGCCTCCAGAAGGGAGGCTGACGGCACAGGGCGCGGCTGCGCTTGAAATAAATCCCAGACTGTGAGAAAGAAACAGTTATTTTTGTGGGCCTGAGCCGCTATCCGAGGGTTCCAGCCGGAGCTGAGAAGACCAGGTTCCCCGGGCATCCCGGGCCTGAGGCCCCTCCACCGCGTTCCCGCCGTCGCCTTCCCGCCGCCCTGCGGCCCCGTCTCGGCACCGCGTGCGCATGCGCAAATCGCCACGCCCGCGCGCCTGTGCTGGAGGCCCGTCTGGCGCATGCGCACTAGTACATGACCCGGCCCGTAGTAATGCGTTAGGTTATTTGGGGATTTGGCGGGGGGGAGTATTTTTTTCTCCTTTTTTTTTTTTTTTTCCCTACGACTGAGTTGACACAGTCCTGATGAAAAGTAAGATTCTAAAAGCCTTTATATCCTTAAAGAAATAAACCCTGTTAAACACGCTGTGACCTTTCAACCGCCAGGGGTCAAAGGTTGCTATCAAAATGGCGGCGGGTGCCGAGGGGCAGAGAGTCGGCGGGGCCCGGCGCCCGCGCTTCTGAGGGGGAGCCTCGCTGGGCCCCACAGCCCGCGCCGTGCTGGGCCACGCTGCCCTCCATGCCGGGTGGCTCTCGCCCACTGCCTCGGATCAGAACGAGCCGCGGGAGCCCCCAGCGCAGCCGCCGGCCGGAGCGGCGCCCGCTTTCACAGCGACCATAAGGCCGGGCCGTGGGGGCTCGGCGGCAGCGCCTGCGCTCGTACTCGTCCCCCGGCACCGCCTCTCTCACCTGTCAGCGGAGGGTGCGGCCCCAGCCGGCTGCCCCAGTAGCGAGGACCTGTCGGCTGTATCGGCCCAGCTGTACTGGCCTAGCCGCCCCGGCCTTCCTGAAGCGGTAGCTCCCTCCGCCGCCCGGCGATACACGGAGGTTCTGGGGAAAGAAGTACGAAGCGCCTCTGAACCTGTACCCTACCCCAGTGCAGACAGGGGCTGTGTGCTGCACTCGTGAAAGGTTATACAGAAATACTGAAGTTTATTTGTGTTATAACTATGGTGCTTATTCGAGCTGAAGATGCCTGACTGTTGGGGGTCAAAGATCCACTCTGGAGATGAGTGATCAAATGCGACTGGACACAGGGAAAAATCGAAGGACCCGTCAAGCAGGGATGACGCTGGTGCCAGTCTGACGGTCAGCAGTGTGTGTTTAGTGCTGCTGTTCAGGATGAATAGGAAGAAAGGAGACAAAGGATTTGAGAGCCCAAGACCATATAAATTATAAGTATCATTTTTTTTTAAATTGCTATACGTTAGATCACTGCACATTTGAAACAGGCCACAGGCTGATTGGTAATTATTTAACTGAGAAGGTTCTAACTATTACTTATGGTGTAGCTTGCACTCAGAAAATGCATGTTGTAGGTGTATGTTTTATTGTGTAAATGGACTTACTCATGGATAGTGAGTCTGTCAACTACACAGTCTCATAAAGATACTGACATCTGCTCTTCAAACGTGGGAAATCTCTTCACTTAATTTCTGCGTGACAGACCGTGCTACCATGTTTCATTGTTACTGCTGTGTCAAACCCTTTTGATGCAAGTACTTTTTTATATATGCAAAAATGCTTGCATTAGCAGCAAGCAGCTTTGTTAAGCAAATTGTCATTTTTACACATGAATTATTTTGATTGTAAGCAAGCTGTAAACCAGGTGGTTGTGGATTTTAGTGGATCTTTATGTATTTCTGCTTATACCTCAATTTCTTTATAAATCTGTAAGACAAATGTGTTTCTAAATAGAATCACTCATACGTTTTAATGTGTAGGTAATGTTTGAGTCCATCACTGGATATTAGATGTTACCATTCTCTTGTAGGAATTTTTATTGAACTTGCTAAACTGAAAGTCACTTTTTAATGCACAGGGTACATGAGTATGTGTGTATAATGTGTGATGTGGCGTAAAAGTTGAATTACTATAAAGTTGTATCTGGAGCCATGAATAGAACTACTGTGAAGTGTGGTAAAGATGCCACTTACTACAGAAAAATATAGAAATAACTTCTAAAATGTTAAAACTTGGAATTATTATTTTATCTTACATTTTTTAAATCAGAGTTTCAATTACTAGGAGTTCTAATATGTCATTTAAAATTTAAATCAATGCATTGGCTTGTTTAAAATATCTATCTTGATTGATATATAACCATTATTTAAAATAAAAATTCTTATGACATACTAATTATAAAAGCACATACGATATGTTTTTTCATGTATAGTACCAGCTTACGTAAATGATATACAAGAGTCAGCTCACCAGGTAAATCTTCCACAGGTCTCTGATGGAAAATATTGCAGCTGTACCCTGCTTCTAATACTGCACATCACTAAACTGTTAGAAAGTGATTCTGTCCCATTAGTAATATAGTATTTTTACCTACTGTTACATGATGTTCAAAAGTGATGTTTTCTTCCTATATCACTGGTAGTATTCATACTGGTATGATACTATGCTTTGATTTTATTGGAGCTTTTATGACCTTGTGTGCAACTTCTATTCATTGTTTTGGACCATGTAAGAGATTTAGATATAAGTATATGCTACATGCACTATTTATCTATATGTACGTACATCCTTTGTGAGCTCTCTTTTTTGAAACTGTGTTAAAATATTATTTTAAATGCTGGCATTTGTACAAAACCTTACTTATTTTATTTTTTTTTCCAGCACAACTCACCAGGTAGTTTGTATCAACAACATAAATTTTCAGAGAAAGTCTGTTGTAGTAAGTACTTTTTAATAAAATGTGGAATTAGAAATTAAAAGTCTGGGATTTCTTCATGCTTTTAGAGGGAATAAGTGCACACACAAGCTAATTATGTTCTTCAGCTTCTTTGTGTTTTATACTTTCTAATCTGATGCGTCCCATAAGTCTGTCATTCCTTGAGATGCATCAAATAAAATACCTTCTAACTGTGAACACTGATCTCCCTAAGGAAAAGCTTTCTAAAAGAAGATCACTGTATTGTAAATAATATTACAAAGCAATCTGCAAGTCAAAATGGACATTCAACACAGTGTTAGCTGGTGGTGGGGATGGAGTTACAGCATTTTCTAGCTTATATGTGAGTTCACTGGGGCTTTGAAGAGACTTTCATGATTTCAGACCTGAACTCATTAAGGCTTTTTGTGCATTTAGATATCTGCCAGAATGGATTCTGCTTTGGTTTTGAAACTCATTGTCTCAAATAGTAATGAAAAAACCATTGTGATGCTAGTAGCTTGAAATGTAGTCGGTAGAGGCAGATCATTTCCAGTAAAACAAACATGATTGTCAGTTATATTGAAGTTTTTCTGTTTTGTTCTGTTCAACAGCTGGGAAAATTCACTTGTTAAGTGGTATAAAAGAAAATGTATTGTAGACATCAAAAAGAGCAAACCCATTTCTATTTTAAATGAAAAATTATGGTTTTTTACCTATGTTTTTCCTGTGAAATGCATTAATAAGAATTTTTTAATCTATATTTTATGAGTTGGCAAATATTTTATAGGTGGTTTTGATTTGTTTTTTCATAGGGATATGTGGAACTGACAATATTTCCCACAGTTGCAAACCTGAATAGAATCAAACTGAACAGTAAACAATGCCGGATTTACAGAGTGAGAGTCAACGATTTAGAAGCAGCTTTCATCTATAACGATCCAACACTGGAGGTTTGTCACCATGAGTCCAAGCAGTAAGTGATGTTTTAAGACTCTGCAGATGCAGTGTCTTCTGTGGCTGTTAAGCATGACCTATTTTACTGTACTGGCAAGTTTTACCTGTTGATTTCCTAATGGTGACATAAGTTTCAGACAGAAACAGTTCTTGCATGGTGACTGTATTTGGGAAAGTATTTTGGCAATAAGTTTGACTCTTACGCTATTCATCTTTATCATTTCTTTTACTAACACTTTTTTGTATTGTTTTGTAAAAGTATCAAAAACTTTTTTTGAAGTTCTTTATGGGCAAAAAAGTGGTGGATGCCAGTAGTGTTCTCATTGCTTTAGGGAACTGTCCTCCTCCTGTATTTTTTTCCCTGGTAAGCAAATACCTTTGGTAAAATGTTTTCTCTTTGATGGACTTTGGGTTTATCTGTGCCCAACTTTTACACTCAATTATTGTAAGAAAATTTGGTTATGTTATTGCAGCAGTGGTGTTTCGTTTATGTTCTTGTAGAGCACACTTTGCAGTGGTACAAATACATTCATGAGAGAGTTCCACTTGAGAAGATTGACTTCAGTTTTGGGTTTTGTTGGATTTTTTTTGAGCTTTCTCTTTTGTTTTTTTTTTTTTTTACTCCAGCACAGTTAGTCAAATCAGTTTGGTTGCATCAGTATAATATTATTTAGACCAAAACTATTATGTTCTGATAATTTGTCTGACAAAAATTGTCCTGATTTTTATGATGTGTAATGTCAGATTATGTGATAATTTTTGTTACTTCCTATTTTTAAACCGAAGAATGTTCATATGATATCAAAATTCTTGGGAATATTTCCCATTTTCCTAATAAGATTGGTTTTCCTTTTATTAAAATATGTCCAACCTTACATATAATTAGCTTATTAATTTGAAACAAATAATAGGAATGAGGCAAATCATGTGACTGTATCAGATTAACTATTGGACTACTAAATTAAGATGTTTATTGTTGTCCTTCAGTGATCTGTTGTGTCCCCTTGGACAGTGATTGCTCTGAGAGATTTGCTAGCTGAAAAGATGGAGAGGGCTCAGTAAGCGACTTCAGAGGTGATATCACCATGGTTAACTCCTGTAGCTGATTAAGGCAGGTAGGAACTGGCTGGACTTATTCTGAAGCAAACTGCAGAGTTCATACAGTCCTGCCTGTTAGATGTGTGAGCACAGTGGCATTCTCAAATGATGCAGTGAGATCTGTAACAGGTTGTCTACCCTTTGCTTTAATGACTAGAGCCTTTGAGATGTTTCCTAGACCATGTCAGCTTTTGGGTTAAACCTGACTTGACTTCTCTGACTTTTATCTGAAAATTAGAGTATTAGAGAGAACTTCTGTTATTTAGTTACTGAGATTCAAGTGGTAGTTTTTATCCTAAGTTACACATCCTTGTATTTGAACTGTTTGTTTATGGCAGACACTATATTTCTTTATTCATCACTTATGTAAGGGTTTCAATAGCTCAGTTTGCAAATACTACGTTCATTTATATAGGACACTGAATTGGACATCAGAGTTTGGAATTTTTGTTTGAGTCCTGATACTGAACCACTCGAGTCTATTAATTCTGCAATTCCTGTCTCGTTTGTGACTTGATATTTTTGTTGTTGTTGCTATTGCTTGGCAAGTCAAACATTCAGAATTCTCATCAGTGGGATTCTAATTGTTCTGAAGAGCTTCCATTCTCAACTGCTTTCTGTGATTCTGTACTTACTGAATTCTGAATAATTTCCAGAAGATGCGACAAAGGAGCAGCATTTAGAATTATCAGAGCGATCATTCCATTATGTTAAGAAAGGGGTCAGGAGAGACAACTCTGTCCTTTTGTGGAGAAAGTGAGTTTCTTTGTTTAGTGTCCTAGTGTTGTAGTTGAACATCATCCTTTTTTCATATTATCCAGTTTAAGATCAGTGAACAAAATTTGAGAACAGTGCTTTCAAAGTGAAATACTGGCTCATGCTGGACTAAAGTAGCCTGTGGTTTTCACTGCTGCAGGTTTTCACATTGCTATTGAATTTTAATACAAAGTCTCTGTATTTCATAACTCCTGTGTTATTCATAGTTATGAAAGACAGAGGTCACCAGATATTCATAATGAAAAATTAGTATGCCTCTTAATCCCAAAGGCTACGTGGGTTACAACGTATTGCATGCAATCTGTATTTCTTCCATTGAAATACCTGGTGACAACTGGGTATTGAGCTTGATTGTAGCTGAGTTTTGATTAAATACAGCACCTATTCTCTTAAGACAGGATTACAAACAGAAATGCTAGATATCTAGCAGCTCCAGAATTAGTACCTCAACAAAAAAGGAGAAAAATCAGTGGCTTTCCTCCACTCTTCTTTACAAAGAACTACGTAAAGAAACAGCAGGCTTTTGTAGGAGTCTTTATATCTAATCAGTCCTTGCTCTGCTGGTCATCTCGTCCACATTCTCTTGTGATGGCAAGTTTAGTGATGAAATCCTTTGTACCCTTGCAACTGAACTAGATATATCAGTTACTTTGAACAGGACACAGATTAGTTGTCAGGTTTCGTTTCTAGTGTTACAACTTTTCCGCCATTTCCTTCCTTAGTCCATTGAACTAGTGAATGTGAAATTAAGATTGTTCCAGGCAACCTGTTTATTTAAAATAATTTGGTTTATATCTTTACTCTTTCCTGGAGTATGAAGCAAATAAAGAAACAGTTCAAGTTTTAAGGTTGTACATGCAAATACTTTCTTGCTTTTGATGATACTTTTGGTTTCCTTAAATGTCGGTTTCTAAAAGAATATGTAAAGTATGTAGAAAAAGTTGTTAATTTAATGGACTCTTTCATACCTTTTTTATCAGAGGTAAAATATTGTAAAGACTTCTTACTGCTTTAGCAACAGAATTCAATTAAAAATGGAAAATTCTGTGTTTAAAGCCACTTTAATTATGCGTGACTTGAGAGTTTATGTTCGCTGATATGAGGCGAAGGTCAAGTGAAGTAGTTAATTGTTTCTTGTTTATGTTGTGCAAATTTTGGCATGCAAGGAAACATAGTTAAAAGAGGTTTGAGAAAGTAAAGATTAAATAGAGTTTTATCTGTGAAACACAAGCAATGCCAGCTGAAATTGTTTCTGTCTGACCATGATGTTCTCTGCAAGTTCTTGGTTGAGATATTCTGCCAGATCAGATCTTTGTGTTCTGAATTTGAACATTCAACTTCTCTTTAGTTCAAGTAATATTTTCAGGTTTTATCATCTGTTGATGGCAAAAATCACTGACTTGTGGTCCCTGTTGTTTCACATTTTCACTTTTGCAGAAGCTGAAATAGTTGTTTTTCATCTTGTATGTTGTCACTTCTGTTGAATGACAAAAATCTCGCACTAAAATGTAATTAAAAATTGGTGTATTTTGTAGGAAATGTTATAAACCTTTAGGTCATGGATTAAATATGTTTTCAGCTTTCATGCCAGTTTGTCTGTTGGTCCCAAACTATAATTTCAGGTAACAACTGAAAGAATTTTAAAAGTTTTATCTATAAATAAAGTCAGTCTTCCATCTTATAATTTCTTCTTGAGGCTTCAGGACATTATAGCTTTTTTATATTGGAATAGGGGTATGAACTTATGTAATGCGGTCACTACCTCCCTGACTGAGCGAGCACCTGTAATGTGTATCACTGCTGTAAGGTATAAAACAATTCACATAGTTTTACTATGTGTACACAAGGTGGCAGAGAATCCTATTTTCCTCATACTTCGAAGGAAGGAATTGAAATCTTGCAAAGGCTCCAAATAGTGTTGGAGAATTTCATTCTGGGTCTTCTCTTAGGGCTCCTGTTATTCAGTGTTAGAGCCTCCTCTGCCCTCTTCATCTTCACTCTTTTCCTTGTAAATTGTTGCTTTCTCGATTCTGTCAACATAAGGGAAGTGGGATTTATTTTTTGGGGCTGTAGTATGCAGAAATCCACAGCGTGTGTTCTGACTACTGAGACAAGGGCTTGTCTCTCAGCCACTTTTATGTTAAAGCGGACAAAGGAGAATTGTTTTCTTAGTCCTATGCATAAGATTGTAAACTGTCAAATAGCCACAGCAAAAGCTTGGAGTTATGTTGCAGTGGTTTGATCTGTGACAAGTGAAGTTTGTGATGATCCTGCTGTTGCCTGGTTATGTGCTTCACATGTTCATGTGATAACTGTGGTGCAGGGTTGAGAAGCTATTGCATTTTGTTGTTATATCTGTGTAAAGGAAGATAAAGTTTTTGTGTTTTTGTATAGCTAGCTAATGTGCACATGATGCTCTCCTGTGCACAGGTAATCTATTCAGTGTAATTTTAGTCTTCAGCAGTGTATACTTGTTCATTCACTAGTTCAGCTTTCCCCTTTTTTTTTTCCTCATGACAAGCAGCAGTAAGCTGTGAGAGAGGGCAATGTGGTAACTCAGGGCATGTCTTGCAATGTTCTGTTTTCTGAGAAGTCAGTGGTCAAGCCTTTCGCTTACGCACGAACCAGAAAAAATACCAATGGACTGAGCATGTGTTGTTTTGTTGCAATAAATAACCTTCTTTTCCACGGCTATGATGCTTATCTAGTTGTAATTTCATAATAGACTTTATTAGGAATAAACAGAGGTATAAAGAACTTTTGAAGAAAGAGATGCGAAAGCCCTTAACCTTGGGAAAAAATGAAAATCAGTTTTTTCAGTGTGCCAAAGATTCAGATCGTTGCCTTATTAATAAATTACCTATAAGTGTACATATTGTATCTATAAAATACACTATATAGAATATATGCTATATATTTTGGGGTTGGACTCCATGTGCGAATTGTAGCTGGGAAGAAAAGTAGAATAGTAAAACAGGTAATGAGTAATGAATTACGTGTAGATCAATGAACTTATTTTGCCAAGTTGATGTTAAATACTGTAGGAAGAAAGTAGTTTGTATGTTTGGACTGTGTAACAGTTAAGTAGCACCGCTACAACTAGTAGTGGGAGATGGTGTGGAAAGCTGACATGGAGGTGTTTGGAATCAAGGAGTAGCTTTAAGTCTCTATAGGATTGCTTGTTTCTAGTGAGTTGACAAGCGTGTACTTGGGCTATAATGAAGTGTTTTGCCTGAGTTCTGATAATAACATGTATCTCTACCAGGAAAAAACATGAGTGCATATTACTTTTTCATTGTCAGTCTACACTTAGTGTTAGAAAAAAATATCTTTGTTCCCTTTTGGCATGTGTTCTATTTTTGTTAAAATGGCCATATTCAGTTTATTGAGAATAGTTCAACCTATGAAAAAATTAAGCTGTGGTACTAAGCCTTTAATGGATTCCTTTTACAATGAATCACCCATTTGAATTGGAACATTTCACAAAAATAGAAATATCAGAATAGACTGTTTTCCATAAAATGTTAAGCCCTGTGGAGTCTACCTTCCTTTCTATAAAATCATAACCTTTTCCTGTCTACGAACCCATTGATGTTTAAAATGGAACCACAAGCTCATCACAATCCTCAAACTTGGAAAAAATTCTCACTGATGTATTAGAAAGGGATCCCCCATCAGTAATTGTGAATTTTCAGAACAGGTTTAGATTAAAATTAAAAACTCCGAGACTTTACAATCTAACAGAAAGTTACTGTTGTTTTCTGTTGCTAGTTTCTTTAATTACTAAGGTAGTTTTTACTTATCCAGTGTTTTTTGTTTTTAAAGAGAGTTTTTACAATGGTATTTGCTTGCCTTCTGAGGATGCCATTTGAAGAAAACTTGAAGCAACATTGGTTGGGGTGGTTATGATCCATCGACAGTCTCCCATGCCTCAGGAGTAGCACTTCTTTCACCCCTCAGTCCGTCAGATCGGGGAGCTAAACCAAGTCAGAGCTGTCTGCAGGAAAATACTTCGTTTTGCGCTTTCAGCAGTATCACCACAGGGACGGATGAACAGTAGTCACCTTAATGAGCAAGGGAGCAGGAATGTGGCTGAGATGAGGAGACAGCACATCAGCTGGAATTTAAGTTGGTTTGAATTGTTCTGGAACCATACCCCAAGTCACAGTGTATTCCAGTGTATTCCTTGTGCTTTTAAAACATGTTGACATTATATCCTATCTTTAGGTACACTTCAGCTATGGAAAAGGAAAAAATTAATATGTATTAAAACGTGGAATTTGGGTGTTTCTATGCCTGTATTCTCCCATTTACTATTCACATCCTATTTTCAGAAGCTTCCAAGCTAAGTAGACAAATTTACTGCTCCCAACATTCTCAGTCTTGGTATTGGTGCCAGGGAATTTGTGTGCTATTATTGCCAAAGATCAAGAATTACATGAAAATATGTTCTCTATGTATTTCAGTGTTTTAGCAAAGTTTTTTAGATGTGGGAAGCTAGGAACATAAGCATGGTGTTTGACATACCAAGACTTATAGTATGATCCTGGCATGGTTAATTACCCTTCATTCTTCCACGCAAGGCACTGTAATTTGGGTTGAATGCTGTTTTCTCTGTGGGTGGTGAACAGAGAATGGTTAGATGAAAGTGAAGTCCTGAAATGAGATCATGTCTGCTTTGTGTGGACTTGGGATTCCACAGAAGAGTGGTGTCCACAGCCAAAAGTGATTTTACCTTGTTGTGGTGTAGATAACTTTGTGCTTGATTTCGGCTCTGCTCCCACAGTCATTGGATTCATCAGCGGTACACACCTAAATGCTCTAAATTCTGGAAAAAAAGGTGATTGGTAGTTCAAACACTTTCTCTTCAGGTACAGAATTGTGCAAGCTTTTGAAGAACCTGGTGTACTACAAGATTAGAATTAAGAAAGGTGCTTCTTCCATGTTTTGCAGAATTTAAAAATACGTTTTGAAAAAGTATAAAAGCTGTAGTGTAAAGCTGCAAAACCAAGGTTATTTTTGAACTTGACTGGTCATTCCTCCAGTATCTGAACATAATCACATTAAATATTAAGAAGATAACATCCTGCTCGTAGTTGTTGTAACAGCAGACACTTACATGTTCCTGCACATTTCAGTAACAAAGAGCTAATCTAAGCCATAACTGAAGTAATGATATTACTTTGAAATGAAATGTGCAGCCAGTTAGCAGGTAATATAGAATAGCTCAAACCTGGTTAGAAAAAGTTATGTCTGCATTCTAAATAATCAAATAATGGTGTTATTTTTAAAAAATGTTTCTAGGGACTAAAAAGTATAATATGTATTTCTGTGTTTTAGTATATTAAAGCCAAAACTCTAGCATCTACTATTTTATGTGATATTTAAAAGAGCATAAAATATAACTATTCCTATCCATCAAGCTAAGAGGGGGACAAATACCCTCACCAAGCCAAAATCTTACTACACTTGGAAAAGGACCATTAAAGCAAAACTGCAATAAACAAGAAGAAAGATCTTCAAGACAGATATTTAGAATAAAGATACAAACTTAATCCAAAACAATAATTTTAATTGATCTTCCAATAAGTGTAAATATTACTCTGAGAAATACAGAGCACTGAGCATTTCTCATTTAATTTACTGAGGTTATTTCTGCTTTAGTCTTTTTGATCATGGATCATTTCTATAGGAGCTTAGGTTTAAGTTCTGGTTTTTGAAATCTACTCTTTCACTCCCTTAAAAACACAACAAAATGCTTGGTTGAACATGCACTGTGAAATTCAGTACAGAAATCCTGTGACTTCAGAAGTTGTCTTTTGTAGTTCAGCATGGACTTTAAGAATTAACTGGATATTTCTGACAGGAGGAATCTCAACTATTTTTCCAATGCCTATGCTGCCGCAGTCAGTGCCGTGGACCCAGATGCTGGAAATGGAGAACTCTGCATTAAGGTCCCCTCGGAGTTGTGGAAACATGTTGATGGTAAAGAGACCATATTGAAAGCTGCATTTAAGATGACATAGAGTTGTTAGCTCTGAGTTTGCACAGGAAGAAAGTAGCTTTAAATACATAGAAATAGTACTGTATTATGAAGTAGCAGTTACTGTTTCCTTTTTACTCACCTATATCTTTCCAACTGAAGTCTGAAAAACACCTTCACACTTCTTGGTAATATGGAGAAGTGGTTGTGAAGTTTCTCAACACCCTTTACAAGCAAAATCTTGGGTGGTCATAAGCACAGGATGTGGGTGTAATGGAGTATGTTGGGTGCTAAATTCTAGCTGTTTGAAGCTGTTTATGGTATACATGAACCAACAAAGAAAATAATTTACAAGGATATGCCTATATATGTGTTGTTTAAAAAGCTGTATGAATTTTTTCCCATCTCATTTTGAAGAATGGTTGTTTCAAAATTGATTTGATAGTGAAAAGTAGACTACTTTATAAACTGGTAGACTAAATCCTGGAATGAGTAACTTTTTTAATAAACTGCCCTCTAACATTGTTTATTTTCTTACATGGATTTTATTAGTTTCTTGTATTGATTTTCTTACATGGTTTTGTCAGTGATACCCATGAAAGAAAAAACAGCTGTATCATGAAGCCAGCTCACACAGTGTTGTCAGATTCATGGGAAAGACTTTTGTTTATTTTAGTGTTTGTTTAAGTTCCTGTTGTGTTACTTACAAGCCTAGAAGGGAAAATATTCAAACAGGTATAATTTTATTTTCAAAGTTTGGTTACTAAAATATGGTGAAACTTGTTGGATGAATTTCACTATGTGCTTCATTTTTTTTCTCCTACCAGCTTATTCACAGGTGAGATTTCTGTGAAGCCAAACCAAAGCAAAGACATTTTAGTAACAGGAAAAGCTTTAACTATAATAAGAGGTTTTAGGAAACTGCAGATGACAATAACATGTCTTTTAAGAATGTGCCTGTTTCATGGAGTTTTTGTAGGAAATTATTTCAGCAAGGTACAAAGGAGATCATGGTTAGGGTGCAATCAGTGTATAAAGATTCTTTACTATTGGGGAGTTGGAAGATGAAATGTAACTGCAGTTGCAGTTTTTATTAATTATTACAGGATATGAACTTATAATAATCTTTAAGTTAAGCTTAAGAGGTCTCAGTTTTGTAAGCTTTTGAGCTGTGCTTTTTAAGTGGACGTGGACACCCATGAGAATGAAGTAAACACATAATCTTGAAAGACCAAGAGTCCAAAACTTAATGATTATTCTGAAATAACGTTCATCTAAGTTATATATATTTACTGTGATTTTGGTCTTGGTGCTGCAGAGTTAAAAGTCCTGAAGGTGCATATAAACTTTTCTCTGGACCAGCCAAAAGGAGGCCTTCATTTTGTGGTACCCAACATGGAGGGCAGCATGGCAGAAAGAGGGGCTCATGTCTTTTCATGTGGTTATCAAAATTCTACAAGGTAAGAAAACTATCCTGTTTAATATCAATGTGTAGGAAATACATATAATTTCTTTGAATTCTTGCAAGTTTGAAGACTTCTAAAATTTCATTCGTACTTGTAAGGAGCTTACCAATGTGAAGTAGCATCTAATGATTAGTGTTTAGGATTTCTAGTCTTTATAGCTCAGCAGCAGGTAATGGCAAAGAAACTTGCAGTGCTTTATAAAATTAAATGTATAGTAGGAGTCAGTAAGTCAAGTAGGGATCAGTAGGGGAAAGGGACCTGGGGTCCTGGTGGACAGCAGGATGACCATGAGCCAGCACTGTGCCCTTGTGGCCAGGAAGGCCAATGGCATCCTGGGGTGTATTACAAGGGGGGTGGTTAGTAGGTCGAGAGAGGTTCTCCTTGCTCTCTGCCCTGGTAAGACCACACCTGGAATATTGTGTCCAATTCTGGGTCCCTCCGTTCCAGAACGACAGGGAACTGCTGGAGAGAGTCCAGCGCAGGGCAACGAAGATGATTAAGGGAGTGGAGCATCTCCCTTATGAGGAAAGGCTGAGGGAGCTGGATCTCTTTAGCTTGGAGGAGACTGAGGGGTGACCTCATTAATGTTTATAACTATGTAAAGGGTGAGTGTCATGAGGATGGAGGCAGGCTCTTCTTGGTGACAGCCAATGATATGACAAGGGATAATGGGTTCAAACTGGAACATAGGAAGTTCCACTTGAATATGAGAAGAAACTACTTCTCAGTGAGGGTAACAGACACTGGCACAGGCTGCCCAGGGAGGTTGTGGAGTCTCCTACTCTGGAGACATTCAAAACCCACATGGACACATTTCTGTGTAACCTCATCTAGGTGTTCCTGCTCTGGTAGGGGGATTGGACTGGATGATCTTGTGAGGTCCCTTCCAATCCCTAATGTTCTATGATTCAAAGTATTTAAGAATATAGTTTGGAACTTGAGAGAAAAAGCATCTGTGAAAAAGAGAGTATAATTGTGAAGTATAATTGTTAACCATTTTTTCCCCCACTCATAACTTCCCTAGATTTTGGTTTCCTTGTGTTGATTCTCATTCTGAGCTGTGTACCTGGAAACTTGAGTATACTGTAGATGCTGCAATGGTGGCTGTTTCAAATGGAGATTTGGTGGAAACTGTATATACTCATGATATGAGAAAGAAGACTTTTCATTACATGCTGACTATTCCAACTGCAGCTTCTAACATCTCCTTGGCAATAGGACCTTTTGAAATCCTTGTTGATCCATACATGCATGAGGTAATAATCTTCATAGAGGCCTCTGGCTTTTTTTGTAAAGAATTAGTGACTATTTTCATGTTGTGACCAGTATAGATTGGTCAAATATGGGTATGTCTAGATACGACCTCCATTAGTACAGTTATATGATAAAAGTTATCTAGTGATGCCTGTATGTAGATTTATATCCGAAGTAAAGCCTTTGAATGACCAGTAATTCTATTTATGCCTGGTTTTGTGGGGCTAATTTAGCTGGAGATGGTAAAAGCATATTTCTCAAAATAGCTTTAAACCCATCCTGTTACTGGTAGTAGACGAAAATTATTGCTACATAGTTGAACAGTCTTTTGAAGTAAATTTGACCTTGAGTTTTCATTCTTAGCAGATTGTTGCCATAATGTTGAAGTCCATCAGTGTATATTTACATCTGTAGTTTCAGATTGGGAAAGGATGAGCTTAGCAGGCAGGTGAAGTTACCAGTTTAGCATAAAGACTGGTCTATATATTCTTCTTTTGAAAGCATGATGGAAAAATACTGGGGAATAGCTATGTTTTATTTGATCCAAAGGCAGATGTCAGATTTTAGCCCTCAGCAGTGGTATTCTGTTGACTTTTACTGGTGGGACATACTCTACAGAGCTGACTTAAGTATATATCATTCTCAACTTGGTTCCTGTGTCACTGATGAAGTCACTACCGTTGGTCGCATCCTAAGTTTGTGGCAAAAAGCAGTAATATCAAAGGTTACTTGTAGTTTTAGCTGTAACAAGCCTTCTAAGCTGCTTGATTAATTTGAGAATAGCTAATTCTTTACTGCATGAACGAAAAATAGTATTTCCAAAGGATATTTGATTGCAAAATCAAAGGAAAATGTCATGTGTTTTTAAATGATAGACATCACCAGGTAAACATTGTTATTGTGCGTTGTCTGCTAAAACCTGTTTCCCTGTTGTTGCTCTCGCAATTAAGATGGACATCCTGGTGCACTTCTCTGCCATGATATCACAGCTTGAAAATTCTTTTTTCTGATAAATTTACAGCAGCTGTATTTTTGTTGTGTTGTAGGTCTTTTTCTGTTATATAATATAATTGATATTTATGGATTTAAATATATTCATCAGCCTTGTACCAAATTTTCCTTTGTAGGTGACTCACTTTTGCTTACCACAACTTCTCCCGTTGCTCAAACATACCACATCATACCTTCATGAGGTGTTTGAATTTTATGAGGAGATTCTTACCTGCCGCTACCCGTACTCTTGCTTTAAGACTGTTTTTATAGATGAAGCTTATGTTGAAGTAGCTGCTTATGCATCCATGAGTATTTTCAGGTTTGTGTTTGAGAAAATTACACATTCTAAATCCACAGACTCAGAAGCTCTAGATCCAAGACTGTTGAGAAATATGGGAAGGTCTTATTATTTTTATAGCCTGAATTTTGGGCTCTCTTAAGTTTGAAAAAGACTGGCTTTCGTTGATATTACAGGCTTTTAACACCATTTCCAATTTCATCTCTTATAAAGATGTTGAATTTGTATCTCCTTTAAGAAAAAGTTGGCAGTGGTTTTCTTCCTGAATTAGAAACAATATGCATTAAATATTTTAAGATCATATCAAGTGCAGAAGTTTGATTATGTTTTATTTTTCTTCAGCTAGGACAGGATACCAGGAATCCAAAAGAGTTTCACCAGTTAAAACAAACTACTTTGGCTCTACACAGATAATAGATATAGATGATAATAGCAGGAGATCTGCCTGGATTAAGGATATTAAAAAAGAGATGTTACTATCTTGTTGGAAAACCAGTGAAGGAATTATTTTATTTGTTTTGGCTTTTAGAGCAAGGTGTCTATTTTGTTTCTTTGGAGCTGGTGCTCATATTGTGTTATTTTCTTTTTATGGGGGTCCAGCACAAATCTCTTACACAGCGCAATGATAATAGATGAAACTCCACTGACCAGGAGGTGCTTAGCACAGGCCCTGGCCCAGCAGTTCTTTGGATGTTTTATATCCAGAATGTCCTGGTAAGTATTTTACCATTGTACTCTCTAGAAAATGGGGACAATCTAAGAAACTCAAGTTTGCATGTCACATTTTATTAGAAGAATAAGTGAAACAGTAACTGTAGAAGAAAGGAAAAAAAATCCAGCTCAATAAATAAAAAAGAAATGAAAATCCATGGGCACTTGGAGAATGTGAGATATAAAGGTTCCAAAGACTGTAGAGATTGAACATGTCTTCTCTCACAAATTATGGCTACTGAATGTTGTAATGTGCTTTGGCACTTGGCAGTTTTAAAAGGGAGACTCTTTGTATCATCAATAAATTTCTGTCAGTTGTTTTGGATGAAGAAGTGTAGCCTGCATAGGAAGTACTTGTGGAGCACAGAACTAATAAATTCTGCAGAAGTTTAGGGAGAATTGGTGTCAAATGGGCAAATTCATTGGGATAATAAGCTACCTATAACACCATCTCTCAGAAAATCTCCCCCCAACTGGCTCTTGCCATGGTTTTTTTCAATGTTTTAAAATTGATGTTTGTACTATTATAATTTCTCATTTTCTTCCTCATTTCTAGCCTAGTTCCATGGTGAAAGCAATTTTTTTCCTCCTGCATAATGACTCTCTGTTTTTGTGTCTTTATTTTATTTACTTCATCATACCCTGTATGTCATTCTTACACTTAGAATTCTAGTTCATGATCATTTTGTACTTTTTGTTTATATGTTTGTCTCTTAGAACGTGACTCTTGGAATAAGTGTTTAAATGGGTGTCTACCAAATTGTGAGACAGGGATTTTGTCTACTTGGCATCCAAATCTTCTGCATTGCATTGAGATGTTTACCAATAACTTAATCATATAGGTTAGCAGTTGTTTTAACTTTAGTGTCCATTTCCACTATTTTGTTGTTACTGTTTCAGCTAAGATGGTTTGATTTTATATTTTAATCTGGGCTTCTTTGGTAAAAGTTCAGTTTTCACTGGCTTTTCAGTTTCATCAGTCCCATTCAGGTGCCAAGTTACATAAATTGGTTTGCAGCTCATCAGACTCCTGTTGACTTAGAGAAGTTATATAACCTGCTGAAATTTGTGGCTATTTTGAGCTAGTCAAAAATGCCATCCCTTACAAAATACCTTCTGAAGTGCTGTAATTCATGCTTCTTTCTTATTATAGGTCAGATGAATGGGTGCTAAAGGGAATCTCTGGTTATATTTACGGCCTTTGGATGAAAAAAACCTTTGGTGTTAATGAGTATCGCCACTGGATTAAACAGGTAACAACATACCAGTAGTATTTTCTACATCTTTCAGAGATTTTACATCAAAGAAGATGCAATATAAAGCCAGAATATAGTATAGTTTGGCATTGCAATCTAAAGAAATGTTTATTAGTGACAAAACTTAGACCTGAAATATTTTTACTGCTTGCTGCAGGGAAGAACACCAAACATATTAACCAAAATATGTTTCTGTGGCTGCCTTATGAATAATCATTTTCATTGCCTCTCTGTGCAATTAGTTTTCCTCTTTTTGTTTGGGCTTTTGCACAAAAACAGAAAAAAAAAGTCAACAAATACTTTACTTTTTTAACACTTCAAATAGAATATGAGATTCTGAAGGAAATATATTTGGTGAAATTATCATACTGTGATGGCCATCCGTATAGCTCAGAAGGGCTTCAGTGTTAGCATGGATCAATAGTGGTCAGTTATCTTTTAAGTATCATTTAAGTAATAAATGAAGTAATGAAACAGTAAAAAATCCCAGTTGAAGGGATTTATTTTCTTAGAAAAGTAATGTATGCTTATACCACAGATTTCCAAATGTAATGCTCTGAGATAGGTACTTTCTAGTGATAGCAGCAGTGACTCCTCATTCTTTGCCAGTATCTTTCATTCACAAAAAGATGTATATCTGCTTCCTCAAAAGCCATGTTGACTGTTGGGTGGCAGTGAGCCCTTGCAGTGTGCTTGTTAAATGGGCACAGCACCACACCAGTTCAAATTCATGTTCCAGTTCAGAGCTGGCTTCTTCCTGGCTTGGGCATGGGTCAAGTTGAGCTTCTATATGCTGCAGTGTGCTGTGCAGGTATAGCCAGGATTACTGTCCACTACAAGGAAATGGTCATCACCTTTGTTTCTTTTGGTCAGAGGCAGCTTATTTATCGAACAATAATACTCTTTACATATATTGTAGTTAAATATTATTGTGGGTTGACCCACAATCCAGACCCAGAACAAGTATTAACTGCTAATTTCTACTGCTTTATTATTGTTTGTCATGCTGAGGAATGTCGTTGCTTTTTAAAATGCTCTTTGTAAACAAGTTTAAGTAGGGAGTATGGCTTGAATGATATGAGAAGCCTTCTTGTTTTCTTTAAATAATTTTTCTACTTCTAAAATTTATGCTTGCTTACATCTTTTGTGCTTTTTAGGAGTTAGATCAAATAGTGGCATATGAACTGAAGACTGGTGGAGTTTTACTGCATCCAATATTCGGAGGAGGAAAAGAGAAAGACAAGTATGTTTATTTTAGCAGCAAGTCATTAAAGGGTATGTTTTTATGGGGCCATTAATAGACGCCTTGGGTGTGTTGTGCTGCACAAAGCCAAAGGCTGAAGAACTTCAGCTGCCCAAGGCATGTATTACCAGCCTCATAAAGTACATCTTGAGTATATTGTGTCACTGTTGTTTTATTTTTCTTTCACTTTAAATCTCGAAGAGAATTAAGTATAATGAATGTTTTTAATGCTGTTATGAAACTACGTTTTAGTAAGAGAATGAGAGAAAATATGGAGCCAGAATTTTGATGTGGGCTATTTCTGGAGTGGTTAGTAATCTTTAGGCTTTTTACAGTATCATAGTTTTCTTTTTCTTTGCTCTTTTTTCTTTCCACTCTCAGTTACCACCTTGCAATCTTGTCCTGAGATTCTTAATTATTTGGAAAAAAAGTATTAAATCAGTCATGAACTGTTGAACTGCTTGGGTTTGTATTTTCCCAATAACTGTAGTTTCAGTATTGCTAGCTTAGGAATTTTCCCCTTACCTCTTTTGCAATACTCCTGTACTATCCACTGAGTAGTGCTAACCACTGGAGGCAGAAAAGTATTACTAGGAGTAAGATCAGTAAGTTGATCTAGATTTCAATGACAACCTTTTGCTGGGTTTTTCTTTTCTTGGAAAAGTCAATCTAGTTATGACACAGCCTCACAAAGATTTGCTCTTTGGAAACTCATGAGCAGCGTGTGCAGAACTGTGAGGTTGAACATGTGCAGGTGGAGTGGGTGAATATGTCAATTTTTTAAATTGTTACTGCAGCAGAACCAAAATTGTCTGCAGCAGTGATTCTCTTGCATTTGATCATGTACAAATCCAGATTTTGTTCATTTAAAATTAAAATTCTGGATTTAGAACTGAATTAAGTATGGAAATTACCCATTTAAAATTTGAATAATGATCTTCTTTTGAGAGATGAAGAAAGTTTTTTCTGAAATCAGGAATGTGACATATTGCGTAGTTTTTCAGCCAGGTGAATCCTCTGGGATGTTTTCTGGATGTTGACAATCAGGGATGCAGCTCATGTACGTGTATGCCTGCCAAGCTCAGTTTTGCTTGTCTGCTCATGATGCATTTTGATTTAGGTCACTGTCCTGTCCTACCAGGTAGTGAAGCAGACTGAGTCCCTACATGCTTTTGTTACGTCTCTGAAAAGACAGCAGCAGTCGTTTTAGGGCACCCTGTTGTGACGATGTCTTTTTTTAAGGAAAATTTGGGGTACTGCATTACGTTTTGGCAGACTTTTTAATTAGCAGCATTACAATTTGACAGCACACTCTGCTATACAGAGAAACTAAATTCACATTAATAGGATCAGATGAAAATAGAGTAAAAGGGCACAGGTTTAAAAAAGGAAATTCATTAAAATAAGTGCCCTTGTAACTGCTAATTTTATTGGTTTTATTGTGTTTAGTCTAGAATTGGGGACAAATAATTGACAAAACCTTGTTGTAATGCTCTTAAATGTATATATCACTGTTAGACAGTGTGTTTCTACACCACTTCATTGCATTACAGCTTGTTAATAATAATCGTAACATCTCTTAAATATACAAGAAACAGCAAGTTGTAAGTTAGATTGTAACATTCTCTTGTATGTAAAATAAGTAAATGTTCCTGACTCTCGGAAATTATTTGTAGGGGAGGTATTTTCATAATGATGTCTAGAACATTTCTCTCCAATATATTTTTTTGAATTTCTTTGTTCTGATTGTTATGATATGGTTTCCTGCCAAGCATACTTCCGTAATAGCAGTCCCAATTAATAATAATCTGAATTAAAAAAAATAGGTTAACTAATAATCTAATTTTTCAACTAGATTAGAAGTAGAATATGGAAAGAAATCATTGGGGGAAAAAACCTTCTTTCAGATACATGGATTAATTTCTGTGCAGAACACAGGTCTTACAGATTCTTCCCGTTTCTGTCTGGCGGGACACAAACACTGCTCTCCAGAGCATGCACTTAAAAAGAAAAAACCTGTAACTTGCGAAAATGAAATAAAGGAAACTGCAGGGTAACTGCTTTACCAATGAAAGCTTGAAAATAAGGCTTCATTTTGTGTTCTCCCCTCTCAGATTTTGGTTCTTTTCAGCCTTTGATTGTACTGGTTGCCACTCTGTTGGAAAAATTAAAAACCTCAAGAAATATATATAGCTATATTTCAAATGGAAGAAGCATATTGACAGGTTTACAGTGAATGATCAGAGTGTATTTGGGTGCATGAGCATTATAGATTTCCATGCAAGTTCTAGCCGAATTTTAACTTTGACAAAGGTTCTAGGTCCGTATGGCTAATTTTCATTCTCATTTGGTGCCAAATTAATAAAACTTTTAGAAGTATAATGCTGGAAGAAAATATATAATTGGAAGAAATATATTAATATTGAATGAACTACAAAGTGTAACTGACAGATGCAAACTTTTTCCAGTTTTGATTTGCAGTTAAATAATGTAAGCAGTACCAAAATCAATCAACACTTAGCAAATTTAAGAAGGCCAAGAATGTGAGTCCTGGCGTGGATGTAATTTTCAAGGGAAGAATTTTACCAAAGTCAATCAACTGTATAACCTGAAGATGGATAAATAGTTTTTATAGTAAGACCAAATTATTATATAATGTCTGAGCTGCAAACCTCAGTTTCCTCCTCGCATTTAAATTCTTTCATGGTTGCTAACCCTTCCCTACCTCAGAATAGAGAAGTATCTAAAATAACAGGACAGTTTTGATAAGGAGAACTTTAGCAATTGCCTATCAACTAGAAACAGCAAGTAGTAAGCATAAGTACCTTCTTATTCATATACATATTATAGCTAAGAAGGGTAGCACTTGCTTAAATTTAGAAATACTTTTCTTCTTGTGTCTTCTTGAGTGAAGTAAAGGGAGTCTCCCAGTAAATTGGATGGAAAAAAATATTAAGGTGTTGCAGCTACCGTGGTTCTTGCCATCTCCTGAAATCTTAAGAGCTGCAGATAAGGAGCTCAGTGCTGGTTGTGTCGTGCTAGAACACTTCTTGCTGGTGTATGTCTTTCATCTGCATGGAAAGACATGTCAAAGTTAAAGTGGGTTGTTTAATAAGTCTTAGAAGGTTCTGGAAGACCAGTCTCTTGATGAGGTAGCTGGCATGAAAGATCGGGCTTATAGCGCTTATCTTTGGTTACAATTTGTGAATTATTTCGTCCTGTCTTGCAGTGTCTTCTAAGGTCTTTGGACAGATCAGGTGTCTGGTCCATCTGGAAACTGTTTAGTTATGTTATCTATAAGTGCGAATCACAGAGGACCAATCCAATTTTGAGCCCAGAAGTTCTAAGTATGTGGCATTTTCGATGTTGCAATGACCGATTAGTAATTCTCCAACAACTGGCATAAAAGAAATCTGGATTCCCACTTCTTAAGTTGACCAGACAGGGTGTGGGTCCTGTTTCTTCAGCTGTTTGTTATTCATTCATGGAAAACTGAAGTGTCCTGTGAAAAGAACTGAAAGAAAAAGCATAGCACAAGAAAATACAGTTGCCACAGACTGTCAGAGTTCTAATTATCTCCACTCCTCAAATAATTGAAAGGAGGCAAAAAGGTCTTCTTTTTCTTGAGAATTACAGTATTACAGCTACTTTCCTATTTTAAAACTGGGTTATAGGTCAGAATGTTTGTGCTCTGAAGTGTTCTGAAACTTGGTGGAGAAAATTAATTTTAAAGCTCATCAGAATTAAGTCTTTTGGTGTGTTATTGCTGTACAGCCGCTCCAGCTATCCAGAAATCCGTTCTGTTTGTAGAAGTTTCAGGGTTTCACTATTTGTTTGTCTTCTGATATGGGATGAACTCAAACCATTTAAAATATTTTGATTATAGACATAAAGGATATGTGTGGAAGAGCACCACAGATAACTCATTATGGAAACAGTGTGGCAGCTGTAACACAATGCTCGGCCTGGTCTTCCTTGGCATGTTATCTGATTTAGAGGATGTCAGTTTGCCAAAGTATTGAAAGCATAAAGTTGCTAACTAAAATAAAACCCAAGCAATTCCTTTGGCTTATCATATGGAAGTCTGATGTGAATTTTAAAGCTCTTACTTTTATTTAATCGCAGCAATTATTGATTTAAATATAAAATATTCACTATGTACTGTAACTTTGAAATGAAAGTGGAGCAGGAGGAATGTCATTACATGAGTAATTTCCAGACTCAAGCCACAGATTCCTGTCTCTGGTTGCTGCTGCTATGGCTGTCTTCACAGTAACACACAGCACGTATTACCTGCCATTATCTGCTGTATAGTACTTGCTGTATGCCCAGTATATGCATCCACATCGCACAAGTGAGTGGTCACTTTAAGCATGTCATAATTTATAACTTTAATGCAGTAGAAGAGATCCTGAGTGGTTGGTGCAGCTGTAGTTTTCGTTGCTAAGCTATACAGGGTGTTTCAAAAAGATGGACCCAATTCCAAAGTAATTTCAATTTGAAATTGGGCCCATCTTTTTGAAACACCCTGTATTTTAAGTTTCATTCCATAAAATGCAAAATAGCAAGCTGGGGTTTTAAAAAAATTTTTTTTTTTTGTTATATTTTTCAGCCCTGCATCACATTTACATTTCTCTATCAAACACCCTCATACACTGTCCTGGGAATATTACACTATGTTCCAGTGTAAAGCACATCTTGTTATGAGACTGATTGAGAACAGGATTAGCATGGAGTTCATGTTACAGGTAGGTATTTAAATGATTACTTGGAATATAGACAACATTTTGTCTTCAGTTGCATTTCCATTCATTAAATGGAGTTTAAGAAAGAACAGAACAGGTCATCCATTCGTATTTTCAGTTTTAGCAGGACAGAACAAACAGAAAATGGAGGTAGTTTGTGCCAGGATAAGGTTAGCTATTATTCTTATAATATATTCTTGAAATATATTATAACTTGTAATACTTTTTACATATTACATCTTCTCTTTAATGTTAAGGTGTGTCATTGCTTCAGGTTATCGTGGGTTAACACTGAGGACCTGTTTTACTGGCTGTAACTGGTGTTGCTGTGAGCTACACTAATCAAATTATAAATAATGAAAGTAATGAGAATCCAGATTCTACTTTCTCCACTGTATAAAATTTTCAGTGCTAGAGGAAGCACAGATCTTTGTATTATTAGCAGCAGTCAAATAGAAGATGTGATTTTATTCTGAAGTGTTAAACTTCTGCAAAGTAATAGATTTTTTTTCTTTACTAATTGTGTTTTGTGACATGCCTTAAAGAAGGTCGTGTGCTATAAAGAAGCAGCCAGCTAGAAACTTTGTGATACCTTTTCCTATCAGCTTCAGGTTTTGGGGGGTTGTTTGCTTAGATTTGTTTTTAAGGAAAACATGTATGTGTGTTTGCTAGAGCTATTCCAAGCAGTCATCAGGTTGAAAATACAGCAGATGCACCTTTTTAAAGCTTTCCTTACTTAAATTTAAACTATTACTTGCAATTTTTTAAAAGGAATAGCAAAGCAGAGAATCTGATTACTTTTATTTCTTAAGAACAGATATAGTCAATGATCTGTTTTACTGTAGATAATTTTGGAAAGCTCGTGGTCGCAGTGGATTTTGCGGGTGTATATGTAACTTTGAGGAAGTTGTTTCTGTGAAAAAGCTCAGGTGTAAAGAATTGTTTAAAATGCAGCTCTTACGCTGCATTATGATCTGGTCACTGAAGGCCACATCTGCTTGCAGTGGCTACTTCACAGATTCCATGGTTTTGAAGTATAGAAATGCTTAGAACTAGAAAATGGACGCTGAAAAGTCTTTGTGTATTCCACATTGAATTCAACTCTGTCTGTTAAAAAGCTGCATGGTAAGTTGTATCTGTAGCAGTGATAAGCAAATAAGCCATTTTTAGTTTTATTTTGTTACCGTTAAATGTTTGTCATGTTAAGAAACTGGGGTTTCGGAGCTTTCTCAGCATCATGGATGGTTTGCCTTAAGTAAAAATTCATTTGTGTATGCAAATCACAATTTCTGGTATGGACAAGTAAATAATTTTCTGAAATCTCTTTCTTTTGAAAGACTTTCTTTTGAGACTTGTTATGAGAAAATGAGTTTATTTGCCTTTAGTTGCAATTCTACTGCAACTAAACAGAAAAGCTGATTTTATATATTTTGAAGTATTTAGTGAAAATAATAACTTTTTATCATTTTAGGTTTTCAACAAGTTGTTGAGTCTGGCCAGCACTGCTTCATCTCAGAAGTTCCAGTCACACATGTGGAGTCAGATGTTGGTTTCCACATCTGGGTTTTTGAAATCTATCTCAAATGTCTCTGGCAAAGACATCCAACCTTTAATAAAGCAGTGGGTGTATCCTTTTTATTCTTGGTCTGGATTGTTAATATGGAGAATGAGTTTGTTTTTTAATTGGCACCGTTAAAGGAATGTGAAGAAAGGAATGAAATATCTTTACTTAAAACACTTAAATACATTATCATTTGAATTAGATATATATGTGAGCTACAGGTTCACAATCCTTTCATAGTCATTTAGCATATGCTGAATTTTTTGCATGTTCTTCACTAGAAGGGATTTCATTATTTTAAGTTTTACTTTGAAAGAAGCACAAGAACTCTGCTGGAATGTAAGGCCAAATTATACTAAAGGGATTCCAGAGGACACTGCCCATAGAAATATGCTGAAGTCTGACATGGAAAATGCTATAGTCTGGTGCATTTTAAGATGTGATTTCCAGTAAATCACCATGAAATAAGTAACCTAAAGTGCAGATCGATAGTTTAAAATACACTAACATTTAATAACTTAGTAGCTTGTATTAATATTACAATTTCAGTTAAAATAAACATCTGTGTGTTGATTCTTCAAGTTTCAGTGATATTAGTCAAGAAACAGAGTTTCTTACGTTGTATTGATATGAGGGTAGATTTTAATTTGCTCCATTTAACAGGTTAAATTGGTAGTTTTAATTAACATGACTGCAGGCTAGAATTGTATGTGACTGCAGCAAAACTATACTGTTCTAACAGAAAGCTAAAGTAGGTATTTATATTTAGACATTATTTATTTGAGTTCACTTAATAGTAATTGAGTTCTTGCATCTCATTATCTAACTAAAACCAATGTATAATTAATATTTATAGAGTAATATAAGTTAGTCTTTTATCTGCATCAAAAGTATTCATAAAGTATAAATATACATTATTCTAATTTCCTAAGTGCCAAGCACTTCAGGAAAACAAGGCTTCTATATGTAGATATATTCACACTGCAGCTGTACTTACATGTCAGCATTACTATGTGGGTTGGGTGAACCTTAACTATTGTCTGTTTGGTAAGGACAGAAGAATCATAATTCTGGGATTTGGAAACTTCATTTTCTCTGGACTTTGGCCCTAAGGCTGATCCTGTTTACTGGAACTTGGCTTTAATCTGATGGTTGCAACCTGCCTGCTGGGCTTCAAACACTGTTGCACCTGTGATAGTAGATTTTCCACCTTGTCAGACCACAGCAGGTCTTAAGTATTGTTTGGGACGATTTCTGATTATTATTAACTAGCACTATCTTATGCTGTTAATGAGTGCTGTGTTGATGCTGAGTTTAAACGTTGTGCTGAAGAAACCACTACAAATGCCTTAAGCTGTACCTGGTGACAGTCACAGGCCTTTATGACTGCAGCCACTGTGAACAGAACCAGTCTGAAGTATTTGGGGAGAAAAGTTAATAATGTGTATATGATAAGAAGCCTCTTTTGAATCTGGAAGCTCCTCCCTTAGATATCAGGACATGAAAGAACAGGTTTTCCTTTCTGCTTTTGTCCCATACTGTCAGAGACTTGCTGGGACCATGCACTAGACTACATCATTCTAGTCTTTGAGTTTTACTATAAACAAAGTGTAGTAATGGCTGTCATACAGATAATGAATGATGAAGTTATTCACAGGAACAGTTGACTTGAAATCGTTGCCTGAGATAAAAATGCGGAGTTAAATAATTAATTTTTATCAATCATATTGTATTCTGTGATGTATATGTGAACTTATATATAGACATACATACACGCACAATTACCCAACTTGAAAAACTGCAATAAAATAATTGAGTTAAATGTAGCGTGGGTAGAAAACAGAAGCTAATATCTACATTTTTCCTGCAGTTTTATTTAACTGAAAGATATAGTAAAACAAATCATATTGAAATAACTGAAGTCTTGTTCAACTACTTTATTTGAGAACATGCCAAGGACATTGGTTGTGGTGGAGTCCAATATAGTTTTTCATAATTACTTTTTTCTTTCCAGATAGTTTTCCGTTGTAGTTTAGTTTTTCTCCATAAGATACATGATTGTAGACTAAAGAGCTCTTTAAGGAAAAAAAGAATCTTAAAAAGTTCATGGACAAAACCTAAGTGTTTTAATTTCCTGATTTTCTTTGGATCAGAAATTTTGGGAATAAACAAGCATAAAGCAAGTGTAAAGAATTAAAACATTTAGAATTACATTTGGTTATACCTACTGCATTGTGCACTAGAATTCCTATACTGCTTATTAGGGATCAGAGTGGCGTTGTGAAATTTTATGGTAGCTTTGCGTTTAATAGAAAACGGAATGTATTGGAATTGGAAATAAAACAAGACTACACGTCTCCGGGGACTCAGAAATACGTGGTAAGGTCAATTTTCCATATTTTACCCACACGTACAAGTATGATGTATGTATGATGTAAGCATAATTTTAATGTTAACAACAAAATCTTGTGAACTTGAAGGGTCCTCTTAAAGTGACAGTGCAAGAACTTGATGGATCATTCAACCATACATTGCAGATTGAAGAGAACAGTCTTAAACACGATATACCTTGCCATTCTAAAAGCAGAAGGTAAGAAGTGAAATACAAACTGCAGGTATTTTTAGTATGGATATATGGAAACATATAGTGTGTTTGACAATAAATATATGCTTTTTAAAATTTTGTGTTTATCTTTTTGTAGTCTTACTGAATAAGATTTACCTGTGATGTAAAGGGAGAAAGTAGAATTTACTACTGTTTATGGACAGCAAGAAACCTTACATTTTATATGCAGTTTTTGATTATAAGTAATTTGATAAAAGTTTTAAAAAGAGCTTATTTACATAGAACAAGTTGAATGAAGACTCTGATTAATCAAATTATTCGAAATGCCTTTAAGTGGGAAAGACAAATTAGAGGGAAGACAAATGAAGGCCAGAGGAGTGTACCCCAAGTGAAGATACATGAATGAAGCACTTGAATATTTTTTTTTTGCGAGTGTCAGGGCTGTTCACTAAGCCCATGAGCAAGAACAGTAACATACTTCCCAAATAGATTCAGTTGCCTAATGCATTTAAAAACTAGTCTGACCTCTGCTTCTCAAACCTGTATGCTTATGTGCAGTTGTAAAAATGATGGGAGTTAAGTTTAAACCGATGCAAAGTATTGGTGATTATTATTTGAACAAAGCTGATGCACAGCTCAACTTTGTGAATATTTTTTGCTGGAGAGAGCATTATTTTTCTGTGTGGTGAAATCCAGAGAGAGAGTACTTTTGCAAGCCTTAGCTGCATTTATACACATATCTTTGCTAGTATGGTACTGAATACCTATTTTGTTCTATTTTCTCTTTTTTAATAGAAATAAGAAGAAAAAGATTCCACTGATGAATGGAGAAGAGGTGGACATGGACCTTTCTGCCATGGAGTAAGTTAGCTTGATGGAGTTTCTCAGTCTGAGGCTGAGCCATGTTCTCCTTGTCTAAAGCATGCTGTTCTGGAGGATTTGATAGCCATGTTGTACTTCATTACATGACCAGCAAATTACAAGATTATACCACATTTCTTTGCCTTCTTTGAGACTTTTCTTCTATAACTGAGAAAATGCTTGCCAAGTTTAAAATGTATGGGTTACCTACTATAATCAGTTTTTGGAGTTTTTTTTTTTTAATCTTAGAGTTGATAAAGTCATACAATAAATGACTTGTTTCTTTCTTACACATTTCTAATGATATCTTTCAACTGACTTTATTGTTAAAATATAAACAAGAATTTTGTTGAAACACAATAAGAGCAATTTTTACTGGATCTCAATGAAGACCATTTAACTGTCACTAAGATAGACGAGTTTCTGAAAGCTGTGGTTAATGACAAAATAAACCTTTTAAATTGAAAATAACTGATGAAATGTTTAGTAATAAATTCATACTGGCATTAATTTCAGTTCCAACTGTTTAGCTCTTTGGAAGCAAATCCTTGCTCAATGTAAATACCCACTTTACTGTCCTTGAGTTGTACCCAGTGGTGCTCTCAGAAATGCTGAAGGTGTTGGTACATTGTTTACTGGCTGAGGGAAGTAAATAATCTGCTCTTGAAAACTAAGGGTGTCTGTTTGAAGAAGGATAGATTGCTTGTCACCTTAAAAGTGTTGGAGATGTTTGTAAATTTAACCTGATTTGAAATATGATGAGAAATAATTTTATAAGGGAGATTTTCATTGAGCAAATGATTATCTTTTCTATATGATAGTTGACATACGAATAAATAATATTTTAATTGTATTTAAGAGCAATTAACACAAATATTTGTGAGTAGTTCTGATCAGTTATGTTCAGGTAGCTTTTTCTTTACACTGAGCTGAGACCTTAATGCTCTTTTTAGAACTACCTTTGAACTAGTATACAACTTTATGCAAGTCACTTATGTTTTGTTTATCTGCTGACCTTCTTATCTGCAAAGCTGTTATTCTTTTTTCCTGTTTGGAGTCCTCTGCTCCAAGCATATATGATAATGTCTGTTCTATTCTTCTAAATCCTGTGTATGCATGCTTCTTCTCTAGCTACTATCTTGGCAATAATTCTAAAATGTATACAGAACTACACATCATATTTATAATGATGCTCGTTTTGTCATTCCAAACTCTCTCCTAATTCTGTATCTGTATTTTGCTGTTATTAATTTTATGTTGAAAATTTAGTAAGAGACTTTATTATATAGTTTGTGCTTGCTGCTCCCATCAATTGCTTCTGCAGTCATGGTGTGATGTGAATACTGAAGTACTTCTTTGGGTTGAATACAACTGAGTAGTTTTGTCTGTAGGACTAAAACTTTAATCTTGTCTGTTGATACCTTCACTTTTATCATCATTTGGCTTAGCAGTTCTGTGTGTTTGCATGGTTACCCTTGCCAGCTTTTCAACATCACAGCATGTGTGTGTTTGTAAAGCACTTTCACATCTATTGATAAAAAGTAGTATATAAAAGAATGGATGTTAACCACCAGATTTTATTTGTTGGGGTTTTTTTTACTAGTCCTAAAATGCAGAACGTGATAAAGTGCTACTCGCTTGTGAAAAGTTATAGTGTCTGAGGAAGCAGAGTTATTGAGTTTATACAGTAGTTTACCATGAACTAAGATTTCTAGGTTAAAAATACTAAAACACAGTATTCACTTTGTGTTAGAGGTTTGGACAGGTTGCCCTGGGAGGCTGTGGAATTACCATCCTAAAGCAGGAGACTGGACCAGGTGACTTTCAAAAGTCCCCTCTTAGTTCGATTCTTTTATGGTTCTTTGGATCTAAGTACTTTAAAAATAACATGTAACAAGTTAGAGCAGCTTTTTAATTTCTATAATCTTGAAGTGTTGTAAGCTATTAATGTTTTTCGTGTCTTTCTTAGTGCTGATTCCCCTTTGCTCTGGATAAGAATAGACCCAGATATGTCAGTACTGAGGAAGGTAGAATTTGAACAATCTGATTTCATGTGGCAGTACCAGCTTCGATATGAGAGAGATGTGGTTGCACAAGAAGAAGCCATTCTGGCGCTGGAAAAGTTCCCTACTCCAGCCTCACGGCTTGCACTGACCGATATACTAGAACAGGAGCAATGTTTCTACCGAGTGCGGATGCTGGCCTGCTTCTGCCTGGCAAAGGTGAGCTTTCCTGGGTGGGAATAAGGGAAGAAATCCACTAGACATTGTAAATGTTTGAAAACGGGTCAAAACTCATCACAGTTCTTAGACTGGCTTGACATTTAGCCTCTTAAATGTGTTTGCCAAGTATTTTTAACATGACTGATTTGAAAGGGAAGCTGTATTATTTTAGTCTGTAAATGGAGACTGCAGAAGGCTTTAATAATTGTCAAAATTGAGATGTCAGACATGGAAACCACAAGGGATTTTTTCCAGATTTCATTAAGTAGCAGAAATAAAAGACTTTTGTTTAATTTATTTCAAAGCCAAAATGTATTTTTTACTTTACTGGTAAGTTCCTTGGCCTCTCTGTTGTGCTGAAATTCATCTGTCTAATGTGAATTCAGATTGCTGCTCTATATCGTTTCAGATTGAATAGTAGCACAAAATAAACATCATGGTTGTCTACAATTGAATATTAAAAAGTCAAATAATACCCTTGAAAAGGAAAGATCTTTTTTGTTTAGACCGACGAGCAGCATTAAGAATGAAAATTAGAGAAGCCTATAAAACAACTGGGTGAAAACATAGAAGAATAAAAATTTCTGAAACAGCATGTTACTGACGTACTTTTATGGACAGAAAGTCATACTTATTGACAATATGCGGAGTTCAGATTATTGGCACATAGCTTGCTTTCTGCTCTGTACCTGTTGAGAGTAATTCATTACCTGTATAGAAATAAATCCCTTGGCCATATTTTGAAAATCTAAATCTAATAAATGCTTATTATGAAGTATTTTAATGTTACGAAACACTGATGTGATGCTGCCAGTGTTTGTGCTAGTGCTGGTACTGCCAGTATCTGACTTAAAAATATGCATGTTTCAAATTCACTTGGAATATTTAAAAGTGTATGTTCCATAGGTGAATATTAAAAGAGCAGTTGTTAAAATGTTTAAATGCAATAGTTTTTTCTGTCTTTGCTTTGAATTCTTTTATTTTGAGTCACCATCCCTCGAGGTGTTTAAAAGACATATAGATGAGGTTCTTAGGGACATGGTTTAGTGCCAGGGTTGGGTTAACAGTTGGACTCGATGATCCTGAGGGTCTTTTCCAACTGAAATGATTTTGTGATCTTAAGCCAGGTTTTTTTATGCTATACTGATTGAAGGATGCAGAAATAGAGCATACGTGCTGTCTTTTTAAGTAGAAATAATGCAAGACAGGCTACTTGTGCTGTGGTGTGGGGAATGTGCGTATACATTTAATTCAGAGTGTATAGTGTGTCAGGAGAATAAATACAAAACTTGGATTCTGTGAGTATTTAAAGAGACATTCAAATGAATCGGAACAAATTATGAGACCAAAAAATACTGAAAAGATGTTGATTGAACTGCTGTTGATTTAATTTGACGGTACTGTTGTTCAGCTATAGATTTAGCAAAATGAAATGCTTAAAATAAGCAGAGGTTTAAAAATATTTACAAATTTACACCCCAGTTTTAATGGAATAGTGAATATCTTGTAAATATAGTAACCTTTGATAATAATTTTGGGGTTTGGGTTTTGTTTTACACTGCTACATAAATTTCACATTTGCAGTTTCAAGTTCATCATCATGGTTTCTAAGCAGTCCTTGGAATTAAGCAACCTCCTCTGCAGGAAGAGTCGTTTCATACCTTACAGATGGAGCTAGATCTGCATCTTTAGTTCGAAGACTTCAGTTACTGCAAATGGAACATCTAGTCTGACCACAGTATTTTCTCTCTCTAACTTTCCTTTGAAGCCTTAGTAGGAAAATGGTTTTTCAGTAATAAAGCACCCATCGTCTGTAAGAGCAATGGTGAAATGGATTATTACCCATCTTCAGATAGCCTCTTGCTTTTCTTTCTCTTATTGCATATATAATGCCCTTTGAAACAAGCTGAATAATTTAGAAGGAAATCATCATATTAATTTTATTCTCTATGAAACCAGATTTTTCCTTAGTTTGTGGTGGGTGTGTAGCAATGGAAACTCCTGCTACACTGTAGGGTGCGTTGGCCCCATTTGTTTGCACGTGCTTTAGGGGTGGTCTTTTAGTCTTAGGGTGGCTGGGACAGACCTAAAGTCTAGGCTGAGGTTGCTGGCAGGGTAAATTTGGGAAGTTGGTATTGCAAAAGCCTCTTCCGTCACTGGCTTCTGTAGTCAGAAGATTTGGCTTAGTAAACACAGAATTTTCATCTAAAATATAAAATAGAAAATAATTAAGAACAGCAGTTTGTCATGGAAAGATAATTACTTGCAGGCATCTTCCAAGTGGAACAATTTTCATTAAAGTTACCTTTAATGTAGAGAAGCTATACTGGGGATGGCAGTGAAAACTTAGCTAATATAAGATAATACACTGATGAAAATACGTATCTATCTGAAGGACAGTGTGTTCTTGGTGATTATCCTTTTAGATTGTGGGAAATGTGTATTTTTCTACAGCCAAACTAAAGTTGCGGTGGTGATGTTAATACAATTTCCTTTCTCCTCTAATTATACAGATTGCAAATTCCATGGTAAGTACGTGGACAGGACCACCAGCCATGAAATCGCTCTTTACCCGAATGTTTTGTTGTAAGACTTGTCCAAACATTGTGAAGACCAACAACTTCATGAACTTTCAAAGCTACTTTCTGCAAAAGGTAATTTTTTTTTTCTCTGAAAGTTTTGAAATAAATGTCAAAATACAAAAATGTTCCTATAGTTGACAGCTAGAGGAACATGGATAGCACAGTCCTCCTTTACCCCTTCGAAAAAATTAAACATAACTAGTTATTTCTTATATGGCATCTGTTTGTTCCATCTTGGTAAAAAATCAATTAACAAAATTTTAGTATTTTTTTTCTGAGTATCTGAAGTTAGCAGCTTCTTCAGAAGAATGAAGCACATGTGATAATTATTTGTAAATATTTGTGAGCTCATTCTTAAATAGAATTTGCACAGTAACAAAAGTACTCATCTTTAGATGAATTCAGCAACTGTCTTCATTAATGACAATGATATCATACTGCAAATAAAATCTCATAAATCTTATCTTAAATTGGTGGGCTTTTTAGTTCAAGGCACTGCATAAGCCTCTTTACTCTCTCCTTTTCAACATCATGAATTGCTGCAGCTTCTTTTGATGTTAATGAAAGGGTTTTTTCACTGAGACCTATAGTTCTTGGTTGTACAGTGAGTAACAAAATGAATTACAATTATTGTCTTTTAAGATTCACTTTATAATTGTTCAATGACTGAGTTTTATTTCACAGGGATTTGCTATTGTAAATGTGTTAATTGCTCATTTTCAGGATGTAGCTCTTTTTGGGCTGTTAACTATCATTTCACTAATGTAAGAATGATGTTAGTATTGATTTTTTTACACAGACTATGCCTGTTGCGATGGCCCTTCTGAGAGATGTTCACAACCTCTGTCCTAAGGAGGTTTTAATGTTTATTTTGGATTTGATCAAGTATAACGATAACAGGAAGAATAAGGTAAAGAATGTGCTTATTTTAATCTCTCCATTTTTTGTTGAAAAAAGTCTTACTTAATATTCTGCAGGATGTTTTATGCCACTAATGTAAATATCTAGCTAGGAGAGTTGATGAAAAGGTGATACACTAAACTAAACAGTGAATGTTACAGAATGTTCTGTAGCTGACATTTCTATGGCAGCATTTCTTGGATGTTTTAAAGCTCCTTGTGCTTGTTGACTTGTCTCCGTTTTCATTCAAGAGAGCCATGTGTTCTGAGAAAATGAGCGTCAGACTGACACGTAGCATGTGAAGTTAAACACTGATTTATTGGGCTTTTTTTTCACCTTGAGAAGAGTATTTTGAAGAGCAAGGAAAGGAAATGGTATTTTTTAAATTAATATATAGGACTCTGATTCTGGGTTCTGAATGTCAGCTCTAGCTTACAGAACTGGATTGTCTTCATTTAGTTAAATAACAGCTGAAACCCAGGTTAATATTGTTCCACCACTAAAATGAAGCATCTGAGTTGGAAGTGTTGTCATCTGAAGTTCCTTCCCACACAGACCACCTCTGAAGGCTGTTGAGATGACCTTTAAGATCCTGAGATGATAAAAATTCCATCTCCCTAGCTACAGAGCAAGGCTACAGCTGCTAGGAGCCTAACATAACCTTCCCAATTGAGTACCCAAAGTTAAGTGCCACAAATCTGAAGCCTCTTAAGCCTCACTTTTTTGCATGTAGAAACACATACTGTAACAAGACACTGCAAGATTACTGAAATAAGAGGATGATAGAGGGTGGAGGGTTAGACATGTGGGTGCAAGCCCTAGCGCTGACAGAATGTGGTCAGTTCTGGTAACATCCCCCCACCGCCCAAGGAGATACTTTGTGCTGCTTACTACATTAACTCAACCAACAAATGCAACAGCCAGCACAATGGAAGGGGTGAAACTGTGAGCCCACGTAAAAGAACCAAATGAAGAAGCGAGATTTTCCTCACGGAGCCGCAGTAAGCTCATGAGTTCACTTCAGAAGCTTGTGAAGCTGCTATCTAGATAAACTGATTTTCTGAGGTGTTAAACACATGTTAACCTTGGTACTGAATATAGAAACAGACAGGTAGTTTTAGATGCTCACATTTAGAAATAATTGCTTTTATTTTCCACATCTGGAAAATTTTTAACACCTGTTTTTCTGTTTTTATAGAACAATGTATTAGTGTTAATATGTTTGTATTACTATTAATGCGTTCTTACTACAGAGTGAAGATTGATAGTATGTCTGCTTGTTCAGTCACTCTCACATCCATTTTCAGTACAAATTTATTCCTGTTTTGCTGTTTTTCACATGGTTTTTGTTTTAAGATCTTGTTCTGTCACAGTGTTTCAACATTTCCTAGCTTTTAAAGAATATACAGTGTTATATTTGCTTGTGTTTAAGTGCTGTTTTTATCTAGTTTTCAGACAACTACTATCGTGCTGAACTGATTGATGCCCTAGCCAACTCTGTAACTCCTGCAGTCAGTGTGAACAATGAAGTTCGAACATTGGATAACTTAAATCCTGATGTTCGACTTATTCTTGAGGAAATTACCCGTTTCCTAAATATGGAGAAGCTTCTTCCCAGTTACAGGCATACCATTACAGTCAGGTGTGGTTTAATAATTGTACACATGAAGAGAACAGACAAATTATTGTTACTGGTTTGGTTTTTATGTGCACTTCTGTAGTTAGTATTTGAGATTTTGGCTTCTGTGTCTTAAATGTCAAATCCCTTCCAGTTTCCAAAAACTGATAGCGCAAGTTTGTACTGATGGCTTTCTTTTTCAACATTAATTTCTATCAATAATAGCAGACACAAGTTGATAGTGCTTGTGCCTCTTTAAGAACATCATTTAAGAAAGTTTTGTAAAAGACAGCCTTGTAACAATATCTGTAGAGTACACAACATAGGCTGAGCTGTGTTTTCCCTCTGAATTATTATAGTTCTACTGAAACCAAACAATGGATTTGGCACAGTGGGGAATTTTGTTTGTGTTTCTGCCTAATTCAGTTAATGAGAGCTACATGTTAATACTGTGAAAGTAATTGTAACATGTTAATTTGGGTAATACAATTCTAGAAAAATCACACTACTTGATTTCGAAGAAAGTAATTGTCTTGTTTCTGGCTGACGTCACATAAACATAATGTGAATTTTCTCTTTCTCTCACTTCTAGCTGTTTAAAAGCGATTCGAGTGCTTCAGAAGAATGGTCATGTCCCAAGTGATCCTGCTCTCTTCAAGTCATATGCAGAATATGGGCACTTCATAGATGTCCGGATAGCAGCATTGGAGGCTGTTGTTGATTACACAAAAGGTACTTTATTAAGTATTTTGACATTTTGTAGCACTTGTGATATAGTAGAAAAACTTAATAGTTAACTTCATTAATATAAAGTTGAAGTAGTGTCCACCAGAAGAGCTTGTGTGATGACAGATGCATTGATAAGAAGCTGAGATTTCTATTAGTGCTTTGTCCCAGAGAATGCAAGTTTTGTGAAGATATGATGGGTGTTGTTTCTCAGTGTCTTGCAAATGGAATCAGATACCCAAGTTCTGAAATAATGGCTGGACAGCACGATGAGTGGTGGTAAGGGATTTTGGTAATCTATTTTTTCACAGTTCATTTTCAGTGATTTTGATTCTGTTATGTTCAGACATAATTGCTAGTCTAAATTCTTGGCTTTTCTTTACCTTCTTGCTAATCTCTTTATTTTGCTTTTTGCATGCCTGTTATGGTTATAAATTTTGGAAATGTGGGTTATTTTAATGATTATTGGCTGATTCTGCTTTGCCACTCCTTGTACATAGCTATGTTTGTGAGATATTTCCATTCTTTTAATATTGCCTTTATTGTAGTTTACTGTTGAAGGTCCTTGAAACCAATGCTGCGTAGCTTTTTAAAAGATCATTTGAAGTTGAAATTCAATCCTGACAGATTTTCTAGGGGCAGTTAGAAATTACAGCTTTGCATAAAGTGAATTTAGTACTACATTAGTGTGTTTATTTGGGTTAGTCTTCCTTGGTTCAGCAGACTTGTGACAGTTCTGGTGTTTGAAGGTTTATCCCTATCAAAGTGGCCAAATCCTTCAGTTCCTCCTCTGTGAACAGACAGGTGATTCTGGGCTTCTGATTATTCTGCCTCAAATTTCATGTTTTCATTTTCAGGGTAATGGGGAGTTTATTTTTTTTCTTTTTGCATGAATTATTTATCTTTTTTTTGTTGTTGTTGTTGTAAGGGCTTTATTACTTCAATCTTACTGCTGTCATTTGGTCCAAAGGCTTCTCCAACTAGATGGGCAATGGGAGGTTTTAAGGCAATTGGATTGTTTGAGTGAATTTATCTGGCGGGATTCAGACATATGCTTACAGACTGAAACCAGCCTGTCATGCAGAAGAACTAGTAACTTCAAGGGAGGGTGAGCGCTGGGTGGCACTCTCGGGCTCAGGCCTCAGTCTTGTGAGTCACCAGGCATTCTGGATCTGTAACCCACTGCACATGTATGATTTGAGTGATACCCAGCTAGAATTCAGAATTCTGCTGGTGCTGTGCATCTCTTTCTCTGTTAGGTTACTTTACTTTGTTCCTCCCTTCATAGAGTGTTAGTGGAAAGATCTGCTGGAGAATGGAAAGCTTACTCATCATCCTGCTTCCTTTAGAACAATCTCCTCACTAAATCATCCCACCCTTTGGAAATACAAACTGATAGAAATAATGTTTTCTCATTAAATTCTTGACCTTTTATGGATGATGTTCCTACTTAATAACTGACTTGGATACGAAACTGTTTGTACTGCAAAGTAATATAGTACATGTTCAAAACAGCGATCAAATGGGTTGCTATATAAGCAAGGTAGGGTAAGTTGCTCAGAATACTCTACATGAAGGTAAAACTTGAATGGTAAAAGGCAGTAGAAAGATTACTTGAAGAATTCAGTGATTGAGCTGAATGTAATTTTTGACTGAGCTCACTGTTAGATCTGGAAATGATGGATTAGAGTGTTACTGTGCCTAACTGCCTTGCCCCTTGCAAATGGCTTTTTCTCTGATGCAGAGGTAGCAGATTCAAGTATCTATCTGCTATAAAATCACTATAATTCACAACACAACCTACCGTCTGACTGGTCATCAGCATCATTTCTCAAATAAAGCCATCCAGCACTGACCACATTAGCTTCTGCTCTTGCTCTAAGACTGGTAAGTTTTTGGTGGAGGGGTAATTCCAGGAGCTCAGTGTGTTGACTGACTTCTGCCGCTGCCCGTAGAAAAGTCTGCAGTGCTTGTCTCACAGAGCCCTAAACCTGGCTTTGGAAGGAGAAAAGATTGGCCACTATTGCCAAGAGGTCTGATTCTCATTCCTGGTTACCTGATTTCCAGTTCATACTGGATGTAAACCAGCAGCTATCAAATGTCTGTAGCTTGTGCCAAAGCTGGATTTTTTTAACAGTTCTTGTAAAGGAAGCTGACAGATTTTGTAATTTCCCTAAAAAACAAAGTCTGTATTTTCTGGGGCAGTGTGGAACTCCCATGTTTTTCTATCAGCTCTCAGGGCAAGAATAGCACTGTCTTTTTTTAAGTTACTTTAAAAGAAATTATTTCTCTGTGGTACTGAATAAGTTGTTTTCTTTGCTGTTAATAGTAAGGCCTTTCTTGAGACACGGTAACTCTGTAAAATGCTAGAGGCGGCATATAAGGACTTGGACACTTGATCTATACTGGCTTGAAGCGAGCAGAGTTTATTAGCTTTTTAAAGTTAGTTTCTGATACTTATGTGACTATTAGTAGTTATATGTATACAATAAAGCAGTTGCATATTTGTAAGAGATAACAACAAACCATTCTAAATAAATATTCATGATTATCTAATCTCCCCATGTTATAGTTTAGTGTCTCAGAGATGCTCTGCTGTAATTGGGAAGTGATATACCATGTGTTGTAATTTGAAAAAAATTCAAGAGGACTTTTGCTTCAGAAAGCTATCACTTCTTTTTATATCTACCAGAAATATGAAAATCTGCACATCTTTCTTTTCCTGCAGTCTTCTCCTAGACAAACTGACAAGGTACAGACAGGATGGGTGGTCTGTGAGATGGGTAGGAAATTGGGTCATGAGCTACACTCAGAGGGTGGCAATCAATGGTTTTTATTCAGGCTGGCAGCCTGGCACAAGTGGGATTCTTCAAGGAACATCTTCATACATGACCTGGATGACAGCATTGAAAGCAGCCTCACCAAATTTGCTGATGACACTAAAACAGATGGTGAAGTGGCTCTCCTTTCTGATGTGTCCATCTTACAGAGACCTGCACAGGCTGGAAGAGAGTGCAGGCAAGAACTGTGTGAAGTTTGAGGACAGGTGGAAGGTCCTGCATCTGGGAAAGGATAACCATAGAGCCCAGTACAGGCTGGATCTGTATGGCTGGGGAACAGTGTCGCTGAAAGGCACCTGGGAGTCAGTAGTGCACCCTGCAGGAATGGAGGCAAATAGGATCCTGGGCTGCATCTGCAGGGACATAACTAGCATAGAGGGGGACATGATCATCCCACTCTACTCAACGCTTGTCAGGTTGTACCTGAAGTACTGTGTCCAGTTCTGGTCCCCACAATCCAAGAAAGACATGGACAGGTTGGAGAGGGTCCAAAGGAGGGCATGAAGATAATCAGAGAGCTGGAGAACCTGCCCTGTGAGGGCAGACTGAAAGAGTTAGATCTTTTCTCCCTGGAGAAGAAAAGGCTTGTGGGGACCTCATTGCAATATTCCCGTACTTAAAGGGAAGCTACAAAGAGAATGGGGAGGGTCTCTCTTCACAAGTAGCCACATAGGGAGGATACATGGCAACAGGTACAGTTTGCACCAGGAGAAGTTTCATCTTGATATAAGAAATAAATTTTTTACAGTGAGAACAATCATTCACTGGAACAACCTGCCCATGGATGTGGTGGAGTATCCATCACTGGAGATTTTCAAGATGCAATTGGACAGGCAGCTACCTAATCTCATCTGGGCTCCCTTTCTCATGAAAGGTTGGACCAGATGATCTTTTGAGATCCCTTCTGACCTGGGCTGGTTTATGATTCTATGATTCTTCTGGCTTTGTTCTGCCCAAGGCTGGATTTAATTTGTCATTGCTCCCCAAAATGTTTCATAGTTGCTGTATAAATTTGAAGAGCAGGTTAAATACATTAGTAGAAAAGCCTTGGAAGTCTAGCAGGCCTAGTTTACGCTACAAGGCAAATAGCAGGGAAGACTGACTTTATGTAAAGCACAAATAAGTTTAAGAAGAAAAAAGGATTTTTTTTTTTTATCACAAAAGTATAATGTTTCTTGGTTCTGTTATCCAGTACTATCAGCCTAAGTGATTAATCTCCTAGATTTCTGATTTTCTAATTGAAAACCATTTTTAAATCCCTTTTGTTAGCAGCTGACATAATTGCAACTTGCTTATGGTTGTAACTCTGTGTGTTTGCCATGTTTTGAGTATTTTTGCTGCATGGTTATACAATATTGTTTTTCCTCCATGCAAAACAAGGTTTGTATTTAGTATTCTAACTGCCTTCTGTCCCAAGCAAGGTAGCTGCCAGGAAAAGCAGCTGTGCATGGTGTTGAGCACAGGCAGTCACTAATCCCTTAGAAGTACATTTTAGGCACAGCTTTTCAAAGATATCTCAGGTTTTTAAGGCAAATCTGAGATTGCAGCTTTGATCTGTATGGATAGAAATTTGCTCTGGCACTATCCAGAACTGTGTCGCTGTGCTCTAAATGGTGCAGCCCAGTTCAGTGCCTCACCAGTGTAACCAATTCTGGTTTGATTGGATTGTAGGAAGGGGAGAACTGACTTGCAAGCGGCCTGCAGAAGACTATCCAGCCATCTTCTAAACAGTACTGTAATTTAGTTTTAATTGCTTGGCTGCTTCCTCCCAGCCCAGGAAGAGATCTTATGTTCTAGTTGTCCAAAGCACTTAAAGAACTTTTATTAGAAATGAAGTGTTCATTCTCATAGTATAATTGAAATAATCACCTTCTCCTTTAAAAGCAACTTAGCCTAGTGAATAACAGGGAAATAATTTGTATTAGAATAGACTGGGCTTGAGAAGCTGTATTTAAAAATTGTTGGCTGAAAACTGACTGAGATCAGAAAGAAAAGTTGAACTGAGGTATTGAGAACTGAAAATACAGTAGGCATGGGGAAGAAAAATACATCGTTAGGACCATAAAATGGAAAGCAAGAGAAATGTTTCTGGAGCTGTCTATACAGGAATGATTAGTATACCCCAAATTCTGATGTAAAGCAAAGCCTAAGCAAGTTCTTCATTGTTTTGAGGAAATGGGAAGAGAATATTGCTGCAAAATGTTACAATTATGCACCTGAGATAAATACTTCATAAAAATTCTTTCATTTTTTCTGTAATCAGTGATCATGATACCCTGTGTTGTTTCCTATTTTGCAATGCTACTCTGACAGTCAGAATTTTATAATGAAATTTAAACTAACAAGCTGATTTTCTTTCCAACAGTGTCAGGCAGCAGTTTTCTAGCAGCATGTGCTAATAACTTTCAAAATACATTTTAATTATAAAGTATACTCATTTTTAAAACTAAGGATAATAATCTTTCATAGATTCCTGTGTATGAGAAATGTATATTCTCTGTTCCCTATAGAAAATATTATACTTTTGATTGTTGAAAGGATATTGGAATGTGTTCATTTTAGGAAACACACAATATCAGGATAATAATTTACTCCATGACTATCAGCTCTAATGGGTGGCTGAGTTCCCTGCTGATAGTCAAGTTGGTTGTTATTGAACAATTGGGGCATGAAAGAGTTTCATGACTGTTTCTATTTCACTGTAAAGTAAACCACCTTTTACTTTGAATTTGCACTATAATTAGTACAATTTTGCTTTAGTTGCAGTGATTCAAGCTCTTTGGATGCTAATTCAGGAACTTGTGATTTACTTGATCAAAATCCTGCCAGTGTATATATATTTATAGGCATTTGACTTTTTTTTCGCAGTTGATAGGAGCTATGAAGAACTACAGTGGCTGCTCACTATGGTTCAGAATGATCCTGTACCCTACATAAGGTTAGTGAGTGAATAAAGAGACAGTATTTTTACTAATGCTGGAACTACTGAGTAAATTCTAGGCCTGGAATTCATGGAATAGATCAAATGCTTAACTGCCTAAAACTTCTTCATAAACCTGCTTTTTTCTGCTAGTTATTTTATATATTATGAATAGAAATGTGTTTTGATGTTTCAACAGTTCACATCCCCCAAATTAATATACTCTGTTCTTATTCTTCCTTATATTATTTTTGTCTTTTATGTTCTACCCCTGTGGTGAAAGTCTCAAGTTAGAGGTAATTTTCTGATCATAAATAAAGTATATAAATCTGATGTTACATACATAAAAGATTGTATGATATTTAGAGAAGACAAAGGTTGAAACATAGCGCACACAATGTTTTGCCAGCAAGGAGTGTAAAGCAATTGTTAGACTGTAGGTGGGGTGAAAGGATAATGGGAAAATACGGTGTAATTTCTAGTATTGCCTGTTTCAACTTTTGTTTTCACCTATGAGTGACTGGATATTTTAGCACATTCATTATATTAATAAATTCTTGAACAGTGAGGTTTATAATAATTGTTTTTCCGTAACACTTTGTTCTTATGGCCACCATTTAAATTCAAAGATTAATTTTAGTTTTACTCTCTATAGGTGATTTCTTAGGAAGATCATAGTTGCAAGATTGTTCTCTATTTTATTTCTCTCATTCTTGTTAATGAAAGTAGACACAGTTAGACTCACTAGAGGAGGCTTAGCTTCAGTCTAGGAAGGAGAATTAATTTGATTTGTATCTTTTTAAAGAGGAGTTTAAATTTTGTATTTAGTGTTATACGTAAACCTCTTCCAAAAAAAAAACAAAATCTGTAAGAATTTTCTTGTTCCAAATGTGTAAGACAGCAAGGGGAAAGCTGGCTAAACATGGAAAATAGTTAAAATAATAAGTAATGAAACAAATAATTATTCATAAAATGTTTCCAAGGCCAAGCTGAGTGGGGAAAATGTATCTGCTTTCAGCTCAGTGTGTAAATATTGTAACTAAACATGGTAAGTGCAGAATATTTGTACACCAGTGGAACTGAAGAGGTGACAGGGATGTGTAGGTCACTGGATTCCTTTCATTTTGTATCAGTTATAAACGTTAAAAGATGAATTGGTGTCAGTATGTTAGGAATTTATTTACCATTGTTTCTCTGTCTTTGTAATTATCAAATCAGTGTGCAAAAAATATTGTTACTGAACAGAAAAACATAATGTAGCTTAAAACTTTGTACCTGTTAAAAGTGATGTTTAGTAACATTCTGCTGCTTTGCACCTTACTTCTTATTTTTAAGTTATATTCCAGATGGTAAATCTGTGTTTGTTCATAGTATGGACAAAAAGAAGAGCTAAAAGCATAACACATCAGTTAAAATTTTGGAAGAAACGCTGTATTTGAAGAAATTTATAAGAATATTGCAAACAAAACAGACTTTATATTCTGAGTGTGTTCATTTGGATTTAATAAAGATTTTTTTAATATTTCTTTTTTAGGCACAAGATTCTGGATATGCTGACTAAGAATCCACCGTTTACCAAGAACATGGAGTCCCCTTTATGTAATGAAGCTTTGGTAGATCAGCTTTGGAAACTGATGAATTCAGGTTGGTTTTTTTTGTTTGGTTGCTGTTTGATTGTTTCGTTATTATTTATTATTGTAAGCTTTTTGAGAAAAGTGTGAGAGACTTGCTTCAGAATATGCCAGGAGCTCTCTTAGTTTTGACAGTTAAAATTGAAAATTCATTCTTGGAAGTTCAGTATCATGTATGTACCTCCAGAACTCTCTCAGCAACACAGGGTACCAAACCTTGGATTTCATTCTTTTGTCTGCTGCCATAGTGCTTTGATGTGCTTAGGCATAGGATGAGTCTTTGACCCAGATGTTCAAAGCAAATATTTCCTTGTTACCTTTTTCTTTGTAGTTTGCTTTAGATTAAATAGTCTCTCTTTGTCCTCTTTTACTAAACTTGAGAGAATATGAGGGGATAACATTTGTATAGATAATTTAAGTGAGAGTTTTAGAAGTGTATTATAAACCTGAGACTCAATTTGCCTTCTGTGATTAGGAAAGATCCTAATGAGAGAAGGGCTTACATCTTTACCATTGACCTGTTTTTCATTACTGAAGCAGTTTTATCCAGTCCTGACAAACTGCCCTTTAACATCTGGCACATTACTACAAAGATTACATATAAATGGTTATATAGCTTTTTTTAGGTCATTGAAAGCTGTCTGCTCTCTATGTATCATTATTTTTAGTGTTTAAAAGTTTACAGCTATGCTCCAGGGTTGAAGTGGGGAGACTGCTAATAGTTGACTTTCATAGGATTTGCCAAGTGTCAGGCACAGAAAATAAACAATTTTGATGTTCCCATCAGAGAGTTTGTTTTTCCTTTTTTTGGAGAGAAGAGTATGTGCAGTGTTATTTCAACCCTTACCTCTTTTTGCAAGTAACAAGTAGAGTATACATTCTTATTATGATTCATGGGGCTTTAAGTACTTAAATTTCTATGTATCAGGATGACATAATGTTTCAATTTATTTTCTGTAAAGGATAACCGTACCATTCCAGGATGCCTTGAAAAAATGTTTGTTAATATGAGACAAGTTAGTAGCCAGGTTTAAAGCTGCGTGATTCCAGAATAGTGAGTTGCTTTTATATAACATAAACACAAGCAATAGAAAACAGACTCTGATTGATAGATGTAATCTTTTTGTTTCTTCAGTGTTAATCTGCATTAAATTGGTAATGCTCACAAGCTCCAAAAATTGCAGAGAAATTCAGCAACTAATTGTATTCAAGCTTAGCTGTTCTGCTGGAAAAGGAGAGAGGCGGTGCATGGGAATTGATAATATCATTTTAAGATGTACTAGTTTAGGAAGTTGAGTAAATTGTTTATTGATAAAATATTAAATAGTTCTAAAATTAATATTTGTGAATGTGTCATTCTTTGGAGAGTATTTTAGTGTTAGAAATGTCCAGATTGATGTTCATGTTGCTTACACTTGTAACTGGGAAAGCATGTGTAAAGCCAAGCTTACTTTAGCCCCATGAAACTTAGTATTAACAGGGGTAGATCTTTTAATTTTATTTTGTGCCACATCTTTCACTGCCACATTAACATGGCAGTTGGCACATATGTGTCTTGTTTACCAGATATAGTTCTGTTCCTGTTGCAGAACAATATGTTCAATAAAATTGCAATTAGTTGAGAGCTGGGCTGAGTTAACACCAGAATTGCTGTATTTGCAGCGTTGCACCAGATGTTCGACGTCTTTCTGTTGCGGCTGGTGCCAAATGTGCTTTGACCATTTGTGTATGAAGATACAAAAGCATTACAGTTTGCCTTGAAAAACAAAATCAATGAAGCGTTGCTTTGCACAGTAAGAATACGTATCTCCAGTATGAATATAAATGAAAGGATTGAGTATCCAGTGAAATACATGGCATGATAGCGACATCAAAAAGCACGTTATCGTTGCTGGCTTGTGTTCTCTAGCAGTGCTGTTTCCAGAGGCTACCCATCTGAGTCATGCTTAAGGCTCTACTACATTTCATGGAATACATATGCAAGTGTGACTAAATCCGTTGATGTAGAAAACCGGTTTGGTAACAAAAAGTTCTATTTAATTGTCCAATAGTAAAATTGAAACTTTAAAAATAAAAACATATGGGTGTGCTTATTTTTCTTTAATTTTTCCTTACGTTATTATAGCACTTGGTTTCCCAGTCTTGTTCTACTAAAAATGTCTACTTTACAACCCAAGCAACTCAAAGCCTTCCTTTTAAACAGGATGTCGCAGGTGAGTTTGGCTCAATAAGAGGCAGGAATAATGAGGGAAATGTATCTTAAGCACAGAAAATGACACATGCTGGTGGATCCAGAAGACTTAAACAATTTTACTTGTGGGGCAGGAGAAGATTGTATCTCTGTTTTAACAATAATCTCTTTTGTATTTCAGGAACTTCACATGACTGGAGATTACGATGTGGTGCTGTGGACCTCTACTTCACACTTTTTGGCCTCAGCAGACCGTCTTGTTTACCATTACCAGAGCTTGGACTAGTTCTTAATCTGAAAGAAAAGAAGGCTGTACTTAATCCAACGATTATCCCTGAATCAGTTGCAAATAATCAGGAACCTGTGAACAGTACTAGCAATCACGGGCAGTCAGTAGGATTTCAGAACACCGTAAGCACAAGCCGTCTGCATATATCCCATTCAGCTGGCTCTGAGTCCTTGCACTGGTTGCTGATTTAATTTCATATTGTGTCCAAGCTTCTCATGCTTTACCTAAGCTACCTTCATACCTTATTAGTCTTTATTCTTTTTGCTTGAAAAGCTGGCATATACCATAACTTTTCTGACTTTTCTAAACGGTTTTGCATAGCGTATGCAAGCTTTTTACTTGTTTTGTTTTGTTTTCTAGTTGCATAATTTCTGTTCTTTATAAAACTTCCCTTTTCTATATTGCTAATGAGACATGAAGTGATTCACAGAAATGTTTGATGCTGTGATAAAAACTTTTTTTCATTAGACTAAGAATATTGCTTACAGGCAAGTTATGCAATTTTCCAAACCAAAACCTTTTATCAGTAAATGTATGACATCCTAAAATATATAGATATACCTCTTTTTAAACAACTTTAAGAGATGTGAAAGTTGGAACTTTAACACATCTTCATTGAAAGCTTGAACCTGACTAGTACTGTGCTCTGAAGGATTTGTAACAACTTCTGAAAAATCTCATACATTAAGTTCATATCTTTCTGGCTTCGGAGGCTTCAGTTGTAACAGATAGTCCATTGTGTCGTTAGAAAGTAGACCTTATCAGCTATTCAAGTCATACTTAAGAATAACTGCCACTGCTGCAAGACTAATTCTTTTTGTTGGACAAACATAATTGATGGGGAAAAAGCTCAACAGACATGGAAATAATGAGTAATTTTCGTAACAGTTTCAAAAACTACATTTGATTGAAACTGCTTAGGAGTAAATCCTGAAAGAGAATGTGAACATGTGGTTAGCATGTTTGAAACTCTTTCTATTCTTTGAATGGGATGGTTTACTGCCCCATAGTTTCTAAATTGTTTTTATTCAGAAGTTTACTGAGACTGCAAACTGTCACAGTACCTTGCGGTCTGTTTCCAGTAGGGGGAGAAAATGATGATGAAGTGAAATATCATTTAGAGCTATACTGCGTATTTACAGAACATATAATGAGCCCTCATTTGCTGCACCTAAACATCAGAATTAAATACCAGGAGGCATTTTGTTGGCAGATTTTTAGGCTGTGGTTCAGTGAACATCCAAACTTCTTTTGCAGACAGACTACCTTAATAAAAAAATTTCCTCTTAACCCTTCTTTTTCCTATAGTGTCATCTCCCTTGTGCTGGCACAGTTGTTGTTGCTGCATAGTGAGCTGGATCAGGGGAGAATCTGGTTGAAAAATAGCCTTTTTATGAACAGTTATTTCTTGCTGTGTCAGTTTACCGGTCTAGTTCATCATGTAGTTATACAAATGCTTGTGGCAGCCCAGGACAGAAATGTGTGAGGAAGGTGAAGAGGCTGCTTCTTCTGTCAGCAGTACTGTCTTACTCTAGTCTGAAAATACAACGTTAGTATAAGCCTCAGTTCACACTTCATCCCTTGTATCTTCTTCCATGCGTATCTCTGTTCTCCTACCCCTTACTTTAAGGTGACCATTTTCACTGTAACTGATTTTCCTTGAGAAAAAAGAAGAAAAAAAGAACCAGTAACACGAAGTAAAGGTGCTTCTCACATCAGCCAAAGCTTATCCAAAAGTGTTTCACAACAGCAGTATGTTGGTTTAAATAATAGGAATGAGAAAAGGGAAATGCATATTAGAGGGGAAAAAAGTAATGACAGGTGATAGAATACATGAGGTTAACTAGATTCTTTAAAGCAGACTGTATATCCTGAGAGCAAAAACACACTAAAATCAGTAATGATAGACTCGTGACACTGAATTCGCTGAGGTTACCCACTTCAGAAAATTGAATTTTAATTGTTCAGGGCAGCAGTTTGTGGGGCTGGAGTGCCCTTTGTAGCACAGAGGAAGAGCAGTTCAGTGGAGCAGCGTGTGCCCTTGAGAGTCTATGTTATCTAGTTTTTAGTGGGCTTTTAATTATGTTTGCTTTTGTGAGTGCTTTATTTTTCCTTCTCTATTTCATATGTTGGATTTGTTGGAACTCCTGTCTCCTGTTTTAATGACTATATGTATAACTTAGTACATTCTCCTGCTATTTTTATATTCCTTTGTCCCTGTTTGATAATCTAAGCAGTAATTTACAAAAGAGTTTAACTCTTTTTAATAAATATCGTAGTGAAATCAAAAATACCCAAACCCAAACAAACTAAATTGTAAGCATTCAATATGATTCGTATTCAACAAAGTAAGCGTTAGCTTTAAAAGCTAACTAAAAGAAGTTTTAGCTAAATCCCATGTGTAGATCAGAGGCTATCACAGTTTTTCAACTGCGATTTGGACTGAGGAAAGTCTGCGAGGCACAGATTCATAGAAAGACTATTCAGAGGCAGCAGACGTTGTTGCACACCAACAGTACCATGATTGTGAGGAGGGACAGAAAAGATGCCAATGCTAGATATGCAGAGGGAGCAGGGATAGAAGTAAAGAGAAACTATGTTTGTTGGAAAGGTTGGCACAAATCCATACAGGGTTTTAGAAAATACTTTTTGCCAGGACTACAGGGAAAACTTTGTTCAAGTCACCCACTTTTCTCAGAAGTGTTTTCAGCTATCAGGTCTCTTTTAGGCTGAAACATGGCTCTTGCTATCTTCTAATTTTGGTCTTTTAATGCTGCTTCAGGAGGATGATCATCTTATTAAGGAAACAGCATCCAGCATTTCTGGTCATCAGCAGGGGGTGAAGAGGAAGGCTGATATGCCACTCGGGTCTCCATTGGAGCCAGGGCAAATACTAGAGAAGAATGAAGACAGTAAAGTCAAACTCAAAATCAGAGTAAGAAATGGAAATTCAACTTGCACAATATGTAGGGTATTCAGAGTAAGAGCAGCGGCTTCTGCTGATTTCCCTTAAAGCTGTGTTCAAACAAAAGGCACGTTGTGTATATATGTACAGTAGTTGTTACGCTTACTTTGGCAAAATCATTTCCCATCAGATTCTTTTTTGGCTGGCAAGAACTGAAGTTGACAGTTCATGCTCTTGTTCACACAGCTTCACAGTGTATTACAAAGAAGAAAAGACGCTGACCTTTTTTAATTTTATTGAATTTTTATTCCTTTGCAGTGGTAGATATCACTTCCTTTCCCTCTCACCCCCAGTTTACATCAAAAATAAAATGTTTTAAGTTCGATTTAGCGATATTCCTATGAATTACGAGCATCTCATTTTTTTCCTGATACCTTAGTTCTCAAACTCTCAAGAAGAAGAGGAAATTGATATGGACACAGTTCACGACAGTCAAGCCTTTATTTACCATCATTTGAACATGTTGGAGAGACCATCCACGCCAGGTACGAGTAAATTGATTGGCAAAATTATAATTTGAATTTTTCAACTCTTTCCATTGTGGGGGTGGGTTTGTTACTGTTTGTTCCCATACACAGAATGCTGGTACGTGTTGAATGTTAACTGAAATCAGGGAAGTGTGTAAAGGGTGCAAAAGAACATTTACTTAGCTTCTGGTATATTTATCTATAACTGTATACATGTATACTTTCATACATATCTAAGTAAGGCAAGTATTTATGGTGCTTATAAAAGTGAAAAGCTAAGGAATGAACAAAATTATATGAAGCTGAAGCTGAAATAGAACCTCATAAGCAAATGGGTAAGACGTATTTTGCCATAGTTGTCATTTAAAAAAGAATAAATTTGAAGATTAAATTTAAAGAAAATAGCTAGCCTATTCTGGTAGAATTAAAAAAATCTCTAATTTTAATGATTTATAACTTAACATCAGTAGTTAAAAAACATATAAGCCTCAGAGATTATTAGAAGAGGTTTTCAAAGCTGAAGAGATTGCATCTATGAGTAAAATGATTTCATTTCAAAGGAATCTTTTTCACAAAATATTTCACAAAATTACTTCTCAATAGTGTTTCTTAAAAACCTTAAGGGAAACTGAACTTCATTGATGTACTTCCACCTTCTTTGCTTCTGTCAGTAGCAAAAATTTCCATAGTTAGTCTCATTTTCTCAAGATATTTTAACCATATTTTTTAAGTTTGGTTTCACGATGTACCAGTGGAGCTAAGCTGAAGTGAAGCATTTGGCCCTAGAAGTAGGTTTCAGAATAATTATCCTCTTGCTTGTTTTTCTGTTTTTACCCCGTGGTTGCCTAATATAAAACATAAGCAGACCTTAGCAGCAGGATCTGGAACGTCAGTTCCTTCTTGAGTGCCCCAGGTCATGAGCTGCGCTGACAGGCGACCGCATCTGTGTTCCCTGTGCCCTGGCACTTCGGTGGCCCCGTGGAAGTGACGGGCTGGGGGATGTTCCTGCTCCCAGTGTCCTGCTGGGGCTGGTGCCTTGGTGCTGGCCAGGGGGTTCAGGCTGCAGGCTCATACTCCCTTAGGGCCTAGGACTTATGTTTTTACTTCCTTGGCAGATGCTCTAGCCACTAAGGAGTTTCGCTCTGTTGTGTTTTTTTTTTAAAGAAGGTAACTGCTGTCATGGCTCAGCTAACAAATGAAGTTCATATGGGGACATAAAACACAGGGAGGTCTAGTTTCTGGATTCCAGATGGCCTTTGGTTAATGACATGTGCCTGTACAGCCAGCTCCACCAGGATGGACATGTTGTTAGATATGTAGAGTAGCAAAACTCACGACTTTTTACCTAAATCATAGGCACTTCAGCAGAATAGAAGGGAAGGCTGCATATAGGTTGCTCTTATGAGCTTAGGAGCCTAATTCTGCACAGCCTTTACTTTAAACCTCTCAGAGCTACTTTGCAGTGTTATGGTCAACCATTGCATTTCTGTTACGGCAAAAAATGACACATCCAGGGCATGCGAGTGCGAAGCTGATCCACTGAGGATTAGTATTTATAACTCTTCCATGGTATTTTGCAACAATTTTTTTTACTAGGTTTACACACTCTGCGGAATATAAAGTCATAAACAAAACTCTGCCAAATACTTCACAAATAGGACTTACGGGACCCTGTGTACGCCAGCTCTGTGCTCCAGGACTGTTGCATATAAAGTTTGCACTGGAGTTCAGAAAGGGTAAAGCCTGATCACCAGCAGAGGAATGGCTGGTTGGCTGCTGCTTTTGTAGACCTGCGGCAAGCAGGGAAAAGCTACTTCGAGTTTCACTTGTGTGCTGAATGACCTTCTCACCTCTGCTGTTTAGGCATTCAGCACACTGGGATATATTTTCTTTCCTAGGTAGTAAATGAGACAAATGCTGGGTTTTGCCACAGAATTCATTTTAAATAATAAGCCTTTGAAAAGCATTATTTTGAAATATTTCAGATTAATTTCATTTTCTTTGGTTTGTGTGGTTAGAAGCTGTTCTACATCAGATATTCTTTGCTTCTAAAATTTCACCTGTTACTTATTCATAGCATTTCTCTTAGAAGCAGAGGTGTATGAATTTCAGACTGAGTAAATACAGGCAGTTCGATCTTTAGGAAATAGCATACTTCTGAGGAGAAATGCCAAACAGATGGGGGAAAATAAAAGCATACGTAAATAAAATTGTTCACGCATAGGAGTGTTCTGTTTTACAAAAGAATTGCAGATAATATTTCCTGAGGGCCTTGGAGTTTTTGCAGCAATGACGGAGGATGGGGGCACTTCAGTGAGTGCTTATTGTGAAATAGATTGACAGCAGGTTCCGAAGTGGTTTCAGTGCCTTGTTGCTAAATCTGTAAGATATTGTATCTGCCTCAGTTCCGTGACTCTTGGAAGGCAGCGAGCTCTCAGTCCGTGCTCCGTTTTCCTCTCACAGCTGTGGGTTATGTCCCCACATGTCACATGAAGTGTGAGGTCATCAGCCGAGCGCAGCCTGCGGACGGCAGCTGCCAGGAGAAGTTCATCTTGGGTCTCAATCCTGCCGTATCTGTCTATTCTTGGTGTGTTTTCACACTCCCTGCACCACCCCAAATGATAATTTGGATTTGTTTGAGTTGCTGTAAACCCCATAAAGCCAGGAAAAAATTATTTTCCTTTAAAAACTTTTGGGCTTTTTTGTATGCTTCTGCTCATGGTTATGAAAGTTAGGGTTGAGACACTGCAAGGGCAATAAAAGAAGTCTTGTACTACAACTCTTGCAGGATTACAGGTTTCAATACTATGATTGCAGGTTTCAATACTACAATTACAGTGCCTTTCATAGTTGTTCATATAGAAAATGTTTTAAATCTTGCTAAAGCATTCTGTCAGTGATAATAGAGCTGTGGTCTCTGGTGGTTGTAAGGGATTCTCAGCATATTTCAAGGAGTTATTAAAACAAACAAAACATCAGTTGTAAACTGTCTGAAGAATGCTGTTGCATTGATTTTTCATTGCCCTAAGGACTAGAAACATGGTCACCTCCTTTGAGCCTCTAAAGCTGTGGGAGGTCACGTTTCTAATGCAACTACAGATTTTTATTTGCTTCTAAATCATCAAGAATAGTAGTAATGCTCCCTGCTTTTGTCTTAAGATCAAAAGCACTTCAAGATCAGATTTTGTGAAAGCAGTACGTTTAAACTCTCATTTCAGTCTGTAAGGTTTGTCGTGCATTGTTGTCTTCAGTGAAATCAGATTAAGCTATGCTTCATTTAATATTTCACTCATCTGAAAGCATAATACTTCAAAAAGTTGTGCTGTACGTGTCAGTGGTTCTGCTTCCAAAATAAATGCCTGGTTGTAGCCTGCGTGATCTACGAGTGAAGTTACACATCATTATGGCTCAACAGGTCATCACTGATAAACATTTAGTTAGAATTATCCCAACTATTTTGGTAGTTTGATGGTTGATACAAAGCAGTATCCAATTCTCTTATCTTAATTTCTACAAAAGGAAAAAAAAGTCAGTGCAGCGATGTTATCTTTGTGTACTGCAGTCCTTTTTCTGATCGCATTCCGGAGTGCTGGGTTTGAGGACACATCCTGAGCATTGAAACTCAGATCAGAAAAATTCATTTGCCATTCTATTGATCCATTTGCTGTTTCCTAGGATAATCAAACTGGAAATTCCCACTGCTGACCTTATAGGTCATGCTGTTTACCGTGTAGATGTATATGAAGCTTTGAAGGTCTAGGCCACACTCAGATGTGTTGACTGCATTGTGGTCTTGTTTATGATTTAGCTGGATTGAATTGTTTCTGTAACGATTTGAAATGCTACAGCACATACTGCAGTAAAGTGCAGAGGGAAACTACTGTAGTCCTTATGTTTAAACAGTACATCTACAGCAGCAGATTTGAGCCTGTGGTGCAAATCACCACATTTAAAGTGTGGATACAGCAGTTAATAGGATTTCAGTCTGAACTGTGTGAAAAGCCGGGTCTGCAGCTCAGCGGGGTTACCAGGGTTGGCTCTGAGAGCACCAGTGCCTCACAGTTCAGCTGTTAGTGGCTCCCTGGTCACCGAAACATCAGCACATGGAGCAATATATAAATGAGCACTTCTTGAATATGAGGACGCCACTGACAGTTATGGATTTTTGCTTTACTTTTTAAGGAGGGAAAAGCCACTACTGTTCTGTTAATAACATATAATATTAGTATAGTATATATTTGATAGTATCTGTTACACATACGTTAGCTATATTACCCAAAATATAGCTACTTCCAAACTGGTAACTTGTAGACTTCGAGATTCTGTAAATAATTTTGCCTCACGAAAACAGAATGTTATTCATTGTACACTTCACAAGAACGGGTGTTTTCAAGTGCTTTATCCTCAAGTGCATGAAAGCAGCTTTAGTACAAACATGAGCCCTGCAGATAAAATGACAACATAAATGAGAATCGCACCAGTGTGTGGCTGCAGTGTGTCAACTACATGATTTAATGAAAATAAAAGCAACATAATATTGTAGCTGTGACTTTCTGAGAAAACAACTGATCATTCTTAAAGCTGGAAGATGGATAAGACTAGAAAATAAATTTTCAAGTGAACTACCTGAAACTGTTAGAGGCACAAAGTATTCTGAATTGAATTACTGATTGAACTGGTATTTTTCTCTAGAGCAGGGAATATTCTAGAATTTTCTGGAATGTTAAATGTAGCAAAAATAACACCACAGTTAAGATATTATTTAACGTAAGGACAAAGCAATATAGTTGTTAAATGAAAGTCAAATGAAGAAATTAATAAAACAGTTACTAGTAAAAAAGTATATTTTAGTTAAATCACCAGCTCATCTTTACAGTACTTTGGCAGAGGTGATCCTTTGGTATAGGTATAAGTAATTATCTGTCTGTATATAAATCCTACTAAAAGATACGAATTCAAGTGGAGCTAGTTAAAATTTTTATGTTGAAGCCAAATTAACTGATGTGTTTAGCACATCTTAGAAAACTTTTGTGAAGGTTGTGGGTTTGTTTGCTTGTTGTGGGTTTGGTTTTTGTTTTGTTTTTAACTAGACCTTTGCTTGTCACTCTCAAACTTGAAATTTTGTCTCATGATCCATAAAAGAACATTCTACTAGACAGAAAATTGATAACTTTTTTTTCAGAGGGATACAATTTGAAGATTCTCCTTCTTAACACAAATGACAAGACACTTGCATTGTGGAAGCTTGGAATTATTTATGCTTGGTAACTTTCTGTGTGTGCTTTGTTGATGGTTCAGCAGATGCATAAACACAGCATGAAATTAAAGAACAGTGTGTCTTGAATGTTTCCAGGGTAATACTGAAAAAAGAAAAGTTGAAATAAGGAAAAACATGGTAATTGTTGAAACAGTTTTCAAGATGTTTACAGCCTTTTTAATGTTTTTTCTTTAGAGAAAATGCTAGCCAGAGCTGCAGTTCAACTGCTAGGCAAAGGGAGTGTGTTATTTTTCTCATTAGGAAGCTTTCTTTGGGCTCTGGGAGAAGCCCTTTAAGTGCTCGCGTGCTCATGTTGGTGCCCCCGTCTTCCCAGAGGAGGTTGGTGGCGGGATCTGGAGCACCCACAGCCGAAGCACTGGACCCCTGGGCCTGACCCTCTGCTGGGATTTGTGAAGTTTTCTCCCTGTCCGATGTTTGAATCAACCAGGGTGCAAATAGGGTCATTTTTAACAAGTGTCAATTTGGAGAAGTCCTACATAAGCCAGCTGTTTTAAATAGGTTGTACTTGCAGAGAAACAGAGACTATAAGTCTGTGGTGTCCCACCCTCCGCACACAAAATCAGAAAGATGGGAGAGACCATATGGAAGATCTTATGAAAGCTTGCTGCCATGTTCCATCTCTTCTGGACAGACGTTGGTGGGTCTTCTGCAGGCTCTTTCCCACAACCTGTGTTTCTGTGGTACTAGAAGCTGCATTTGTGTTGGCCACAGTTCACCTTTAGCTACTGTAGCCTATTTTAATGGTGTCAAATACTGTGTGCTTTGGTTTGCTGAGGTACAGCCTCCAACCATTCATTTTCTAATGGCATGAGACAGATATGCTCCTTTTTTCCAGTGTTCTGTCTTCTGTTTCAGGACTAGTTTTGCATCCTTGCAGTTGCTAAGGAGAATTTTCTTGGTTGTTGAAAAGCTGTGTGCGTTAGAGGAGTGGGCTCAGGTTACAGGGATGGGTTTAGGTACAAGTAGGAGAAACATAATTAGAAATTGTTAAATTGTGCATTAAATACAGTATATTTGCATGCTGTCTGCATTGTTGAGAGCTGCTCCAGGTAACAATGAAAAAGTTGTAGTAACTGCATTGAAGTCAACAAGTGGAAGTTTGAAATTGTGTGCGTATCTTCTGTCTGCCATAATATACATAAAAAAGTAAAGTCATAGAACAGAATAATGGAATCATTTCGGTTGGAAGAGACCCTCAGGATCATCAAGTCCAACCTAACTCTAGGCCTAAATCACTAAGTCGCTGTGAGTTCTAACAATAAGTCTTTGCATTGGTAACATAAGCTTGCTATTGTATACTTCTGATGAAATAAAAATTAAAGTTTTTTTAAAATACATATTAGAGATTTTAAATCTATAGGAAACTATTGTACTCTACTTCAGCCTCCTTTGTAACATCAGCAGAATTTTGTATTGCACCATACTCACATCTTGGGGTTGAGCCCAAACATTTCTAGAAATACGTCGCTTTTGCTGTTTAACCAATAGAGATTTCAGTGTGTCCCATAGCAAGTCATTGATTATCCTCACTGTGAAAATGTTTTGTTTCTGTTCTGGCTTCTGAACACTGCTTACAGATGTACATTTTGGTTTTTTCCAGCCATGTTTAAAAACAAACAAACAAAATCCAGAACAGCTGTACTGTCTATAAACTTTCCTATAGAGGTGCTTGATTGAATCAGTTTTTAATCTTTTGGATAAGGTTGGAAAAATTGCATGGAAATCATTCTCAGTGCTTGTTTGTCATACTACAGGGCGCTGGATCTTCAGACTTCCAGGAATCATTACCATAGATGACAAGATGAAACATTCTTGACTTTAAAGATACAAACCCAACCAGCCAAACAAAAATATGTACTAGGAAAAAAAAAAATGTATTTTGAAATATACAGAAAAATCTAATTTCAAAACATGTAATGTAATGTAATTCCTTGTTTAACAGGGCTATTTTCACCAAAAACTGGAGGGGGTGGGGGAAAAATCATCCACATTTAAAACAGCTGTGAAGAAAACCCATTTTTAGTAAGACTTAAAGGAGTAGTTGCCTTCAGAAATCTGATGCTGCTTTTCCACGTTTGTGTAGTAGTTAAAGCATGTTCTTGCAACGCTATTTGATACAATTTCTGTCTAAAGGAGTTGGAGCCTGCTGACCTTTCAGGTGTTTCCCCACATTAACAGTGTTTTTTGTAGATTATGCCTTTAATCTCTACTGTTGAAGATCTTGCAGTTTGTCTGAAATAATGAAAAAGTAAACGAAGCAAAGAAAGAATAAGGAAGTGGTTGGGGAATTTAAAGGTCATGGGTCAGATTTTTCTCTCCTCAGATTCAGATACCAGGCTTACTCACTGTGTGGGGAGTTCTAGTGTATTTGTGAAATATATACTAATAAAGATGGTGTGATTGTCTTTATTGGAAATGGAAACTTTCTATAATCTTTCAAATAGGCTAAATTGGTTGTAAGATGCAATTTTTGGAAAAAGCAATTTAATTCTTGTGTTCAGTATCATGTTCTTGCAGGGAGCTTTAGCTCCTGACTAAAAGCAGTTCACATCCCAGAACCTCACTTTATATTGTAGTTTTCATAAGTGGTTATATTTTTATAATTCCTGGTATAGCGGTCTTCCTGCTCTGTTTAAAAATGAATTTCTGGGAGCTAGTGTAACGTGCAGTTTCTCAGCTCTTTGCGGTTATTAATTGTCTGGGATACGCTTATACCTCTGAGGGAGGAAGGAGTAGTTACCTCTGTAAGAACGGTCAGTGATGCGGGAACATTAGTAGCATGTTCAGAGCCTTTTCTGAAAAGAACAAAACACTAACGGTCCAAGTATGGTGCATGTTTAAATTATAACATAGGTTTTGTCTAATACTTCAGAATTTCCTATTTTTGAAAAATAATGCAAGTTAAACATTTACTAATCTCACTGTGTTCATTTTTTCAGGTAAGGAACAATCTTCAGGAGAGATGAACATGCACCCTGTCTCAGCAGCTCCGCTCTCTGTGTTTAGTAAAGAATCAAACTCCTCAAAACACAGTGACCACCATCACCATCACCACCACGAGCACAAGAAAAAGAAGAAGAAACACAAGCATAAGCATAAGCATAAACATAAACATGATAGTAAAGAAAAGGAAAAGGATCCCTTTGCTTTCTCCAACAGCCCAGCCAGTGCGCGATCGATCCGTTCCCCATCGCTTTCAGACTGATACCGATGGCTTCTCTGGAGTTCAACTTGCAATATTCTCTGAATACTTAGAAGGATGTATATAAATATAGCTCCTATCTTTTTTATGGTTATGGAAATAAGAGTATGTGAATTGCCTTAGCAATTCAGAAGCTCTACCACCATCCGTGTTTGAAGCCTTCTATTTGCATATGCGGTTGTTGAAATAATCTGATTCAAAAAATATGTTTTATGATTCTGAGTCATTTTCTATTTCACTGTTCTCCACACCTCCCACTCTTTTTTCCATTTTAAACAAAGAAAAGAGCTCTTTATATAAGGGCACATGTCCACTGGCAACCCCCTGCACATCATGCTGACCATGTGTACTGCCAGAACCAATTATGTTTTAATCCTTTGAAGACTGTTATGAGGCAGAGTATGTTTTAAGCAGAAGCCAGTTGCCAGAGCTTTGGTGAAGCGCTGTTTCCAGAGTGGTGTTGTATAACCAAGTGTGGACCTCCTGAGAAGACAGGGATTGCGTGTAGTCTTCAGTTGAGCTGTTTCTTGCTTTAACCATTGGAACGTAATGCCAGCATTTTAAGAACGGTATATAGAACACTTGGCTTTTTCAGATACTAAAACTCTTAAAAAATTCCAGGCTGCTTTTAAGCTGCGGGTATTTATAATGGACATGACCCTTTGAATATAATGACATTCTGCAATTATGTTTTGGAATTTTAGCAAAATGCTTAATGCATGTTTTGTCCTGTAATCAGGCTTTTAAAAATCCAATAAAGTTTGCAAATTATTTTGACAGAGGCAGAATTTTTTCTTCAAGCTTGACATTGGAATATGCTTTTGAAAGATGGCTTTGCTAAAATTAAAAAAATATTTTTGAAAACCTAAATATTAAAAGATTGGAAAATATTTATTTCCTCCTTCTGAGGGGTGGTGGGTTTTTTTTGGAAGCATTCTGTATGATCAGCTCGTGAATCCACAGGAGAAACACATGCAGGATTAGATGAAGCTAGGCCTGGGACTTCAAATAATGGGTACATTTAAACTTCTTCAGCTATGTTTTTATGCAGTGTACTGTTTACACCCAGCAAATGTTTTATTTAAAAACTTAAGTTTTTAGAAGTTTTGATGACAGAGATAGATCATCTCTGCCACTTTATATGTCTTTGTTTGTATGTAGAGGCAGGGGTTGATTTCCACGCACTGGTTGACTTCTGTTGCCCAGAGTTCACGTTTAGCTTTCTATATAAGATGGTTGTATTTGGGTTAAATATATATATATTTTTTAATTTTCCCTAATACCTGTGAGAGACTGATTCGCCTTCTTAGGGCAAAGGGAAAAAGCTCAACATTGACCCAAGATTTTTTTTTTAAGCCATATTCTGTTTCATGAAAGTTAATAAATACTTTTATATTGTATACTTGCTGTTGAATCCTGTAGTTTTTCATAGAATTGTAGAATCATAGAACCGTTTGGGTAGGAAGGAACCTTCAAAGCTCATCCAGTCCAACCCCCTGCAATGAGCAGGGACATTTTCAACCAGATCAGGTTGCTCAGAGCCCCATCCAGCCTGGCCTGGGATGTCTCCAGGGATGGGGCATCTACCACCTCTCTGGGCAACCTGGGCCAGTGTTTCACCACACTCATTGTGAAAAATGTCTTGCTCATGTCTAGCCTGAATCTCCCCTCCTCTAGTTTAAAACCAGAAGCAATTTGCTATTTTGTAATAGCAAATTATTTGTAGAATGGAAGTATGACAGGCCCAGCTATTTTGTAGTACACATATTTTGTTATTCAAACACCGTATCACTTTAATATTGCGTGGATAGTTGTGCTAATTGTACTCGCAACACACGTTGAGATACGTTTGGGCTGGATTTGGATGTGGTGGGTGTGGGCGGTGTTGCAGCCTCTCCCGGTGGGATGCGCTGCCCACCTGCTGCCGCGCCAGCAGCTCTTCGCGTCGGGAAAGCACCTTGGGGTGATTTGTTGCCTCCAGCAGTGACGGCGAGCTGGATGGAAATATTTGTCGGTGTTTTTCCCTTGGCAAAGGAGTGAGGTAATGCTGCCAAAGGTGTTTGTGGGAGAGCTGGGCTAATGAGCAGTGAAAGCTGGCATTGTTTGGGAGAGTGGAGGCAGATGCATTTATGTTTTAAAAATGAGGTCACGGATAATTTAGGCTGGTGTAATTTCTACTTTTGGAGATGTGGATTTACACTCTTACATATTGTTCAGTGATACGGGCACAGAACTGAGGCAGAGCTGTAACGTGATAATTCTGCCATCATATATGTGGCTGTATGACTTCAAATGAACTATTAAATATATGCTAAGGAAATATGGTAAAGACATTGTTAACAGAAAATTGTGGGGGGCAGAGGGTGTGGAATCTAAAAATACTTTTCCAGTGCAGTTTCTGAGGTAATGTCATGGTTCTTGTTCAGAAGATCCATTCATGTGTTTGGAATAGAAAGTAAGGTTGAGGTCTGCACGGGGTCCCACGTGGACAGACAGTGCTCGCAGACTGGTAGATGTCATCAAAAGTCAGACTAATTAGGGAGGTGGCACCGGTGATCCAACAGCATCAAGCTAAAACCCAGGAGGAATTAATGTGGAATACTGAACTTCAGAGAAAACGAAGTGCATGAAAGCAAACCAGTGCCACATCTCGAGAGATGCAGAGAGGCAAAAAAGTGGTTGCACAGAGGTGAGCAACTTGATACAAACACAGAAAGCAAAACTCACTGAAGGGTTATATAAGATGTGGAAGTAATTATTCTGCTAAGTGCCAGTGATTGGCATTTGAAGAAATAGTTGGGCAGGTTCCCCTGAATAGAAACAACATGTAACATTGCATATAAGATGGAAGAAAAAAAAAGAAAGGGAACTGAGTATTCTGGGTCTACAATAAAAGAAGTCTGAGGAAGGAACTCTCCCTTCTAATATCTGAAAGATTGCTACAACACAAAACTTTTATCAGTTGTTCTTGATATTTCCTGTGGGAAGGAAATGATTAGCTTTATTTGCAAGAAAAAAATATTTTTGTTGAATTTTAAGCTGGAGAATATTTAACAGACACTTAATGATGATGCGAAAGCTCTTTCCTTGTACATTTTCAAGCAGTAGATTGGCAAATGTCTGCAGGGGATGTTTATGGGATGCTTCACCCTGCCACAATGCTACAGTTTGCTGCTATAGTTCATTTTCATGATTCTTTTGGTCTTCCAGTTTTTTAGGTGAAATTAATGCGGTGGGTCCCTGGGTGGGCTGGGCCTTGTGGGAGGCTGAGGAGATGGGCATCTTCGCTGCCCAAAGATTGTGCATATTGCAGTTTCGCTTGGGTTTCTCTTCTGCTGAAAAATCAGTGACTATTGCAAGTTATAACCCAACATCAATTTGAGTCAAAACTTTGTATTTGGATGGTGGATGAAGCTCTTTATGCTCACCACCTTCAAACCTCCTAGGTTGGCTGTAATCTGTGCAGTTGATTTTGGTCTGGTTCTGATTTTCAGTTAGAAATTTTGGCTTAGAGTGTGCTGTCGTTGAAATGAAAGGATGAATATTTGATTTCACAGAATCACAGAACGTTAGGGATTGGAAGGGACCTCGAAAAATCATCCAGTCCCATCCCCCTGCCGGAGCAGGAACACCCAGATGAGGTTACACAGGAAGGTGTCCAGGTGGGTTTTGAATGTCTCCAGAGCAGGAGACTCCACAACCCCCCTGGGCAGCCTGTTCCAGTGTCTGTCACCCTCACTGAGAAGAAGTTTCTTCTCAAATTTAAGTGGAATCTTTAGTGTTCCAGTTTGTACCCATTACCCCTTGTCCTATCATTGGTTGTCAGTGAGAAGAGCCTGGCTCCATCCTCGTGACACTCACCCTTTATATATTTATAAACATTAATGAGGTGAGGTAGTAGCCAAATACTGGAAGAGCACACGTTACATACATAAAGTAGAAATGCGTATGATGTTGAAAATGCACAGAGGTCTAAGTCTGGAGAATTTATTTTGACATCTCAGTTTTTAGCACCGATTGTTTTGTTCATTATAAACACTGTAATATGCGTAAGTGTAGGGCAAATATGTAACATTAAAAGACCTAAATGCATTTTTAATGCAGCCTTCATTTATCTTGGTTTTGCTTTATTTCTCAGCATAATTATAGATTAAAATGTCCACAAAGCTAACTGCTGCATCTCTTAGATTGTAGATGTGCTCAAGTATCTGATGAGGATATAGCTCCTTTCCTGAGGTGCCTGAGCGAGCGCAGGTTCCAGCTTTGATTGGGTCACCACCAGGCCCTGTCAGTCTGTCCTGTTGCTGCGGAGGAAGGACGGCGGGACACAGCTTCGCTGAGCCCTTGGGTGAGCTGGTGCCGTCTGTCTGCCACAAACTGTGCAGTTCCAAAAGTGCTCCAGCTGGCATTAGGGTTCATATCAATGATAACAAGGAATCCTTACACTGCTTTGCTTTTTAGGATATGAAAACTGTTTACTTTTAGTTGATTTCATATTCATGTAAATCTGATGAGTTATGTAAACTATAAGGAATTTTCAGTCGTGTCAATATTTTCAGTTCCTTAAGACAGTTAAGCCACAGAAAATTAGGAACCCGGTTTTTAATGGAGCATCAGTATTGCATAGAGGTCCTTAAAATACGCAGGGTAAATTTAAAAATTTTGAGTGAGATTTAGTTAGAATCATAGAATAGAATCATAGAAGAGTTTGCGTTAGAAGGGACCTTCAAAGGTCACCTTGTCCAAGCCCCTGCAATGAGCAGGGACATCTTCAACCAGATCAGGTTGCTCAGAGCCCCGTCCAGCCTGGCCTTGGATGTCTCCAGGGATGGGGCATCTACCACCTCTCTGGGCAACCTGGGCCAGTGTTTCACCACCATCCTTGCAAAAAATTCCTTCCTCATGTCTAACCTGTATCTCCCCTCCTTTAGTTTAAAACCATTTGCCCCTTGTCCTATCGCAACAGGCCCTTCTAAAAAGCCTGTCCCTTATACACTCATATATTTATATATATGTATAAAATACATATTATTCATAAAGTATATTTATATATTTGTTTCCTGCTTTTATCATTTAAATGGCAATATTACTGTGTGTTTGCATACACGTTAATCCATGGCATCTAACCTATAAAGTCTGAGTTATTCCCTGGTCACCTGAGTCACTACTCACACCTCTAAGCTTTTCTTTTATTACTCTTTTTCCCCATATAAACGTACAATGTTAGTGACCTTTGTTGATGTAGATGAGTCAGGATTTAATTTGAAAGACTTTGTATTTTACTGAAGCAGACTTAACCTAATACAGTGCTTAGGAGGAAAAACATGAATCTTTTTCCAATACACATAATAAAGTGACAGCAAAAAATGGAACGCATATTTAGATACATTGTTTTTTCATTTCTGAGTGAAAGTGAAAGTGCCTGGGTGTGCTTTGTGCTTTTCCTTTGTGGAAAGGAGCTGTTTCTCCCCCAGCTCCTGACCCCACAGTCCCAGGTTGGACTTTCTGGTGCAAACTGGGCTCTACTGGGACAGCAGCCGGTTCGTTTGGCTCTGCTGCTCCTTGCGACTTTATTCTTAGAAAACGTAAGATAGGGTGAATTCCAGTTTTTACAGCTGCGCCTCTTTGGGAGTCTTCATTTTGCTGTGAATCGGTTGAGTGAATGTTTTGAATTTGATTCATTTGGGAAATTCTGGAAGGCAGGAATGAGATGAGCTGATGTGACTGGCAGCTTTTCTTTTCCTTTGCTATGTTAAAAATAGAAAAGGAATGGTCTCAACAGCAAAGGTCAAAAGAAACTCTTCAAAAATTACTCCTAAGGTCATTTCAGGTCAAATAGGGTTTTTTTAAAAAATTATTTCCAGTCTTTTTGTATTTGTTGTTATTCTGTTTTATTCTGTTCTATTTTACTTTTATCCACAGAACTGAATTTCAGGAAAGTGTTAATATGAAGAATTTCATTCTGAAAATGCACTTTTCATTTTCTAAATCACAGAATCACAGAATGTTAGGGATTGGAAGGGACCTCAAAAGATCATCCAGTCCAATCCCCCTGCTGGAGCAGGAACACCCAGATGAGGTTACACAGGAAGGTGTCCAGGCGGGTTTTGAATGTCTCCAGAGCAGGAGATTCCACAACCCCCCTGGGCAGCCTGGTCCAGTGTCTGTCACCCTCACTGAGAAGAAGTTTCTTCTCAATTTAAGTGGAACCTTTTGTGTTCCAGTTTAAACCCATTACCCCTTGTCCTGTCATTGGTTGTCACCGAGAAGAGCCTGGCTCAGTCCTCGTGACACTCACCCTTTATAGATCTGTAAACATTAATGAGGTCACCCCTCAGTCTCCTCTTCTCCAAACTAAAGAGCCCCAGCTCCCTCAGCCTTTCCTCATAAGGGAGATGCTCCACTCCCTGAATCATCTTTGTTGCCCTGTGTTGGACCCTCTCCAGCAGTTCCCTGTCCTTCTTGAACTGAGGGGCCCAGAACTGGACACAAAATTCCAGGTGTGGTCTCACCAGGGCAGAGTAGAGGGGAAGGAGGACCTCTCTGACCTACTAAATGTTCCTATATTTTATAAATAAATCATACTGTAAAATATAAGGAACTGATATCACTTCTAAATGAAAATACACCCTAGAAAGAAGAAAAACGTTTGAAAGCACATTAGGAATGAAAGCACATCTCGCGACCAGATTGACTCCCTTTTGAAAAACCGATTTCAGGAAAAAAAGCCTCTTCTGGCAGTTTTCATCTGTTCCTCACCTTTCCAGGGAAAGCAGGGATGACTCAAACTCACTCATGATTTAAAAGCGGTTTGAATTTGTGCAAGTAACCCTTTGCTTCTGTGGGTGCTGGAACAGCTTGTGCCAAGCCTGGTGGTGACAGCCTGGGTTGGGGGTTCACCAGGGACCCGAGGGGACACTATGAGAGCGATGGAAACATGGCCAGAATCGTCCTTCAGCACCCAGCTACAGCACATGGAGCAGCAGTCCTGGACCTGCTTCACCTTATGCTGCTGGTCCTGATGAGTTTCTAGTCGCTTATTTTGCTTATTATCTGGTCATTTATATCTAGTCACTTTGGGCAGGTCATCTCCCACCCAGGAGTCAAATTGAAGTATGTGGGGGAAGAAGGTTTTTTAGTGGTTTTGGAAATAATCTGAGCACAGCTTTCTCAAGTTGATATGAAAGTTACGTTGTTTTGCTAGTGTTAGTCACTTAATTCCCAGGGACTGAGATGGTCTGTCACTACAGTGAAGAGCGACTTGGAAAGATTAAGGTGTTACATCAGTTTCATCACTTGTCTTCCTAAGGCAGTTTCTATTGCTTTTAGGTATATTGGACTTGCCCATGGAGCTGCTGCCATCTTTACTTCTTTTCCTCCATTATTTGTGCACTGTCAATTCTTATTCCAGTAATAGCCATCTGAGAGATGTCCAGGCTTCAAGAGAGGCAGATCGCTCAAAGACACCCTTCAAAGCAGAGAGTTTAAGCTGCTTTGGAGCAGGATGATGCTGTGCATTCAGGGCTTGGGTCTCTTGTCTTGGTTTTTCCTGGTCTGTTCCCAGCTCCATGGCCAGGAGGCAACTACAGCTTCTTTTTCCTCCAGACATAGATGTCCCTTGTCCCTGATGGGCATCTTACAGTTCCAGAGTCTGTGCAAGCATCTTTGTTTTTCTTGTGCTTGGAGCAGTATATGTAGAAAACGCTTCTCTATCTGAAAAGCTTTTATGAAAGGATGCGGTCATTTTAAAATGCTGGAATTCATATGTTTGGTATTGAGTACTGGACTAATTTCAAAATACTGAAGATTTTCAATTGCTTTAATTTTAAGACTCAGGCTTTTAAAGATAGACGTTTGTTTTCATAGCACTGAAAACCTTCCAGGTACTTAATAAAATGCTCAGGTCCATTCCAACCCGAACCATTCTATGCTATAGGACATTACTATCCCAGCTTTTTGGATCCTGGTATTGTTCTGGCTGCTGCCTTTTTTTTTTTTCTTCTTCTTTTTTCTACATCTACAGAGTTTCTCTCTTCTTTCAAATTACAGCTTAAGTCCTCTCTTTGCACGCAAATGACCTCCCTGTCCTTTCAGGGCTGCAGTATAAAACATACAAGAACTACCTGAGCTCACCTGAGCTGCAGTCACAACCACCAGGACTTTTTCTCCAACCCCTCCTTCTGTGTGAGGACCCATCTGTTCATCGGCTACACCTGCTGTCTAGGGGAGTTGCTTGGGATATTTCATGCACCTGCTCGTGCCGAACCAGCACCTTGTCAGGCTGGGGAAGGGGGAGAGGCTGGGACGTGAACAGCTGTGTAGCTCTCACAAGCTGACTCCACCGCATGGGCAAGGGCCACCTCCCACCCCATCAGTTCTCAGGCTACTTTGCTTCTCCACGCTCCCCTCCCCTTACCCTTGTGTCTCTACTCTTCCTTTACCCCATTTTATTTTTCTCTACTGTGCTTTTTTTTTTTTTTTAATTTTCTGCAGCCTCAGATATGAGCTGCTCAGGATGCTGATGTTTCAAATCCCGTATGATGAGGAGCAGAACCAGGAGACGGGATTATATTCACGCAGAAAGCATCAGTACATGCCACCAAAATGTCTATCATTCCCTTGTGACAATGACAGAGGTGGTTAAAACTGCATGCACATGGGTAAGGGCAATCTGCTAATCAGCTGTTGCCTGATTCCATACCATGTTATTTGACTTTTTGGAGGTTTTGACTTTCTCCTGTGTGTTTCCTACTGCCAAACAGATGACATTCTGCCCGTGGCTGCCCAGCACAGCTCTGGCGTAGCCGAGTCCGTCGGGTTGGGGCAGCGATGCTGAGGGTTGTGCCAGCACTCTGGCCACAATAACCAACGTGTTTGATCAAAATGTAAGCAGCAATTCCCCTCCGCATGCAGCTCGTGTCCAGCCCTGTGTTCACAGGCAGCTGTGAAGTTAGAGGAAAATCGGTAGTTTTGTTTAGGATTGGGTATTTTTTCTTTTTTTCCTTTGAACGTATTAAGCAAATGAAATTGAGCTAGTCATACGCTATGTCCTTTCCATTCAGAGGCTGTAATTTTTTTAATACAAAATTTGGTTTGAATGATTGAAGGATTTTAAAATAAACTGGCTTTATATGGCACTGATTATGTCCTTTGGAGTTAATAATGCTCATATTAAGATTGGATTCTGAAATGTAGCAAAACCTCAGTAGGGCAAATGGAAATGAGAGGCCCCGTTGTGAGCTAATGGCCTCTATGAATGAACAAAGATGTCAGCGCAGTAAAATGAGATACACTTAGTAGCTTTTTACAATGGATGCTTGTATACGATACATATCAGTGTACTGTGAAGTGGCTTGTTATGATAAGACCATAATATGGAACATTGCTGTTGAAATGGTTCTCTCTACCTACTTCATGGGAAATATTTGTTCAAATAAATATATGGGTCAGTGAGGCAACAGATAGTTATTTGTCTCTCAAGTGTGAGTAATGTAACATGAACAAGCATTAATGACCTAACTCCTTAATTCAACAGGAGAACCTTATTTTTCTTACATGCTAGCTTATTTCTTAATGTTTTGGAATCCATTGCTCAGTGTGTGCTGTGTGTTCCCAGGGGAGCTGAGCGCAAGCTACAAGCTTTCGATAACTCTCAGTTCTGTTCAACTTTATCATCTCTTGGACTTCTTCAGCTCACTGGCTGGCAACTCCGTGTATGTGCTCCCTGAATCATCCACTAACATCTGCCTGAAATAATGAAAAGACTCTCAGTTTTCAGTAGACATAAGAAGTAGAACTGGCCAAACCATCCATGTGATTTAGAAGTCTTTGCCCAGTTTCCAGAAGAGCCTCTAAGATGGCGAAATCAAAGCCCTCTGAATTTCTGTGAGACTTACCAGGGTGATACACAGTGGCTGAAACAGTTCACACAATTGCTGCCCCCAGGGCAGAGACAGCAGCAGGGAATGAGCACTTTGGGCTGAGCAGTTCCAGTCTGGTGGTTTAGACTGACCCCTGATGAATCACAGAATCATAGAATCACAGAATATTTCTGGTTGGAAGAGACCCTCAAGATCATCAAGTCCAACCGTTAACCTAACAATGGCACTTAACCGTGTCCCCTAGAACCTCATCTAAGCATCTTTGAAACAGCTCCAGGGATGCTGATTCAACCACTTCCCTGGGCAGCCTGTTCCAGGTGAGCCAAACAAGAAGTAGAAAGTTAAGCCCAGGGAGTGAGGGAACGAAGTGAATGTAACAAGTACTGGAACAAGGAACTGGTGACAGAGGATCAAGTCAAAGGAAGATCTGAGAGAGAACAGCAACAAGCAGGAGAAGCTGAGCACCAACGGTCAATGAGACAAAATCCCTTTGAACCATAGTCCACTCCAGAAGCTGGTTTGTAACCAGGGGTTTAGGAGTCTCAGTGCTCCTGGGCAAGAGGTTTCATAGCTGTTTGCTTAAAACACATACTTCATTGCACTGTAGGCAATAATTACCAAAAGGATGGCAATCTACGACAGCTTTTAATTGCCACTCTCTTACCTTGTGCAAGCCCAACGTGTTCCAGTGCTGCTCTCGAACCATGAAAGTGTTGGCATTCATCGCATCATCGACACACCAGAAATTGCTTTTCTTTGAATTAAATGTTTTTCAAAACAAAACAAAAACAAAACAAACAAAACACACAACAAAACAAACAAAAACCTAAAGTACTTTATTTGGAGAATATGATTAAAGCTGCAATTCAAGTGGACATAAAGCCACCTGGGCAATTTTACTCAGCTCCTTGGCATTGGAGTATGATGAGATGACCTCAAAGTAGCGTCTTGAATGGGGAACGAGGCTGCAGGAGGAGTCAGGTCACGCTCAGATTAGCTCAGTCTTGTTTTGGAGGATGGAATCCTTTTTCTGTGTCTCCATAGACAGAATTATTGTGGGATACTGCCAGGTCATTTCAGCTATAATTTTCAGAAAAGTTCATTTTTAACATCTCTATTCAGCACTCATCTTGAGACGCACAGCTCTGATTAGGACAACTGCTGAGTCTTCACACAATCACAGAATGTTAGGGATTGGAAGGGACCTTGAAAGATCATCTAGTCCTGTCCCCCCGCTGGAGCAGGAACACCCTGATGAGGCTATACAGGAGTCTTGATGGCTTCAGCTGGAGATAACAGAGGTATAAGCTGCATATATCTGGTACCGCAAGTCTCTGGTAGTGTCCATTGCAGATTGTAGTAGTAGCGCTATATAATGTTATGAATTCTAGAAACTGGGATTCTTGAAATCTTAAGGCAGGCTCTTAAAATATAGTGGAAATAGTTTGTTGATGTCTTATCTGAAAACGGAGTGTTGTCACAACATTTTGTAAACTGCTTGGACATTATTGCAAGGGCATCTCTGCATCATCTTGCCCACAGAACAGTTTTGAATGCTGCTCCATAAATAAAGAAGTCAGGAATTTGTTTGCAGTGACTGTGCTGGGCTGCTCAGTGTTGGTATCACTGACAGCACCTGTAAGATGCAGCCGGTCCTGCAGCCCCAGTGTGCAGCCATGCAGGGCGCGGGCAGCGAGGATGTGGTACGGCCGTGCCCCTTTCTTCTCAGCAGTGTTTAGCACTGCAAAATGGATCTGACTGAGAGCAAGCTGGCTCAAAGTTTCTTATTTGGAACAGTTCCCTGACTTGGTTTGCAGTGTGGTGTTGATGCGGGGAAGCAGATGGAGCAAGGGTGCTGTTAGACCATTTTCTTGTAGCTGTGGATGATGTAGTTCGTAACAACCGCCTACAACAAGAAGACCCGTGCAGAAAGCACTGAATAGACAGGACACACTGGAGTCAGAGCAGCAGAGCCATGAATCAGTGTTTGGCCAGAGGACATACTCCAGTGGAAGTGGGAATCTTCCCTGGTTTGAGTGGCTTGGAGTACATTTTGGGTGATGTGTTTTGTATTTTAGGTGACTATGGTGATACCTGTAAGAGCATGCTACAGCTGGTTGTGACAGAGATGTGAATATAATACAAAGCACAGGAAAAATGTTGGCCAACGTTGGTGTCTTCTGCCACCCAGAATTGGTCACTGTTTTGACCAGGTCCTCAGTAGCCGAGAAACACACAACCAGCCGGGAGCTCCTTCTGTAGAAGGCAGGAGGGTGTCCCTCAGCCCTGCTGCAAGCTCTCTCCAGCCTTGTGCTGCATGTTCAACACCGTGCGCCTTCTCAGTATTTGATTGCTATTTGTCTTTGACAAGTGACCTTGGAGCTGGGATGAGATGCAGTTCATGTCAGTGGCTACTTGCCATCCCTTGTTATATCTGCCTGCTCTAAGGTCATTGCAAAACATTAAATGGACTTCTGGTGAAAATAATTGCTTTTCTCTTTGGACAACATTACAAATTTAGCACATCCTCTGCAAAGTTTAGCAAAGCACTTTCCTGGAGCTGCATCAAACCCCAGCATTCAGGGTTTAAAGCTTAGTGTTAATGCCTGTTGGAGATGATGTTGTAACAGTTAGAAGCCCCTGTCACATTTTGAGTGATGGTCTTGTTTTCTGGAAAACTCTCTAGCATCTTGGAGATGTCAAATTTTGGAATCAAACACTGACTAATGCAGAAATGTTCCCCATGGGTCCTGATGTTTTATCCAAAAATCCAAACCTTTGTATACAATCATTGCTGTTGTTTTCTGATCTAGAGGATTATCTCAAATTCTCCCCGAGTTTGGTGTCACCAAAAAATCTCACATCTCTTTGCAGTTAATCAGGGAGAAGGGCTTAGGAGATCATCTGAGTTTGAAGACATTGAAGGAACCCTGGATTAGTACCTTTGGAGCTCAAGATTTAGAAAGTTATTTTATGTATTATATTCCTTTTTCTGGAGGGACTGAATCCCTTCTCTTGACAAAATGAGACATCCCTTTTCTGCTTCTTTCCATTCTGTGCAGTTCTCGCTCCCTGGGGATGGGAGGAGTTCCTTCAACAAAATATAAATCAAAAAAAAATCAAGATTCATTTGCCACATGGAGAATAGCAATTAGCATTTTAACTGTGAAAGTTTAAAACCCTTTATATGTTTTAATCCTCTTATTCTTGTTTTCCAGGTGAGGAAATTGATTTGGCTTAAAACTCCCCAGAAAGCCATGGGTAATCCTGTCAGTGAAACACAGGATTTCTTTGTGTAATGGATAGACCATGAGATTGGGAGCCAGAAATTGCCAGCTCCTGAATTGTTTCCTCAGACATCTGTAATGGATATGGATTCATTCAAGGAACCTCTTGGTTTTGTCACGAAGTGTGAACTCCACCAACATGCTGTTGCAACTCCAGCTGAAAAGTATTTTGATCAAGTGAACCCCACATAAAGTTCATATCCAAGTTGCTTTGTGGCACCGTGCGGAGGGTAAGATTTAGTGTCAGGTAAAGGAAGGAATCCTTTTTCTGAATGAAGGGCCCAGCTGTGCGTTAGTGCTGTGCCTGTTGCTAATGTTATTTCTGATGAGGCGTGTTTACTTACTTTCACCATGACTGTCCGGAAATCCCATGGCAAGGAGCGTCAGAACATTTGCCAAATCACTACTTCACCCATCAAGCTGATCGTTTCATGTTATTCGGTCTGGTTCACATTAAGGGTTTGCTCCATCGCTGCCTTTGCTCTTTCGGGGTATATTGATTACTTGTGGTGGGGTTTATAACAAACAGCCTTTTTTGAGGGATTACTCCCCCCTTCTCTCACTCAGCCTGTGTCGTGTTAGTAAATATAGCACTAATCTCTTCTACTTCAGAAACAGTCTCTCTAAGGCAAATCATCCAAGGGAATGAAAAGCAAACTCTTTCCACCGGTTAATTATTGTTGTAATGGCTTTTACAAAGCAAACGCGAAAGAAATCAGCCTACCTATAAAAGTGGAAGGAATGTAATAAAACTGGAAGGGGCTTAATTTCTTCTCCTGACAGGTATCTTATTTTTCCATACATCCAGACTGGTCTAAAAAAGAGGAGTCCTACAGGCAGAGGAGGCCAGTGCTGCTGAGAGCCAACTGGCTGCATGGGGAGAATGTCTGGCAGCCCGAATTTGGACTGGTGGGGGCACCACCTCCGAGCCCCCCGCGCCAGCGCAACCCAGGCACGGAGCCTCTGCAGGGGGCTCGTCTGGAGCGCAAGGGGAGGTTTGACTGATAAAGACAGGCCTGAAAGGCTGTCTCAGATCTGCTGTCTGCAGCCCCTGCAAAACTCTGCAGTGGACAGAGGGGGCCTTTCACAGCCCAGGCTTGGAAGCCTGGCGTGTTCCCCAGCCTCTGATTTAACAATTTCATCTTACTTCCAACTGTAGATGAATGGCGAAAGCATAAGAGACCGGAGAGAGAAGACTGTTGCTTTGCAAAAGAGGAGCAACACCTTCTTGGAACACTTTGCAAGTGATATTATTGCTGGTCTTATTTATTTGCACAGTTCCACATTGATCCTGCTGGTTTTACCTATTGATAAAGAATGAGCTGAATTAAAAGAGGGATGAAACTCTGCTAGAGAGTACGTGCTCCAAGAATTAGTTTTAAAAATGGGTTACTTGTTTTATTTCTGCCATGCATCTGTTGTGTTTATACCTAAGTTGGCTTTTTCTTGTGCTTCAAGCATTCGTGAGTGTCTTACAGGTAACTTGAGAAGGAAACAAGATGGGATTGTGCTCTCCAAATCCTCTAAGATGTAGGAAGGCACCTTGAAATGTCGTCTTTTAAAATATATTTTGTGCTCAACTTTACTTTTGAAATTCATATTGGTCCCCTGGAAGATGTGTGAGGACTGATAGTTGAAACAACAGAATTCCACTCCTGTAGTAACTAAATGTTTTCTGAAGGTGATGTGAGCACTTTTTAAAAGGTAGAATGTGATTTTGGCACCAAGGTGTTTATATGCAAAACATTACAACACTAGTGGAAATGACTGTCAGTGGGGCAGGAAGATAAAGTGGAAGAAGGACTGGTGCTGTCACCTGTTAATTTGGGTCAGGCCTCTCTAGGCTTATTCTATGCAGTGCTTCTCTCTCTCTCTGAGGTAATGAATGCATGGGTGGGATGACAGTGGGAGGCAGAGCAGGCTGAGCCTGGAAGTGTTTTCACCTTTCGAGGCAGAAGACGTGATACAAATATCAACACTTGAACTGAGAATAACTGACCTGGAGGAACAGAGCTACTGAACCCTAGAGATGAACCAAAGCGATCTAACCTGAAATTGGGCTGTGATGGAGAGCTTTTTAGAGTTTCTCAAGTTAGCTCAATAGGTCTGACATTAGCAAAGTCTGACATTTGCTGATTTCAGTATTGCGAGGGACAACACCAAAATCCCAATGGAATTGAGAAACAAAGCTGAATATAACTTGGTGTGTTGCCATGGTGTCTGAGTTGTACATGCACTTTCGGCTGTGTGGTTGTGTTGCAGAAGAGGTAACAGGAGTTTAAGCTGGGAATGCTCAGAGCCCTGATGAAAGATTTGGTATTTGAAACGTGGAGGAAGATTATGCTCTGGGCACATGGCAAAAAGGGAGAGGGAGGAGCTGATACCACCTTACCCAGACTTGAGTTTTCATCGGCTGAGGCGAAGTGGCTTGGAGAAGACCTGATAAAAAACATGCATCTCTGGTAGCAGGAAGTTGTACCACTTAGACCTACTGCAGAGAGACCTTGCTGTGCTGTCCCGTTCCCTGGCATGCATGTCATGAAAGTGGCTGAGAGCTGTCAAGAAACACAGCACCAAGAGACATCATGTAAAGAAAATATGAGTGTTCCACTCTCACCTGCCCCAGGTCTCTTCCTTGGCATGGCCTCACAAGCCTCTCTCCATTCCAGCATCACAGAGCCCTGTCCTGTGCATGTAAACTGCAAAAAAAAAACCCAACCAGCCAAACAAAAACCCCAAACCTGGAAAATGGCTTTCAAACCCTTTGTTTAGTAAAAGGTGACTAAACAGGTCAACCTGACCACCAGCTTAAATTCACTGTATAGTTCCTCGTCACTTCTGGGAAGATTTGGAGTCCAGTTTAAAACAAATCGACTGACATAGCATTGATGGTAAGAGATCCAGCAAGAACCAAAGCAAAACCTCAGGATGTGCAATTAAACATCCATTTCTTGGTATTTCTATATACTTACTCGCTGCTGCTTGTGAGCAGCATAGTGCAGCCGAGAAATCTGATCTCACACCTCAGGTCCTGCTTACTCCTCACCATTCTAGGAAGGGATATAGTGCCATTGACTTGCCTCCATAGTTTAGGTCACCATTCTGTAGTATTTAATCTCATCATACAACTAATTAAATATGCAAACACTTCTTCTAAGTTATAGCAAATTAGTGGGAAAATTCTGTTGCAGGTAAGTCTCCACATTTGCTGCTGTAAATCTTGAATGGCTTATTAATGTGTGGTTAAAACACAGCTGTAAATCTCTTTGTGAGACACGTGGCGAGGAAGGAAACACACCGGGGTTTTCATGACAGCAATTACAACAAAAAGGCTCAGAGCTTCTCAATGCTGCCAATCTGACTCTATTGGTGTCCAAAGGAATTAACAGATTCCTGGTTTCGTATCATTGCTGGAAAGTGATAAAAAGAAACAATCTAAGTTGCTTTTACCTTGATTCCTGTCACTGAGAAATATAAACACCCATAAAAGCCTTCAGATGTTTTCACTTGAGTTCAAGTCAAACATTGCAAAGTTTATGGTTCCCACTCTCCACTTTTTGATCCAGAGTATGATGTAATCAAACTGTTTGCATCTCTAACTTAGAAGTAGGTGTATAGCTAACATAAACCAGCTTTGAAATATGTTCAGTTGCTGCTAAAAATCCATTCAAGTGCAAAGATTGTACTTGTTTTCAGGAAATCTACACTAAAATATTTTCTTACATTTTTGTACTGTAAAATATGGACTCAAGGAAGAAGATGCATGTAGATATACTGCGGGAAGGATATATGGAGCTGCCGCTGTCTCTTTCCTAATTAGGATGTGATTCTACAATTAGTTAATCCAGTACTGCTGAACACGGTGGACCTGTCCTCCTCCCATGCCACTTGGTGGGGATTCCCACGCATCAGCCTGGAGGCTCACATTGATGGGGTGAGCCAGCTTGCTAAATAGCCAGCAACCAAATCCAACCAAAATCAGGAGGGAGAACGTGGTTTGTGCCTTTTGGGGACCTAGATTAAATCCCCTGAGGGCCAAGTGAGGACCAGAGGTAGTAAGAGGAGGGGCAGTGGTGCCAGTTGGGGGCTCCCAGACCCCAGAACTGCTGGGCTGCAGCTGAGACCCTGCTCTGGGGAACCAGCAGGGACCAAACCCCACAGGAGCTGAAGCACATGATGGTGTTGAGCACTCAATGGTACTTCACAAGAGATGCACCATTCCTGGAGACATCCAAGGCCAGGCTGGACAGGGCTCTGAGCAACATCGTCTGGTTGGAGATGTCCCTGCTCATTGCAGGGGGTTGGACTAGATGATCTTTGAAGGTCCCTTCCAACCCAAACTATTCCATGATTCTATGAAAGGATAATGGCATAAAGCTCTGAGCTGGAGGCAGCTGGGATGCAGCGGATTTTCTGAGCAGGTTTGGAAGAGAAAGTCAGCGTGTTTGGGAACTACAAGTGGGAGGCTGTTCCCTGTGTGTAGCACGGGGACGCAGCTCTATGAAAGGAGGCATTAATCATGAGAGTGGCTGCAGCACCGGTTCAGGAAAGCTGTTTGGTGCTCGCTTACGTCCCTTCCATTCCATCAAAGCTCGAGCACTTTGCTAAATAAAGGCATATGGGACCAATAAAGCAAATTTAAAGAGATGGAGTCCAGGTGGCAAAAGGGTATAATGGGAAGTGACTTATGGGAAAATGTTGCATTCAAAACTCTTCTGTTGGTTTAGGTGACCCTGTAAATCCAGGCACTGCTTTTAGTCAATAGGACTACTCATGAGAGCTAAATTGCTTATATTGCAAGATTGAGCCTACTGAAAGGAAGACTTTTCAAGAAGGTCCAAATAAATGTTGTAACTCATGCTTATAGTGCTCTTGTTTTTTAGCGCTAACCCAGTTGTGAACACAGCCAACCAGTTTGCCGTAATTTGTATATTTGGTTGGCGTGGGTTTACAGAGGGGAGATCTGGATTTATTTTAATGAACTCCTTTGCCCTGGTTTCCGTATCCTTACATTAATCCCTCTCCACCAAAGAAGCTCAAACAAAACCTCCAAAACCTCCCTCCCCCTACTTAACTGCAAACTTGAAAGCAACCTCTGCACAGTGTACCTTTGAAATGCACATAGGTACCTTGCAGCAAAATGAGAAACAGCAGAAGAGCTTTGCAATAACCATGTCAGAGTGAGCAAGGGAAAAACAAAAAGCCTTCAGTAAAATACTGCTTTGTTAGATCTTAATAACGGAAAAAGTCCCCCCAGAAATAAATCCTCAACATGATTCTCATATGAAAGAGAATCCTTCCACGTTGAAACCAAATGTTCAAAAGCTCTGTGCTTTGTTTTATTAATGCCCATAATTTATTCTTCTTAGAAAACACCCCTTGCAGCCTGCCAGAGCACTCAGTGTGGTGTACATCATAATAAAAACAACTTAGAAGGCAAAAACTTTAGAACAAAAACAAAACTCTGAAAGCTTTAGTGAATAAAACCATGCAGGGGGGTCTGGAAAAAGGACACAGATGTTGTGAGGAATCAAAAGCAGAAGATAAATTATAAGCAGGAATATAAAACAAGCTTTGCGAACAAACTGGAGTCATTTCAGAAGTCTCAAAAGTTATATGTAAAATTCAAGTCAGAGATCATTTATGTAGCCCCAAAAACTTCACTGCACAACGGCTCCTCTCTGCAGCCTGAAAAATCGAAAAGGCTAGTTTACTCTCAGTTTTTTCCCCAGAATTGGGTGCATTTTGATGCTGGAACAGCTGTCACTGTGATTGATACCTGCTCAGACTAACACTCAGAAGGTCCTAATCCACTTTGCAGTTAGGCTTGTAGCTTCCTTTCACAATGGATTTTTTATAGGCTTCATTCAAAATGCTTGGAAATTCAAGGGTAAGTTGTTCATTCACTGGAAGTAGCTTTTATACCCCAATCACAGGTGATAAGAAGTGTATTTTTTTTCTTCAAACAAAATCAGCCCATTCTCCCAGCCCCCATAAGACTGAAATGTTTCTGTTGTCTCCAGATTACAACTTTCTTTTCAGTAAGAGGAAAATCCAGGCACCAGGGTAATGGTGGCCAACCTGCACTTCTTGAGTCACAAGTGCTGCATGAACAACCCAAGTCAGGCCACAGCTGTTGGACCAACAGCTTCTTGCTGGCACAGCAGCCTCTGGGTGGTCAAAATTCCTCACTGTGCTTTGTGGTCTGGTCTTATTGTACGACCTGCAAATCCATCTGTGTGTCCAAACCCTGTTCCGAAGTGGCACCCCCTGGAAGTCATCACTATTCCCTTGTAAGCCTTTTTTTGGAGTTTCCTGACTTCTCAGTGTTCTAGGATATACTGGTTGTATTTGTGGCTGTGTGTGTTGGCAACCTTTTCTTATGTATCAGTGTTACCTGATGCATTGCTCTTTGGTGAAAAGGCCACAGTTTGTGAGGAGTCGGTATCTATGCTATCAGTTCATAATTTTAAAAAGTTTTATGTACATATCCCTTATTCCTAATGAAACATTTCTTTTCAAACCTTTCCAGCCAGCTTTCAACACTGCATTTTCTGTAACAGGTAAGAGCAACCTTGAAATTTGTGGTATCCCCTTCTGGGGCATACATATGTCAAATTTCCTGAAGGATTTTATTAACATGATCCCTCGTTACAATTTGTGAGTTACTGTTTCATTTAGGAAATTTGTACATCTTATCCTGGATGTGGTATTTGGCATAACTTGTACATATTGTATGAGACCAGGAACTTCAAAATAGGGTGGAGCTGTACCTGAGTTAGATTACAGAGATCTAGTTTGGGATAGGGTATAGGGTTTGGCTTAAGGCAAAAAAAAAAAAAAACAGGAGGAGAAGAGAAGAAGAGGAGGTGTAGAAAACAATGTTTTAGTGATATGAAAAGTAGATAAAGGAGTCATGGTGTCAACCCTCAAGCCAGGGAGCAGGATCTTGTGTGGTGCTGGTGACGCTCTGCTCTCCCTTATGACCCTTTTCTTATCCAGGACCTGGAGTGCGACGTGCGATGGCCCAAGTGATAAAGCTTTAAGTTATTTCAACAAGTTTATGAAACCATCATCCCATGCAGAGCCTTTTCAGGCTGGTCAGGGAGAACTGAATGTTAGTTAAGATCTTTACGATTCTCCAGGTATCCATGCTTCATCTCCCCACACATTTACCCACAACTCCAGTTTATGGCAATTTCTTCTCCATCCCAAGCTCCCTGTGGCAGATACGCTCAAGGGGGTGGATCCTGCTGGTGCTGTCCTACAGCTGCTCATAGCCTGGTGTACTGTGGTTAGCAGAGCTCAAGAGAGGGGGATGATTAATTTTTTGATAGAGACTCTTTAGAAGTTCTGGATTTGATGACTTTTCAAAGTGAAGATACGGTTTTGTATAAACTCAGGATAAAGGATACCATAACATCCGTGCTGGTGGTCAAATCCTATTGGAAATAAAATATTTCATGGCAGGAAAAATGTTGTTGCGCAGGAGAAGTGGTAAATGTTCAGAATTTGAACAAAACTCTTATCTAGCCCAAGTGCTGTAAACTAAGCATTAAGAAAAGGAAAATACGTCAGAGCAAAACCAAAGATACAAGACCGCATCATCTGTTCAGATTGCAGCAGGAGTAATTCCAGCCATGGCTAGAAGGTAGCCCGACAAAATATGTTTTTTCCATTAGCTCAGCTCGTGCAATTATGCTTGTACAGAGTCACATATTTCTGCACAGTTCTGGCCACAGAAGCCGTTTCTTCATGCTCAGACCTGTTTGCAGGAGGTGAAACTGAGCTGGGACATTGGAGCTGCAGAAAAACTCCTGATGAAGCAAAACCGCATGAGGTTGTACTTTGCAGGGGGTGGATGGTTGGATTAGGCGGTATATTAAGTAATCCCTCGGGATATTTTTCAACTGTAATTCATGCTCAATCATCAAATATGGAACAGATTAGCAGGAGGAGGGGTTGTATATTTCTTGTGAGTCACAATCTTCTTTTATTCGTGACTATCTACAGTGCAATTTTTTTAAAGCACTTTTTAATGGTTTATTTTAGTGCTGTACTACCCACGGTATATTTAACTGCCAGTATGATTTTCTGATTAATTTATTTGCAACAATATTGTTTAAGAATGCAGAAAATTGAGGGATTAAAAGGAGTAATGTTCAAAAGGTCTTTATTTCTAGTGGGCTGACACATCTGTAAACATAGCTTTTAAAAATAGGATCTTAATGTTAGCTCCAGAAATCCGTATATAGGTGCTCAATGTGTGGCCTGCTTTAAGTATATAGCTGCTCCCTCTGCACAAGATCAAGAGATGTTCAGATTTCTGATTCTGATGAGGAGAACAGCTGCTTTAAAGCTGAGTCTGTATAACCTTTTCTCCTATGTGGCTGCACACATGTGTCCTTAAATCATCTCCTTCAGTTCTGAATACTGAAAAAGAAAGAATATTTTTTGTTTCCATTAACCTTTCAGTACAACCTGGCCTGTGCTACATAGGAAAGCATGAAATTATGGCCCTCAGTAAGTTTTCTTGCTGCATTTGTTGTAAAATCAAATTCCTGGATACTAATTGTTAAACATAGTTTATCTGGAAACTTGGCATTTTGGATTTCATTAGACCGGATGTTTTGCATGATCAAAATATGACTTGGGTGGATGTTTGGTTCCTTATCCAAGACTTGCAGTCCGCTGGCTGTCCAGCCGAGCTGCACCTTCAAATGGGAGGCAGCTGCCAACCCCACCTGGAAACCTCCCGTGTGCAGCAGCTCTGTTCCTGTGCATGTCCAGCTCTGCCCTGATCTGAGCAGCCTGTGCCTCGCTGCTGCCCAAAGCCAGGTCCAGAAAGCAGATCCAACAGCTCTGGCCATGGCTCAGCAGGGACACACCGCAGGGACAGGGTGTTTGATCAAATGCAGCGGTGGCCACAGCCTGTGACAGTGCGGTGGTGGCACTCACTGCACAGAGCCCCTCTCAGGGCTCTACCGCTCCAGATGCATGCATGGAGAAGGGATGTGTTTGTGGGTAGAGCTCCACCCCTAAAGCCCTTCCAGTGCCTTTCGGGCCCTTGAGGACAGGCACTGGCTTCCACCCTGCCCTGGGCCGCTGCCCCGCTTGAACTGTGCTGGTTGGTGTGCGTTAATTCTGACCAAGCGTTATCTACAGCAAGAGCCACCGCTCCCCATGACAACTAGAGACAGCAGCATCTCTTGTGCCAAAGGGCCTGAGTTTGTTTATACAGAACAAGAGAGAGTTTACTAAGATTTATTTTAACTGAGTGTGACTCAAAGAAGTCAATAGCCATATGACTAAGAATGCTGTGGTGTTAAACAGGGGTAAATATCTGCCAAAATATTTTTAGATTGCAATGGATGTATTGGGAAATACTAAATCATGCTAGTTCCTGCTAACTGTGCTGAAAGGAGACTAAGTGGGGAAGCCTGTGCTTGTGTCCAAACTTTGATAATGCAAAACCTCTGCAAATGTGGAGAAATCGTTGAGTTTGTTATGTAAACACGTCTTTATTCAGCAGAACACTTGTAATGATAAGTTTAAGTTGCCCTGCTCTAGAACTGATGTATTTTTCTGGGGCAAGAAATAATTAGAAGTGATAAGTTCAAATTAAAAAAAAAAAAATACATTACAGTCAGATGGGGATCAAAGAATAAAAAAAAAAAAGTCAAAGGCACTGCAGGCTGTGCATTAGCTTCTAAGGGCAGAAAGAAGCATCTTTTAAATGGAATTCAAACAAGTATTAGGGAGCATAATGCTGGGAACAACCTGGTATGAGGTGGGGACTTCTCCTGTGAGTTTGCTAATTTGCTTATTCTTCTTTACTTTTTTTGCTCCCTGGTCTCAAGATGCTCAGATATTTTGCTTCTAGACATTGGAGAACATTTTTTTTAAAAAGAAAAAAAAAAAAAAACCACTTGTATTTAGTACTTATATAACTCTGAGGTTTTATCTAAAATTATTCGATCTGGCATGAGAAAATACCGACATCGTACTTTAAGATTTCTAAATCAAACACTTGAAATCTGTCTGCTTCTGTGGCCTCTGTGCGTTACGACATACTCAGCACTGTCTTTCCGACAGCAACCCTGTTTCATTTACAGCACAGGACCCACTACCTATTCAGCAGCTCCTCAAAGCTTTGATTTTAGCCTCATTTCCAATGTTCCTTCTCATGAAGGACCGATGGTGAGGGAAGGGGCTGTCGGGAGCAGGGAGGATGGATGAGCAGTCCATGGGGAGATTTCACAGTGGGGTTTGATTGTGTGTGGGGGATGAGGCAAGATTTATTTCAGGACAAGGAATCCCCTTCCCCAGCATGCACAAGCACACTTTACGGGAGAGATGTGAGCTCTGTGTGTGGCTGTGCTGGGGGCAGGGGGTGTATGATGGACAGATGGACACCACCCCACTCCTGGATCCTATTGTGACTGTGAGCACCTTTTAAAACTCCTTTCCCTTGAGATAAACCTCCAGTGTGACCCATGGGCTGCAAGGGGCTCGAAGACACCCGGAGAAGATGACCTTAAGAGACCTGAGCTGTTCAGCGTGAGCAAGTAGCACACAGTGCTGAGCATACACAAAGATCCCTTAAAGATTTATAACTTCACCAAATCTGACTGGAATTTGGTAGGGATGGATGAACGTATTCACTTAACAAAGGCCATTCTTCCCCAACCCCCAAAATCCAATCTGTTGCTCTAGGGAATGTAAGCCTGAGAGATTTATTTATAGAAAGGGTAGAGAATTATGTTTAACATCAATATAGAAAAGTATATACCCTTTGTTTTAATCTCAAAAATGTTTGGTAGATTTTGCCTTAAATTAAAAATAAATTTTAAAAGTCCCACTCCAGTACAAAAATGCCCAGTGCAAATGTTAGTTTAACAGAGCAATAAAGAGCAAAAATCACAATCTTCTTACAAAGGAAAATGTTGGCTAACCTTAAAGAAGGACACTTCTATTACCTTTCCCTATAACCTAGCACAGAACCACTGTGAAGGACCTTCCTTTCACCTACCAGAGGTTCAACCTTTGCTACAGCCTTCCAATGTAAGGAAGATAAACTCCATCTTCATCCCCCCACCTCCAGCCCAGCTATAGTGATATTTGGTTTTAACGTGTGCTATGTATTCACAGCTTCTGTTTTATATTCAGTCAAGTAAGATGCCCTTAAAATACTTAACAATCATAGTTACAATAAATGAATTTATAATAAATAAATACGTCTCTCCAATCCATTAAAGATCCAAAGGTTCTGCTGTCCTTAACTGGATGCATAAATTTAAACCTATAAGCTCTCTAGCAACAGCAGCCTGAGCTTGGAAGTGGCTGGTAGGCTGGCTCAGGACACGGGATTGGAAGTTGCAGTACTCTGGTTTTGTAGTTAAATTGCTGAAAGCAGATAAAAGCACTCCGGTTAGTAGATTCTGGTGCAGGACTTTGAAAAGTGAAGAAAATAATCCTATCCATTACTGAATAGCTCTGTTAAAAGATCAAAAAGAGCTCAGCACCACCTTGTTATCTGCACATGACCTCTCCTGAGGCATCTGTAACAAAAAAGAAAAAAAAAAAGGAAAAAAAAAGGACAGATTAAGCAAGCGGATCTGAGTGCTGCATGTGAAAGCAGAGCTTCAGGACAGGCATGTTTTCCATAGAGTCATTTCAGACAAAGGTCACATGTGTGCATATAAAATCATTCCTGAAAGCAGCGCCTTTGTCCCCCAGCCATCTCCCAATGGAGCCATTGTCCCGCCGGGGCAGCTGGCACCCTGACTTCAGCCACACGACATCGGGATCCCAGGCCCAGGGTGGCCAGGCAGCCCCCTGGGAGCCAGCCCGGGGCCGGGGCAGCCCGCGACCTCCCCGGGCAAGAGCATCTGCCAGGAGCCACCGCCGGGGAGAAACGAGGTTTCCGCATCGAACTTCGGTCATGGAGAAAAAAGACCCGCTGGTACGGTAGGCACATCTTCCCTCCCCTTCCGCCCCGTGTGTTTTTCTGGCTTGTCAAAGTAGTCTTAAATAAATATAATTACAAGCAAAGTCAGGCTATGAAGTAGCATGAATGTGTTTTTGCCAAGTGCAGCTTGGATTGGGATTTGGCAAGTTGGACGTCACTTCACTGTGCATTCAGGGGCGATGTTGGAAGTGCTCTGGTAAAGTAGAAAGTATTATTTAATGCACAGAGAAGAAAATGTATTTTCGAAACCATAGCAGATCTCTTACAGCTTGTTTTGCCTTCTGAAGATGTCTTCTCTCTTCGCTTTTATAATATAAACTGCCTTTTCTATATATTGTTACCTTAAAGCAATGTTAAAATTGGCATCCAGCACAGACACAGGCAAAGTATCTTGTGTTATATTTGTGTTTATCTCCTACAGTATTAATATTATTCAAGTATATAATTATGAGTTTATAACTCCCACATCACTTGGCTTTTGATTTATATTAAAATTTTCAGTGTCTGTAGCTTTACTGGTAAAGTTCTGAGCTTAAAGGCAATCTGCCTAAATAAGGTTTCCATTGCAGGTACTTCTACCTAAGCTTTTTTTCCCAGAGGAAATATATGGATTTCTTTAATCAGGGCATTAACCCTTCAAGAATCTGTAATTTTTTATTCATAACTCCCTATGCCACAAATGTAAAGTGTATATTAGAGAGGCAAGTTGATAACGAGTAAATAAAACAGTGCGTGCCTTGCAGTTCTCCTCCATATGGTTGAACTCATAATGGTTTTGGTTACTCTGATTTTCAAGTATTAATTATTGAGTGCCTCTTTGGAGTCTCTTTCGCTTCTGATTTGCTTAGATTTTAATTGTGATTTGCTTCTCATTACTACTGATATATGCAAGTTTCCTGTCAGCATGCGTCAGTGCTCTGCTCCTTATTGCCACCACATCTGTGATGGAAATGCTGAGCTCTGCAAGTTGAAGCAGGGTGCTGACTTGTTGAATTTAAAAAAAAAAGGAAAAAAAAGGGCATTTCTGATGTGAAGCAGGTTCAAAAGACTGTGTTACCAGAGGGGTGTCAAGGCTCTGTCTGCAGGGCATTCCAGTGCTCCGGCTGTGCCCGCTGGATGTGCTTTGGGGAGGTGGGCATGGGGCTGGCAGGGAGCACTGGCTGTGCCTGCTGGGCAGGGAGGCGTAGCGGGGGCTGCCTGTACCTGAGAGAAAGAAGAGGCTGACTCTGCCCCCGACATTCGCTGCCCAAAGGTGACCTGCTGAACTGTTCAGGGACAGCTATGGACAGTTTTAGATTAAGAAAGGGCTTCTCATGAAGTCCAAGGCTGTAGAAATGTTTCTTCCTAGCAGACTGGCCTGTATAGGATGTCAAGAAAACAAAACAGTGCTCCATTTGTGCAGCAATATTTATTCTACAAAATCTTGCCTTATTTCAGAGGATGTCATATGATGGTTAAGCCATGAGTTTAAAGTCACTGCAGTGGGGAGGGTTCCAATTATTCATAAAGGATGCCAGCTGAGTTTGAATGCCAGATAGCTAAAGATATGTTAGCATCATTCTTGAAAGCTGTAGCTGTTAATAACAGCACTTGCATAGCAACCTTTACCTGAGGACACCAAATGTAATCTTTTGACATCAGTTGAGCTGGAAGTGGAGGCAATGAATAATTCTGGGAGATGCATGAAAGGTGACACATGAGACTGCTCTTGGCAGTGCTGGGGCCAGTGCCACCTGGACCACTCATCCGAACTCTCATACACTGTTGCAAGTGCTCATTGATGGTGCTTCACCAAATTAATGAGTCACTTATGGAAATGGAGGTAAACCTCTTATTGCTGACACAAGAGTAAGGTAAACATTTTTCATGTGCTTGTGAAGTTAGCAGAGACCTTGACCTCTGCTGCAGCTTGCTGGACAGTGCTTTGGAGCCTTCCAGTGCCACTTTCTTCATGCCACCCATGCCAGCCCAGCTGGGATGCGCCCTCCCTTGGGCTCTTCACTGAGTGAGATGACGACTGTGTTTGCAGGGTATTTGACCAAATGATCTCACAGGCTTTCTTTGTTTCAAAACCCATGAAACTGTGCACTCCACACATTTAGAGTAAAGGAGAACAGGGTCACTGGCAGTTCAGTACACAAATAAATGTAAATATGGAAATAAATACATGTGGGCTCTATCAGCAATGGAGAACTATTTTGCTGTTATGTACTGCTAAAATTCCATTGCTTACAAGTTCCAGTTGCTAGTGCCATACATGAAAAAATGGATATGCTCAGCTCCTGTGTTCTCACCCTGAGCCAGACAGAGCTTTTCACCTATTGCAGATGGACCTTCCTTACATCCGTGACTAGGAGATAAATTGTGTCTCCCGTTGCGTCCTATTCTAATACAATTTCTGTCCAGACACTCTCTTTTCGTTTCTGTGGAGGACTTCATGCCCTTCTTCCTCTCTTTTTATTGTGGAGTACCTCTAAAGTTTCATCTATAAGCTTTGTCCTTTGTTTATTTAGTTTTATAATATCTTGTAGAGATTGTAAATAGGAAGCTGTTGTGGGCTGACCCTGGCTGGCTGCCAGATGCCCACACAGCCTATCTCTCACTCCCTTTCCTCAACAGGAGATGGGGAGGAAATAAGATGGAAAAACTCATGGGCTGAGTTAAAGACATGGAGATCACTTACCAGATACCATCATGGGCAAAACAGATTTGACTTGGGGGAAAATAAATTTAATTTACCGACAGTTAAAACAGATTTGTAGAGTGGGAAGTGAAGAGCACCTCTTCCCCTTCTTCTTCGTGGCCAGGGTGTTTGCAGGTCTGCTTCTCACAATTTTTACCTTACTCCTCACCACCTGCACAGTGTTTTTTACCTTTTCTTCAATATTTTTTACCAGAGGTGCCACCATTTTGGCTGCAGGGCTCAGCCGTGTCCTGCATTGGGTGTTTGGAGCTGGCTGTGTCCAGCTTGGGGCAGCCCTGTCCTCTCCTCACAGAAACCATCCTGCAGCCCCTGCCAGCACCTGGGCACTGACACTCGGTGCACAAGCTTTAAATCCTGACCTCACATCTACAGAAACGGTGCACAATTTCACATCTTTCTGGACTCTCACCCTCTGAACTTCCGTTTCTGTGTATTTTTTGGCTATTCAAATATTTTAACCAGAAAGCCTTCTCATTCTGAAAGTCACCTCTGGTTTTGCTATCACTTGCCTCTTCATTGGCTTTTGGGTTTGTTTGAGGGAGTTCTTGAGAACTCATCCTTGAACAGAACATTATTTTTTCCTCCAATGTCATCTGATGCACAAACCTGCGCATCATTTGTGGAACATGGCCAGTTATCCCTGCCATTCTTCTCCCTCTTTCACAGTAGCTACCTCCCATCCCCATTATTGCAACTTCCCATTTTATTCTCTTCACAGCTCTTCATTTCTTGCTGCTTGTTGTTAAAGAGCATGTTCAGCCAAGGTCCTTCCTCTCATCCCTGTGGTGTTTCAAAAAGATGGACCTGATTTCAAAGCAGTATTGATTTCAAATTGGGTCCATCATTTTGAAACAACCTGTACTTGGGATACATTAACCACCCTGGGTAATACCATTTTACTCATACATGCTTTTTGTTATCTAATGCCAAATTTCAAGCTTCTGGCTTTTAATTGACGTCTGTTGAAATGCAGGTAACTGTGGGGACAAGGCAGGGCACAAGCGTCCTAGGCTGTTGGGCCAGACCTGTGCTCAGCCAGGACTAACCCATGAGAAGGTCTTCCCAGACAGGTCTGTGCACTTGTGTTTGCACAAAAACTAGCCCACCAGCCCAGTCTTTTGCCGAACATGGATAATTTGCTAAGTGGAAATGTGTGAACCTGAAGAAAGGATGATTTTACTGCTGTGTCCGTGCTGTAGCAAAAGTTGTCTGAGTCAGTGCAGACAGGACATCTCCAAAAGGGCTCCACAGAGAATCACTTCACGTTTTAGGGAGAGTCCTGCACAAACCTGGGGTGGGATTTGAACACTTCCCTCAGCATAACAAAGCAGAGGGGAGGAATACAACCTAGGGACACTCCATCCCACAGCCCATGTTTTCAATGACTTGACTCCAGCAGCTCAGCTCTGCAGAATTGCTTCAAACTGCTCGATTTAAGTGCAAGTCCATGAGACAGGAGGAGATTTTGGTGCAGCAAGAAGCACCAGCACTCTTGACAAATAGTGGTGAAAAAGGGCAAAGAGAATAAAGTGAATTTCAAGGTAGACGTTACTATCTACAGAATGCTTACTCAGATATTGCTATATATTTCCCCTTGCAGAAAAACATTTTTAGGCATATTAGCTGTATGTGACTGAGGCTGTTGATACATGTGACAGCTTGGAAAAGGTTTCTGGCCATGGCAGAAGAACAGGGAATGGGCCGAGGGCTGGTGGGGGTTACTGGAGCTGGGACAGGAAGATAGTGAGGAACCAATGTTGTGGCAGTCGCAGAGGGACTGGAGGATGAGACCTGTGCCAAATTCAGTGTCAGGGCTACCAAAGGTGGGACAGAGAAACTCTGATTGCAGCTGCAGGGACAGTGACAAACTGACACCCCTCCAATTGCCCCAGTCCACAGTTTGGTAGGTCAGCACACAGCGTTCCCCAGCAGCAGGCTGGAGGAAGATCACCCAGGCAATGGAACTCCCATGGTCAGTGTGGTGCGGTGCAAAGGAGGAGGAGAGGCAGCCGAGCTGGGCAGCTCCTCACCCGAAAGGAAGAAATGCTGAATTCACAGACTTGAGTGGGGCATCAGGCACTGGAAGCCCTTCCTTCAGCTGGCAAAGCTGTTGCTGGAAGAGGCAGCATCTCCACCCTCTTCACCAGAGCAGTAGTTTATTCAAGTCCTTTTTGCATTGTATTGGATCAGACATTGCCTTCAAAAGTGTTTGATTGAAGTGTCTTAGACAAGGGGCAGCAATAGTGAAAACACTCTAAATTAAATAGTCCCAGCTGTTTTGCAGGCTTTCTGTCCATACCCAGGATCGTCTGTTTCTGCTCTGAGAAACTTCAACAAATATAATTTCAAGCTGACCTCAGTCTTGTCTGCTGTGTAAAAGAGATTTACTGGGGTAGGGAGCCTTCTGTGAAGGCTGAGCAGAGCAGAGCTGCTTTTGTTTTACAGCAGTCAGCAATCATTAAACCAAGGAACCAATTATTTCTGAAAATGTTGTATTGCTAGATGAAAAAAAAAAAAAAAGACTTGGAGAAACAAAACTTACCTCAGTAAGATTATTTGTTTTAAAATATTGAAGAAATCTATTAATATTTAAGTGGCCAGAGCTTCCCTACAGTCTACTTGTTTAATCCATTAGAAAAATGATTCTTTATTCCTTTCCAAAGTTTTATGCTGAAAAGGCAAAAAAAGTATTTACATCAAAAACACCCTGATAATCCTTATGCAAACCCATGCTAGCACTGAGTTGCATATTTTTCATTTTTAGCACTTTCCTCCATTTTTTAAAATATTTCATTCCTGCGGAACTTGAAATTTATTCCATTACAAATTATGATATGGGTTAAAAAAAAAAAATCAGCAATGGATCACATTGTTTTGTTGTTGAAATGTTGCTTATACTTTTCTCACCCGGAGAAAACAGGGACTGCTGTTCCTACAGGATGCTTTTCTCTTTGTACTTACACTGGTCTTCTTTGCACTCAGCTGTAATCAGAAGAAAAAGCTGGTGTTTGACTACAGTGATGGTGACAAGGTTCAACTTAGGAAAATTTGTGATGCTTGAAAGGTAGCCCATGTGTCTGAAATGACCTAAAAAGTAATATGCAATTGTTTTACAATCATTTTACACTTTAGTGCTTTGCCATTAAAACAGGTGGCAGCAGATGCATGTTAGGAAGTATGGAGAGCTGAGTGTGTTCTGGGGTTGACGCTGCCTCCCTGGGTGCAGCAGCAAGTGGGGGGACGAGAGAAGAAGAGAAGAGAACAGGAAAAAAAGAGAGGGAAGGGAAGGGAAGGGAAGGGAAGGGAAGGGAAGGGAAGGGAAGGGAAGGGAAGGGAAGGGAAGGGAAGGGAAGGGAAGGGAAGGGAAGGGGAGGGGAGGGGAGGGGAGGGGAGGGGAGGGGAGGGGAGGGGAGGGGAGGGGAGGGGAGGGGAGGGGAGGGGAGGGGGGAGGGGAGGGGAGGGGAGGGGAGGGGAGGGGAGGGGAGGGGAGGGGAGGGGAAGGGAAGGGAAGGGAAGGGAAGGGAAGGGAAGGGAAGGGAAGGGAAGGGAAGGGAAGGGAAGGGAAGGGAAGGGAAGGGAAGGGAAGGGAAGGGAAGGGAAGGGAAGGGAAGGGAAGGGAAGGGAAGGGAAGGGAAGGGAAGGGAAGGGAAGGGAAGGGAAGGGAAGGGAAGGGAAGGGAAGGGAAGGGAGGGGAGGGGAGGGGAGGGGAGGGGAGGGGAGGGGAAGGGAGGGGAAGGGAAGGGAAGGGAAGGGAAGGGAAGGGAAGGGAAGGGAAGGGAAGGGAAGGGAAGGGAAGGGAAGGGAAGGGAAGGGAAGGGAAGGGAAGGGAAGGGAAGGGAAGGGAAGGGAAGGGAAGGGAAGGGAAGGGAAGGGAAGGGAAGGGAAGGGAAGGGAAGGGAAGAGAAGAGAAGAGAAGAGAAGAGAAGAGAAGAGAAGAGAAGAGAAGAGAAGAGAAGAGAAGAGAAGAGAAGAGAAGAGAAGAGAAGAGAAGAGAAGAGAAGAGAAGAGAAGAGAAGAGAAGAGAAGAGAAGAGAAGAGCTTCTCTGTGCTCTGCCATCTGCTACCATGGCCATGGGATGATGCCACTTATCTACAGCCCCCGACTGAGGGTCTAGAAGCAATAGCAGTTTGCAACTCACTGTATCCCATAGACATGCTGTTTTCAGGGCTGAGGACCAAGCCAGGGAACTTCTCTAACTGCAAAATCTGTGAAAGGAAGGGAATTTTTAACCTGTTTTGACTCACAGTGTGGCTCTGGGAGTGGTCGTCTGGGTGTGTGAGGGATAGGAGTGATGGCAAGGACTAACCAAGCAGGCTGGTCTGGTGGTAGGTGCTTGGTATCTGGACTCTACCTGCCAGTTTTATTTCTGTTCTAAAGGAAAAGGGCAGAAAATCCATTTAATTCTAAGTTAATCAAATACCTAACCCCTCTCAACAGCTGGGGATGGCTTAAGCTTGTGTAAGTTATAAAGATGTGCCTTAAAATTATGAGATAAATCAATATCCCCAAAAAGGGGTTGTAGAGGGGGCTAAGTCTGTGACAGTGTTAGCTGTGTCCTTATTTTGTGCATTTTTCTTTGGGCAGAAGACCATGCAGTTCCTGTTGTATTCTCTTCCACATAAGTGTTCATGGGGCCACTCAGTGAATCAGATCAGGGAGTTTAGCCAGCTTTTATTAATTGTTGTTTTTCTTTTTCAGAGGTCATCTCTTCTTTTTGAGCTGTCCTAATTTCTGCAGGATTTTTTTAGTAGAGGATTTCCTTCTGTTTATGCTGGACTGATTGCATTTAGTGGTGCTGTCTTGCAGTCCCAGTGAAAATAAAATAGCTCCAAACTTGAGCTGGACTTGTGTTTGTGCGTAGATTCAAGCCTCAGCAGGCCTACAGTCTTTTTTTGTCTTAACTACAACACTGCCACAGCCTGTCCTATGTTCATGCATTCATTTACTGTGCCAAAAAAGCTTTCATAGGTGTAGACATATATAGGTCACCATAACAGCAGTCAGTTTTCAGTCCTGAGATGACTCCTTCTGCACAGAAACAGGAGGAAAAAGTGCCCATATGAGGGTATGTCCCCGTTTGTTGTGAGCAAATCCTCTGTTTCCAGCCTGATCCCACTTTGCTTTTCCCCCAGAAGTATCAGTACTGCAGAGCATGGATGTCCAAACCCTCAGCTGCAGGCAAATTGAGAACAATATTCTTAGTGACATATCTCTTTAAATTGAAATCAAATAGGGTTTTGCTATTTAGAAAATACCAGTGGTTTGGGCTTTTTTTTTAGATTAAGGGGAAGAAAAATATTAATTAGAATACTTTTTGATCCAAGTGCCAGAAACAATTAAAAAAAGATCTAAAACAAACAAACAGAAACTCTTGTTTGGCAAAGAAAACAAACTCACAGTAAACAAAACAGTATTAATTATATCCACATTTCACTTGTAGGAAAGAGATTAGCACTTGGAAATGTTTTAATCATATCCAAGCCTTGAGCTTGAAAATTGTGCCAAAATAGAGTTTGGGCTGAGGGTAAATGTGATTAAGTAGGAGAGATATGTTACAGGAATATTGTAGAAGTCCCCATAAGTGGTTTTACATACCCAGGAAATTCAGAGCTGGTATTATACTGAGAAAGTTTTGAACATGGTAAAGAAGGTACATACAAGTTATGCAAAGAAACAAGGAACATAACTTGAAGCCTAGAAAACCTTGCACCTTTAAGTAGGTTTCCCATCTTTGTTCTGTTTTTTGTTTTGGGGTTTCCTTCCTTCCTTCCTTCCTTCCTTCCTTCCTTCCTTCCTTCCTTCCTTCCTTCCTTCCTTCCTTCCTTCCTTCCTTCCTTCCTTCCTTCCTTCCTTCCTTCCTTCCTTCCTTCCTTCCTTCCTTCCTTCCTTCCTTCCTTCCTTCCTTCCTTCCTTCCTTCCTTCCTTCCTTCCTTCCTTCCTTCTCTAAAGGGCTATGGTTTTTGTGGGACAGAATAGGTTGTATCACTTGCAAAATTCAAACAATTAACTGAGATTTTGTGTGGCACATAAAAGGTACCATGCAAGGCCCTTCAAACCTCCAAACTACTGTCAGGGGGCAGATGGGTGATTTTCACACCACTGAAGCCTACAGGTCTTTTAAAAAGATGAATGTAAAGTGGTTGATGGGCACCTATCATACCCATCACCATCTCAAACAGTGGAAAGCAAGGATGAGGACCTGAAGACACACTTAGCCTTGCATGGACTGCATTAAAAACTCGTATGGGCTCTTTGGCTGCATGTTTCACTCATTCATCCCCTTGATGAAGAACTGATTTTTCATCAAAGGAGTTTTTATTCTGCAGCACTCCAGATTCTTTGTATAAGATGATCTTGAGAAACTTAGTTCTGAACTTGGTGCATTTTAGGGAAGTACTTATACTGCCGTATAATAATAATATTGTGCAGAAACTGAATTGAGAAAATGTTAGTCTGTTTTGATGATGATGAAGGTATACATGTTGGACTAATGCCAATGCTGTCACTGTCCTATGTGCGGTTCACAGGGTGTGAAATAACCCGGTGTTGGGGCAGTTGGTTCATCAGCTGTAATACTGCTGGGAGGAGAGGGACAGGCATCCAGGCACACAAAGCTTTCTTCAGGACACTGAAAACTTCTCTCTTTTTCCAGCTAACCTAGCTGCTCTCATCAAAGAGGTGACCTTGCTTATAAATCTTGCTTTGCCTGTGTGTGGACACAAATGGTGATTGCGTGTGTAGGATGCACTTGAGCTGGGGCCTCTCCACAGGCATCAGAGGTGGCTTCAGGAGCTGCAGCTCTCTCACCAAATCCACAGACCTCATTTAGCCAACAAAGCTGCAACATCTGAGGTGTGGTGTGGAAGAATTGTGGCCTTTTTTTTTCACCAGGCTACCCACCTGAGTTTCAGTCCTCATCCCAGTGAATATACGAATGTTTTATGTGAGTAAAGCAGGGACTATGATTCAGGTCCTTGGCTGGTGGTTCCTCTTCTCTCTCTGGGTAGGTAGATTGTGTAGGCTCGGGTTCAGACAAGGGTGCACCCAACACATCTATGTTTTGTGCAAGAAGTAGCTTGGTCACCATCTTGGAAGGGCGCTTACAGGAGGGTGAGGCAAGGAGTGATGCGACGTGCTTGGCTGTTCATACTCAGTGAGGTTTGGACTGGATCTGGGTGCTCACCTCTCATTCCTGTGAACCCTGAAGGCGTTATGTAGGATGCTCAGAAATGCTGATGGGCCTATAGGTGCCTAAGGCACCTGGTGCTTCAGGGGCTGAGCTGCAGCAAACTGCAATTTTGAAGACTTTAGTTTGTCCGTGATTGTCCCTGAGGGTCTGGCACTCCTTTATGGAACTTTCTGGCCAAGAAAGTCATCCTCAGCACACTCCTCCAGTGCACCAGGCACTACAGTTTGCATACCTTTCCCCTCAGGGTGGTGATGAGCAGACAGATAATCGGTGACTGTTCCTCAAGCCTCAAGGTGCAGTTGGGTGGTTTTTCCAAGGCACTGTGGTGAGAAGGGTGTACTTCCATGGGCACAGCCTGGTTTGTGTGTAGCAGTGGGCATGGTGGTGCAGCTCCTCAGCAGCTGGTCCTGTGCCCCTGCCAGGTAAATAATCTGTTCGGCAAAATGCAGCTTTTTTGTGTGTAAGAACAAAAGATACTTGCAGAAGCTGCTGCAACTCCCACAACATGCCCTAAAGCCCAAGGAAGGGACAATCTGACCCATGTCTATGCTAAGAGCTTCTATTCCTCTCTACCCTGCCTGCCCCCTTAATGCATCCATTCAGACATTTGTGCCCTGCCCTTTATATTCAGATTGTAACGTTTTTATTTCCAAGCCAGCTTGCCAGCCCTTTCAAATCTATCACTTGCTGGAGTGTTTTGCCTCCATCAGGTAAAGAGGACTTTCCAGTGACCCGATTTTGGGTCTTCAGTGGTGTTCTTACAAGCTGAACAGATATATCCTTCAGCAACTCTTGTGTACTTTGTCTTGCATAGCCAGGCTGTGCAATCATGTTTCTGGGCTCCTGTATGTGGCTGTAACTTGGAACCTGGGCTGATCTCTGCCGAGAGACCCCTCATTGCAGGTCATCACCCTCCTGCACTGACTCTTACTCTTCTTGCCTCTCTTTTTGTCATCAGACTGCTGACCCTGGCTGGTTTTGCTGTTCTTTTGCTGTTCCTTTGCTGTTCTTGCTCTCACACACTCGCCTTCCCTTCAGTCTCTGTCTTGTTTATCAGCCACGGCCATGGCTGAGTGCCAAAGATAGTTGGTTTTGATCTTTAAAGTCCTATAAAAATACGGTCTAAAGTCCTTTATACACAGAAATCAGCTCTTCTTATTATATTGTGCCTCTTTGGTTTCGCTAAAAAGCGCCAGTGTGTTTTCAGAGAGGTACCCGTGTTCACTTTGGCTGCTGGAAGCTTATTTGGATTCACAGTGCTTGTATCTGCAGAGACTTGATGTGGACACTGCTTGGATTTCCATAGTTTATCAAAAGGTTTTGTTCTTTGAAATTGCTATTTTGTGTACCCAAATTACTGTTTTTCTTGGCCACAACTACATGTGGAAGCTGTGTTTGGTGGAGTGAGAGCTCTGGGACACTTTGGGGAAGTCCTGCACCTTCCTGGCTTTCACACTCCTGTCAAGCACACTGGAAGCTTTGAGCCCAGCCCCGGGTCACCCCATGTGTCTGCATCCAGGAGTGCCAGTCAGAGCCAAAGGCTCTGACTAAAAAGGCTCATTTCTTTAGAGCCCTCTCCACCCCATAACTCTGACTCAGACAATACACTTGATTTCTCTGCATTTTCTTTTCTCGTGAAGAAAACTGCTAAAGAAAAATCAGTTTTATATAAGACTGTAAATATTGCCTTTCTTATATTAACTCTGTGGAACAGCAGAACAGGGATGCTTGTAACTGTGGAAATGTCACTGTATGAACTTCTCATTTAAAGTGTCACCTAGTGGCTTGTTGGATGTTTTGCAACCTGAGTAAAATAATCAGTATGATCATATAAGCCATAAAAGCCAAAGGCTAATTCTTATGCACAATAATTGATAAAGCTGCATTTTATATTCTTTTGAGCTTGATAAAATTCCTTTTCTAATGTGTTTCATTTAAGCCCTAAAACTTGCACTGAACTTCTACATTCTTGGGTCAGGAATACATTATTTCAGCTTTAGTCTTTCCTATTCTGATGAGCAAAATAGCAATTAATTGCTAAAAAAGTTAATTGCCAGTGATCCAGCAGTGCAATTTTTCATGAACAAAATCATTAGACCTTGTTTATGATAATTAGTTCATCTTGCATTTCTAGGGTGGCTTCAGGCAGAGTTCTTGTGACAAAATGATGGTTGTGTATCTGAGTTTGTGGTCAGTTTAGAGCTACTGGGAAATGTGTCTTACATAACACATATGAAAAAGATTAGCAGTTGCAGAGTTGCCATCATCTGTAGTTTGAAAGGGTATTACAAAGGAGGTTAATTAATATAATATAACATGGACCAGGAAACACAAAATGAGCTCTTCCATCAATGTGAAATAATGCAGTTTACAAACTCCAGAGAGATTACTTGTATGGAAAAATGAAATACATCTTTTTAGATCTGTTGAAGTAATCCACGTTGCTGTATTTTTCAGTTTTGTTTGTTACTTTATTTTTCTGAGTGGCTATTTTTAAATTAGGTAGGAACTTTCAAAAGAACCGAGCACCTGTGTGTTAGGAAGATATGCAGGAACAGCGAAGGCTCAGCATCTCTGGAAATGACGCTTGGACATATTGGCCTGGACACTCAGAACTGGCCACCAGATTTGAAAGTTCAGTCGTGTTTTGCTTTTGGTCACTCATTATCCCAAGGGTTCCAGGCTGGAGGAGAGCTTGGGGCTGCTGATTCCCATGTTTTGCCCATCAATTCCTGAACTTTACTAGCCAAGACAGATATGCAACACTCCTTTTGTTTGTGACACCTTTGTTTTCCCTTCTGCTGCTGTCACACACCGCTATACTTACCTAGTGCTTGGGGGTGAAGCTGTTCAACCACATGATATTGCAGAGACTAAAGATGAAGAATTTTATACGAACAGCTAGTAAAAATTGTGGTGATCACTATTCTCTGTACCTCTGGGCACACATTTTTTTCTAGAAAAATATTGCCTGTTGCAACCTATTTCATTTTCAACCCAGCTAGTGAAGAAGTGAACATTAGAAGATGGGTCTTGACTTCACAGTGCCCTGGTCATTATAAGGGAGAGGAATTAGATGTCCTGGTGCAGCTAAGATACAGGTCTTCTCAGGCTAATTACATTTCCTCGGGGCTTGCAGCGCAAAGATGCAGCTGCACAATGGAGCCACTTTTGGTTAAGAAACTGCATAAAAAAGGATCAGCTCCTAGCAAAGGCTGGCAGGCAGAGAAGATGTGGGTAGAAAAGCTGTTTAGCCTCTGCCCTGTAAAGCTACACGGTGGGGAAGAAGAGATATTGAAGCAGGTAAAAGGTACCTCTAAACGAAGCTCAAAATTGTACACATCTAATTTTGCAAGATAGCTTAAAGAAAACTGTACTCTGTTTCTTAATGCCAGTATAGAATATGGGACAGGTCCCAAGGGAAGCTCAGTCCACCCGACGTCTTACGAACTTTGACTCTGTTCCTTTAAATGTAATTGTTTGTAAACACTTCAATGAAAGAAGCTTTCATCAGAGAAAAAAAGTGGCAAACTATACTGGTAAAAAATTCGCCTTGGCAAATAATATTCAAGGCGTTGATTTGAACCCTAATTCCGGTCACCATTATCATTTGCTTTGTAAATATAAGCGTTTATTCAAGCAGCCAAGCTTTCTGTTGTTGATGAAAATGGGAAAATGTGGAGCAGAGGGACCGTGTCACTTCCCTTCCTTTCTGGAAGTCTGCGGTTTCCAGCCACTCAGATAAAACTGCTCGCCTTTTCATCGATCCGAGCCTTGCACCGCCACAGCACTGCGGGAGAGCTACGTTGAAAAATAACCCCCCGCTCCAAAATGTCCCCAGTTTTGCGGGGGGGACTCTGCTCCATGACCCAGTTTAGAAACTTCAGGAGCGAACTGGGCGAATGAGCCGGGTGCCCAGGCTCCCCAAACCCCTCGTCCCCGGCAGGGTCAGCAGCTGCGGCCGCCTTGTCGCCCCGTGCGCCGATCGCACCGCCCGCAGCGCCGGGTGACACGGGAGGATGGCATCGCGATTTGCATTTTGCAGCCCCGAGTGAGCTTCCCCCTCCTTCTCTGAGCCAGATGGACACGCATTTGGTTTCTCTTTTAACCATGTTACTTTTGCGAGGAGAATAAAGGAGCAGGAGCAGCTCTTGGCCGCGGCAGCAGGAGCCAGCCCGGCTCTGCCAGAGGAAACCACATAAAAGCGGGTGTGTGTGTTTGGGGGGAGGGCGCAGCGAGGGGATGATGCCTGGAGCTTCTTGCAGTCGGAGCTGTGATTTGTGAGTGAAACATGATGAAATCACCCCCTGGACAAATCACACGAGCCTGTCAACCTCACCAGGTGGGATTACTTGTAGCTAATCGCCCGAACTCCCAGAGCAAACAGAGCCCTGCGCTCACTATAAAGAAAAGGGGACGGTGCCGCTCCGGTTTCTCGCCAGTTCTCTAGTTATGGCTCACAAGGGCTGCGGCCACTCGCACCAGGTAGGGGAGGAGAGGAGCGTGTTTGCTTTTAGAGGAGGAGTAGCCCGTCGTCCTACCAAAAAAAAAAAAAAAAAAAAGAGCGTTTCAGCTTCAGAAAGAGATGTTTTATTCATAAACCCCTTCTGGTTTGTGTTACTCTCCAACGGTGACGCTGTCAGCTGCTGCTCCAGTGATGGGAACTGCAGGGCTGGGGAGCTCGAATGTACAGAGGAACATCTCTGTCTCTTTAATCGTAATGCTCTTAGCTCCAACGTCCTGCTTTTTGCCCAGTTTGCTCACTTTGCTGTTTTACTTTTGCAGGTTATATCTTTATTTGCTTTTGCCTTTGGAGTAAATGTCTGCATGGGATTTACAACACATCGATTTAGGAGATCTGAAGAATGGGATGAGGGTCCGGTATCAGGTACAGTAACAGACATGAATTGTACATCGCAATCCCCTTGTGCTATATACTGTGGTTAGAAACCACTCTTGCTCTGAAACAGTAGTTTGCTTGTTCCTTTTCCCTCTAGGATATAGGGAAGAATAAATAACTCGCCGAGCCTGAGTCAGTTGACCTTTGGGACTCACCTATAGGTCTCCTATTTACTTAAACTTTTGCTCTGTGTGCATGTGACTACGGAAAATCTAGCTTATTTTAGGACTGAGCACTGTCAGTCTCACAGAGACCGGTCTCATCACCTCCTCCGTAGCATTTACTGTTTTGTGCTCTGCACAGTTTCCTTCTAGAGCTAAGAGGAACTCCCCGATGGGTTTAAGGGTACTGGTTTTATTTTGGTAGCTATTGAAGTGGTTTCTGGAAACTTGATTAATGCTTTCAAGAGGCACTGGTGAGAAAAGCTTTCGGGATTTCTGTGGCTCCTGAGGTCATGCTGGTTAGTGAACAGTAGACGGCAGACAGCTGACGGCGGAGAGGGCCGGGGGGAGCGGAGCAGAGCAGGTGTTAGCACAGATGTGCTGTCACCCAGTCGTCTGGTTTCCTTTCGCCTCCTACTTATTTCTTTGGAGGAAAGCAAGAACATGCCACAGGAGGGACTGTTGTTTGTGTTCTGTGGCTGTATAGGGTTTTGTGAGCTCAGGCATAGTTCAAGCGGAAAAATATATGAAATGGAAAACTGGTCTTTTTTTTTTTTCTTAAGAAAAAAAAGTAGGCTTGACTTGTGTCTCTGTTCTTTCATTTGGCAGGAGAAAGGAAGCCTGTAGTCATTGGCTTAGGGCTGGTTAATATAACTGCAGTGAAATGGTTTCATTTGCAATACCCATTTGTAATGATAGGTTGTGAATTTTAATTCTAAAATTGTTTACCAGGGCCTGAGTTTGTTGTGTTCCTGGAAACAAATCTGTGTCCCTTTCTGCCTATCTTTCACAGGAATTGGTGGTCACTGGGCAGAGGCATTTTAGGTAGCCAAAATGATAGCGGCTGTTGCTTTTGATCTATATACAACAGTAAAAAAAAAAAAAAAAATTGATTGAAAACCAAATACATTTCTATTTTTATCTTGTAGTGTGTTGACTGCAGAGCAGTTGCATAGTGTGTAATAGTGACATGAAGGATTTGCGTTTAATGTATTCCAACACCTGCCTGCCAGGTGCTTTGTTTTCACTGGTGACCATCTCGTCTTTAGGGCAGGGCTGCTGGGGCGGTTTTTACTGGAGTCCCAAACGTCTGATATCGGGGACCCATTGCAGGCCGCCAGTGTCAGCTCTGCTGAGCCAACCAGCAACGTTCAACACTGCCAGGGCTGGGGTCAGTAGTTGTTTCCAATAGCAGGAAGCTTGGCTTAGCTCAGCATTCCAGGAAAATAGGGAGAAATACAGGATCTCTTGCAAGAGGGCAAAAAATGGGGTAGCTTTGGTAGTCTACTGAGAATTTGCTTACAGGTGGGACTGGACCAGCACCTGGCATTGAAGTAGTCCAGTCCACAGTGTAACAACAGAAAAGTAAAGGAGGGTTTGTCCTTTCTGTGTTTATGCAGCTTCGTTACTTTTATTGTCATTTAAAACAAAAAAGGGTGTGATAGCAAAGAATAAAGTAGTATAATCACATCTGTCTAAAGGAGAGAGTAAAAGTACTAAAAGTACCGTGATCAAAGAACTTATTTAAGCTTTCCTAATTGCATGGCTTCATGAGAAATCCAGTGCAATCAAATATTCAGAATAAAGGATTAGTATAAGTTGTTTTTCAACTTCACTCTGCCTCTTGGCTTATTTATTTCCAAGTTTCTTCATGTTTAGAGTTAATTATTTTGGATTGACAAAACACTCTCTTTACCAACCACATTGTACAGACCAATTTGTTATTTCTGCAGAGGTATGCCGTGATTGTAAGAAAATTCAGTTTTCATCTAGCATAGAACTCTTCTATGAGTCAAACCCAACGTGTCTTTTTTCCTAATCCCTTATAAATGCATGTCAAATAACTACCATAGTGCCTAAAACCCCTATCTTGTTCTTTTTACAGTGTACAGATACATAAGCCTCTATAGATTTGAGATGTTTAATATTTGTACCCAACAAATTATTTTGTTGAAATAATTTTTTTACTTAAAATTTCTGAAAGACTTTAGAGAACCAAGGCTCCTGTTTCTTCATAACTTTGCCTATGTAACTTATTTGCTTTATGAGCTTTGTACACACCTTTGAAATCGCTTCCATGGAAAACGGCCTTAGTAGTCTCTTGAAGCGTGTTCCTTGGACATGATAGGATGATAGCTTAAATTTTGGAAGGAGAAACACTGAAGCTTTTCTGTCCCTTCTCAGTGGATTTTCAAGCATGTCATTAAAACTGGACTCATATCCTTCTTGTATTGGAACAGTCAGGATATATTTTTTACTTTATGTGATGTTTCATGGAAATTTTATTCATGGCAATAGCATTCTTCAAAAATGAAACGCAAGTTCATAATATGTATGTTATCTAGCAAAACTGGTGTTCCAGGTGTTTTCTATAGGTATTTGGTTGATCCATATAATTTCTATGTAGGATCTACAGGATCCAAAATGGCAAATTCTTGCCAGGCAGTCTCCTTCCTGTAATGACTGTGTAAGAATGTCCATATTGTGTAACCCTATGACTGAAGTACTACTGGAAGTAAATGGATTGGATTTAATTTTATTTTTAACATTGTAATCCTATAGAATCAGAGCAAGTAGTTTGATATGGCACTTTCTGAGGTAAATATAACACATTTAAAATGGAAATGTAAAAACCCCCATGCGCTGAGTTGGGAAGGCACTATTATCCTTCGTAACTTTTCTCTCTAAGCTATGATGTAAGAGACAATCCTCAAATGGTTGTTTTAGGCTTAGTTGGCAAAAAGTGCATGGAATGTGAAAAGCTTTATATATTAAACAAAGAGAGGAGGATCTTCATGTTGAGGTCCTTCTGCCTGCTGCATGGTCTGATTGCATGAGCTGTGAAATGATGCAGAAATTTTGAAAAGGTTTTTGAAATTGCATATATTTGTTCTGTACAGGGTTTCTGTTCATTTGAAAATGCTCACCAGGGACTAAGCTCCTTATGATATAGTTTCAAACTATTCTGCATGCACCAGTACCCATGTCATGGCATTGTGCACGACCTGAAAATCATGGTCTGGCTGTAAAGGCAAGGTCAAGCATGATAAACAAAGAATGATCTTAATGTATTCGGAGATCAGAGGAATTCAACCAAGTCCTTTTACATGTTGCTATATGGATAGTGTCCTACATTGACTGAGGAGGTGTGACTTGAATTTGCTAAGTAATTTGGGGTAATTCATCACATCAGTAGTAAAGCGGTTGTCAAGAGATGTAAACAAGTAACAGACAAGGTAGCTAGGCTACACCTTTCTTATGAAATGGAAATCCTCCTTGCAGTTACAGAAGATGGAGCTAAAGGGAACCTTGAACAGCTATGTAGACCTTCTCTATATCCCAAGACACAGTCAGCTATCACTGAAGTGCTCCTGACAGATCTTGGTCTAACCTGTCCTTCCAAATCTCCAAGATGAGATTTCACAGCCTGTGGGCAATTTGTTCCAGCGGTTTCCTGATAAATGAGCTGCTCTTTACAGCAGTTATGCATTCCTGGAGCTGCAGTTGACTTTGTCCTTTTATGTAATCTGCAGTCAGATTTACACCTTCTCTTTCCTAAATGCATATTGACATATGATTTTTTTTAACCTTCTGAAATGACGTCCCTCTCATCCCTTGGAAATGAAGAGGGCAATGCCAGTGTGAGGGACAGCTATTGTATGCACTAGTATGCGATACCTTTGAGGCCATAGTACTTTTGATTTGCAGCTTACTGGATCTGTGATTACATATTACCTAGCTTCCAAAAGAAAAATTGTAGAAGAGGTTGAATAACATGGAAATATATTTTAGTAACAGATTTTCAGAAGCATTTGACAAGCAGCAGCTGTCATTAAGAATAAGGAACAAGACTTTATCTATCTGAATATCTGAGTGTCAGCATGCTTTGAAACATTTTTCATGTGATTAATTGCTAACACAGCTTTTTGACCTATCTATGTGAGCAAAGAAAAGACTGATCTGTGTGTTGCCAGCATAGATACATGACCTTTAGCTCCTTAGAACTCCGGATGGCCAAAATATTGATGGCTCATTAAGAGCATGTTGCAGGGTATGTACCTAGAGGGTCTAACTTCACAGTGTGTATGATGTTACTTGCTCTGAGAATTCCTGACCTGACTGAAGGAAACACAAAAGCAGAGAGAGAGACACAGTTGTCTACTACTACATTTTCTAGAATTCATGCGCATGTGCATTGCCACTGCCATGATCCATGACTGCAGCCGTGGTAGGTTTGTTTTTCTTGCTCATTATCTTGCTGTGGGGTTGATTTGCTGCCAGATTTGCTCCCTGTAGTAGTTTATACTGGTGTCCAACCAGTGCCAGTGCCACTCCAAGGGCAGTAATGGAGCAGCAGTGCTGGGGATGGGAGCTGGTGGAACATCAGCCAGTGCAAGGTCACTTCCAAACTCTCCCTTCATCTTCTTTTCCACCCATTCTCACAGTGTTGGGATAATGCCATCTTGTTTGCTGGAGATTTCCCCTCGGTTTATGTGGAGACTAAGCTTTCAGCTATGTAAAAGATTAGGGGAAAAATATGTAAGAGAAGAACAGAGCAACTGTTTCCCAAAAATGCCATTGCATCAATCCTCTTAAAATCATACTGCTAATCATGGTGAGGTTTGCCAAAACCAAACCATGGTTTAAAAGAAGACAAACCCCAAGACAATTTCAAAGACATAATTTCAATAGGTCTCTCCAGGAACAGAAGGCATTGTGAAATTTTCCTTGGAATACCTCTGGTTTTTAAAGAATAACACACAGTTATTTTATTTCATAAAATACAATTAACCCTAGAGAGTAGCACACAATTTTCCTACTTCATATAAGCTGCTATGTAGGATTGTCTTATAGGAAAATAGATAGAATATATAAAATGCTAAGTCTTGAGGAAAAAGCAGAGAAGTACATATCAGCTTTGACAGTAAGGGCCCTTACCAATAAATAGATTATTGAAGTCTAATACTTTATTCATGGTTTTCAGACTGGCAATCCTCAGTTTAGTTTCACACATATTGATTTCTTACATAATTCTGTATTTTCTGAAGATTTTATAATTTAATACTCTGCAGAAGCCCACCAAAAAGCCTTGCTTCGCTTCTCCATTAGTTTGCAGTTTTCTTTCACACTTGACATTGATTTGGCGCCTTCCAGGATAGCAAACCAAGTTCTGCTGACTGCATGTAGATTAATTGCAGTCCTTTCCTATGCAAACTGCCCAGCCAGCCATGAAAATGTCACTTGGTTTTTCTGAAAACAAAAGCCTACTTCTGAGGAATAGCTGCAGCCTCTGGAGTGGGGCCTTGGAGATTTCAGTACTTTTCTACTAATGATTGCTTGATTGTTACAAAGGTAAAGCCAGGGCTATTTCTTTTCAGGACATTATCACAGCTTCTTCCTCCTTTCCACCTCCCTGCCTTTTTTTTTTTTTCCTTCCCCGAAAGAGCAACCTTTTTCAAGTTTGTTCTTTTTTCCTGTTTGGTTTTGTTACTTCAAGCAACCCTTCTCTCCCTGCTCCCTTCCCTTTCCCATAGCAGGCACCTGAGGTTTCACTCATCCCGAGTGGCTCAGGGCTGAGCCGCCCATCCCACCGCTGCCAGCCTAACAGATGTTGCCCTGTTTCTTGTTGCGCACAGTCCTGTCAGATTCCCCCTGGATCAGTACCTCTGGCTCCTGCAAAAACAGATGCTTTGAACTTCAAGAGGCAGAGCCTCCTGGCTGCCGCTGTGACAACCTGTGCAAGAGCTACAACAGCTGCTGCCTCGACTTTGATGAGCTGTGCTTAAAGACAGGTACGATGGGTCTCCTGTCCCACACCGCCAGGCACTGCTGATACCTGGTTCATGCCAGCGGTCAGAATCTGCCTGATAAACCAGTGTTCCCTCTTCTCCTCACCTCACCTTGCCTTGCTGGGCAGGCTCAGCTCAGCCCAGAATGCAGCCCATGTTTCCTTGGGAGGAGCAATAGGGATGGGCAGCCCTCGCTCCTCACTGCTGGGCGTCGGCTATGGTTTCCAGGGCAGAAAAAGCAGATTATTATTCATATCACATGGAAAGTAGATGTTTGATACTCAATTAAAAGCAATAATCAGTGTTCAGGCACCAGTCTGACCACCAGGTTAGAGTGAGAAGAGCAGTGGTAAAGACTGGAGATGGGTCAGTCGGTGTCAACCACCCTTTTTTTCTCCCAAGTGATAACTTCATTTTGGAGCAATTCTTGCTCACTTGTGGGCTGTGCATTGCAGTTTCTCATGAAGGTGCCTTGGAAGTGAGGAGTGGTTCAATTGATGTGGGTCCTCTTGGAGCAAGCTGGAGGTGACAGGCTGGGCTTGTTACCCTTGCCCCAGACTCTGATTTCCAGATGCCAAAATGCTTATAACACACAGGTGAAAACGTTTGACTTCAGTTCATTGAACCCTGGGGAATGGAAATACAGAACTGGGTTCATTTTCTTTTTTTTTTTTTTCATGAGTCATAGGCAAGGAAAACTTCAAAGCCGGCCATGAGTTATGTTTCGCTTCTTAGCATAGTGCATTTAAATTATTAGTTGTACCCATCTCCTTGAATGTTTGCACAGTGGTCAGAGTTGACACAGGTGCCTTCTACTTTTGCCATTAAACATTTTCTTGATTTATCAAAGAATCACACTTACTAAGCAGCCAATAGAGAAGTCTAGTGGTTAAAAATATCATTACCCATGGATGTGCCATGCTTGAGAGTCCTGACTTCTCCAGTTCTATTTGAAGTGATATCATTTTAATAACTTGGTACCAAAAAATGTTGAGCTAATCCAGTATGAAAAACTACTTTGATTCTCCACCAAAAGCTTCTTCATTTTAGGCTGATGCTGGTTTGTTCCTGATGTAAATGACTGTAGAATGAGATGTTCTTCTTGGAGACTTTCAGCACAATAGAAGATGTTTGCTACCAAAGGGCAGATTTTCAGTTCCTCAGCCTCCTACACGCAATGCACCATGTCTACATATGTGTATGGACACCTGCATAGCCCTTGGGACTGTTGTGTGAATTGTCATATGTTCCCATTGGCATTTATTAAGGCAACTATCACATGTACAATATGTAAAAATTACATATTTATAGAAAAAAGCCCCAAATGAGAAAGGAGAAAAGCGGTTAAAAGGTATTGATCTGATCTGATGTGTTTTTACTGGGTGCATGTTCTCTTAGGTGGTTTTTAAAGTTCCTAGTTGGCTGTGCCAAGATGTGGAAAACCATATGCTTACATCATTAGGCCCTATTCTAAACTACAGCAGTGTAGTGCCCCTGAGAGAGCACCCTCATTTAGTTAGGCCCTTAGATCCTAATTTCATTCACAAGATGAGAAGAGCTGGAGTGTTCTAAGGCAGCCGTGCCATGCTCTTCTGTGAAGAACAGCTCCTGTTCTTGTAACTTTGCAGTTGGTGCTGAATCTCACCCTGTGGGTGAGGAACTGGTGGGAGTAAAGCATCAATTTGCATCCACATAGTCTCTTTTCACCTCTCTCTTATTTCCTACAGATTGAATTTGAGGACTTAAGTAGCTGGGAGATGAAGAATGGATTACCTAAGAAACACCAGAATTCTTAGTTTGTGCTTCAGGCTCCACTATTTCTCTGTCAAGATCCTTTCTTGTCTCCTCCTTTCCACTTCTTCTGGCATTGAGGTTGTACAAAGCCTGGAGTACAACACCTGAGGGTAGCAGAAGCACTTGTGTGTGTGGGTGGGTGGAGGAGCCCTCCTGCACTTGCGGGACACAAGAGTCCTTTTGTTTCTGGTTGACATGCCTACTTCAGAGGTCTTGAAATCACTAAAACGGGACCATAAACTCCACATCCAACTTTAACGACTAGAGTGTTCTCATTATGGCTTGAGTGATTACTTTTTGTTTTGATTATAATCTCTCATTCTTGCTTACCTTGTGCATATTTTAGCTCGAGGCTGGGAATGTACCAAAGATCGCTGTGGAGAAACCAGGAATGATGACAATGCTTGTCACTGCTCTGAAGACTGCTTAAGTAGAGGAGATTGTTGCACTAATTACCAAGTCGTTTGCAAAGGTACGGCTTTGGTCTTTCTACCTCTTATCTTTCCAAACCTGATAGAAGGCAGCCCTGTGGGTAAAGAGTTTTCTTCTACAGGAGGAACCCTCTCCTTGGTTTGCTCTAATTTTTCAGAGGAGGGGGGAAGAATGAGGAATAGCATGTGTAATTTTTGGGGCACTAGCAGAAGTGAATACCTCTAATTTTTTGATGGCAGAAGGATATTGTCTTTGCCTGTAGAGATACTGATAGAAAGAGAAGAGGCGTAGGTGGATAAAGAAGAGTTTAAAGTGAAATACAAAAGTGTTCAGATGCATTTGTCTGCATCCCAGGAAAAGCAGGGAAATCTGATGGTCTCAGAATGGAGCATTCCAAGATATGTTATCTCTGCCTCAAAGACCTGTCCCCACCCCCACCACAGAAGCTGCTGTTCAAACTACTTGGCCTAACATCTGTAGGCTTTGTTTCTCATGGGAGGAGTAGTGAGAATACAAGGGCTGTATGTAATTTGCAGACTGGTGGCATGGGCTTCCGACGACCATGTCACCTTCTAGGCACACCATGGCTGCTATACAGCTGGCACTGGTTGGTGGGTGGATGAGCTGTGAAGGATGAATTTTCATCTTCTGTCTTGATCTTTTGGAGTATGTCCTGCCTTCTGTAATGTCTCCCATTCAGAGAAAGTCTTCTGATGCTTGATAATGAACTCTACTCTCACTTTTGTATCTTGGCTAGTTCTTTTTTTTTCATTTATTAACTTTACTGGTTGGAACGGTTAGAGTTTGAAATTTTTTCTTCCACACCGTTTTGGCCAACTGCAAATGGTCAGAAAATTATGATAGTCCAGATCTATACACTGAAAATGGGCATTTCTTCTTCATCTGAGTTGTCCTGTTAGGAATCTAAATAAAATATGTATCTTCCAGCAGGTCCCCATAGATTATGTTCTTTCCCTTCCCAAAGAAACCCAAGGCTGAGACCACTTAAATACTGGTATAGCTTTGTTACTGCCTTTTTTTGTGAGCTTCCTCTTGCAAGGGTCAAGATAGAGGAATTTACACATCTACGTAATCTTCGTTTAATTGGCTAATAACCAATTATCTCAATGACCCTGGCACTCTGACAGGAGTAAGCCTTATGTGAGAACAGTGTTTCCTCTTTATTCGTGCATTTGCCTAACTGAGGATTGTGCGTGTGTTTAGTTTTGTGTTGTGTTTTGTTTTGTTTTCTTGGAAATTGTCCCTCCACCTCCTGTCATGGTCAGCTGGAATTACTGCAGTACATGTTTCCTGCAGATCTTTTCTATGGTGCTTTTTGTTTTGTTCTTTTAATTGAACTGCAGTTCCTTTAATAGTGCCAGGTTCAGGAAGTGAGCCTCATTAGCTAATAATTTGTTTTTCAATTGACCTGTGAAACTGCAAGTCATAAGCCACTCTATAGTCAGCATTCAGCAGTGAAAACCTTAGGAAAATAGTTGATTACATAAAGTAATTTTAACTAATCTGGCTCTGAAAGAGTATTAATGCTTTTTTTAGCTATGTTTGAATTTCACCTGATCCATGAGCTGATCAGCTCTCTAAACAAGCTGGAAACTATTTAGGGTTGTTTTTCTTTCCTGGAATGAATTTTGTTTTGTGTCTTTAGCCAGCTGAATCGGCTCATGGAGACAGCAGAGCTGGAGGGGAAGAGGGTGGGAATTCACAGCCAGAAGCAGCACTACCACTGTGCCTAAAGCATTACTACTGTGTCCTGTGGTCAAAAGGATACTTTAAATTCTAGTTTTAAGAACTAGTCCTAGGAGTGCAGGTTTGGATGTTCTTGTTGAATAGAATATAACCAGATAATTTGTTCAGCGTTGTGAAAAGACCTGTTCATTACTCATGGGAAGTAAGGCAAGACAGTCTGTTAAATGGAACTAGACTTTCTTTTTTTGACACTTTCTGTGAAGCCTATAAATATGTCCACAGATTTTTTTTGTTGTTGAAACTCCCATGTGACTTTTCTGGTAGGAGAAACCCACTGGGTGGATGATGACTGTGAAGAGATAAAGGCTCCTGAGTGTCCAGCAGGGTAAGTGTTCTACACACAACTGCAAAGTGGAACAAGGCCAATGGTCTGTGTCAGTAGGATAGTCTGGAGGAGATAGGAGCCCCTACTCCTCCTGGTGACAGTGACAGCTGCTTACCCCCACAGCAGATGACTAACGTTAAAAGCTCAGGTGTGTCCATCCAGGACACATCTCTGCCTGCTTAGTGTCAACTCTCAGTAGCACTAGGAAAAAAACATGTAATGAAATAACCTGAAATACTGTCATCTTTAGTATGTGAGAATGAGCTCTGATTCTCACAGCACACTCAAAATGCCACATGCTTTGTTTGTGGAGAGAGAAGGCCAGCTGCCATGAGACGTGGTTTTTAACTACAGATTGTATGCTAGGCTGGGTACTCATGCATACTTATTTTACTTAGTCATCTACTTCTGTAAGGACTTGACTTTTTGGGCTCTATGCTTTTAGCTACTCAGGGAAGAAGTCTTCTATAGACATACAGCATATGCAGTAACTGTACTTTAGATTCTTTGGAGTCTCAGTGAGCAAGTGGAAATAAAAAAAAATTAAATTGAAATTTTGCTTTTCACACCTGCTGCCTTTGCTTTTAGCTTTGTTCGGCCTCCTTTGATTATCTTCTCTGTTGATGGCTTCCGCGCATCATATATGAAGAAAGGGAACAAGGTCATGCCCAATATTGAAAAACTGAGTGAGTATATCTCTCTTCTTACAATAAACAAAAGACAATCTCTTGCAGCCCTCTTGTTTTCAATGTTGATTGAGTAACAGAAGTCAGCGTATATGTGTTGACCCTCACGTTTGTGTAGCTGTCTGAGGACCTGTGGCCAAAGCCGATTGTGAAACTGTGGCTTTAGTATATTTGTCCCTTAAAATTCCCCTGTGTTTTCTCATGTTGTTTTCCTTAGCAAGATACTTCCAATGACTCTGAAAGGAGGCTAGCTCAGAAAGAACACACTCTGTGGAAATGTAGCTGGTTCTGTAGTACTCTGGCTGCATTATTTCAGTTATTTTCTGTGAAGTACAAAGAGTGCACAAGTGGATTTACTACTGTCTTACAGGAAGGCCTACCAATGTTAAGCAGCAGAATGTTCATTTAAATCAGTTAAAATTTAACCAATTTCTTCTGAGAGCTTCACTTTCTAATGTTTGCTTTCCCTATTGATTTTTTTCAGGATCTTGCGGAACACATTCTCCTTACATGAGACCTGTCTATCCTACAAAAACCTTCCCCAACTTGTATACTCTTGCGACAGTAAGTCCCTGAGAGGGACTTTTTGATGATAAAATGTTGCATTGCAGTAGAAATGTGAGGGTTGTGGGAAGCAAGGGGTTTTTTTTGTTTGTTTGTTTTTGTTGTTGTTGTTGTTGTTTGTTTTTTTTTGTTGTTGTTGTTCTTGTGTTGTGTTTTTTGTTTTTTTTTTTTCTTTTTGGCCTGCAGTTATGTCAAGAATTTTCTTCAGTATTTTGAAGTCCTGAGATAAAGTGTATCTCACCACTATACACTGTGTTGTAGCTTTCCTGTGCTCTTCTTATGCCTGCTTTTGCAGCTATTTGTACTACTGTGTAATTACAGGTGCCAGCTTTTCTAGGGGGAAAATAATACACCTGAAATCCTGCTCAGAACACAACCAACAGTTGTTCCTTCAATGGAGTAACTGTCTCCACTCTGGGATGCAAACGCTCCTGGGTGACAGTGGCAGTGCTCTCAATGCTGGGCCAAGGGACTTCCTACCTGCAGCTGCATTTTTTTTTCCTCCTCCTTTTTTTTTGATTCCTGCTGTCTCTGAACACATGTTAAATGGGAGGAAAAAGGAAGAGACAGATAAACAAAGGGTGGGAGAAACCTGGGCGAAAGGGATAATACTAGAAATCTCTTACATTGACTTTGCTGCTGGACAAATTGTGATATAAAGCCATAGCTTTGGGTGACTTGCCTCAGTTTTTTTTCCTTGGAAATAACTTATCTCACAAAGGCTCTGGTGAAGATAAAACGCTATAAAATGGAAGCGCTGAGTGTTACTCTTGCAACCAGAGAATGAATTACTGTTTCCAGAAAGGGAATTCATGAAGAGGAACTGAAAGTTCAAATCAATCTTCTTTTCATAAACTTTTGCTTACTTTAGATGACCTCAAACTAACTTTTAAGCAGTGAGAAAGTACTTCAAAGTATCGAGTAAGAGGAGTTTTTGTGCTTTTTAGCATAATTCAATCATCTCCTACTGCTTTCATTACTACAGCCAGTTTTAAATGTGCTTATCTTAAAAATACAGCCTTTTCTGGTGTGCAGTTGCAAAGATACCTGTTTTAAAACCATTTGGTGGTATTTACAGATAGCTGTGAAGAGCTGGATTTGTGTGCATTAGAGTTTTACTAATTAATCTACTTTTGCACAAAGGGACTCTATCCTGAATCACATGGAATCGTTGGCAATTCGATGTATGACCCAGTGTTTGATGCCAGCTTCAGTCTTCGAGGGCGAGAGAAATTCAATCACAGATGGTGGGGAGGTCAACCAGTAAGTTTCAGATTCCCTTCTCTTTATTCCCTCCTCCCACTCCTCCCCTCCCTCTGTTCTGTGGAACATAGCCAATAATAATTTAAAAAATACATCTGTGAACAATTTGTACCTAATCTTCCCCCCTGGCTAGCCCTGTCTATCAATTTAATGTAACATTTTGAGTTGGCTTTTGCTTTTCAGAATAATAAAGCCATTGATTATGGAAAGGTGCTTGCATTGATAAGTATAAATTAGATGTGGCTAGGAAAAAAAACCTCACTTTAGGCAACAGTTTAACATAAATTACTGTATTTTCGTCATCGTAGCATAATGTTTCCTTTTCATTATGGGTTTCCCAGGTTTTCATCCTAGTAATGTTCTTGTGGCAGTTTGAGTATTAATGTTCCGTCAGAGTAGCATGGAACATAATTATTATTTGCTAAGCCCACAAGCAATCGCTGTTACCTGACTTGCTGCAGAGGCTGGAGAACTTTGTGAATTCATTTCTGCTTTGAGCACAGCAGCTGTGGCTGAACTAGGTCTTTTCTCTAAGGCTGGTGTGGGACTTGTGTTCTCTAGCTCAGAGTCTTTATTCTAGGCAAAGAAATGGCCTCCTTCAAAGTATTCTGCATTACTCCAGCTAAGAAAGTCCTTTTGCTTCTGCTGCACTTTCCCCCATTAGTGCACCTTGTGGTGGTTTGCTTTGCCAACAGAAGCAGGTTTAAACTAAACTAGTAAGTTTTATGTGCAAGCAGCCAAGATGCATGCACGTTTCATTGCGCCGATTGCTTAGGGAACTATAGTTTAAAAGCTCCCTGGCTGGTTATCCCCACGAAAGAGTGAGGTGGGGAAATCGGAAGGGATTTGGGAACACCGTAATTTATCATTGCTGTTTGCTAAAGTGATCAGTGTCATCCCCCAAGTCTCTTAAGACAGAAATATCCCAAGAGACTAAAAGAAGTAACTCAGATGGTTTCAGGCTTAGCAAGTGTGCATGTGTTATTTGTCTGCATGTGGTTTTAGTCTGCAACAAAAGTGAGACAAGACAACTTAGAGCTTCAGGCAGATGTGTGACAAGCAGATGTGTCCAACTGCAGCTGAACCAGAATGAGGTATTGGTGCTCTTGTAAAATTTGTCATCATAACAGTGAATGTAGTCACTCCCTTGCCCAGCTATGATCCGGGTTAGCTTTTAGCCTGGGTTGTGTGGAAAGGACAGGGTGACGAATGTGCCCAGCTGTTGTCCTCCTAGATATGAGCGAAGAAGCAGGATCAGACCTAGGAGGAGTGAAAGGGTAGCATCTTCATCTCAGCTACAACCAGAGCCACCCAGCTAAGAGCCCTGCCTGCTGCCGTCAGGCATCCAGCGCACGGACAATGTTGTGTCTCAACTGCTGTGTGACAACTTGTTAAGCAGCTGTACTTTGATTATGCATTGCAAATGTAATTGTGCATCTTACCTTAACCGTTATTGGGTAGGAGTTAGTGGGGAACTAATAATTTGGGACTGTACAAATGTCTCTATTTTTAAACTACGATATTTTTAAAGTACAATATGAGTCTATAAATACTTCATCACCTGCTGTGTTGAGTAGGGAATACTGGTAATTCCCACACCATCCATTAGAAACACTCATGCTGCTCCAGAGAATAAGAAGTTTTTTCTGGATTCTAAATAAGAGTCAAGAAAAACGTCAGCTGAGAAGAGTTCAAGATAGTTACACAACAGTAGATGACTATATACTGGATGAAATCCTCAGAGGACAGGGGGGAGTGTTGCATACAAAAGTAAGGATGATTAAAATAAAGCAGCTGATCTGAAGAAGTGTTAAAAAGGAAAAACACACAAATAATGTAATAAACTGGAAATGCCTTTGAAGAACTCAAAACAAATGTATAGAGGAAAGGCTGTAACTCAATCTCCACACATTTGATATGTGGGAAACCTCGAAGCTGGGCCAACCTGAAAAGTGGCCATAGTAGCTGGGTAAGGAGGCTGTAGATCTCTTGCAGAAATATGATATAAACGATACTTTCTCTGCATGTGGAGGAATTGCACATTTGATAAGATAATTGCAGATCTCGATAAAAGAAAAAAATTACCTCAATCCATATATGGATTAGATACAGTACCTTTCAACTCCTTTTTATAATTTTCTCTATAATCACATTGACATACACTGCCAAATATAGCTGGGTATTGAAAGACAAGACAGAATTAAGGCAACAAGGAGGGAAATCTGGTCTGCTTATCACAGAAATCTTATCTGTCATACCAGATATTAATCTGGTTTCTTTTTTAGATCTTGGGTCTCAAACTGGAGTACTCAAACAACTTTGGAGTGGTACTTCATTTGCACAGAATTGAGCATTATTATGTTTCTGCCCAGGAAGGCAGAAAAAGGGTCTTGGACCCTCAGTCTCATATTATGGCTAAAACTGCCTAGAAGAGTGTTATTTAATGTTGGTAATTTCTGAAATTCTTCCTTTCTGCTGGAAACTGTTGTATATGGCTTTGATAAAATGTGGGGGTTTTGGTGTTTTTTTTCTTTTTTAATTACTTGTTCTAAGACTCAGCATCTTGCTGGGAAACAGCCAGATTAGCATGGACTTCAGTGGGATTTGGCAGACGAGTAGCTGAATGTTTCTGCACCAGGAATTATGAGAAACTAATTTTAAGAGCATTAGGAAAAGGAGAAGGGGGGTGGAGAAGGTAGCTTGGAAGTGTTTTGAGGAGCTCTAGCTGGTTGTGGGACTTTGTGAAACCCAGTCATCTGATCTAGTGTACAACTTTGATTTATTATATAAGCTTTAAACCACCTTGTTTTCAAAACAAGAGTGTTTGATAGGAAACAGGCACAAAACCACTCCTCCTGTTACTACAGTATCACACAGAAATGGTGAGTGTCAGGGCCCATATTCCCAAGGGGAAAACTGAGTTTACTGCTCATTTTTCATGACACTAAGACTCTTTTTTCATCCCAAGTAACCTTAAGCACTATATTAGGCCCCAACTGCCTTTGGCTTCTCTTAAGCTGTAGTTTTCCATGTCTTGATTTGATGTAGTGAGCTGAAGCTTACACTACACAAAATACATTGCTTTTTTTTTTTTAGTGATCTTTGTGATCTTTAGAAATAATCCATTGGCCTCCTTAAGGTCAGAAGATGACAGGTATAAAACTGTCGGTTTGTGGTTAATGGGAACAGAGAGGTTCCTTCAGAATGTAACCCAGCTTGGATCTGAGTTTGGCTCCGAAGACACCCCTCTCTTCAGAAATTAAAGTATTAAATGTTATTTAAGGCACGTTGCATGAAGCTTTATTATCACTGTCAACCTTTTAAAGTGAATACAACCTTCAATAAAGTTGTTGAGTTGTTGAGGTAATCCTTAAAAAAGACCATGACACGACATTCCTAGGTAAGTGACAGCATGTTGAGAAGCTGTCTTCACAGTCTGCAAGGTATGCCCGTAGACACTGATTGCTACACATCTTAACTGGATATTCCTTATTTTATATAGATTTCATGTTCTATATCTATCTTTTAGAAAAAAAAAATCTTGCTTTCCTGTTTATTGGAATTTTATTGGTTTTTGACTAATGATTACAGAAAGAACTTCTTATTTTCATGTTCTGGCTTAGTCAGCCTGAACGTTGATTGGGATAGTTATGTCTGAGGAGCCCATGCTCTGCAGAAAGCTGTCATCTGCCTTTTTGTCCTGAACGCGTTTTGCAATCACTTTGTCAATTGGTTGGGTCAGCAGGAGGAGACATGTCTATAATTGTCTAAGTATTTATTTTTGTCTAGCTTGAGCCATGAACAGGCAACAGGGCTTGTTGAGTCTGTCTAATTATTTAATAGGCTTCCTGTACCAAAATCTTCTGTCTAGGCAAGAAGGCAATGCTTAGTTTTCAAAACTGAGCTTGCTTTTGTTCTGAGTAAGGAGTGTGGAAGTGGCTACTCTACGTTTTACCTTGTTGACAGCACAAATTGCAAATGGTGCAGGAGTGTAACATTTGGCACCACCCTTGTAGCAATTCTGCATGTTTGCACCAATGTTGTACGTGTTTCTTTACCTGGGAAATGCTGTAGTTTCCCCCTTCCCACCTTTACCTGGACGTGGAAGGGATTTCCCATTTGTGCATTCCCAGCTCTCTGACACAGCGGGTGTACGTGCTTCCTCCGCTCCTGGCATGAATCTCCGTCCCTGGTTGGCGAGCACAAGCATGTTTGCACAACTCAGCCCAAGGGCTGGACTTCAGAGCCATCCCTCCCATCAGCCCTGACCCGAGATGAGCTGCTGCCGGTCCTTCCATAGTGCAACAAATATGGGGCAGCTTTGGGAAGTTGTGGGCTCTTATTTATTCATGGAAGATTAGAAGTAGAGAGGTGCCCTGCTTTCTGTGCGGGTTATCGAAGATGATTCAACAGGTATCTTGAATAACTTCATGTGTAGTGTCTGTGTGCAAATGCATCTGGTGGTAAGAAGGGAGAATTCGGGATTTCCATGTTCCGTATGGCATTGCCACCTGCCTATTTCTATCAATAAATAAAGGAGAAGAATTGTAGTCAGTCAATGCAGATGATATAAAAATGACAGTAATTCAACTTACAGGATATGTTTCATATACATCTAGAAAAGCATGTGTATTATTACTTGGGATGTTTGCCAGTGTACTAGGGTTGAATCTGTGGGCCCATAATTTAACAGGTCTTTCTGCATTGGAAAAGTTAGATATTTGCTAATTCCTTTGTTGTGGTATGAAGACAGAGTAGTTAATATTTATTCTCCTTTTCTCTGCTTAAGCAAATGAATTCGAAAACATGGCCTTTATATAACTTGCAATGCAATGAGGCTTGTCCCATACGCAAACCAGGGGTGTACATCTGACAGAGTTTAACAGTTGACTATAAAATTCTAACACATTAACAGTTAAAACCAACATATTTACATATGACAAATAAATTACATAAGCTCACAAATGGTACTGACCTTTCAGCACCTAACACAGCAAACTTGATAAGTGACCTGAACAGATGTGACCAGTCATAGAGTGTATACAGCACATTGCATTTACTTGCTCAGTACTGGAACATCTAGGATTAATTAACTTTAAGGCTATGACTCAAGCCAACGGAGAGGAAATAGAATAACTCTTGTTCCCTTCTTGATTTTGGTTGTTTTGAGAAGACAAGGTTGAGAGGGCATCAGCTAACTTTTTTTTTCCCTATTCTACATTGGCTGACAGCACAGATCCATGTTAGCCTGCAAGAAGTATGACTTGTAGTTTGAGTTGGAAAACAACGAATTTAAAGACAGTGAGAGATGTTCACTGGTGATTAGACTGCAGTAACAGTTTGCCATGCTTTTCTGCTACAGTTGCTGTCCTATAGCTGATGGTAGTAAGGAAGCTTAGGTTCTCCTGTCAGCTTCTCCAGTCTATTATCTAATTTTATCTAGCCTGTAAAGGGTCTGGCTAACCAAGGACACTTCTAGTAGAGATTGCTACCACTAGATTCATCAGCAGTCACAATTCTAAAACACACTGGAAATTTGATTTAAAGCTTGTTTAATGCAGATAGAAATTCTTCTACCTAGATGACTGCTGCTTCTCTGCATGCTTAAAGATGACTTTGCAAGTGTATCGTTATGAGTAGCAGCTTAAGGTATGATGTTAAATAGTGTTGAATGTTCTTTTTTTCATTTGAAATAAACCAAAGGTGTGACTTTTTTTTTTTTCTAAAAAAAAAAAACTAAAAGGAGAAGGGAAGGTCCAGTAGTATTTTGTTGTAACCTTGAGCTGAACCAAGAGCTACCTGGAAAACTCAGGATGGAGTCATTCAGACTCACTTCTCAGATGTTGTTCGGAGTTCGACTTCAGCGGATCACTGTCTTTGCTGTTGAGCTTATTTCGAGTGCAGCAGACACAGGTCCTTATCCAAACACTGATGCCAATGCACATGACTGGGGAGCAGGGAGGGTGCAGTTTTTCCCTTTCTGAAGCCAGCCTGGGTGCCTCTGAATTTCTCCCCTTTACTGCTCACTTGGGAGTGCACAATTAGGAAGGATCTCCACTTGCATTACTCCTGGTTCAGAAAGCGGTTCACACTGTTTTCATATGGCACTCATGAAGCACACTTTATGCTTGTCAGGAATGAAAAAATAGCTGCCACCTTCTTGCAGGCATGCTGGGTACCTTGGCAATGAACATAGGGCCTAATTATTCATCTGTCAAGATGACTGCAGTTTTACTTGATTGGCCTTTTGGCACATGCTTAAAAACACTGCCTAAATAGAGTCACGGGTGATTTCAGCAGTGCTAAGTCAGGAGCAGCACAGAACTGGGCTGATTCGGCCAAAAAGGCAGGCAGGACCACTTGGACTTGTGCAAACCAAAGCACTAGAAAATCGAGCTAGAGTAACAGATGCTAAAATCCAAATACTGAATTCCCTGGACTTAGTTTATTGGTACCTTCCCAAAGATAGCTGCAAAATCATTTAAACCTTGCAGGAACACAAACATTTTCAAAGCAAAAATAAATCGGCTGCAGCTCTGCAGGGACAATGGTTTTCCAAGTACAGCAAGACTGAAAAGCGTAACAGACGTGGAGCTGACACTCCTCATGCTAAATTTGTATTTGACCTCTTTTCTCCGCCTGATGGGGTTCTAGGAATAAATCTGCAATGCCAAGAATAACATAATTGCTTTAATTGTGGGCCCCTTATCACCTGGGAAGCCCATGATACACTAATGAACATGGAGTAGCTCCTGCTCTAGTTAGGTAGAGAGTCCAGGCTAAAGTTATGTATCCTGTGCTGATTTATATGATACAAACAAGCTTGTGGATGCATACTTGCATTGCACTCACACCTCTGACTGCAGTGTATGGGCTAAAACAAAAAGAAGGGAGATTCAGGCTAGGCATGAGGAAGACATTTTTCACAATGAGGGTGGTGAAACAGTGAACAAGTTTGCCCAAGAGGTGGTAGATACCTCGTCCCTGGAGACATCCCAGGCCAGGCTGGACAGGGCTCTGAGCCACCTGATCTGGTTGCAGGTGTCCCTGCTCATGGCAGGGGCTTGGACTGGATGAGCTTTGAATTTCCCTTCTGACCCAAACTGTTCCATGATCAGTGGGTTGTAGGCACACTTCCTCATCTCTCCTGTTCACCTGCATCCTTCTGACCTGTCAGGGCCAGTATTATGCAACCGTTTCAAAACAATATCCCTGTTATTCAATGATTCAAAACCAAATTCCAATATAAATTCAAAGCAATTTTTATATTTTGGGGGGGAGGAGGATATTTTGCAGCCACATCATGTTATGGTCATTGTCACCATGCAAACCCCAGTGCTGTTGGAAATCTGGGGCTGCAGAGGCTGTGGGATATGGCTGGGGGACTCCCCATTTGGTGGCAACTTGAGCATAGATTTATGTGAATCAACCCTGAAATCAGACTTTTGAGGAGAAACACCTGAAAGCAGAGAAGGATGGGCTGCAAGCCTGCGGCCATTCTGCTCCTTCTCTTCCTGCATTTATTTAGTAAACCACCATTTCTGTAGAGTTACTACAGATATATTATTCTCTGGAAAAGATGATACATTACCAAAAAGTCAGAATGCAATGAAAACAAAAGATCTTTTATAGCCATGATTTCAATTTAACTGTATTGAGTCCAGTAAGATTTGGAAGAATAAAAGATGAGAGATAACGAGTATGTCCAGAGTTCTGGAAAGGAAAAGATGACCAGTTTTCCCATAAATAAGATAACAACATCCAAATTTAATTGCTGTTAAATATAGTCTCGGACTGTGCCAAATTTATTTCAATTTAGACTGATGCATTGATAATTCAGGCACAGTATTTGAATAATACATTCCCAGATGACAGTTTATAAGTGCCTGTTGAACAAGGTAGAGGGGTCTTAGAAGTATTTTCAGAAAGTTGATTGAAAGTAAACCAAAGATTTTGTAATTATTAAACAATGGAACTATGTTTTGGCCTAATTTTCTCATGAAACAGATAAATTGCAGTATGCATAAATAATGGGAAGAAATAATCTAGTCGTATACATAATGCTGGCCTTTAAGACATTACCTTTTTCAAAAGAAGTTTTGATATAATTTGGATAGTTCCTTGCAAGAGAAATTTAGTTCTGTAGAGCTACAAAGTGATATTGTTTGCTTTCCTTGCTTGTGGACCCTTCTGACATTTGGTCATTTTCATTCCCCTGTCTTGTATAGATATTCATAGAATAGAAGAGATAAAGAGGAGAGAGAAGGGAGAGAAAGAGAGGGAAAGGTAACATAGAAAATGAGGAGTACAGTATGGCTTTCACTAGAGAAGGATCAAGCAAACCAAGTATACTCTTGCTTGAAAAGGAATAAATAGAGGGGAATATCATGAATGTGGTATAGAAGTGGGAAGAGAAAGGATTAATAACCTGTTTAGTATCAGAACAGTACCATAACCCAGTGAAACTGTCAGGTTTAAACCAAACCAAAATAAAAATACGCTTGTGCAGTGTGTGACTACATTGTAGAACTTTCTGCTATAAACTGATTTATAGCCAGAAAAGTATATTGGATTTAAAGGATTGAAAAAAATGATTTGAGAAATTCGTGGGGATTGATTCCATCATTTCCATCAGTCACCACTTCAGGTGAGCTGAAAAAGTTCTTAAACATCTATGGAAGAAGGGGTCTCACCCTACTTCCTTGAGATCCCTGCTCACTCATCTGCGTTCTTGTTTTAGAACTCTTTCCTAATGCATTTTTTTGTTGATGGCTGCCGATGGTAGAATATGGGGAAAAAAAGACATTTATTCACATGCTGGTTAGTGTCAAGCCATGTTCTTACCCTACTGAGTATCCTCCAAAACTTGAATGCTAAAAGGCTCAGGTGAGTAATGGCTGGTTTTTTAAAATTAAACGGAATACTGGAGAAATTCCTCACCATAAACCTTAATGCTTTACATTAAACGCGACACTGGGATTTAGGGGTGAAAGTCTACAGGGCAGGACCTCACCCACTGCTACAGAATTTACATAGGTTTGTCACTCCATGGGTTTGAATTAGGGATACAGGCTGAAAACTGCAGTTTTTATTTCTAGGCTCTGGGTAGAAGAATGTGTCTTGATAACAGTTTCTTTTGATTTTTGAGGGTCATTAAAGATCTGAACACATTCTAATCTTCTTATATTTTTCTCATTAGATTTGGATTACTGCAGCCAAGCAAGGGGTGAAAGCTGGCACGTTCTTCTGGTCTGTGTAAGTGCCCTTTCTTTTCTGGAGATTTGTAACTAATATTTCAGAATTAATTTGATGCAAGTGTTTATTAAGCCATTTTCCTTACTTGAAGCAGTCAGTAACTTGGAGACCATACCTGTAACCCTCCTTTATTTCACTTGTGCAATGTTTCTGATAACTAAAGCTGATGCTACAGGTTGCTTCTTTAAGTTTGTACACTGATTTTTAGCATTGTCTGAAGATTGTCTGTGATTATGTGAAAAATTATTTAATTTCATGGTGTGTAGTTTTGCCTCCTTAGTATTGCTAGCAATGTTTCCCAATCCTCTGAGTGTTTGTGGAAGACTCTTTTATTGTGCTCTTATGTCATCTGACATCAACAGCATAATTGACTCAAAAACCTGACTCAATTCATTTTACAATCCAGTCTGACCTTTGAATTGATATCCAGTTTCTCTTTCCTAAAAGACAGCCTTGAGGATACTTGCTGTTCATTCTTTTATTTAATGGTTCCAAATTATTTTCCCTTGTCTCAACTAAGATGTATCTTCCTAACCAAAAATGAATTAATTTTTATAATTTCTGAGTTCTGAAGAATTCATGAGGATCAATCTCTCCATTCCATTTTAGTGACAGAACAGCAGGATCAAATAAAGTGGGCAAACTGTCAAGGTTGAAGTACTAAGGGGGTTTGCCTATTTTTTGTGATTCCTTTAGGAATAATACTCTTTGCTACTCCAAACATCATCATTCATATGACAAATCCAATGCTATATATGTCACGTGAATGGAAATATAAGGGAGTAAGACAGAAACTTTATATATGGAAGAAATAAATATACCTTAAAACTGTATTATTTAATTTGGGACACAGAATATTTTTGGGAGAATTTTCAGTCAAACTCCTTTAGGAAAACAGAACTGTTGAAAACATCTTAGTCACAAATGACTTAATTAAAATAATGTTGTTTTTTTTTTTTTTTATATTGCACAACTAATAGAAATTTCAAAACTGGGCAATACCCAAGATTATTTTTCTGCTTTATGATATTGCCTTGTTTGTAACTTTTAGCAAGTTCCCTGTGTAGTTGGAGACTGAACACCACTGTTGTACAAGGTATTAAAAGCTAACTTGTTTCAAAATGGCTGTTGGCATCTCTGTTTATCAGATGTTTCCAAATAATGCTGAATTCAATTCAGCATGGTGAATCCAAGATGGTTGTGTTTGATTCCTGTCTTGGGATTCTGCTATTGATCTAGTGGAATCTGGACTGACTTTGCTTTTGTATTAAAATAACTGCGTGGTCTCTGGCCTGCCAAGCTTTCCTGAGATGAGATATCTGGAACTTTAACCACTGTTTGTAAGGTTAGTCACTCTCATAGCAAGAACTTGGCCTCAGCTGAGTAAGAAGTTTCAGGATACAAGCGGCAAAATTATTCTGTACTGCAGAGGGAGAAACTGTCAAAGCTGTGCGAGTCACTGTGTGATGGCCTGGTGCTTCAGATTGCTCCGTTTTGATTTACACCAGCCCAGCCCTCAGTTCAGTTACTATTAATTCAACGGGAACTTTTCCATTGTCTTCAAGATGACCAGAGCAGGATGGTTGTTTAAACCTGTACTGATGTGAGCAATTTAATGGTTTATACTCGTGCCAGCCAACCAATGGCAATGCCGTTGTGCATGAGGAATGTTCATCTGGGTTAAAGCGATGAGAATGGATCTTTATTCACTCATATTCTGAGCAGTTAGATTTACTGTCTTGAGCTCTGACTCCAGTTAAAAAATTTTAATAACCTTTTTCTTGTTGTTTTTGAACATGTGGACATCCAGGCGATCTTAAATGCCTCTGTTTGCAAAATAAGAATCAGTATCAACCGAGAAATAAGATAGAGCATACAGAAAGCAACTGATGTTATTATGATTGATTTGAATCACGTCAGAATCAGTTCGAAGCAAGGCTTTATTAATGCTTTTTGTATTCTATGATAACAAGGTATATTTTTGTATTTTGTGGTCCAGTGTCATCCCCCATGAGCGCAGAATATTAACAATACTGCAGTGGCTAACCCTTCCAGACAATGAAAGGTAATTCACTTATTGTCTTCTGCTGTTAGGTAGCTGCTAGCTTGACTTATCTTTAAAAGAACCTGGAAGAGTAAAGGGAAATTTAATTATAAAGATATTTTTTGTCTATTACATGCTGTCGCTGATTTAAGATTTTGTTTTGGGTTTTGCGTTTAGTTTTGTGGCATTTGTTTTTTTTATTTTTATTTTTTTAATCTCCACTTTTAAACATCAGCATTTTGATTCTTCTCAATAAATGTATGGTATGAATTTATTTCTTATCAAGAAGCATTTAGTTTACATGGATTAACTTGGATTGTTCTTATCCTACTGAGTCTGTAAAGGTTTAGCAGCCTTACAGGCAATGGCAGTTGCAGAACTGGACCCTGAGGACTGGGAAAATGTTAAGATTTTAATTAGGAGTATTTTGTAGTACACAAGTTCCCACATGCTGCTGGCTGCAAAGCGCAGGCGAGCTGCTGTTGTGATCTGTCCTACAAGACTTAGAAAGAACGCGTGTCCTCAGATGGTGCCCCATGTGCCTCCCTGCATGTGTTCTTGGATTTAATAAAACTGTAGAACAACTAATTGCTTAATCATACTGCGGAAACATGACTGAAAAACAGTTCTTTTTCCATAAAGTAAAGTCTCATTGGAAGCTTGACTTGATTTGACTTGACCTAATAGGTATGTGGCTTTTTTGTTGTTGCTGAAGGAAAGCTATCCTGAACAAAACCTTGCTTTCTTTCAGGCCTTATGTTTATGCTTTCTACTCTGAGCAACCAGATGCTGCTGGCCACAGATACGGTCCTTTCAACTCAGAGGTTAGTACAGACTCTCTCCTGCAGAAAAAGCACGTGTCTCAGATGCATTTTTGGAATAATTGCCACTGCTCAGGAGTATAATTTTTAGCAACCTTTTTCCCCTGGTTTCTGCAGTATGCTCCCCCTCTGCCAGAGAAAGCAAAGTTATTGTCTAAAGGATTTATCATGTGGGATTCACTTCTGAGAGAAGGAACTGCCCGTGCCTTTCAGGAGGTTGCTTCTCTGTTATATGATGATGCAAATGGAAAGATTTATTTGGCAAAGACAGGAGTATATCTGGGTGCAACAGCGTAATTTAACTTTCCTCGAACAATTTATCCTTCTTAAAAGTAATAAAAATATAACGCAGAAAATATTGAGGAAAAACACAGAGAAGAAAAATCTTTGTTTAAAGCTGACAGCCTGCAGTAGCCAAAGTAATAATTCCAGTCTGTCATGAACTGTAAAAAGCTGCTATTTCCAGTTTCATATAGGCCCTACGGGGGTTCAGAAAGCTTTGCCAGTACTATTCCCTCAGGACAGGGCTGTTGAGTTTGGTTAAAGTTTTGAAGCACCATGAGGTATTTTAATAAAAAATTATGTGCAAAACACTACAGCAGTTTAACCCCTTCTTTGAGTTTTGGGTAGCTGCCTGGGACCAATGCTTCCCTGCCAACAATGTCCAGGTGACAAGAACTTAAAGACTCTGCACTTGTCTGGGATTTGTGGAGAGGAAAGGTAAATTCCACACCCGAATATCCTACTGCTTCGGGTGGCTTGGGGCTGGCATCTCTGGTGATCTCTGACATCTGGCAAAGGTCTCCTAAGTTCAGTGCAAATGTATGCCTGCAGATTGCCATCACAAGACTTCGTGAGTTTTTATACATGCTTTAAAAGGGTATGCAATGTTTGCAAATCTTTGAGAACTGAAAAGTGTGTCAGAGACCTACTCTTTGGAAGGTGATGCAAATCTCCCTGAGCAGCCAGGTACCCAGCAGTAGTTTATTACTTGTTTAGTATACATCTGATAGCTGTTCTCTGCTGGAGAAGTGAGGAAAGAGAAGCAGCATTAATCTTTTTTAGTATGCTTGAGTTATTTGGGCTGTTTAAATATGTTCGCAGCAGTTATGAACTTGCTGTGGGTGTCATCCCTGTTGGAGCAGTGTGAGCTGTGGTCCCAGAGCAGCAAGTGTGAGGAATTGCTCCAAACCAGTGCTGAGACACCACAGTGGATAGGAAGTAGTCCTCCTTTTTCTGCATAAGCAGTAGTTTAAACCTGACAGCACTCTTGCTTAATTGACAGTGGTTGGTATATATCTCCGTGTTTTCACTTGGCTTAGAACAGGAGAGGTGTCTGACTCAGTAAAGCAAGGTATTGGTATGAGAGCTTTCTGATTCATGGATATATTACTCAATGATGCTTCACAGCTCCTCTTATTGAAGTGTTACAGATGTGTAGCTTATGACTGACAACTCTGGTTTTATTTATCTGTAGACAACAATTTCCTTCTGAACAGAGTTGTGGGGCTCTTTCCCTGGACTTAACGGAGACTAAGAAGATGCTGGCATGACATTTGTCCTTTAAATTGTAGCCTTTAACAAATCAGTTTAGCATCCATTGTGGTAATATAATTTCAGGTTAATTATAAGTGTCAAAAGAGTGAAGTGTAAATGTATCATAATAGTAAAAGTCAATATAAAAGCAAAAAGCCCCCAAAGGCTCTTACTGTTTGGGGGATCTTCTGGATGGTTATCTCAAGGTTGACCTCTAATTGCAAAGCAAAGCCTAGGCTCTTAAAAAGTGTGAATTAGTAGCTTATGAAAGTTTTACAAATAAATTGATTTATGCCATTTGTGTTAAACACAAAAAAGAGCATGAAATTGATTTTTAGCAAATTGAGAACAGACGAGTTAGCAGATGAGCATGGGTTTGCAGTTCAAACAGTGGCCATAACTTTGTGAATGGAAATTTAAATAAATGAATACAGCTGTGTAAGTATATAGACCCTGAGACTTGCTAGAGGCCTGGTTTCAGGATAGAAAAGCTAGGAAGTATTTTATATTATTTCTCTTGACACTGTTTTCAATATAATTTTAGGAGCTATAAAAGGTACATAAATCAGCTGGGAAGAAAGTCCTTAAAGGGATCCCTTGCAGCTGCTGCCTTGATACCAAGTGCACAACCTCCCTGTGAAATCATTCTTTTCTTGTATATAGCTGGCAGCAGTTAGACAGTTGGAGTGCTTCATTTTCCTTTGTGCAAAGGCAAATCAGCCAAACAACATTTGAAAACAAGCTCTTAATGATTCTGTGTTATATTTAGAATGACCTTTGTGTTTCTTTTTTTGAAGAGCGGATATTTTGTGCTGAGTTTTTCTTGCTGAATTTAGTATCTTGAGGAATAGTTTTATGCGTTGAAAACCTCAAAATCTTTCAAGTGTCTATTAGAGTAAAAGGAATGTTTACTAGAGCTTATGATACCAAATAATGTTCCAAATGTATTTTAAATGTATCATCTTAAAGGTCTAATGGCATCCACTCCTGATAATTTTCAGCTTCCAGACTTCAGCAGATCGCAAGTAGAGCTTCACAGGACATACATAATAGTCTATATGCAGAATGTCTTGAAAACTATAAATAAAGGGACTTAGAAGCACTTAAACTTTATTGGTGAATTGCCAGTGTTGTTGATATAAATGGAATACAGATCATGTCCAGTGTCCACTACTGTAACTTTGCATGTCTTCCAACATTATGAATTTTGGTGAAAAGTACTTGGTTGTTTAGGTTTAGGACATTTTGGTTTGGTGGTGTTTTGTGGTTGGTTTGGTTGGTTTTTTGTTGTTGTTTTGTTGGAGTCTTTTGTTTGGTTGTTTTGGGTTTGTTTTGTTTTGTTTTGTTTTGTTTTTTGTGGGACATGAATAACTTGTAAGAAGTATTTCAGTGGGTTCTATTACATTTCCAGGAGTAGTTATGGGAGTTATCAAATTTGTGCTTGCTTTTGATTTACTTCTGCATTTTTTTTCCTTCCCTCTGTGCTTCTGCAGTTGAACTCTGGTAGGTTGGTCCGCCCGGGTCAAGAAGCAGAGCTTTGGCTGGCTAGTTACCCTTGTGATGTTACAGTTCCCTTCTGTAAGCGGGGAGAGATTAGTTTCCCTCCTCCATAACTCTGTTCTGACACTTCTCAAGCAAGACAAAGATTTGGCTGGTTAATAAGAACTTGGCTTTTTTTTTTTTGCCTCCTAGCTAACTTTTTAAAAAAATTAAATATTCTAGAAATATACTACCATAAGAGCTCTAAAACACATCAAAATCTGGCATTGCTAAGCCGTTCCTGCTGCTCCTCTAACACACTATCTTGAGACGGCCGTTTCCAGTGTTCAGACCTGGGTCTCCTGTGCTCGCGTGTTTCTGCATTGTGGAGCTCGCTCTGAGCCGATTCCGAGACAGTAAAACGGGAATCCTTCCTTCCCCTGCTGCTCATCAGGACTGCACAAAGCTTGAAGCGTTTTAAAAACACAGAAAACTCTGGTGCTGCTTTATTAAAATGCCTTTCTGGAGAGAGACGAATGAGACTGGACTAGAAACTCCTTTCCAGCTGCTTGCCTTGGAAGCAATGAAACAGCATGGCAGATGGTAACATCCCCTTCCTCCCCTTCCCTGTTCACGTAGCTCTGTAACTGAACGTCTGTGAGAAGCTAAGTACACAGAAGTTAAATATCATCGTAAATCTCCGACTCTTCTCGAGCCCACTCAGCGTGCCCTGTTATACACAGGATATCGTAGTTACTGTCTCCTGGTAGGCATCATCTATCAGAACTTCACACGCAATCCTGAGCGGTGCCAAGAGCCTGCAACTTTGTCAAAGTCAGTAAGAGTGGTATGGTTTAAAATTACATGCAAGCTGATTAATTGGATACTATTTTTTTCCAGTTACGTCTTAATATTTTTTTTTTCCCTTCTACAAGCCTGTCTCAGGTGTTTGTGAATTTATGACCAATAACTTTAGTTAATTAGATGCCACACTGGAAGTGCTAGGAAATTAAATTCTCAAATTGCCCAAAAAGCTGGTAGGTAGCAGTGCAGCTTTAGGCCCCTGCGCTCTGCCCTGCCCAGGTGGTTTGAAGGATACAAGCTCCATGCTGAGACTCACCTTCGTAGCTTTGTCCTACAGACCTGCAGTCCCCAGACAGTGGCTGGTGGGGTTCTGGTGATTCCAGTGGGGTGCATGGCCTGGCATACAATGGTGGCACCTGGTAATGCTACTGCTGTCACTGATTCAGCCAAAAAGTGGGTGCAGGAAACCTTACAGAAAGCCATTTGGACAGGACAGGCTCTAGTACTCACTCGTACCTGAACCATCATCCAAATGAAATGTTGAGTTTCCACCAGCACCCTACCCCAGACACTCATTAAATTGTATGCAATAAATTTTACTTAAATTGAAATAGTTTATTTAAATTTTGATAATATTAATGGATTAAGGTTTGATCAATGATTCCCCCCCCCATAAAGCTATGTCTTTTCAAAACCAGAAGCCCCACCTATCTTCTGAAACACCAATTTCACTTGCTTTTATGCTGTCTGCTCTCATAACTGCTATTCTGCTTTCAGTACAATTTAGTGGATTCCTCCTTAAAAAGAGATAGATCCTAAATTGTCCAAACCCCTAATTTTTTAAAAAGGCCACAGCATTCATGCTTCAGGATTATCTGGCACAGGTAGCTTTACTATCTGATGTGAGCCAAGACAGGCTTTTTTTCTGAGTCCAGACATCTCTCCCCGCCAGTACAGGAGAGTAGTTATGGCTCCCCTCTTACTCCGCCTAAGAGACCTAAGAGAAAGCTTCCTCCTAAGAGGAGACAGGAAAGACCAGTTGCAGCTCCAAAGGAAAGAAGAAGAAAAGTACATAGAGTGGATCAATATGCCGTGGAAGGTCGTCGGAAGAAAGTAAGTTTACATATGTTCCAAAATTTTATGATGGAAGTGCCACTTTTTAGGCACTACTCTAGCTTTACTTTTTTTCAACTTGGGAGTTCATTCTGTGCTTCAGGCTGAGATTTTTCAGACAAAACTTCTATAAATGTACTGAAGGACCCAAAGGAAAGCAGCCACACGACCAAACCTTCTGGGAGCTATGCTTTTCTTGTTTCAGACTCTGTTTGCACTAAGGAAAGTCATCTGTATAAACTCTTTGTATTTTTAAATCCAGCCATCAGCTGGAGGCAGTGTCAGATAAATCCCTAGGAAGACACTACCAGTGTTGCTACCCTTCTGAGCTATTACAAATTCTGCAATATGTTGTAACCTGCTTAAGTCCCCACCTCACGGAAGCCTGGTGATTATTTGAGATTCTGTGTGTAGATGTCGTGGTTGTGGAGAAGTCCTGAAAATGTGACTCAAAATCTAAAAGGCAAAGAACTTTTAAAAAATTGTTTTTTTAAATATCTATCTATCTATCTATCTATCTATCTATCTATCTATCTATCTACATCTTAAAGCCAGTTTGTGACTTTGGAGGGTAGAGGATTCTTGATTACATGATTTCTGGATGCTGTATTGCAATACAAGTGGTATATAATCTGTTTTCACAAGAAAAAAGATCAAATAGAAATTGTTTTGCTAGGCAAAGGTGCAAGTGGAGGAAAAGTATATTCCTTAGTGTACTGGCTTTCTCCATCTGCACTAACAGCCTAGAAGGGGGTGTAGGCCACTTCAGTATTATATCAATTTCAGATATTTGACTAAGTAATTCAAAAAGTCTTCAAATAAACAAGCTAAATATTTATCCTTCAGGCTTTAAACAAAAGCCTTAACACTCCACTGTATCCTACAAGAGGCTCTAATCACTCATGTCAATAGCTTTTTTGTGGGGGGTCTTTTTTGACTTGTTGCATGATTGAATTAAAATCAGCTATTTTGAGACCAGTTCTTTAAGTGTAAAGGCATGGCAGACAGGAACACATAAAAATCATCAGGTATAAGAAAACCAGAATTTTTCAGAGAACTTTTAACACAGATACACCTGAGAGGAGAATTGATAATGGCCATGGGTGATATTGCCATTGCTCATTCATTTGCCATTTCGAGTTATACCCTTCTGGCATGAAGTATAGCAGATAGCTTGACACATTCCTACCAGTGTGAGCATATGCAACTCTTCCTTTTTTCCTTTCTTCTTCTGGATAAAAAGGTCATCTAAAATGTGTCCCTAAAGGACTCTTCCTGATAAGTCAACAGTGAAAATTTATCACTATTATTCCAGAAAAAAGCATCCTACTATTACACAATAGTTCCCATCTTATCTGCGAGTTAATCTTCTGGTGCTGTTTGAGAGCAATCAAATATAGTACAGGCTGGATCCTACCAGTTGAGGAAAAAATAAGGATAGAGTGAAATTCTTTCTTCCTTCCAATCAAGCTTCTTCTACCGGAAAACTCAAGAGCAAATTCAGTTGTGGTCTGTATGTCTCAGATGCCATACCCAATGCTTTCACAATAGTACCAACTCCTTCTTGTAGCACCATCTTAAGAGATCCATAGATCTTGAAAGAGAAAAGGTTTCTCTACAGCCTTCCAAAGTCTTGATATCAATATATTAGGTGAAGAAAAGTATATGGAAGAGTTTTATTTGTTTATCAATAACTCTGCATCTGGGAAAGAACATGAGCTGCAAGAGTAGCACATCCACATGAAGAATCCTTGCCAGAATGTGCCACCTACAACCGGCCTTAGGCTGCAAAGACCATTTTGGGAAAAATGTGAGAATCTTATAGTATAATGAAAGATTGCTGAATTTAAAAACTGAAGGGAACAGAATGCAGTGGGATGAATAAATATTGGTGAGGGCCTTTCTGAGAGTGGCTCTGAACACAGTCAAGGAGTGAAAGCTACAAAGCTGGAGGTTTTGGGTTTTTCTGTGGTTTTCTGTGAGAGTTTCTTGTTTCTTTTAAGAACAGGATTTTTCATTTATATTGACTTTCTTACATTCTTAGAAATGTCTCTGCAGGTTTACAGATTAAATTGGTGAAGAGGGTAGCTAAACAAAATTACCATCGCTTGAAATCTCTGGAAGTATTGTTGCTTTATTTCTTTTTATTATTATTATTTTTTGAAGAAGCTTCAAGACTGCTGGCAAAAGTAAATATTAAAGGGAAACCCATCTGGATTTGCAACTTCCTTGAATAAGCTTTGGATTCTGAGTAAAAACTATATTTCCTTATATGATTGATATTATACAAATAGAGTTTCATAAAAATAGAATTCCTATTCATTGAAGAAATTCTTTGTATTTGAGAGTGGAAGAATGACAAAACAGACAATTTTCATTTTTTTCTAAACTCAAAATATTTCAAAGTTTTAACTAAACTGACTACTTAGTCTTTCCTGAATTAAAATATTTCAAAATTTTACCCTTTGCCTGAACCACTTCTGTATGTTGCAGAAACTGTTCCTCCTGTTCCCCACTCTGATTCCATCTCCCGTGAGCCACTTCTCCATGTATTTATAGTGCCACATGGCAGATGATATTTCTTATCTCATCTTAAAAGCTATCAGATTTGTTCAACATCCATCCCTTAATGGCTTAGGTAGAGGGAGAATTTCTGAACCATCTCATTCTGGGTCAAGCTAACGTGGTGTTTATTTTTTCTTCTCAGAAAATTTTGCCAAAATCTAGTGTTTTTCTCATCCAAAATTTGTTAGCATTCTGTTTGTCGCTAGGAGGATGTTTGGTTGGAGATACTCGGACCCGCCAAATCAAACAGACAAGTGAGGAGAAGTTGGCATATAGTGACAAGAAATGTTTTCTTCTCAAAACCAAATCAGAATCCTCTGCCTAAAATCTGACTTTAAAGTTTCCCTTCTCTGTGCCATCTGGTAAAAAGAAATCTTTTATTTTCTTATAGCTGAAAACACAATCTTGTGAACATGTCTTGGTGTTTTCTGTTTTATTTCTTGATGAACAGGAAACTTAAATGAAGAAGTCACAGTGCTGCACCCATGTCTGATGGGGCCTTCTGACAGTTTTGCCAAAACTGTCATCTGGGATGTTGGAAACTCTTGGCATTGAAGCTGAAGAACATTCCCTTTGAGCCCCGTGTGCTACTCCCGCAACTTGCATGCTGTCATCCTCCTGTCAGGTGTCCTTCGAAGAAAATTTCATTAAGTGACTTTGCATATGAATGCCAAGTCCTAAGCTTCATTTCATGTTCACATAAAATAGCCTTTTTAAAGTATGCATTTAAATGTATGGATAAGAAACAAACCAAACCCCAAAGTCACATGCATTTTTCTAATATCTATACTTAGTTTTACCAAATGTACACATGTCCATGGGAGGTCTAGGATCAGCTATAAAGATCTCGTGCTTTCTTGTGTCAACATCTCAGCAAGGTTTTCTCATGACGCAATCACAGTGTGGATCTAGGAAAGGAAATGGTACGATAATTGCAGGTGTAACAGCTCAGCCAAGGCTTTGCCTCTTGACCTGGATGGCCTGTCAGAATTTTGCCAGAGCACCTCCCTTTGTAGAAGAAGGGGGAATGTTGCAATGACAGAATTAACTTCTTTCCTTTCTGCATTTTTATACAGATGATGGTGAATCCCCTGAGAGAGATTGACAAGACAGTCGGACAGCTAATGGATGGACTGAAACAGTTGAAACTACATCGATGTGTCAATGTCATATTTGTTGGTGATCATGGTAAAATAAACAATATTCTTTATCAGTATATAAATGCTTGAGCAATGTTGCTGTACATATAATAGGTGGCTTAAATGAAAGTTCCATTTAAGATATTTTTGTGCTGTTTTTTTTTCTGGTAGTTTAAATCCCCTCAACCAGCCAGTTGGTGCGGACTGGCCACTCAGTTCACCTGTTAATTGTCATTGGAGGACACTTCTCTTTCATAACAGTGATCTGGGTGTTTACCTTTACTCGCACTTCTTTTGGTGTTTTCACAGACAATTTTATAAACAGCTTAACATTATAGTGATGTATGCAGTTTCTAAATTTCTTCAGTTCATTAATAATGATGAAATAAGTGCTTGAGTGTGACAAAACATACCTGGCAAAACTATTTTATAGTGAAGCTCTCATTGCATGTATCAGAAGGCTATCATGTGTATAGAGTAACTTTTTTGGCAGTTTTTATGGAAGGAAAATATTTAGTAGCACTGTTTTCTTTTTCATGAGGACAGGAGTAGGACTTGAGAGACATTTCCATGGCAGTTAGTGGGTCAAGTTATCCTACTACAAGAAAGACTGGAATACCTGTAAGGGACGGTGTCCAGCTTGGATGGAAAATGTCATCAAAATAGTGGAGGAAGGAGGAAAGTGGTAAAAAGATATTTCAGGGTCAGATGGAGAGTCACCCAAAAGCAGAGATATTATTTGATAAGTCTCATTCTTTTGGACATCAGGAGTAACTTTATAGTAAAAGAAACGGTAAATACTAGCAACGTCAAAAAGAAAAAGGAAGTTTTATTAAAGAAAAGCTGACCATGCTTGAGATAAACCTGTTTTTTTGCAAAACCTTTTAATGATGCTACCAAAGGTCCTGTTTTGTTTAGATCATTGGTCTCGCAAGGACTGCTACATAAGCAATAAAATGGCATATGCCTCCTTTCTGGCTGTGGGGAGAGAAGGGTAAGGGGCAGGAAGGATTTCCAGGGGAGGCAGTTTGGTGCAGAGAACCGCCTGTGACTGGCAATACATTCCTCCTCACCACAAACAGCTGTAGGAGAGAATTGTTTATCTGTGGCTGCCTTAGAACAGACCACCAACAGACAATACCTTTTGTATGTGACTTCTCTTAAAATCCTTTGTTTAAAAAAAAAAAAAAAATCCCAAATTAGTACATTAAACTAGAAACAGACTCAGATTTTTCCATGAGCTTAGTTTACAGTTGTGTCAGTGCACACATGGTATATATGGTGACTGTTTCTATGTCGTCGAGACTGGTATTTGTCTTGTGTAGGCAAGTGCTAAAATCACCCCTAGTTTGGCTCCTGCTGCTGACTGATGATGGAATTAGATGACTGGAAAGAACAAAAATAATATTAGTCATTCAAAATAAAAGAATACATAGGCTGATTGGGGTTGCTTTCTGTGATGTTTTGGAAAACATGTTTATTTTCCAGATGGATTAATTCTGCATTTTCTTTCCGCAGGGATGGAAGACACTACTTGTGAAAGAACTGAATTTTTAAGCAACTATCTGACCAATGTGGAAGATATAATTTTGCTACCTGGATCTTTAGGCCGAATTCGCCCTAGGTCTAGCAATAACCTAAAATGTAAGTTAATTTAATTGTAACCCTTATGTCCTGAGAAATAGACTTCATCCCTTTCTTGGGCTGGTGTTGTCCAAAGGGTGTAAATTCACAGTGTATTGGTGGAACATGGAGAGGGAAGCCCAGTGAAGACCACTCACTTGCCCCCTTCCCAGTCCGTAGTTCACAGACCCCACAGTGGTAGAGCTGTGTTAAGTGGATGGGGTTAAACCCATCCTTTTACAGCAAGGAATGGGATCTCTTGAAGCCAGTTTCACATGGCAGTTCACATGTCATTATGAGTTTATTCATGCACTTGTCCGCTCTGTCATCAAAAATGGGACTCGGGAGATCTCAGCACTGCATGGATTGGATATGGAAAATGCATCTGGTGTATTTTCTGAGCTAATGGAAAAAAATGCATGGTTCATCTTGAATTCAGTAGCTTCTTCATACTTTTGGCACAGATGAGAAGCAGCGTGGGTTGCTAAACAGCAACAGGCTGGGGATGTTGAAGGATATAAGGGAGATTTAGAGCATGGATTCAGCGCCAATGTTGACAGTAGAACTTGCTGCTCCTTTGTACCATGCTGTTAGAAATTCACCCTGATGTGGTGTTTGGTATTAGCTGACTCAGGGCTCAAGTAAGAGTCCTCTGGTGGAGCTGACTCTGTGATTTAAAGTATTTCAGACCGAGCTGCCCCTACTACCCTCTGATGGAGACTGTTGCCTCCAGGACAGTGATACCAGGATGGGCTTGTGCCAGTGCTGTGATTGCTCTGGTTCAGTGTACTTAGGCAAACCCGGCTTTGCCAGCAGTTTAAGCTAGCATGCAAACTGTGAAATTCATAATCTATCCATGGTTTTTGCAACATGTGCTGCAAGGGTGACAACATTCGGTAGAGGGAAAGATCAGATGGTTGGGACAGTCAACTGACCCCCTCATAACACTTTAGATATACTTTGGCTGAGGGCATATTTCACCAAAAAATTGTTCTTCAAAGATTTTCAGAGTAGTAGCAGAAATTATAAGAATGTGGTAAAACTTTCTTAGATACTGATTTACGTATGCATTTATTTTATTACAAGCTATTTTACCTGGGAATGCTCTAGGAATACGGGATGAGTGTGTAATGATCTGTTGAAAATAGTGTTGTACATTGATAAACTTATTAGTCTGGCATAAAGACTCAATTCTTACACTTCACAGTCTACTGAAAACTTGTGTTTCAGTTCTGAGAAGTTTGTTTTGTTTTGTTTTTTTAAATCTTTCAATCCTTGAATTCCCAAATTGCTGAGAAAACCCAGTTTTCTTTGGAGAATGAATGGCAATATCTTCCAAAAAGACCAGCTACTCTGACTGACCTCTGAGTCATGCTATTGCTGTTCCCACAATACCATTGTCCTCTTTTGGCCTTTGTCCACAGCTGCCTACTTTGAATGTTGGCAATTCCTTATAAATCAGCAGTTTGAACATAGAACAAAGAAACGTATTCCTTAGTTTTAAAACTGGAGTTTGCCCCCTTAAATGGCAAGTTACCAGCTTTTTTACTCCTCCTCCATTTTCCTATCGATAACACTGCCTTTAGGCCTGCAGACACACCTTCGCAATGGATAAGCCTGTAGCTTGTGTTTTGAGATTCACTAGAGCTCATTTCAAGCTCAGCCAGATTGTGCCTTAAGCAGCCAAATCAATAATAGTTAAGCAAGAGATTTTCACAAATGTTGTTTGTTTCTCTTTTTTTTTTTTTTTCACCTTTCTAGAAGAAGATGGAGTTAGTGTGGACCATTGCTGGTTTTGGGTTTTCTACATCTTATATGTCCCTTTAATAGTGCAAAGACATATCCAGAATATTTTACTGTGGCTTGTCACTTACTCTGTAGTAGCCTGTGAAATGTTAAAAGAGTCAAAAAATGCTACATATTTATCTTACTCTGCTTCTAAGGAAGTGTAGGCTGGCATTCAAGTGTACTTTCCAAGTTATTCAAGGAAAACCTTTGTGTTTGAGGATGACTGTTATTTTAATGGAAAGCTGTCAAAGGACTTGAAGTTATATGTTTTCAGAAAATAGGATAAATATTAAGCTAAGCTCCAAGTCATAAAAACATGAGCAACGTTACCTAAGCAGCTAAAATATCACTAAGAATGCACACTTAAACTTTAGTTCACATTCAGGATATTTTATCTGATATATATGGTATAATTTTAGTAAAGATCAGCCAAGTTTTAGGAAAATGCTGCTGTAAAACTACATTATTACTGTGTTTCTCTGCAAATTGTTCATCTTTTATATTTTTGTCTTTTTTTTTTTTTTTTTTGCTTAACAGATGACCCTAAAGTGATTGTTGCCAACCTTACAGTAAGTATTTAGGACTAGGAGATATCTCTGGCTATACTTTACTGCTTACTTCGCATCTTAATTTAGGCCATTATTCAGCATTCTCTTCTCACTCTTTAGGCAGGAAAACCAACCATTAACATGAATAAAGAGTGTTAAATGGTGCCCTTCATGAGTACAGATTAATGTTTGTCATAAATCCCACTGTTTGCTGCTGTAGTAGCTTTTATAACTTTTTTGGGCAGTGCAAAGCCAGAATCTCCCTCACCGTCGTGACTCCCTGAATTGAGTCTATTTATTCGTTTCTTCAGAAATGGAAAGTAATCTTTTAGGGTAAATATTATACTAGCATTTTGAAGACACTGAAAAACTTCATTTGATAGGTTTCAACTATAACCTTGCTTTTAAAGGAAAATGTTTAAAATAAAGACTGATTAAAAAAATATATAAAGATTTGTAACCAGATGGCTTTAAATATATCTGCAGACGAGATGTGTTTTGAGTATTCAGCTTTCCTCTGAAACTTAAACTTTGGTCCAGTATAGAATAAAATGCATCTGTGAGCTAAGTAAGTGTGATGTTTTGCATGATGCTTTCAAAAGACTGTCATGAGAATGAAGCTTTCCAAACATATCTTTGAATGACTCCCCAGGCCCTGGTTTTACGCAAATACTGCACAGAAAGGGCTGGCCCATGTACTCTAGATGTACACTTTGTCTTCAAGACATCATCAGTAATGACCATAACAGCTTGATTTCTGTAATTCACGGTTTATGCATGTCTCAGCTAACTGACAGCAGTGTCGTTTGTAATCATTTATTTTTCAGTGTAGAAAGCCAGACCAGCACTTCAAGCCCTACTTGAAACAGCACCTGCCTAAACGCTTGCACTATGCTTACAACCGAAGAATTGAGGACGTCCATTTACTGGTGGATCGCAAATGGCATGTGGCAAGGTAATCTCTTGCTTTTGCTCCCATCCTGATTTTTCAGCCTTTTTTTTTGTTTGTTTTTTTCTGAGGAAACAAGACACCTGGGATTGCCCCATCTGTCAGCATCCTGCTCCTGTACCCTGTGAGCAAGAGGAGATTTGAACTCCTGGTCTAGTTCAATCACTTTTAGTGCAGGGGCATGTGATTCCAAACACAAAATTGTTTGGGAAAAACTGCAGCTGGACAGAGGGTAGACACCCAGACTGGTTTCTTCAAGCAGTTGTGTGGGTTTTGAGTGATTAGCTCAAGTACAGGAGCTGATAAGCTTTTTTTAAAGACGTGCAAGCATATTCCAACCAGGAAGCAGGGAGGGAAAGGCACATGTGACCAGGGGGTGTTAGGGAACAAGAGGCTGCGTGGATGACAAGGGTGAATGGAAAGAAAATAGAGATATTCGCAGAGTGGGTGGACGCCTGAGAACATGTAAAAGGGTATGGCAGGGTGGACATCAAAGTGCCAGCAGAATATTGTGTTGCAAAGGAAATCCACAGAAAAACAGGATGCTTTAGCTCAGAGAAAACCCTGTTTTGGGTTGTTCTTCCACATATACCTCTGAATTTTCAGTAATAAAATATGGGTAATTTTTAATTAGCTAAAAATTGAGCAAGGAAAAACAAATTAGTACATAAATGTATAGAGTGAACAGGAGATGTGTAACCTTTTTTTATGAATTGTGCATCCCTTTCTGGTTTAATACATATTCTTCTTGCTTGGGTCTTCCAACACATGTTGTGTATTACAGTATGAGGACGGCTGGGTCTTCACGCATAAAGCTGACTCTGGTTCTTGGAAGATGACGCAGCTTTTGGCTCATGGTAGTCTGTTATGAGCTTTAAATTATAGTATGCTTTTTTTTGCCCATATAGCTGCCAGGCAAACACACGGTGTGTTGTAAGTGCTTTTTAACATCTGTGCTTATCTTTCTGTGAATTATGCAAGGATCGCTCTGCTGAAGCAGTGAAAGAGAAACCCCAGTTGCTTTCTTGCATAACTCCACAAGCTGGCTGGCTGGTTGCCTCGTACAGTTTCTGTGGCTTGGGTTTTCAAAGAATCATACTCTGAGTTTTAAGGCCTATAAAAGTTTTAGTTTTAAGCATTTTACTGGAACTGATGGGATGGTCCAAGATTATTTACACTTAGTAATTTCTTATTAATTACATCAGACTTTCTTTGGCTTATTTGTTCATTTTCTGAAATCTCGTTCACCAATAATACATTTGGTAACGTAATTCACTGTATATTCACAGCCAGGAAAATGGTAGTTACAGACCCGATTGCTGTAACTCTAGTAATTTGTAAGGCTAGAATAAAACTTTGGCTGAACATCATTTTATTGCAGATGAAGAAATTGACTTACAGGATAATCTGATCCATTACATGTATTGCCTGTACATGGCCCTCATAAAACTGTAAAATGTACTCTGGAACAAGCTGGTACTATGACACGATACTTATTTTTCCACATATTTTCTAAAAGAAAATACTCAGTAACAAGCTGATAATTAGCATTCCTAATATGATACAGTATGTATTTTCTCAGCTATTTGTCTTCATTGCAATTTTTATCTTTTCCCTCCAGCTTTGTTTCTGCTCCCTGTTTTTTTGTTTGTTTGTTTATTGGGTGGAAGGCAAACAGGTGAAAGCACTTTGCAGCATCGTATGATATTTGCAGCATTGTAATATCACAAAAGTGCTTTCTTAGAACCCTCTTTTGGCCTTCTGAGGATTGGAATAGTGCGGTCCAAAATATCTCCAGTCTGTAGGAGAAGATGTGATATGAGAAAGTCCAAGAAAATAAGTAAATAGATGTTAAGGTTGTTATCAATGAGTAGGAGTTGGCTCTTAAGATTGCACCCTCTTATAGTGAGAAGAGAGGGAGAAACCCTGGGCTTGTTGGATGAGCCTCCTGTCCTCACTACTGCTAATCAAGAAAGATGAGCAATGCACTGTTTTGTGACCTTATCCTTCCTACCTCCAAAGTACATTGCCCGATCAGCCACCATACGTACAGCTTTGAGGAAATTTTCCAATATCTTTTCAATTTAGGAAAGCTGTGGATGTCTACAAGAAACCAACAGGAAAATGCTTCTTCCATGGAGACCATGGCTATGACAACAAGATAAACAGCATGCAGGTATAAGCAATGCAGTAACCTTTGTGGGAGGGTCATTGAAGGCAGAAGAAATTGGAAGTCTCTAAAATGTCAATATTCACTGAAAAAAACCCCTACTTATTAATGCTTTTTTTTGTATTCTTGTCTCTCTTCTTTTTTTAAGACTGTCTTTATAGGTTATGGCCCTACATTCAAATACAAGACCAAAGTACCTCCTTTTGAAAATATTGAACTTTACAACATCATGTGTGGTAAGCTGTCTGCCTGAGGAGTTGTAAGAGAAACACTCTGTTTTAGCTAGCGGGGTTTTGTTTGGGTACCCATGAGCTCATACCCTGACTTCCAGCATGCTTTCTCCAGTCCCCCTTCCCAAGCCCTTGTCTTTTGGCCAGGAGGGCTGAAGGCACTTCTCAGGCGCCTCAGCTTGTTCTACTCCAGCAGCTGACCAGTAAAGGCCATTACCACAGTTTTGCTGTGAGCGCCTTGGCAGAGACCAACTATGCACCACAACAGTGTCGTATCCACACCTCATTAGTTTAAGAAGGAAGTTTCTGTTCAGAGGCTGCTTCTGTACCTGTGTGTCTCATGGAGCATCTGGAAAGCAGGTGATTAATAACACTCTGTTCCAGGTGGCTGGTGTAAGGTCAAGACATTGACTGCAAGTTTGCACTGGAAGCTGCAGGAATAGTTATAAAAAGCCTGTTTTTCTTGTGCCTTGATGCAAATTAGCCTTTTTGTCACAAAGGCCACCATACTATTCAGGCAGCATGTGCAATTTTATGATCTGGACAAAACATTAGTATTTTTACTATATTAAAAGTATTCATTAACACATTGTCGGTGTAAACGTTATTGCAAGTAAATGTCTTAGGTTAGTAGAGATACTGCTGAATACATGTTTACCATCTAATGATCGTTTGTCTTTGGTGGTTCCATAGATTTGCTTGGATTGAAACCTGCTCCTAATAATGGCACCCATGGAAGTTTAAATCACCTGCTGAGAGCCAATATTTATAAACCAACTGTGCCAGATGAAGTTGCTAAACCACTCTATCCCGTTGCTCTACCTTCTACATCTGATTTTGATATAGGATGTACATGTGATGATAAGGTAGGTGTTTAGGGTTTGCTGATGCTTCCACGATTAGCAGTAGTTGCCTAGTAAAGTTGTAGGATTTTTGCCTATTTTGAGAGGACTTGATCTGTTAGAATTCCCCAGATCCTTCCTGTGAAGTGTTTGTGCCCTTTTGGAACAATTATGTTTTTTCATAAAACAGGAAACAAAAAAAAAAAGTGGTTGTTTTATAGTGCTAGTTTTGTTTTGCTACATACCTAGTAAAACAAGATGTCAGAATGTTCCAGTGATTCTAATCTTGTTCCTTCTTTCTGTTCTTGAGAAGAACAAGTTGGATGAACTTAACAAGCGCTTTCATGTCAAAGGAACAGAAGGTAAGAGCCTGGTGCCTCAGTTAATAAAAGCTATTTTTGTTTTGTTTTGCAAGTTACTGCTGCTGTATTTTGTGACAGGCTGTAGTACCCATTCTTGGACCTTCCTGCCTTTAGTTGGTAATTCCCTTCTCCCTCATGCTACATCATGCATATTTAGTTGAAGTTATTCATGTGCAGGAGAAAAAGATGACTTCAGCTTCACTCGAATAAAGCAAGTTTATCATCTTTGTGCTTAAACAAGGCTTTTCCTACCTTTCTTTATTGTGTCCTACAAAAATATCCTCTATTTGGACTCAAACACCAGTAAAACATGCTCTTTTCTTTCAGGTTACATTCCTATCTGTGAGCAGTGTTAGGCCACTTTCCTTGTTCCTATGTTTTGATTTCCAGAAGCGAGCCAAACCTGTCTGCCAAATGGTTATCAAAATCAATGAACCGGGCAGCACAATGCAAGATTAGACAGGAAATATCTTTTTCTTTTATTCTTTCAATGATGTTTTTGCCTTTTTATAAACAAGCTTGTTAGAGGTATCTAAGGACATTTAACCATAACATATCACAAAGACAGAAGAAAAGCAAGTATTGCAGAGTTGGGGGTGTCTTCTTGTAGCCAAATTTAGGAAAAGGGTTTGTTCGTATGTTTGTTTTCTTTGATATTACTGACAGAAAATGGCACTTCAGTCTTCAGAACATTGTCTGTATTGGAAAAGTGGAAAAAAATACTTTTTTAGTGAGTGAGCACTTTTGCCTCCCCTTTGAGAGGGACTTTACAAAAAAGCATAGGAAGGAGAGAAAGTGTGGAGAAGAGTGGCAGGAGTGATGGGATGGGTGCTGATTTAAAGCGACAATAAAAGTGCTTATTGCCACATGTATGACTGAAATGTGGACACAGAGATCCTTGTGGAGTCCCCTTTGGCTGGAGAAACACCCTGTCTCCATGCTATGAACCCAATGAGCTTTCAAGTGCAGAAGGGACTTTTAGCCTCCAAGTGGGTTGTGAGCTTGGAAGGTGGATCCCAAGCAAAACTACTGAAAATTACTGAAACTATTGCTGCTCTCTCTGCTACAAGATTCCCTTAGCAGTTACTCGGGGTCAGTATCTCATTAAGGATCACTGTAGTACCAGCATTTATTACTTTATCATCTTTAAAGTTTTCAGTAGTCAATGTAAATGTAATTCCTTCTGATCTGTAGACAAACATCTTCTATATGGGCGCCCCGCAGTACTGTACCGCACAAAATACAACATCTTGCATCACCATGACTTTGAAAGTGGCTACAGTGAAACATTCCTGATGCCTCTCTGGACATCCTACACTGTTTCCAAGCAGGTCAGTGCGGTCTTTGCTCTTGAAAAAGTGCTCAAGAAATCCTGGGCAAATCTGTTTATTACCTGTATTCTTGAAGTCCTAAAGTTCCCCTTCCTCAAGCAGATTTTTCCCACCAGAAATCATGTCAAGTGCCATTGTAAAAAACGCCAAAATCCCTTTTTTTCCTTAAGGAGGGAAGAGTTTTAAGGAAGAAGGATTGTATATTTCTTTTCCTGTTTTCATTTGCTTTTTAAGTTCTGCTTGATGGGAGTTTGTTTTATTATGATGGAGTAATCAATTACTTCATTTGACTTTTTTTTGCTTGATGATGTCAGCTACCTGAACAGGGGATCTGCAGCAGATACAGGAACAGGATTTGATTGTACAGCTAGGTGGTTTATTTTACTCCATACAAGGCCTTCCATGTAATCCATTGACTGTATGAATCATTTTCTTTTAGCCATAAATGCTGGAATTACTTCTCATTTCTGTCCATGTTAATGCAGGCAGAAGTCTCAGGTGTCCCAGAGCATCTGGCCAGCTGTGTGAGGCCCGACCTCCGCATCTCTCCAGGGAACAGTCAGAGCTGCGCAGCCTACAGAGGCGACAAACAGCTCTCCTACGGCTTCCTTTTCCCTCCTCGTAAGTTCAGATAGCTTTTTAATACCCAGAGGTTTTGTAATTTTATTTTTTTTGTTAGAGAAAATGTTAGGTACGAAACCCTCCCCCCACCAGATATAGACAGACTAAGGCTTTTTTTGCAATAGTTGGGAAAGAATATAGGTAGGAACGATTTAATTTCCCCTCACTGTGGGGTGATTTCTTCCTCCATGATGTCTTCTCCTCAGAGGGGCTGTTCCTGCATGGTGTCACATGTGGGGCTCAAGGGGGTGGATACATTATTCTTGCTGAGGACCAAGGGCTCAATGCCACAAGTTTCCATCACATCTTTGGTCCCTCCGCTCCACAAGAGATGCTCCAAACCAGTGCCCTGCTTCATGCACTGAAACAATGAAGTGTCCCAGTTTAGTTAATAAGAGAAAAGGTGAAAAATGAATTGCAGGGAGTTGAAGTACAAGCTAGAAGACAATCTTCTGAAACTGGCCCTTTAAAGTCAGTGGATAGATACCGGCTTATGTGAACTGGGAATCTAGTCAGAGTTTTAAATTTTTAATTCAACCAGCAATAGGATCAACATATATTTAATTTAAAAATAGAAATGAGGCTCTTGCATACTGTAAAAATTCCTGCCATCCTACAGAAATAATATTAATAGAAAACCTGTGTGAATGAGTGTCCTGGATTGTCTCGGTGCAGTTACACTGGTTCAGTCTTGGAGCAATGATCTTCTGGGATTAGTAAATGTTTAAGGGACACAACTGTCTCACAGTTGTGAACTTCATTGCTCTGCCTTCCTCACTCAGTGACTGAAATATTTTATAGTGGATTGGTGATATGGAATTTCTGGTGCAGAGGCTTGCTAGAAGATAATCCCGCACTCCTCTCCCTGCAGATTGTTTGGGTCTTTTGTAAAAGCCTGCAGAGCAGCTCTCTGACTTTTGAGACTGCGAAAATTGATGAGCTATAAAAATATTTTGAACTGGTTGATAGTTGAAGCAAAGATAAAATCCTCACTTTCCATGTTCAGCCGTCACATTAAAGACTAATTTTATGTGTATAATGTGCGCTTCTCAATATAGCATTCAGATTGCTGTTTAGATGACAGTATTTCCTTCGGACAGCATTCCCTCTGAAGCCATTTTTCAAAACATTTTTATATGATTTAAATTTCTGATATTTCACCTTATTAACATTTTTCTTTTTTATTGCTTTCAGAATTAAGTTCCTCTGCAGAAGCAAAATATGATGCTTTTCTAATAACAAATATCATTCCAATGTATCCTGCTTTCAAAAGTAAGTGCCCTTTCAATGGCTTTACTTGTCTTTCCCAACATATGTGTGTTGTGGTTTGGTTTGGTTCGGTTTTTTTTTAATATGTATGTTGGACTATGGAATGAATTAATGGGAGAAGTTTGGAACATAAAGTTCAGTTACCTGTAGCCAGCAGATAATACACGTGAACAACAGTTCTAGGTACGGGCAAGCAAAATACCATAAGAAAGGCTTAAGTTTGTAGAAAGGTTTATGTTCCCTGGTGCCTGGCTAAGGTAAGAGTACAGACATGCTGTAGTTCAGCAGTTTTGCTTCATGCCACAGTAATGCAGTTTGTACAAGACCATTCAGGTTTTCTTGTCTGTAGCCCAAGCTGGTGCAAAATATACTTGGGCAACATGGTTTTACTTCTCAATAAACCACCTGGGAGCGTGTACAAGCCTGGGAGTGTGCCCTTAGCATGTTGTTGCAGCTCAGGAATGAGTGATTACTTTTGATTTTTCTATCCGTGCCCTTAGAGAGAGACCAAACATATTTATTACCTGTAAAGAAAAAGGAAGAGGAAACCAATTTATGGAAAATGAGGAATGACTTAAACCTAGCTGAAGATTTCAATGCTGCAGGGATATAGCATTAACATTTCTTTTGTCTGCACATCTCTTTTCTCTCTAGTTTTGCCAAGAGGTAGGAAAACCATCAGACTATTCTGGTGGCAATTTTGCCTTGGCAAGGATTGAGAAGACTTGGAAGAATCTCAAGAGCCTGTTCTTGTGAGATTTCCAATTCAGATTTTAGGCCAGAGAGGTTTGGATAAACATCAAAGCCTATGGGAGGCTTTTTCTTTTTAACCAGAAAAGAGTGTTTTTAACTGAAAAACCTCTTGAGTAGGAACAAGTGGTGATGTTTGCTGGAAATTTGAGCAAAGACACTTAACTGATTACAGACTGCAAAATTATTGGGGATTTCCCACTCTCAAATCACTTCATAAAAATGCTCTTCATGCTAATGTTAGTCTAAGCAAATTAGCTGAGATGCTAATCATAGGAGAACAACCCAGCAGCAGCAGCTCATTTTGCCTAGTGGCCTTCCTCTTCTTCACAAGCAGACGAAGGATTCCCTGAGAACAAATGCTGGAACTAATATCATTCCTAGGGAATTAGAAACCACTGTGTATGTGCAGATTGCAATGCTGAGGGCTGATTATAAGCTCATTATACAAAGTTTTTGCCACAACAGGGAAAATCCAAGGTGGCAGTTTTATGCTATGCTGGCTTTGGTGACAGTGCTGGCTGCACAGGTCCCCTCCTCTGCTTTGTTTTACTAATCCCCATCCCCCAGGCAATCGTTCGGCATCCATCTTTCCTGTAGTGAGTCTGGCTTGCGCAGCTTCTGCTTTGCTGGAGCGGCAGGATGATGCCCCTGGGCTGCCCCCCTTGCACTGGCAGTGGAGAACTGGAGTGGGGAACTGATTCATCTGGAAAACTCGGGGGGAAACAAGCAAAACACAAACAAACAAAAAAATCCAAACCCACTTTCCTTTTCGGGCAGTTTTTATTGTTAAGGCTGATGCACGGGAGGAGCAAGCAGCTGGAAGAGTGATACTTATGGCCAAGTGGTTACCGCAGCTGAGGTTCTTGTTTGGCCGTTGCTTGTGGGGCAGGGAGTTCATGTGGCACTGAGCAGCCCTAGGACAAGGAGTTCTGAGGAACTTGCTGAGGCTGGTGTTGCCCTCAGTGTCAGAAAACCACGGACTTGACTGCCTGAGCTAGCCAGACAAAAGTTAACCTTTTACAAGTCTGAGATGTTTTGATTACACACACTTCTATTAGTGTTAAAATAAAAGCAAAACAAAACAAAACTAAAAACCAAAACCCAAACAACCACTCCCCCCCAACAAAAAAAAAAAAACAAACACCAAAAAACAAACAAACAAACAAAACTCCATAAAAAATCCTGAAACAAACAAAGCACACTCCCCGCCCACCCCGCAGAACCAGAAAGAGAACACTGTAGCTGAAGATTGCAGTGTATTCCCCATCTCTGCAAGCATCTTGTTAAGGTTGACTAGGGCATGTGGAAGAAAGTATGTCATGCTCTTCCCAAAAGCTGCTGTGACGAGATGCCATTCTATAATCTGGTTATCCTTAACAGCACCTAATTTAAAAGTCAGACATTTAATGAGAATTTAACTGGAAGAATATGACCTTTGTATTTCCCTTTCTTTTAAAATGTTTGGGTTTTGCTTTCAATCATGGTGCTGTTTCCTTTATAGAATTTAAAAAAAAAGAAAACACAAAACCAAACCCACAACACCACCACAGCAGCATTCCCTGCAACTAGATAAGAAAGACAAAGGAAGTGTTTACAGGGACATCAAAAGCGTGTGAATAGCTGTTTCTACTGCTTGGTGAGGGAACAGCAGGCTCTCTGTGCAATGTCTATGGCAATGCCAGCCTGGGAGTGGTACCATGCATTTCCTTTATCACTGCTTGGGGGGGAAAAAATCAACTATCTGAATAGGCTTTATTGACTAAACTAAATGAAGCTGCAGTAAATCTGTAATGCTTAGTCTTCAGTTTCCCCTGCCGTCCTGTGAATGATGTCCAGTGGATTTTTATTTTCATAAAAAAATAAAATGTATAATCTTGACATGTTTTGACTTAGACTATTTTCTTTTTCTTCCCTACAGAGGTGTGGAACTATTTCCAGAGGGTTTTGGTGAAGAGATATGCCACTGAACGAAATGGAGTCAATGTTATAAGTGGGCCAATCTTTGACTATGACTATGATGGTTTACATGACACACCCGACAAAATAAAACAGTAAGAGTTCGTCTTTAAATTGGTTTGTTGTTGCTCCTCTTGATGGTGGTTTTATCTTAATTAATTGCCCGCATAATATTCGATTTCTGGGAGGAGATATAATTTTCTCTTTCTAAAATTGTTGTTTATCAAGACTGAATGTCCCTGTAGGTAGGACAGTGGTAAAAAATAAGAAAATAGCAATTCAGCAGGTTACTGTTCACCTTGACTTTGGAAGTAGATATTAATTCATCCTTGAGATGAAGCTGAATCATATTCCAAATAAATTATTTTCTCTAAAATTCTCCAGAACTTAGAAGCTGACAACTGAATATCAGAGCAAACCACAGCAGTGTTGTTGAGTTAGGTACTCAAGTCTTTCATTAATATCAGTAATGCATTCTCTCTGTGTCTCTGAACTGAAGAAGCCTTTCAGCACTGATGTGTGGTATTGCTAGAGCACAATATCAAAACATGAGCTAATTGAAGGCTCATTTTCAGAGTGTGTTTAGGAATCAAACACATCTTAACAACATACGTGTGTCCTCACATGTAGGGGAGGAAAAAACATGCTGTTTGTGAAAGCTTCTTCTGGACAGGCTTATTCTCTGTGGATAAACGCTTGCTTTATTCCCCCAGGTTTGTGGAAGGCAGCGCCATCCCCGTTCCTACTCATTACTATGCCATCATAACCAGCTGCCTAGATTTCACTCAGCCAGCCGACAAGTGTGATGGACCACTCTCCGTTCTCTCGTACATCCTTCCCCACCGGCCTGACAATGACGAGAGCTGCAATGTAAGTTCTGCTGCACTACTGTGGTAAATATATCCTTGAGGCATGTGAAACCCCATTGCTAGTGCTCTCTGATGTCTTCAATGAAAGCACAGAGTATTGACTCTAGAAAGTACCATGTTCAACTCATTTGACAAAAGCACTCCTCCGTGATATCAGAGAAAATATGGAAGTAATGGAAGTATTCCTGCACTTAAAATTGTCCGGGAGAACTGACATACAGCAGGTTGGCAGTAAACAACCTGTAGACTTCTGTGTTTTGGCAGATCCTGTCAGTGTAACCTCAGAGCAGATTGGGGGGAGGTTGTCTGTGTAGATACATTGTGCTGGCAGCCAGCCTGATGTTTTTATTGAGGACTGTTTCCATATGCAGGTACAATATTGTCTGTTATGGTAATCTTAGTGCATCAGACAGAACATCCAACCCACACAGTATTAAAACTATATGCTAAAACCTGCTGAGGGTAGAGTGCCAGCTCTTGCTGTTTCCAGCATGTCTTGATCCAAGGGAAAAGTTTGGATTCTTATTAACAGAGATGACCAGACGTCCTCCTAGTTCCTTTCCTATCTTCTTTCAGGATGCAAGATCCTATAGCATAAGAATCTTGGTGAAGTACAAAAGCTTTGGTCTGGTCAGCACTGCAGAAAGTAACGCGCACGCTCGTCAGCTGATGGTGCGCAGGAGAGCGGCTGGGTCCCCCCTGGCAGGGACAGCAGTCCCCAGGCAGCTCTGCTGAGACTTGTCCTTCCGCCTGAACTTGTTCTCCCATTACACAGCTGTGCAGATTCCTGCACACAGATGCTTCACTATAGGCTGCCAGGAGACTGTTTCCTGAATGAACACATTAATATTATGAATTTTGTATTGGCACAAAAAGTTAAGGCTCCTGTTCCAGCTACAGGCAGAAATAGTCATTCCAGCTCTGCACACAATTCACCTGGAACGCCGTCTCTTTCTCATTCATCAAACAGCGCCTGCTTTCAGGTCCCACTTTTTAAAACCACGTTTTTGGAGCAGTATCCGTCTCTCTTAAGCAGGTCTGGCTTCACCCTGTTTAGGCGCTTAACTGCTTTGGGCAGGGATGTCTTCCACCAGAGGTCTTGGAAAGTCCTACCTATATTTCATCGTGGTTTTCCTCTGGACTGCCTTCCTCTGAATCAAGGTCCAGCTGGTGATCTGGAAGTTACTAATCTGGCAGTTATTAGTGCCTCTGTCCTTGTATCGCTGCCCATATGTAATTTTATGACAAAGTCAATTTTATTCCTCCCTATATTGTGTGTTATGGTCCTCTTGAACAGCTGAAATCTTTCTTACGAGCTACTTAGAATAATGACCTCTTTTACTCTTTGGTTTCTTATACTCCAACATAGGCTTCTTTCCTCTGTAGGTCATGCTAGTTATGATGTGTTTATTTACAGTTCTGGGATGAACTTCAGTGCTATGACAAGGTCATCAGCAGATACTGGTCTGTGGTTTTTACATAGCAAAGAACCTCTCCAAAAATATTTAAATGTACCTCTTGAATGAAAATAGAGTTGGGTAAAATTTTGCCATTCAAATGCAGCGTCAGTCTTACTTTAGCACATGGTGTTCCGTCATATTGGTTCAAAGAACTGGTTGTGTAAAACCTCACGTACTTCATGGATAAAATGCATGGGATAATACAAGAATTTTTCCTTAACCTCTCCACAGATTTCTTTTAAGATCTGCAGAAACATAAACTTTTCCCCTCACTCTGCTCTTGTTGCACACACTTCCTCTCTCTTCCCATGGCTGTTGGAGAACACCACTGCTCTTCTCATTTGAATATGTTCCATTTCCAAACTGTGTTTATTCATGGTGAGGTTATACCCATTTATTCTTGTGTCAACATTTTTCTATGGCTTAAATAGTCCTTCACTGGGCTTCTTTGGGATTTACCCTAGTGATGATTTATGATGATTCTCAAGGCATATACTTCTCTCTATTCATGGGAGACTCAGGATTTTTTGCATTTCTTGTAAAAGAGGGTGAGCATTTTAGTAGCCTTTGTAAGCCTCTGTTCTGGTCTGGAACATGAGTGAGACAAAGTACTTCAGCTGAGATCTCAAAATAAAAATGGTTTTCTTTCCACTGAACACAACTCCACTGATACTATGTAGGATTTGCTTTTTCCACAGCTGGGTTATAATGGTGGCTCACAATCATGTATAACCAGTACACCCAGGTCCTTATCTTCTGTCTGCTGTTTCACCTAGAGGAGCTCCCAGCTCAGCAGAAATTTTTGCCATCAATGTGAATAACTCAGTTTCATACCATACCAGGGACTCCCCCATCTGCATCCTCCAGTATGCTATTCTGGTTTTCCTCTGTGTTCACAGGAGCTCCCAAGCATGTACAAAGACATTACACAAGATCCTTTCCAAGACCAAAGATGTGGGAACCCTTGTTAGAAACTTCCTCCAGACCATTATTTTCCCTTTCAGTAAAACCTTTAAATTTCTCTCTTATTAAGCAAGTTCCTCACCCACCTGTTTATACTCTGATCATGTTCAGCTTTCCAGCTAATAATTTGATATCCAGAGAGATTCTTGTACATAATACATGGAGAGTGTCCAGAAGAGGGGTATGAAGTTGGTGAAGGGTTTGGAGAGGAAGGAGCAGCTAAAGTCACTTGATTTGTTCAACCTGGAGAAGAGGAGACTGAGGGGATACCTCATTGTGGCTAAAGCTTCCTCACAAGGGGAGGAGGAGGGGCAGGCACCAAACTCTTCTCTTTAGTGACAAATGACAGAACCCGAGAGAATGTCAGGAAGATGTGCCAGGGGAGGTTTAGGCTGGACATTAGGAAAAGGTTCTTTACCCAGAGGGTGCTGGAGCACTGGAACAGGCTCCCCAGGGAGGTGTCACAGCCCCAAGCCTGACAGTGTTCAAGAAGAGACTGGACAGCACCCTCAGACACATGGTGTGAACTGTGGGGTTGTCATATGCAGGGACAGGAGTTGGACTCGATGATCCTTGCGGGTCTCTTCCAACTGAGGACATTCTATAATATGTGGTATCTTTTCCAGTGGTTTTTAGGTTAGCCTCCTAATTGATTGCCTGTTTCTATTTATCTGCATGTTTTCTGTTGTTTTTTCCTTCTACGACTCACTGTACTATTGAGGTGAGACTAACCATCACAGATAGATAGAAGATCATTTTAAATATATACACTTCATTTGTCGTGCCGCAGTAATATAACAACATGGTAGCTGATCACTGTGTTTAAAATCCTTGCTGCTGGACCTGAGATTTCAAGGACCGATTATGGAACGGAAAAACTAAAACCTAGATCAGTTGATTGATTTTCTGGGGTCATGCAGATGCTGTCTTGCTGGACTTGGTTTAAAAACAACCTCACAGTCCTGTGATATATTCATATTGCAGACCTTTCGCACGCTCTTAGGAGTCCCCCTTATAATAAAAAACTGAGCTTTGCAGCAACAAGACTTCCCTCTGAGCTCTATAAAATACAGATTTCCTGCTCGGAATGACGACTTGAAGACAAAACAAATGTCACAGTTGTTGCATTTGCAGTAACAACCCTGCTGAGGCCTATTTGCAGGGTAGCAGCCTGATCACCAGGCTTAAGGCTGAGCTGGAGGCTTCCAACAGCCGCAGCTTTCCTGGAGCATTGCACGATCCCTTCTCTTCCCTCTTAATTGGCATCTTTCTTTTTGTGTTCCATGATCCCTTCTCTTCCCTCTTAATTGGCATCTTTCTTTTTGTGTTCCATGATCCCTTCTCTTCCCTCTTAATTGGCATCTTTCTTTTTGTGTTCCAGACCTAGTTTTGGACCTCAGGTTGCTAGCGACCTGTAGAGGAAACATGGTTTGGAGCTGAAAAGCTTCAATACAGACAATTGCTGACTGGGTCATGGACCTTTGCGGTAGAGCAGCCAGCTGTGACCTAGCTGGTACTTGATGTCCTCTCTGTGCAAACGATCACGCTCACCCACCTGGCCCTTTCGGAGTGACCCAGAGCCTGGTCTGTGGCATATCTACTGTGCTGGGTAGGCTCTGGCGTTGCTGAAGCTTAGTCTTGAAGGGTGAGGGATCTCTTTGCAGACGGACCTGGCCGAGACAGTCAGAAAGGGGCTCATTTTCAGGAGCAAGATCAGAAATAGAGTTCTACCAGTCAGATTTCCAAGATACATGGGATCCAAATGTCTGTAGGCACAACCTTGCTTTCCTAACTTGCTTCCCTGACAGTGGCGTAGATGTACCAGCCTGAGAGGCCAAAAGTCCTGTTTGCTCTGTCCTTTTCCCACGTCCGCTCCCTGCCGTGCAGTCCCAGGGTTGGCCGCAGTGCTCATGGGACGTGTCACTGGGCTGGTTAATGCACTCAGACAGCCAGGAACTGCAGCGTTTTGCTGGGCTGATTTTCTGATGTGTCAGTGAGTTACAAGGCACACAGCAGCAATCACTCTGGCAGCATCACTTTTTTTTTTCCCCAACTGGGAAGTGCTTAGTGAAAGTCTTTTTACAGGTACCAACATAAACCATAGTTCCAACTGTGTAATGAACCATAATGGTCTCCTGACAGTAAAGTGGAAAGATTAAAATAATGTTGTGTTAGACAAGGTGCTAGTCAGATGAGAAACACATGCAGGGATAGGGTTCAAAGCTACACAGCCTGAAGTTTAGGCTTTCATAATACACAGCTGATTAATATGGAGCTCTTTCTGTGAGATAAAAAAGCATGTAGTGACCAATGTGTCTTCTAAAAGCATATGGCTGTTCTTCTGAAACACCTGCAACATAGGGCCATCTTTTCCTCAATGACTATGGGCATTTTCTCAACCCCATCCTAAACTGGGTCACAAAATAAACCTGCAGGAGTCATCTTGCATGTTAAGTTTAAAATCCATTTTGATGGAACTTGTTTACCTTAGTCATTCTTGAATAGGGCACAGAGATTGTTCAAGCAGACCCAATCTTTAGAAAAGTTGCATTTGCTTTCAGAGCTGACTTTTCACATTACATGTTATAAAACTTGGTTTGTTTGTTTGTTTTTTTTTTTCATATTTCAGAGTTTGGAGGATGAATCAAAGTGGGTTGAAGATCTTCTTAAGATGCACACCGCGCGTGTGCGTGACATCGAACAGCTCACAAGTTTGGACTTCTTCCGAAAGACCAGTCGCAGCTACACAGAAATCCTCTCCCTAAAGACATACCTTCATACATTTGAAAGTGAAATTTAGCTTTCTAACCTTACTCAGTGCATCCTTTTATTCAACCGGTGTATATTTTTATATTGTTTTTATATTTATTAATTTGAAACCAGGACATTAAAAATATTAGTATTTTAATCCTGTATCAAATCTTAAATATTAAACCCTTGTGTCATTTGTTTTGTTTCTCTAATGTTTAATATAGGTATGTTGCTTGGTTTATTTAGTAGCGCTTGTAATACTGCAGCTTGAGTCCTTACTCCAAGCTTTTAAGTGGTGCTGCAGGATTTGGTACATGCATCAAGGAAATATTAATTTCCCGTGCTCCTTTACCACACTTGTAGTCCTGTACTGTGTATCAAGATACTGAACATGTAAAATTACATTCATTTACTGTTAACTATGTGACAGACATATTTAAACCCTATAGACAAATAGCATCTTAAATATAATAAACCACACGTTCAGTTTTTTTAATGTGTTTTGGTTTCCTTTTGCAGGGACGTTCAGAGGGACTTGCAGGCAGCTGAGTGCTGCCAGATCTCTCTTATTCACTGGGCAGAGCCCTTTTCAAGGGCTGAGGTTTGCTGGTAAGAGGACCACCAGTGCCCAGGTGCCATGCCCTGGTACCCAGTAGTGACACCATCAAACAGACACCCAGAGTAGTCATTATGGGTTAGGCTTTGCCATCAGGGGCAGACCTGGGAGGGGAGGTTGGCTGGTATCATAAGCTACCAGCAGTACCCCATGCTCGAGGGCACTTGGCTTTGATCTGTAGCCAAGGGAAGGATGTGAGGTGACAACATCTGCTATCACCAGTCAGGCTGTGTCACATCCCTTCCCCACCACCGCTGCCCTGAGCTGGTTCCTGGGAATCCCTGTTCCATAATCTTTTGCTTTCACTTTGAGTGAAGCTGAGGCAAGGCAGATGTTGATGGAGGTGACATTGCTAAACCCCCAGCAGTGGGCTTTTACCAGGGAGGAGAAAATCTGATTTTCATCATCTTGTTCTAATGACCAGAATTTGCAGAGTTTTCCCCTAATCTGAGGCTGAGTCCAAAGCTTAATCATATAATCATTTTGGTTGGAAGAGACCCTTAAGATCATCAAGTCCAACCATAACCTAATTCTAGCACTAAACCATGTCCCTAAGAACCTCCTCTATGTGTCTTTCAAACACCTTCAGGGATGGTGACTCCATCACTTCATTGGGCAGCCTGTTCCAGTGCCTGACAACTCTTTCTGTGAAGAAATTTTTCCTAAAATCCAATCTAAATCTCCCCAGTGCAATTTGAGGCCATTTCTTCTCATCGTATTGCTTGTTACTTGGGAGAAGAGACCAACCCCCTCCATGCTACAACCTCCTTTCAGGTAGCTGCAGACAGCGATAAGGTCTCCCCTCAGCCTCCTTTTCTCCAGGCTGAACAGCCCCAGTTCCCTTAACTGCTCCTCATAAGATCTGTGCTTCAGGCCCTTCACCAGCTTCATTGGCCTAAATGCCAGCCCTCATTCTTAAAGGAAGTCCCTTGGCCTGATTGCACATATAGAACTTCTGGTACTGTAAATCCCATACAGTGCACAGGATTTACGACCATTTCTTACCTGGTCAAGTGGGTCAGGTCTCTGTTAGCTACTTCTGTGCGATCACAGTTTCATAATCCTGGTAAACCCCTACAAGTGACACTGATGGCACAGCCCAAAGCCAATGGAAAAGGCACTGTTGTACACTGGTGTCTAGATAATGGCCTGATTTGGCTTGGGCAGCTTTTATAGAAGGCATATCGTATGGAGCATTACTGTTAGTGTAGTTAGGTGACATAAAATATAAACTCTTGTCCAAGGCTGAAGCTACTAGTGGCACTATTACAAACCCATTGTTCGAGGTGACAGATTTCCCTCTGTCTACCAAAGTGGTTTGTGTCTATTTTCTCTTAGAGGTTTGCAAATGCTGGAGGGAAGTCGGAAGGGCTGGAAAACGCCTCAGCCATGTACACAGACAAATAGCCAGGACTCCTACGTAAAATTAATCTGGCATAATTTTAGCAACTTGCATCCCTGTAGCATCCATATAAGACAAAGCACTAAACGGGAATTAATCGTGTTAACAATGATAAAATTTTTGTGACCAGTAGACAAAATTGTATTGTTCCAGGTGCCAAATACTGTTTAAATTAGAAGAGCACAAGGTTTGAATGCTTAAATGTCACCCCAAAATGATAAGATGGAAATTCTAACAATTTCACAAAGCTCTGGGAAACATCCTATTCTTACAAGTTGAAAATTGTCTCTTGTGGTTGTCTAGTAGCACAGAAGTATTTTTCTGTAAGCTTTTGGCAGGGCTTCCTGCCATGATAAACTTTACATTCTTACATGTGCTACAAAGGGTATTTCCTTTGGATTTAAAAACATTTTCAGTTAAGACCTAATTTCTCCAACACAGACTTTAGCCATGATATAATGTGGTTGTTCATAAACTAAACCCAAGACCACCACTACTGTGTTGCTTTGACATTCAGCTGTTGCTGTATTTGTTTGCTTTTTTAATGCAATCTAACAAATTATGCAATTCTTTTCTTTTCTCCCAAAATAAGATGACGTTTCTACCAAAGGAACATTTAAGCTCTGAAAGATACTCTTCTTCTTGTGTTCAGAGAAGTTTGCTTTTGAAATACCAAAAGTGATGATTGTTGGGAGAGTTTAACTCCATCTCAGTTTCACTAAAGAATGACAATTAGTGTGTAGGGAAATGCGATTTTTTTACTCAGTTGCTTACTGGAAGAATAAATGCTAGTAATTTACTTCTGTTCTGCTCTCTTCGTTCCTGGATCCTGTGTTCTTGCATGGTATTGATGTTTAATTTTACCATGCTGGAAGAAGCAGCTGTGCTGGAGAATGACTGTGGTGACTTCTGTGCATTGCATGATGCATGTGGGGGTTGGTTGTTTGTTGTGGGGGTTGGTTGTTTGTTTGGGGGGTTGGTTGGTTGTTTTGTTTTGTTTTTTGTTTGCTTGTTTGGGGGTTTTTTTGGTATGTTTTTTTCTGTTTGAAAGATGCCTTGTCAACACAAAAGCTCCAGTGCAGAACTGAAGCCTTATAAATCCTTCTAAGCAATGCAAGCTCTGCAGGAACAACAGACACTTTTAAGTAAACTTGTCATTTTCCCTTGGTATTTTTCAGGGTGAACGTTAGCTGAGGGCAGTGGGTAGGAAGGAACCCCTCCGCTTTCCATTCCTGTTAGACCATTTGGAAATATGAAATACCACTTGCTTCTGTTACATGTTTCCTTTTCTTTATATTACTCTGGCTTCTGCAAGAGATCCATTGAGGAGAACAGGCACCGACTTTTCTGTTGAGCAAACACCAGTTTTGAGAGTTTGGGTAATTACTATTTGCAATTGGTGATGTAAATTTGAGGCATGTTTAATGAGTTAGAGGCAGTTTAGTTGAGCAATTGCCAAGGCAACAAAAGCTGTAGGTGTCCTGCACACCCAACAAAAAGTCCTTTTGCTCTGGGAAAAATCCTCCGTAGGTAGTTATGCAACTGGAATATCCCTGCTACAGGAAACTGTTACTTTTTTTTTTACTCCTTTTTTTCACAGTCACATACCAAAGCAAAATCCTTAATAGATAAACACTGAAAGGACATTAGGTAACCTGACTAACAGCGCGGTTACAATGCCAAAATTATAGTGAGAGTCACCATCACACTGGCAGCAGTGATATACTTAATTACCACTGATTATATTCTGTCTTGATCAGTTAACAGCTTGATTAGATTCATACTTTCTTCTTGCTGCTAATTCCCTGTTCATGTCCAGCTTTTATCCCTTTAAGGTGTTAGGTGCAGAAAACAGTTTCTGCACTCACGTGGACCCTGCCACTGTTTTGGTTGTAAGAGATCAGTTTGTGTAGTGTTCTAACACATTTTCAGCTCCAGATGAACTAGAAACTAAATGTAACCATCAGGTCTGTGCTGTCTTGTGAACGTTTTCCAGTATCCACAGGGCTATGGTGTGAGTAAATTTAAATATTCACGTTTAATTAGGCCAATCTTGCTGTGTCCCTGGAGGCTGCTCCAAAACAATCCTGCCATAGTTCCCAGCTTCTCAGTGCTTTTAATGCAAACGGTCGGTCAACTTGATTGCATCAAGATTTTAACAAGTGAAAACACACACTTTTTGTAGGAGAGGCCAGAAAACAAAAGCAGTGATGAAGAGATAAGCAAAGAAGTTTCCCACTTTAGGAGACAGAAGAGGCTGAACAGGTTGAAGGCCCAGGAGATGCTACCAGAAGAGAATGGGTGCTGGAGAAGATTTATTTAGTAAGTTTATGAAGTCGATGTTCTCCCCGCATCTGGCTTCTTCTGATAGATCAGTCCACCACATACAGCAGACAAAATAGCTCCCGAGTTCCTGCACAGAGCCAGGAAGCAGAAAATTTCCCAGGTGAGCTGAGGGAGTTCCCCTCTGAAAGGTGTTACCAGTTGCAGGAGCAGAACATGAACTCCAAAAGTGTCGAGGCCTGTGCGGTGAGGACAGAGTGCAGGATCCAACCTGAAGGAAGTAAATTCATAGCAGCTGGAGCTGACATTCCAGTCAGTCCTTCCCTTCGGTCCCTTCAGTCTCACGTCCACCTTGAACATCTTTCATTAACTTCCATTTTTTAAATCTGCATTGCAGAGTCTTGCAGCTTAGCTCAGCTGCTCTCTGCAGGAGACAGAGGGGATATTGCTCCTGGTGCTAAACAGCACGATAAAATCCTCCTTTTTTTTAAAAACAAAACAAAACAAAACAACAACAACAAACCTGCACACCCCCTACCTATAGATGGGCAAATGTGCTTGTTCTGCCCTGCGACAGAAGTGGGATAAACGCAGGCTTTCCCAGAGCAAGGGGCAGCGCGTGGGTGCTGCAGATCTGCCACCTCCCCTCTGCTCCTGCACGCTGCTCTTCAAACATGTTTTGTGTTACTCTGCTGTTTTGGCACAGACAGACAAATGAAACTTCTCAGCCTTCGTGGGAGGCAGCTGTTAACACAGGCACAGACGAAACTCTGGTGTAGAGAGGCTGAATAATATATTTAAGTGTAAGTATATGGTAAGCCCAGTAAAGCTGGTCACAGCACTCCTGTGTTGGGTTGAATATGTGACATTTTAAAATTACTTCTTGTAGTGCTACCACTGGTCAGAGAGTACAGGGTAAATTTAGTAAAGCAGAAGCTTCAGAATCACGTGTCTGAAATAAAATTTGAATACAGGACTATAGAAACAAAACTCCCTTCCTTTGGGGACAGTAAATCTATCAACCCCTTCCATCAAAATGCTTGTGGTAGGGCTGGTTCCTTACCAGAGTCCTCCCCTGTCTCCAGAGGGATGTCACACTACGTGTCTCTCCAGCCTCTCTGTAGTCCTAGTCCAGCCTGGATTTGTGACTCTAGTTTCTATTTCCCTCATTGCCATCCCAGACAACCATCGTACTTGACCTGAGATACATGGTACAGTAATGGTAACACAAGTATTCTCTGATCGGAATAGACCTGCTGGCAAATGATCAGCACCACGTTAACTGTACATCTTCCAAGTGGGGCCATATGTGTTTGAAGTGTTTAAAGTTCAGCCCTTGTTCAAGACAGGAGGGGAAAAAAAAAAGGCATTTTAAACATTGTGGAAAAATACCTAATCTCCTCTCTTTGCACTTGTTGTGTAAATACAAGATAAGAGCAGTATCCCCAAGGTTACCGCAAACAGCCCGTCACTACAGAGTACAAGCTAACATTTACTAAAATGTATGTTGACATAAAAAGCAGCATTGCCACAGACAACCATGGTAAACAAAACCACAGGTTTCTTTGCCTCTACAAGTCAAAAAAGTTTGGGATGTAACCTATTCAGACCTGCCCTCACAACAAAAAGTCCCTGCCCTGCTTTAGCATCCAGAGTATGTGCACAGGTATTCTGGAGCTTTACCTTGCCCGCTGTTTTATAAATGTGGTAGAGAGAGGCAGATAAAGGTCACCCTGGTTTCATCTTCAGGTTTCACCATGGAGAGATCAGCAGGCAGAGTCAGTAATTGTGGATTAGCACAGCTGTGATTGATTGACATTAAAACTGGAATTTACCAGAAAAAAAGATGGGATTATTTGTCATCATAAACTCTCAGCAGAAAAAGATGACAACCTTTTCAGGGGATATTTTCCTGAGAACTTTTCTGTTTCCTGGCTATATGCAGAAAGTAGGGAGTTATTTCATTTGTTGTATGTGAAGGCCTGATCTGTCAGAAGAGGTTGGATGCAGGGGAAACAGTGGTTTCATAAACCTGTCAAATAAATCTTCTGCAGCCCTGATTCCCTTCTGGCAGCATCTCCTGGACCTTCAACCTGTTCAGCCTCTTCTGTTTCCTGAAGTGGGAAACTTCCTCTCTTATCTCCTTATCACAGCTATTTTTTTTATTTTTCTGCTCACCTCCCTGTTTTATTCCAGCTTTGATGTGCCCATCATCTGCAAAATAGCTCTGGTGTTAGCCCAGCCAGTGCAGTTTCTGAGCACACGTGTATCTCTGCAGCAGGCACTGCCACCAGCTCTTCCACCTCTTGGTTCTGTCAGGTCTTACAGGTTCCACCTGCAGAACAGAGAATGCAGAAAATCCTGATATATGCCTACTTTCTTCTCTAGTACAGTTAAAACCCCAGGGCAAACTTTTGCAGGTAACAACCCTGTTCATGGTATTTAAGACGTGACCTTTACCTATCTGTGTGGCTTTGTATGGAGGCATTTAATGTCACAGAAAAAGAAGTTTACAGAAAAATATTTCATTTTGTTTCTCTATTTTGTTGAAAATTGAAATCATTATATAAAGCATGCTCAGTTGGCCTAGCAGCCATCCAGTCTAAACAAGGGATGCAATTCCATGGCTTTCACCTTCCATGCCTCATGATCTATTTCTAGCCTTTCTCAAAAGGTTTCCATACACATTAATGAAACCTGGGAGCCCTCCTGTGGTCGAAATAATGAGCTATTCTTCTGGCTGTTACCCCAAATCTGATATTGTCAATCCAGTTTTAAACTTTATCCTTGCAGCATTCATTGAGAACAGCTTCAATCAACTAAAAAAGTTGAGATGATCTCCTGGGTCTTTAGTGGATGATCTTGCTACATCTTCGCTGCCTTTGTCCATTATCTAATGCTGTCCACATTTCTTTTCCAAGGTTGGGGGATTGCCTGACAGTCTGCCTGTTACTTCATCTTTCTTGCCTCCTCCTGCCTGTCCACTGTCCTGCACAGACTTCTGTTCTAGCCGGAATCTCTCCACCAGCCTGTCTAAGGACCTTCTAGTTGTGCATTAAATAATATGATTAAGGTATATTCCATGTTCGTCATCTCATTGTCTTCCAAGTTGGAGAAGTATGAGATTCAGAGAGCATTGGTGTACCTACCTAATTTTCATGTTGCGCTGAAACTGGAGAAAGGGTTTTATGGTTCCTCATGGAGTTAATGTTGTGGTCTTTGTCCAGCCCTCCAGAAAAATTCTGTTTCCCCATGGGCAAAAGCTTGCTTCTTAACAGCGTCTTGTTGAGAAGCAAAGCTGTCAGTTATCTGCAGGAGGTTTATGAGGGAGTAAGAAAGGATGAGGTGAAAATGGGGATGGGCAAGAAGATAATAACCCCTTTGTTTTTGCCTTTAATTATGCTGATGCTTTATGTTCTTCCTTGCTGTACAACTAAAGAGAGGAACAGACAGTTGTGAACACCCGTGACACCACGTCTGTTCATGCTCTGCATCACAGATTCCAGCACAGTCCATTGGAAATGTTGGATTCACTACATGGAGTGACTGGCAGAGAAGGACTGAGATCCTCAGCTCTTCCCAGTCCCTTCTCTCCCCTGGAATATGTAAAAGCAGATGGGTGGATATTCATGAGGGTAAATACTCCAAGGCTTGTCATTTGTAACATAATGCAGCACACACCACAAGGGCTCGAAAAAATTTTGAAGCTTCCAACCTGTATGACTCTTACAATAGTTGAAGATATGAAGAAACATGGAAAATCCCACCCAGAATTTCAGCATCAGGTATGAACTTGAGTAGGTCTTCCAAAACAAGCTGAGGATGGGGCAGTTTGCAGCTTTGCTTATATCATAGGCAGGGCCTGACAGAGAAAAATGTATCCAAAACTGCACAGTCTTAGAGCCTGCACTTCTGAATTTCACTCAATAACCTGCACAAATATTTTCAGAAATAAGACTTTTTCGGACCACTGCATCCCAATTTGACACTGAAGGCAACTGGTCTAGGAAACTGCTATTGTACCAAGAACTGCAACAAGCATTAGTTCCAGTAGAGTTAAGCGGTTGGCCTCACTGCTTTAACTGGAAGCTGGATCAGGAACAGTAATGATAAAAAATGACAAGCCTAAATGTGGTCATGGTCAGATTATATCTTCTTATCCCTTTTGTGTCAACATCATTCTTATCTTAACAAGCTCGCCTTCCTCTCTGGTATTTAAATAATCCACCCACTCCTTCCCTAAATGTATTTTTTGGGTGTTTTTTTGTTTTTTTTTTTTTTTTTTTTTTTTAAGCTGTAAGCCCTTTTCTTCTGAATAAGAAAAGAAACTGTTGCAACTGATTCCTGGAAAAGAGGCTTGTTTAATTTTTGTATTTATTTTATGGATTTAGATTTATGGGAGTATATGCCTACATTTTATGCCCTGGGTACCTTTGCTTAATTCTAGTTTTACAATATGAATGGCATACAGATGATTGCATTTCTCATACTCATAGTTACATGTACACCAGCAAATAAAGCTTGCACAAAGATAATAATTCTCCAGCAGCCACTTAGTCCATCCCCACATAATCTAGTGTTGATTTTTGCCTAAGGATATATTCTTGTGGGATTTTCTGGAACAGTTTAACAAGTCACCACCTCCAGCAGAAGGTTAAGTTTCTTGGCATTGCAGAAGCGGATTGTGCGATGTTCCTGGGCTCTATGGACTCTTTCAGCTGCACTGAGCTGCCTGAATAAATTGGTTCTTCCTCTCCTTGCAAGGGCTGTTGTTTCTTCAGTGCCTGCAGAATTGCTCCCCACTACCCCACTCCAGTTGGAGTAACAGATTATTTCAGTGAACAGTTTAAAATCTAGAGATCTACTCATGTGGCTCGTTTTCCTTGGAAATGGGTTGGGTGGCAGCACAGGATATGTCTAGTTAGAAAACCAAAAAGAGCGGTAATCGGTGATGGAGGGACCGAGTTGATGTAGTGGAGACTATAGATATACAACTACCTGAAACGAGGTTATAGCAAGGTGGGTGTCAGTCTCTTCTCCCAAGTAATGAGACAGAACAAGAGGAAATGGCCTCGAGTTGTGCCAGGGGAGGTTCAGATTGGATATTAGGAAAAAATTCTTCATTGAAAGGGCTGTCAGGCATTGGAACAGGTTGCCCAGGGAAGTGGTGGAGTCACCATCCCTGGAGGTGTGTAAAAGATGTATAGGTGAGGTTCTTAGGAACATAGTTTAGAGGTGGACTTGGCAGCGTTGGGTTAGTGGTTGGACCTGATGATCTTAAAGACCTTTTCTGACCAAAACAATTCTATTTTGGTGCAGGCTTGTCCTGTAGTGCTACAAGACAGTTGAACCTCTTGAATAACGCATTACTACCCAAAAGAACGACCTTACCTACCTTAAGGTTCTGCGTGCTCTCAGCTCAGCCCATCTCCTGGCTCTTCATCCTGGGGCTGCTCTTGAAAGCAATAACTGAGGGCTCAGCTGAGGGACTGTCAGTACAAAGCAAACCTCTACTGCCCTACATGAAAAGTAAAAATGAGTATGTCTGTAGAGAACACCTGTGTGTCAAAGGGTATGTCTTTAGCTGCAGTGGGGCACAGTTACGCAACGTTTTCTTGCTATACTTTTTTCTAACTATGTCCCTGCTCATTGAAGGGGGTTGGACTAGATGACCTTTAAAGGTCCCTTCCAACCCAAACCGTCCTATGATTCTAACTATCTCTTGCTTAAGAGAACTTCAGACCAAAGCATGAGGACTTTGCATGGGCTAAGGACATTATTCTAGTGTTTTAAGGAAGTTGCCTAGCTACTTGTTTGCTCAGTTAGACACTTTATTTTTAATGGTGCTGGCAGTTTCCATTGACTGCAATACAATTCCTTACTTGTTCATAAGCTCTGAAAATAAGGCCCTGACTTTGCTGAGCTCTCTGTTCAGCAAAGCATTTCAAGAGCTGCATAAGTTCAGGTACATGTCAGTATTTGATGCAACTGCTGGGAATGCTCTGTGTATGAAAAATACACCTCTCTATGGAGTGACAACTATTTTTGCCCTGGTAATGTGATCGTGCCATTTGTGTGATATCCTCCCTTCGACATCCTTCATCTCTGTGGATCTATTTCAACCCATATAACCACTTGGGAAAAGACCTGAAAAATCTGGGTCCAACAGGTGTCATAAATATGGGCCATGGTCCACTCAGTGCCCTACTTGGGAAAGGACCTTTGCAAATTAATGTGCATAAACTGGTGGATCACAGACTTGCTACTCAGGAGGAAGCAGAAGATGCAAACACTAGGGATATGTTTTGGCATCTGTATGTTTTTGTACATCGTGTATATGTCACCTTTCTGAAAGGAAACAACTAGCCATGAAGCCGTGAGGAGAGATGCACCTAACATTTTCTGTGCTGTTCCACACCTTGCTTCTGGCTGAAGATCCTCTCACTGGACCTTTCAAGCTCCTTTTAGAAAATATCGTATTTTTATGTTTACTTTTTTTTACCTTTTCAGTGGGTGTATTTGCAAGGCTGAAAGAACCAGAGAAGCCATTTTTGCAGCACTTGACTACAAGTGCCCGTGTTTGCAGGGTCTCTTCTTCAAAATGTGCTTAGCATTTGAATGTAAGAGCTCCTGATTCATCTGTATTCTCTTTGATACCCTCTATTTGCAATGCAAAGAGCAGTATTTCCCTCTGAAAGGTGCTTAATCTCTTCTGCCTTTCATCCTGATTTTATGCTGAACTATCTTTAGATTATAGCTCTCCACTGTGAATTATTTTTTGTCCTTCCTGCTCAGGTAGAGCATTGCCAAGCCATTTACTAACCATATTTATTGAGGGAACAAGGAGATTAGTTTTATATTGCATCCTGCATGTGGTTAAAAACTTGGGATTTTCCTGGTTATCCAAGCTGTACAAATTAGTGAATTTATAAGTGTAAAACAGTTCCAAGAAGTTCCTTTCCAACCAAAAGGAATTTCAGTGCTCCAGACCTTTCTAGGAAAGATGAATATTTCATCCTGTACAACAAAGTTTTTTGCTAGGATAGATGAACACTGCCTGTTACAACAAAATAGATTGAACCACTCTAAATAACAATTTTTTCTTTCTGGTCTGGTCAGTTATTCAAAACTCTGGAGTCTCAAAGTCTGGTTAAGAGGAAGAACCGGTAACGTTCCTCTGATACCGTTTATTACCAGGGCAGCTTTCTATAATTCAGCCTGGTATTCAAGAAGATGGGTGCAGAGAGGGACAGACTATCCATGGCACACACAGAGCCCGCCTGGGACTCCTGGATGCTCTGAACATGCTGGAGCCACGAGCACAGCACACCCTGCTACGTCCCAGGGCCCCAGATCAGATGTAGAGGACGGGCATGGCACATCTACCGAGCTGTGCCCAAAGCCTCTGAAAGCCACGACCAAGAGGCAACAGTGACCAGGTCTTTAAGGTGGAAGCTGCCTGGACAAACTTCCCAGCTGGAAAAAGAAGAGAGACTGCGGGAAACAAGGCCCCAAGGTAGCTCTAATTAAACTGAAACTAAAGTGTTGTGTTTTTCTAGATAAAGCAGGATGCTAGCAAAGCAGAAAACTTCTCAGTGTCTCTACTTTTTTTGTATAGACACTTAGCCCTTCGTAGAAGAACTCCTGGGCAAAATACTGGGTATTGTACCTGGTTACGATGGATATGTTGTACCATGTGACTGCCTTGGCTTTAAATATATGTCTGTAATTGGAATGTGGATTCAGTCATATCAAATCTGTGTGTGTAATCCAGCATGATACTTAAGTGTGTGCTTAGCTCACATCTGTATACTTAAATCCCTTTGATTTTTGAGGGCACTTAAACATGTGTTTAGAACTATAAAGCATTTTTCTACCTTGGGTTTTACTTCAGAGGAGAAATACACTGGGATGTTGAAAAAAAATTTTACAAACTGCAAATCTTCGTATCTTTTGGCTTGCCTGCTGTGTCTGCCTTCCCCTCTGCAAAGCAGAGCACTCACCTCATGTACTTTTGCTTGAACATTGTGAGGATTACTCAGTCCTACAGTGCGCTTTTTAAGTGTAAAATGCTGTATCCCACTGTAGGTCCCAGATATGGCTAAAATCTGCTCAAGGATAATTCCTGTTACTGTTGTCATAGGAGACTTTGTATTAAAATAGGTTTGGTCTCTTACACTATGAATTAGAGGACTGAACTCTTGTACATAGTGATACCAGCTGTGACTGTGATACGTGTTCCTTGTGGAAAGAAATCAGTTTCCAGTTTTCCAAGTCTGTCTAACCATGTCCTTGGCAAATCACTCAATCATTACTCCAGTTCCTAACTTGCACTAAAAATAACATAGATTGATTTTCCAGAAATGGTAATGTATGGTTGAAAACAACTTCGATCTTTATACGTATTATGTCTGACATGTACAATTTCTATGTATAAATTTACTTGTCCATTGCATTTCTGTATAACTTCTGCATGCTGGAATAGTGATTGTTTGCTCCATTAGCTTGAATTTATTCCAAAATGCATGGGTTTAGGTTTTTTTTTTTTGTTTGTTTATTTTGCTGCTCTTTAAGCATTCTGAGCTGTGGTAAATTCTTATATTCATTGATTATGCAAGATCGCATATCAAAGAAAATGAGAAAATAATTACGTATCTCCAAGAGTGCCTGCAAAACAGCAGTGATTTAAAAGGCTGATGAGTGTGCAGTGAATCTAGTATTTCATGGCCTCTTAGGTAGTGAGCTTTCAGTAAAAACAAACAAAGCAAGCAATCTTTGTCTGTTGAGTGAATATTTGGTATTATAAATTATTGAACAATATAAAAAATGACTTATATTTTTGTTAGATAAAATGCCTTGGCCTGAGGTTGTCAAGGAAGTTGAGAAAAGTGTTTCTGCAAAGGTTGGGGTGAGGGGGAAAAACAAAAGAGGTTTTGGCATTTTGACTGCTACTTTGGTATGGGCTGTTGACTGCTCTGTAGTGTTTGTGCTGATGCTGGTTTAGTACACAAGTTTCAAAGCTTACTAAAGCATCTCTTTAGCTGTTCTAAAAATGCACACTTAAATTGCAAATGCCTTTCAAAATCTGGGTTTTTTTCCTTGCATTTTTTTAAAGTAGTACTTTCAACTGATTTCTTCCCAATATAGATGAAATTTTAAATGTTGAACCATAAAAGATTTGTAAGCACTTAACACTCAAAGTAGTTCTTAGATGATCTTTAAATGTTGAATTAAAATCTCTGTTTACGATGAGGTAAAACATAAAATACATATATAACAGGTATTAAAGTCGCAAAACGTTAAGTAGCGTCCAGGCCAAAGATATAAATAGACCAGAATCAAGCTAGCATCTTTTCATGTGCCAGTTAACCTGTTCTACATATATAGCTCAGTCTAGTTTTGACCTGTTATGTTACATCTGTTCAAACACATCAGTAAAGCTAATGTGGTAAGAAAACAAGATGACCTCAAAACATAAATAATCGAGGAGTGGCTCGTGGTTTTGTTTTTGTTTTCTTTTTTACTTAATGAAGAGGCTCAAATCAACTCCATTCTGCCACCCCCCGCCCCGGCCCCTGGTTAAAAGATTAATTCAGAACACAAAATCCTTAGTTCTTTCTAAACTTTTTAGTAAAGCAAGTCTCCCAGCTAGAACTTTCTTCATCAATGCATGGCATACATTAGGGCATTAAATTTTCATCGAGCAACATTCCGTGAAATAACTGCTAGAGTGAGTGGAGTGAGAGATGATTGAATGCTCTAAATAGGACTTTATCTCGGAGCATATCTGAACAGTTTCCAAAGAGATGCCCAACCACTTTGCTCCCCCATCTCATTGTCTTTGCCTGGGAAATTCTGTTGCAGCTGTCTTGGCAAGGCAAGAGGGTGACATGAGGGAAATCACAGAAGATATCAGCCATCAAATAATCTAAGAATGGAAGAAAATCCTGGGAGATGAGGGAAGCCCCTGCAGCACACCCTGCCAGCAGCATCACTCCTTGAAGCAAGACAGTGGTTGCAAGGAAGAACTCAGTGAGCTTTTTCTCCAGTTTCTTTTTCTACCTCAAAATATACAGAAATAGGCCTATATTTCCTGTCTCACTTTTTCCAGGGTTTGCATGTGCCTCTGAGCACTTTGCCCCACTGCCCTCCAAGGGTGCCCATAGGAGCTGCTCATGTGGGGTGGCAGTGGGGCAAGCAGCCACATTCCCCAACCAGCTGGGAACCAAGACAAAGACAAGGTGGATCAAGCTATATGTGTTTGCAGTTTATTTCTAAGGCTACTTGCATCACAGTTTGGGAATCCCATCTTGTATACCAAAGAAAAAAGGGACGTCGCATCTGAGCTGTATGAAATCCACAGTTCCTGGCCAGGATTACCCGAGGGCATTTCCATGGGGGAGAGCCAGGGCAGGGGCTCCAGCCAGACACAGCCTCGGTCATAGCCCCAGCCTGGCATCGTGGGGTCACTGCCCAGTAACTCCTCACTGGGCTGTCCCTTCATTGTGGCAGGAATGGGCAGCCAAGCCCTGTTTTGCAGAAACTTGTCTGTGGCTGCATTTCTTCTTTTTCTGGCCAGCAACTGTTCTAATTCTCCTTTGCTTGTTCATCTCTTTTTAGTTTTATTCCTGAGGAAGATGGACCACAAAATTATTCTTTTAAAACTTCTCATGGAACTAGGCAGTACTTTTTTTTTTTTTTTTTTGTCTTTTCATTAATATTCAAAGCAAAAAAAAATTCTTTGGAGAGTATGAATTTGTGGTGATGAGCTAAAAGCCCTCACTGTCTTGTCTGGGTTTGAGCCTTGGCTCTGGGTGATGTTGGCTGTGAGAAGAGTGGGTGATAACCAATGCTCTCGGGAGGGTCTGTGCCTTTTCCTGAGAGCGAGCACGCCCGGACACCAGAGATGCTTGTGAACTCCATGGCCAGGCTTTACTGGAAGATAAATTACGGCGAGAAAGTTTCTAGGAAATCTGGGATTAAATTAAGAAGGTTTGTAAACAAGTCTTGCTCCTGCTCATTGTGTCCCTAGAGACAAGTCCTTTCTTTCAAGCCCAGGCTTAGTCCTGCTACCTCATATTCGCTTCTCCAATTATCCAGCCCTCCTAGTTTCCTCTGGGCATCTGGGAAAAGCACCTCACTGCACATCCCACTTTCTGCTCTGCTGAAGGGCTCCCCCTTTACCAAAGGAGGGACATCTCTTCTGCTCACAGCATCCTCCTGCCTGACAGTTTTCTCCCTGTCCCAGGATTTTCAGGGAGGATGCCATCTCCCTTCTCCATGGACGACTGTGCCTGACCCGCAACACAGCAGCCAGGATGAGGCAAATTGGTAGCATTTCTCTCTGTTGCTCAGCCAAATCCTTTCAAAATAATGTAACATATTCACATACAACCAGCTGTGAGCAAAACACATACCATCTGTCACAGCAATTTAAAACCACTGTTCTCATGGCCTGACTTCTTGGAAGTCATTGTAAATGCCATAGATCAATTTAACATAGGAGTATGGACTTTGCAGTCACTTTAAGGATGCCTCTGGTGGGGCAGATGAGCACATTTCAAGTGAGCACTAGCACTGACGTCAATGATCTTTCAAGGGTGGGGTGTCAGGCTGCATTAGAGGCCAAATGAACTGGCAGAAAGCCTACAAAACCCAAGAGATTGTGTGTCTCTGTAAGGTCCCAGGCCCTGCCAAGTCAGAGATTGTGGGATCTGGACATGGAGAGTGAAGGACACATTGTGCTGGCCCCACTTGGGCTGTCCACCTCTGCCCGATTCACCGACAGTGGGGACCAGGCATTGGCATGCAATTTGTAGGTCTGGGTTCAGTGTTTAACACGTACAGTCTTGGGTAGGTCATACTTAGATTGCTTTTTGGGCTTCTGAGGTGCTCAGAGAAAGTGTACAAATCTGCAGAATTGGAGAGGGATCTCCTGCAGAACATCTCCATCTGCTTGCACAGCTGAGTGGTGTGGCCTGAAATGCATCCTCCGGGACCCCAGGGCACTGTGTTTCTTACGTGAGATCTGTGGCAGGACAGGACTGTGCACACAGACAGAGAAGGTCCATCTCCACACCTTCCCTGCCATGCACTGTCCCGTGGATCCTGCTGCCTGTCTCAGAGGCATCGAACAGTGCTCCTTTCAGTAGGCATTTCTGAACATGTTTAATGCGCACCAAGTCATATCTCTACTGTTGCATTACTTTTTCTCCGTTCTTCAGTTCTAAATTGACATCTTCCTATGAAGATTTAAACACATAGTGATGTAATTATGACCTTTATCAACATTTGCAACCTCAACAGAAAGAAGATGTGTGCTTGTTTGACAAGGTCTGTTTCTTATGTATCTATCACAACGAGCTGTGCTTCCTGCCTTCCCTTCACTCCAGTTCTTTACTAACTCAGCCCCATTTCAGCTATTCTGTTACTTCGCCTGTACCTGGTTCCAGGCAGATAAATCTGTAATTCCATCAGTTGCCCTTGGTCACCTCCTCTGAAAATTGGCCAAATTTAAACCTTCTTAGTGTCCTTTATGTTTCTTGATACTCTAACAAACTGAAAATCACTGTTTAAATACTCAACTCCTGGGTGAGACGCTTGATTGAAACATACGCGCTTGCACTATATTTAAGTCTGTTTTTCATACCCTTTTTCATTATTGCGTTTCACCAGCACAATGTCAGGACAGTATGGAACTAAGAATTTTTTTCCCTCCAAATGGGGAAAAAAAAAGGAAAAAATCCCAGAACTATCACAGAAACACAGAATGGTTAGGGTTGGAAGGATCTTTGGAGATCATCTAGTCCAACCCAATTCATAGTTCTTCCACTTTTCCCATGTAACAGTGAAGAACTACTCTTAGGGGGCCTTTCTCCTGTGACACCCTTAGGAGAAAAAGTCCCTTCCCACTGTCATTCAGATGACCATACACCCCCTTTTGTATCCAATTGCTTCCTGTTCCCACCGCCTACCTTTGCTGGTGTCTGACACAGTTGTTATCATTAGTTCCTTACTTATTCATTATGATATATGTGGTTTTGCTGTGTTTAATATTATTTTGCTTGGAGAATGGTGGAGGGGGATTGTTTGTGGAGGTTTATACAAAAGTTGATTTAATTTCCCCTCTAAACCAGCTTTTGTTGTGTTTTGCCCCCACCCCCCTTTTTTTTTTAACTCCACTTGACCTCTTTTGTGCAATGTGAGAATGTGCATTTTGGGGCACTTAGTAAATTGTGTTTAAATAGTTCCCAATTATCACTCACATTTTTCCTGTTTAAATTCTTTCTCTGACATAATTTGGCTCATAATTGTTTTCAGATTTGTGTAATTTGACTTCTTGAAAGCACTAAGTATATAGAATTGCTGGTTTGGATGTCATTCTGGCTGCATGCAATTAATGTAAACCAGCCTCTCCAATTCCTTCCTCCGTAACTGTCAAGACAAGTCTGATACTAGTACTATCTTCAGTTGGGTGACATATTTCTTAAGTAAGAGTTTCTGTAGCTGTTGTTACATGTTCATTCCTGTAGGAGCTGTGTGATGTCTCGTCCTTTGCATCATATTTCCCTATTTGTCCCTGGGGATTCCCCTTCCTCCTTCTCAAGCTGAGGGTGTTTCTTGATTCTCTCTACCATGACCAATTGGGTAAGAAATATCCTTCCTCCTTTCTTTTTTCCACTGTTGGTAAGGAGCACTGTGAGAGGAACAGATAATCTGTGATGAAAGCCAAGTAACTGTTTCTCCTTGCCCTACTGCGGTCAAAGTAGAAGAGGAATTGTAAACTTGTGACTCACTGTTTTTCATAAGAGAGCTCCAGTTTTGCACAGCCCTTTGCTGTGGGACAGCAGTGCCTACCATGAGACTCACCAATATGATTATTCTCATTCTTCTTTAATCCACTCATCTGGTTTGATTTTGGGGCTGAACCCTCGTCCCCACGCCCATTTTGCACATCTATCATGAAGAGGTACCACAGAAAGTGCAGTCTGGAAGGACACACCTCACATGATGCAGGAAAGGGGTCAGAATGGGAGCCTGTCCCCATGGCTTGGCAGTGGGGACACCTGGAGAGGTTGTGAGGACCCGCATTCAGCTCACTCTTCGATTTGAGGAGTCCTATACCTCCTCTGTATAGGTGCCTCTCCCCAGGAACATCCACCAGCCCTCATGGCCTGGACAGACCACTCCAGGATGTCCCCTGTGTTCCTCTGGGCTGGCTCCCACTGCAGGTAATCCTGCAGGATTCCTTCACTGGGAGAAGGCTATAGCCAGCTTAGTAGTTCTGGTTACTTGGGTTCCAGACTTACTGAATATTTCAGTCAAATAAATTGACATGTTTTTAAAGAAAAGATGAGACCCCATTCTAGAGCTCCATGTGGTTGCTTCTGAGTCAGAAGGGAATTTAAATTGCATTTCCTGTGTCCATCTTGGGCTTATGTCCCTGGATGTTCCTGAAGGCTAACACAACATAACATTTAAGCAGCCATGCTGCTTCTTTTTGCCAAGTGATTTGCTTGTTTCTCGTGTGCTTTTAAACTTCTTTCCTCAACCAGATTCCATTGCCAAGCATCCAGGATTTTAATTTAATGGTCCTAATTTGGTCCATAAAAATCTCCATGTTTCATGGGAGAAAAATTTTATGCCAAAGGGTCCACTAGTGAAAGATGATAACAGCCTTTCACAATGAAAGGAGGTATGGTACAGGGTGAACAAAAAGCCCTTTTACAACCTTACAAGGTTGTTCCCTTCTGTTTTGCCTAAGGCTCTATTCATTTCAAGCTGAATGGCGTCTCTAATTCCACACTCTCTAATTTTTCCTCCTCTGGGAAGGCATTGATCAGTATCATTGCCTGGGTCGCCACGTGGGATCTCAAGCACTGCTACTGTGTACTCCTTCCCCAGGATGCTAACTTTGGTTTATTTACCCATCATTAGTAATCCCTGAGGTTTGGCTATTTTTTTCCAAACTGTATGATGAAAGTAATTTTCAGTCTGCTAGGATTAAGAAGCCCACAATACTTTTAAAAGCACAGCTGCTGAAGCAATCTGTCCTGCGTTTGCAAAGATGAATTCGTATGGTTTAAACATCATTACACAGCAAGGGCAATTGTCATAATAGTTGCCAGTTGATCTATCTTAGAGTTTGTTCTTGGTTTTAAGTTTCTGGACATAGCTGCCTATGACAAGTAAAAATATATAAATAATCAGTGAGCACATGCTAGGGAAACCTTCAGTGCTTGCTGAACACAAATATCGATGGCAGTAGCTGGTGAGAGAGTGGGTTAAATAAGCAACAGCTAATACAAACCATGGTAAAGGGAACTATGGAAAAAAAATTAGTGGTTTAAGAAATGTCTCAGTTCTGACTGCCTCTGTTTCAGAAAAGGCCTTTGGTTCCCTCTCACCAAATGTCCCTGTGTTCTGATAAGGCTGGTGCAAATAGGCAAGATCTTCTATGAGCTGTGATTTCCTCTTGCCCAGTTTACTCTGGTTTCAGGCAGGGGTGAGCTGAACCAATGTAAATTGTGGTTTCAAGCACATTTTCCTGCGTAATTAAGAAGATGGTTTAACCACAGCAGCTGCAGGGGCTGAATCTTGGCTTTTGAGTCCCTGACCAGCCACCAAGCCACCCTGGCAGTAGCAGGGGCTGCTGAACTCTTCTGCCTGACCTAGAGAGGCTGGACACTGCTGCTATTTCTGGAGAAGGCATGGAGGGATGGGTCCTCAGTGGTGCCCAAGGTCCTCCCCTGCTGCCTTGGGCTGCCCGAGACCCGAGGTGAGATGCAAGGTGAGGACAACCTGCCCTGGGGCTGCCCCTGCAGCCTTGCTTGGTGGACCCAGCCTGGGGCTGTTGACTCCCCAGGGTGGTTTTTCAGCTGCAGCATCTTTCCTGATGCTTCAACTCAACACACGAGTTTAAGGTACTTATGCAATTTTACACACAGGAAGAGGCAAGTGTAAGCAAGGCCTGAGCAGCATGTGCAGTCAGTTGTTTTACCCTTTATAGGTTTTCTCGGCATAGGTGGTGTGTCTCAGTCTGTCTTAAATACATCAGGAGAATGGGTTGAAAACTTTCCGGTGAAAGACTTTTATCATTTTTCCAAATTTCAAAATCAAAAATGTTCCCCAGGAACATGACCATTTTGAAGAAGTTTTGCTTTGGGGAAATATAAATTAAACCATTTGGAGAAAGTGTGAAATGTATCACTTGACCTTCTTGGAAGGGAATGTTTCACTTTTTAGTTTTAAAAAAGACAGCTTTAACATTGATACCTTGTTTTTAATATGTGGTATGGCATTATTAATTAAATGAAGCAAAGTGTTGAAAAGAAATATCTTATGGTTCCAGAATGACCTTTCAAAAATGTTGGGTTTTTTTCACATAAATATTGACATTTTTTTACTAATATGGAAAGAAAACTGATTTCCAGTTGTCAAAATGTTCTTTGAAGTAGGCACTTCTTGACTTTATGTGGCTGTACATTACAGTTTACACCAATTCTCTTTAATTATTGTGATATCAGACTGTTTCATATGTATCATAATCTTTTTTCATAAGAGAAATGGCAAGAAAGTAGTGCATTCTTTTTATTCCATCTGCCTCAGGATTCTTTCTTTTATTAGAAAAAAAATAATCCAAAGCTTCCTGCTATTTCTCAGCAATTAATTCTTTTAGGTTTTTATTTTTTAGTACATTTAACCAAACCCCTCCTCTCTAAACCTCAAAATATTCAAGCAAAATGTTGTTTTTTCAAAGCAACAGTTGATTTGAAGCCAATATGAATACTCATGGATGGGAAAAAATTGTAGTTTTAGTATGGGAAAAAGAGCCTTTCACTTTTAGGTCACTGGTTCAGATCCTGCAAAGAACTGAGTGCTCCCAGCTCAAAGTCAGTTAAATTATATGATGCCTCACTTATCTGAGCCAGGTTCCTGACCCATATAGTGTGTCATAGCCTGCCATACATCATAACATATGATAATATGTTCTAGTCTGGTCTCTAGTCACAGACGTTGCTGCATGCCACCACACTTCACAGGACTGAGGGTGTGTGAGCTTCTAGTATGGCTCAGGGGAATCAGGACAGCTGATTGACGAAGGAGACCACATTGCACCCCACCTTCCACCTCCAGCTCTTCCACAGAACTCATGTGTGACCCTCAGCATATCTGCTGAGCTTACAGCAAGCTGTGGCAAGGCCAAGTGACTTGTTCAAGACTTACAAGGAACATCTAAATGGGTGTTCAAGCTCACTCATCAGTAGAGAGAGAGAGCAAATCACCTCAGGAGCTCAGTCCAAACAATGTGTGGAATGGGGAGCAGCCTTGAGCCAGCCCTTGAAGAGCACAGTTCCATTCTGAGTCTGACTCTGGATGAGGCCTGTCTCCTGAATTGAGACTTGCAAGGCTGGTATTTTTGTCCATTCAAACCTAGCGTGGTGATGGTGAACAGAGGTGACCTCAGGAAGTTGCCTTAGTTTTTAGGCTGATGTCAGGATGACTGCTTTTTAGTAGGAGCTCTGGGTTTGGATTACTTCTCCAGTCTCAGCTCCCACCTTCTGGATACACGTCTTGTCCTCTAGACAGAGAAGCTGGGTTGTGATTACACCCCAAGCTCCGGCTGCTTCTTCAGAAAAAGTGGCTGTAGTTGCATTTTGTGAAAGGTCTGATTTTGCTGGCGTGCATCTGAGCCCAGATGTCTCTGCTGAATGGACCTCAGAAAGAACTGTCCCATCCAGGTAAGCACGAGTTTCAGTTCTCAGTAGGGTTTATGTGGGAGCTTGATGATGTGGTGTTGAGCAAGCAGAGCTCTGGGGTGACAAGTGGCAAAGCCTGGGCAGCTTCCTCACCAAACAGGAAAGTTGCTGACTCAAAAAGTTATCACTTTAGATTTAAGGTACTGGACACCAGGTGCCCATCAAAGAAGCTCTATCACTTTTCTCCTCAACTGGACAGATGAGAGAAAATACAATGAAAGGCTCATGGGTTGAGATGAGGACAGAAAGAGATGGTTCACTATGCAAGAACAGACTTCGGGAAATTTGATTTATTACCAGTCAAACTAGAGTACGATAATGAGAAAATAAACCCAAATCCTAAAATACTTTTCCCCCACCCCTCACTTCTTCTTGGGTTCAACTTCACTGCCAATTTCTTTACTTCCCCCTGGCCCAAAGTGGTGCAGGGGAATGGGGGTTGTAGTTGGTTCATCACATGTTGTCTCTGCTGTTGCTTCTTCCTCAGGGAGAGGACTACTCACACTCTTCTCCAGTGTGAGTCCCCCATGGGGTAAGTCCTGCCAGAAAACCTGTTCCAGTGTAGGCTCCTCACTCCACGGATTCACAAGTCCTGTCAGGAGCCTGGTCCAGTGAGGGCTCTCCATGGGTCGCAGCCTCCTTTGGGCATCCACCTGCTCCAGCATGGGGTCCTCCCTGGGCTGCAGGTGGATCTGTGCTCCACCATGGACCTCCCTGGGCGGCAGGTGGATCTGTGCTCCACCATGGACCTCCATGGGCTGCAGGTGGATCTGTTGTGCTCCACCATGGACCTCCCTGGGCTGCAGGGCACAGCCGGCCTCACCATGGGCTGCACCATGGGCTGCAGGGGAATCTCTGCTCTGGTGACTGGAGCACCCCCTGCCCTCCTTCTTCACTGACCTTGGTGTCTGCGGAGCTGTTTCTCTTGCATATTCTCCCTCTTCTCTCCTAACTGCAGTTGCATGTTTGTTTGTTTGTTTGTTTCCGTTTCTTACATATGTTATCCCAGAGGTGCTGTCACCATCACTGAGGAGCTTGGCCTCAGCTAACGGCAGATCCACCTTGGAGCCGTCTGGCATTGGCTCTGTTAGACACAGGGGAAGCTTCTAGCAGCTTCTCACAGAAGACACCACTATAGGTCCCTGCTACCAAAACCTTGCCACACAAACCCAATACATTCCACCCCTCACCTCTGTGAATCACATGTTGAAGAATTACAATTAAATTCCACATTCATCACACAATCTGCACAAACTTCTTCACATCAACAAAAAAGAATTCCCCACACCAAAATCAAAATAACAGCATCACAACACCAAATGAAGGCGGACAATTTAGGCACAATCGACCTCTCATCCCTTCACCGCAATTACAAAATATGAAACTCTCCATTATCATTCCACTCTCTAACATTGTTCACTTCAGTTTCTGCCTGTTACCTCTCAATTATTAATACTATCCTTATCTCAAATTCCTCACACCCCACATTGGGTGCCAAAAAGACTGTATTGAGTTGACCTTGACTGGATGCCAGGTGCTCACCAAAGCCGTTCTATCCCTCCCCTCCTCAGCAGGATACGGAGGGAGAAAATAAGATGGAAAAAGCTTGTGGATCAAGATAAAGGCAGTTTAACAAAGCAAAAGCAAAGGCCACACACAGAAGCAAAGGAAAACAAAATATTTATTCTCTGCTTCCCATCAGCAGGCAATGCCCAGCCACTTCCCGGGAAGCAGGGCTTCAGTACATGTAGCAGCTGCTCTGGAAGACAAACATCATAACAACAAATACTCTCTCTCCTCCTCCTTTCTCTTACCTTTCATTGCTGGGCACAATGTCATACGGTATGGAACATCTCTTTAGCCAGTTTGAGTCTGTTGTCCTGACTATGTTCTGTCCCAGGACCTTGCCCATCCCGAGCCAAGTGGTGAAGGAATGTTGGAGAGAGAGCCTTGGGCAGCAATAACAGGCTTAGTGGAAGGATGAAAACAACAGTGGGATCATTTGCTTTCCACTGTCAAGAACAATATCAGCATCTTGTACTTGATTTCGGGCATTTGAAATATGAGGGAATGTAAACTTATACTTTCTTTTGGAAAACAGAGGAAACACTGTCAAAAACTGCCCTGAAACAAAGCGATAAAGTCACAGAGAAAAAAAAAAAACAAACTAGTTTGTAAGTCTCCTTATCCTGAAAGGTCACGATGGGCATAGTCAGAGATGGAGTTACTGGCCAGGCAGCTGGGAAAAGTAATTAAGGAGAACAACGCAAAGGGAAAGAGATGAACTAAATACGCACCACTTAGTGCCCTAACAAATGGGAAATGCAGTTTATATAGCTCTCCAAGTCATAAAACATCTGAGGAAATATCATCTCAGTGAGCAGTGCTATGCAGCTGAGAAATATGTTTAGGGAAAACCCAAATAAAGCTGGATTTCTTTGTCGATGGGTTTCTTCTCTTTTCTTTCTCTGTTTGTTTTTTTGTTTTTCACAGGCTTTTCAAATTCCTCCAGGAGCTTCCAGGATGAAATAAGATGAGATTAGGTCTGGTCTTCTTGCCATAGTTCCTCCAGGCAGGATCTGAGGTATCATGAGAAAAACAGACTTATTTCAGGGTTATTTCAGACAGGGTTATTTCAGAGGCATAAACTCCCAGATTTCAAAAACAGTCTGTGAAAAACATGAAAATAATATATATATGTATAAATACTAGTTCAGATGTACACTCCTGTCAGGAAGAGAAGAGCTGGCTATCTCATCCCAGAAAGCAGCAAAGCTGCAGAAGGACACAGAGACGTGTCCTCCCTGGAAGCAGAGCTACCTTGCCTGCAGCTGCCTGCAGTGGTGAGCCAGTCCAGCATGCTGGAGCCAGAGAGCGGAGAGGCACTTGCTCCTGCCCTGTGCCACATCTGCTAATGCACAAGCTCCTGCCCTGTGCCACATCTGCTAACGCATGAGCTCCTGCCCTGTGCCACATCTGCTAATGCATGAGCTCCTGCTGCACATTGGCTTCAAGGATGTGAAGCGGTGCTTATGCACACCTCTGAGCATTGTAGGTTTAGATGTGCTTGCACTGGAAGGAAAAGAAGAGAAATTACATAAACATATATATATAAAATTTATTTATTTTTCTTTCTTACCAGAAAGATTGCTTCATTAGACGTCATATTCATTTCTCAATCATGGAGGCTGAGCAGCACTGGAACAGCACATCGTGGTGGGGTGCAATGGGCAATGGCAAGCTTTAGCATCAGTATAGAGTTTGTGTAAATCAGGTATATCTCCATGATCTTCTTTGTATAAAAAACCAAATCTCCATGGCTCTTCCATCTCATGAAGCCATGTGCTGCTGATACATTTTTTTCCCGGAGTACAGCTTTGCCCAGCTCTGCTTTCATTTTTTTCCCAGTAAAAGGTCAGGGATAAAGAAGAATAAGGCAAGTTTCTGCTAAAACCAAACAAAAATTAGTTGGTTTACTGGCTCAAATCCATTCTGGAAGTAACTTTGTCTCTTCACTACTGTTGCAAAAGAGATAAATTTGTCTCCACAGGCTTGGCCTGGGAGAACTGCTGCTGTTTCCTCGTGACAAACAGCATTTTAGGGACAGTATGCAACATCTTCCCCTCTGCAATCTTTTTTCCAGATTTTTTAATCTTGCTCCCTCCCTCTTCTGTGTTTGCCTAAGTGAAAGAGGCTTTTTTCAGCACTGGGATGCAGGCGCAGGGTCAAGAGAATAGAACATATAATCAGCACTCCTTGCCTCAGTTTTTGGCCCTACCACTGATTTGCTCTGCAGCTCAGAGCAACTGACACAACCTTTCTGTATCCAAATAATAACGTGCCATTTGCTCCCCAAACAGCCATAAATGCTGTCCGAAGAGCCTTGCCAAGTCCAAATCAGACAGTGCTAAAGATGAATTTTGCATAAAAATGTCTTTTGAGCCTTTAAATGCATTTGCAAGTGTTCAGCTTAGGAATGGTCAAGGAGCTCTGAAGAGTCTCACTCATCCCTTCTGGTAGATTGAAATCCTCCCTTTGTGCTTTCTTGAACGTTGCATATTGTAACAAGCCTGTTGCTACATGGGGACTTTGCAGCTTCATGGTGCTTATTTATCTCTTTGCAAGAGAGTGAGGACAGAATGTGAATTTTCCTTTTCAAAAGCACCATGGAAGCCTGTGAGTATATTAGTAGTAAGAAGTCTGTCAGTTACAATATACCCTCACTACTTCATAGGATCATGGCTACACTATTTGTAGTATCTCAGTAAACTTGTTTAGAGACAACTTGGGGTTCTCTACCCTGTGGCATTCACCGACAGCAGAAATGAAAAGGCTGGCCTTTAAGGTCTGCCAGCTTTCTGAGCACGGCTGTGTGCAGTGCTGCACAGTCCCCAGCAAGGTCATTTAGAGATAGTTAAGGCATTTCTGCACAGCACCTCACTGTGTCCTGTAGATAAACCCCCTGTGTGTGTGTGTACATGTGCATAAATGTACATTACAGCAGATTAAACAAGTATCTGCTATTCAAAGATCAGTGTGTATTTAGAGTTTGGATGGACCTAAAAACATAAAGCAAGAATTCAAGAATGCCCAAAACATAGAAGAAAACTGTATTTGGCCAAGACTTGAAGTAGTCATTTGTGGCTAGAGATCTCTGGTTTTCTCTGCTCCACCTTCTCTATGTGAGGAGGAGAACCAGGCCTTAAAATACAGACCCACAAGACTCAGAGACTTTGAAAAAGCAGCTCAGGCCCATAACTAGTTAAAGAATGAGGCAAACAAGAAGGAACCCAATTAAACTATTTTATTAGACATAAGAGAACCACCGGTCGTGAAATTTACTGGTAGCCAAGTTTTCCTCCCTGCCCTACCACATATAATTATGCCTTAATTGTAGCTACTGGCGGTGGCACAAAGCTCATGCATATAAACAAGTCCCAGGATGTGCTGCAAAAAATATACCGTATGGGAGGCATTAGCAAGAGGACAATCAGGAGCTGGAACTCTGTTCCCACATGGAAAGCTGCGGGTGGTACAAAGAGCTCTGTATCCATATGGTTAGTTATGTGTAATATGTTTGTAATGACATTAGTACCCCACCATTGCTTTTTCTGGCACATTTCTAGCATTGAGTCACTTGGACCGATAGTTACCGAACTGTGGTTTGCAGACCACTGGTGGTCCACGAGCTTATGGTAAGTGGTCCACAGCTGGGCTGCAGAACCAAACTGAACAGCTTTCATTCGTGTTTTCAATTAAAAGTTTCATGATATAGGGCCATGGTGGTCCGCAAAGAAGGTCTTAGCATTAATGGTGGTCCCATTACACTAAAAGTTTGGAAACATTGGCTTAAACAATCATGAAGATCAACAGTCCATTTGTGTTATGTTGTCTGAAGTTAAATGTTACAGCATGTCCTCTCCTCTCATATGTTAGGAGCTGCATTGCCTGCTCTGCTTGTCAGTTTTAAAAATAAAAATACCGTGAAGTAGTGACGAACTGGTCTTCCCAGTTTATGATTTATTTAGCTCTATCATTTCATATGTATTACTGTAGTCATGTATCAGAAATATTTGCCCCAAACCCTGCAGTATTTCAGGGGAGAAAAAAAGTGGGGTGTTTTCACATTTTGTTCTCTGGAGTGGGAGCTGGGCGGTTGTGGGGGAAGAGCTGAGTAGCAGAGGGACTTCAGAGAGACAGTCTTTGCAATCTGTTCCCAGAGGTTAAGCTGAGATGAGTAAATAAGGAGATGAGCTTTATTTTCTTAGGGAAGTTCTGTTGGTCCTTTTATTGCTTCCTTAGGTTGAAAAGTGGGAAATTCTCTGAAAGAGAAAGTACCTCGGTTTAGGCTGGATGTTTAGGATTAGGCAAAGGAGTCTGTTAATATGGTTTGTTTGATCTTTATAAGCTCTGGCTAGCAGCTTACAGCTTTTACAGAAAGCTGTATCCAGATTAGCCAGCTAGCAAGTAGGAGCAGCCCAGAGCTATACAAAGTCCTGTTCCCTTCCCATGCCTGGTGGCTTGCTCCAGGACCACCACCGGAGCATCATGGAGAAGCTACCTGTGGTCCTGCTTTAGCCAGTAGAGTCACATTTAGATGGGAGAGGCTGCCTCATTGCTTGGTCCTTCCACACTGAGTTTCTGAATGTTACTGCAGCAGAAGGTCCTGTTGAGTTTCCTGTGTACTCCAGGTGATGGTGACTTTCAGCCTCACGGAGCACTGTGTCTTCTGATGAGTACACACTATTCATGGTAACCAGTAGGATGTGCTGAGGACAGGGTCATGTCAGAAATCCCACTCCTCCCTGATGGTTATCCTGGAAAACTTTTCAGCTCACTTGTGATCCTCAGCCTAGATACCCTTCAAAGACTCTTTCCTCTGAAATCCGATCATGGCTCACCTCCACCCTGGGGGAGAAGACCGTGATATGACTGCAGGGACGCCTCAGGACACGGTCTGGTTGCATCACAAGTCCCACACATACATCTGCTGATAAAGAAAGAGGGGGAGGGACTATATCTGTGCTTGCTTTTGGTAGTTAGAACAGTTGTCCATCATTCAAAGCCATGCTCCCCTCAAGCAGCAGCCTCTTCGTTACTAGCTGTAGACTATTCTGGACTGGGCAAGCTGCATTGCCCTTGGGGAAACTGCAGGGAAGAAGAGGAAGAGCACAAACATGACCTTTTAGTTCAGGACACAGGGCATTTAGCTGGAAAGGAAGTGGCCTGGTTTCTCTTCGCTGCTCCCAGAGCTGTTTTCATATCTTACTCAAAGTTTGGTAACATTACAGAGACTCCTGGGAGCAGGGACAGGACCTACGATTCCTTCTGCCCACAGGCTTTTGACCTCTTCTGCCTTCTCTGTCTTTCTGAGCCATGTGGTCCTTATCCACTGCTGAATGCGGATCAGGCTGAGTTCCCACCAGGTCCATGTATCCTGTTTCCCATATAAATGTTTTTGCTACTAAGAAATAACACACAGGAGAGCAGCACCTCTGCCATCGTCACCTGAAGGAACGCAGAATCGCAATTGTGCACGCATAGGTGGCTCATACTGCCAGTTGATGGTACCAGAGCAAAGCTGGTACTTCAGCCTGAACCTCTGAAGTAGTTTAGGAAGAGTTAAAGACCAGTTCTGGCAACCCAGTTAAGTTCAGGTGTCAGTGAAGTGCCCAGCTGCTTCCCCTGGTAAGATTGCACATAACAGGGACTGTGCAACCTCTACATCTGCAAAGTAATTTAGTCTTAAACTCGTGTCCTTTGCCACTGCAATAAAACAGATGGTTCAAATGAATTTAACAAGCACTGTCCTAGAAATAAGTTGGGGTTTTTTGTGCTTTTTCTCTTCCTGCTGGAATATGCTGTTGACTTTCTCAGTTAGGAGCTCTTTTTAAACTTCCAGCCTGAACATCTTGATTGCCACTCTGTGCCCAAGTGTTCTTGGATGAGCTTTTCTAGTTTATTTTATTAGCTTTTTCCCTCTCTCTTTCTGGTCTGTTGTTTATAGAGAGTAATCACAGCTTTTCTCTGTAAGTGCTTGCTTCAGGCTAACCCAGTCTCTTCTAACAATCTCTTGTAAGGCACGCATCCCCTTCCCATCTTCTCCCCAGCTATTTCTAGCTTAAATTTACCTTTACTGAAAATGGATATTTAAGGAAAAAAATGCATATCAAATAATGTTCCTCACAAAAAATCCTTTACCTGTTCTTGTTGAATCCTGGAATATCAGTTGTATGCTGTACTCACAGAAATATATCTCCTTGTATATACCATGACACATCCCTGACTGCCTCACTGTGGCAGCTGGGATACATGTCTGTCATTCCCCTTCTCTGATGTTCTCAGATCACAATCCCTTGTTTTCTATCAAATATTCTTCTTAGTTCCAAAGAGGCACAGCTTTGCACTGTATTCCATAAAGATTCATCCTGTTTCTGCTGCTCCAGCCCACCGGTTCATCCAGGTCTCCCTTGTCACCATGGAACCTCCTCCAGCCACTATTTTGCATCACATCTGTTATATCCAGTATCTTCAGAGGGGGTTTCTTGGGATTCACAAAAATGACTTTGGCCCAGGTAAGATGCACGTTCCTGGTTGCTTTCTCCTGCATGGATTCTAACATCAAGATTCAACCTTTAAAGCAGATAAGGGATGAGACTGATGAGGGAACCTGCTTGAATCACATCTCACACAGGCAGCTTTATCCGTGATATTCCTAGATTGGGTGGGCTTCAATTTGCAATGCTAATTGTTCTCTTTTAAAATGGATATGATTTTTAATACAGGCATTTCCTTCTGCAGCAATCATTTTTGCAGGCTGACTCCCTCATCTCCTGTGCATTGCTCTGTTGACTTTCCTTCATGTAATTTGGAGTAAAGTTCAATCAGGATTAGTCCCAGTGTTGTGCCAGGCTCTAGCTCACTCTTGTCCCATGTTCCTACATGTCATCTGCATGCCCTTTGCCCTTGGCTGCAGCCCTCTCTTCCCACAAGCTTCCTGCAAATTCTTCTCTGTGTGGTTGTGTGTATCTATCTCCATCAGAAATCAGGCTGGATGAGGGATTTTCATTTTGTGGTAATATGGGAAATGACTGAGCCTAATGGGATGAGACCTTGCCAAGTGACATTATAGATCTGCACTAGGGTCTGAGAATTTCTTCCAAGATTTCTTTTCTATGAAATGGACTTTAACCCATACCGTGAGATACCATCTGTAAATGGCACAGATCACAGGGGGCATAAAATGGGCATTGTCTGGGGTTGGTACTGCTATGGATGGTGTCACATAATTGCAGGAGTGAAGACACCTTTTAAGTGGTGAAAAATGACGAAGGTTACACAGTTGTTCCCCATCATAGCTGCCATACGATACAGTCCCAGCACTTTGTGGTTCAGCAGGCTGTTCCTACAGCTGTGGCTTGAGCAACTCATGGTTACTAATACATGGAAAACACAATCAGACAGCTCAGCAGGGTACTGAGGGAACACAGCCTGTCTTGCCTGACCCTGTTAGTGCCTTGCTCTGCAACATAACCTTGGGCTCCTGGGATGGGGTGCCACTTGCATTCCCCTTGCCACACCATTCGACATGCAGGAACACCAACCTCCCATGATTAAGAAGTGCCACATCTGCCAGCAATCACTTAATCCACCAGCCATAAACTCAGGATAGTCTGAAAGCTGTCCTTCCCTGTCAAGAATCCTAAGAACTCAAAAACATGTGATGGTGAACATCTAGGAACGGCCACACTGGACAGTGGTTACCCCCCCTGACCTAGTGGGTATGTGAGCAGCCCTGCTCTGGGCTTTGCAGCATCACCCTGCACTGCAGCACTATTGCAATCCCCAAGGACTTAAGCTGTGGAAACTGAGGCAAACAAAGGCTGAGTAAGGAGACCAGTGCTACACAGTAAGCCTGTGGCAGAGCTGGGAACTGACTCCAGACTTTCTGACTCCCGGTCCTGGGCTTTAGCTGCCCACTGAGCTCTGACGTGGGACGAAGTGAATCTCACCAGAGACATCAGATAACCACAGTTTAATTTGGTTTCTCTGTGCTCTGTACCCTGGGGAGATAGCAGACCTCTGGCCACGAAAGGCAAGTTATTGAGAGATTTACTGTTAATTCCTCCTTATGAGGTCCATCTTGTTATGTTTGGAGTTGCCATAGGTTTCTGTTTGTTTTGTCTGTTTTTTTTTCGTGTGGGGCTTGTGTATTTTATTAAGCCCTTGGCCAGTATTTTGTGCATGTTTAAGATTTTATAAGGGTTTCTTTTGAGGTTATTCATTATAGCTTTCAAAGGTAGCCTATTCTGCAGGCTTGCTATTGAATACCAATCTTTGATAGACTAGTGTCTCACACAGGGGAGAGGACCATTTCTCATACACTCGTAATTAGTGTTCCCAAAGGGTTTCCCAGCTGCTTTTCATAGCTCTACACTCACGTTGACCTTGGACTTCAAATGCTCCATGGCTTGTTGAAGTCGAGTCATCATAGAAATAGGCTGAGAGAGAAAACTCATTTTATTTCCATCATTTAAAAAAGAGAAGCCATCTGAGGGATACCCTGCTAGTACCTCATACTTTTGGACCTGCCACTGATCTGCTGGAGACCATGGGGAAAGAAGTTGACCTCTCTCTGCCTCACCTGGCTCTCTTCTCTGCCTCGTCTGCTGGTGCTGGGAGCAGTCGAAGGTTTTTTGTGACCTTAGTTATCACTCTAAGACTTTTTATGTTCTTAGATTTTGGTAGTTAATGTCCTTAAAAATTCTGTTGCAGACACACAGCAAGATAAATTAGGTTGGGGAGCATAATTGGATTGTGTACACTATTCTGTTAGAAAGAGAAAAAAGCTGTTTTTTTTAGTACAAGCATGTATTTTTTTATTCAATGTGTAATAAAGTATCTGAAATGTTGAAATTTTTTTTTTTTTCTGTGATCTACCTCATATTAAACATGCAGCATGTGTTTCCTGGTTGATTCAAATTCTGGAGAAACTACTTCTATTATTTCACTCCATGTAAGGGCATTGCAAGACCATTGCTTCCATTAGCAGAACTCTTTCCTCTGGGAAATGCCAGATTTCATTCTAAATGCAATTAATAAGATTTTTAAAAATAATCCTTACTTAAAAGGATATGAATTGATAAAAGCCATGAAAAGGTTAATATTTCCCATAAGCCTGAAGACAGGTTTGCTTGTGCTCTCTTTGTGGATGCCCCTGTGTTTTCCTTAAGTTCTAAGAAAGATAATTTTACAGCTGCCTCCCCCTCGTGGTAAATCTGAAAAAAATTCCTTTCACAGAAATAACTGAAAAGCCAGGTAAAGCTCAGCACATGAGGTGCAAATACCGGTACCTCAGCTTTGTGGTTATTTTTCACACTGATTTGGAAACTAAAATGTTCGCTACAGCCTGGAAGAGGGAAGATTCAGCAACCTTGTTGAATAACGGTCAGTGTAAGGGAGAGATGAGCATTGCCTCCACAAACATTCCAAAGAAGAGAGATGCAAAACCATATTCCAAAACATGGAACCAAAACATAGTGGTTTGCAATCAAATGAAGACAGTCTTAAGTGCACCTGTATCATAGACACAGAGCAGCCTCTTCACCGTGGAGTTACCGTTCTGAGACCATAATTTTCCTTGAGCTTGTAGTCCTTTTAGTCTTTAAAGGTCCTATGTGGTGCCAGAGACCGCTCTGGTTCTCTAAAAAGAAAGCGTATGGCTTCATTTCCTCTGCAACAGGATCCTCTGAAGTGCAGGATGGACTTGATAAAGCTAGGAGGAGGAGGGCAGCCTTTGTGGTTAAGGCTGTAGGTGGTGAATTAAGAGAAATGGACTTGTTTCCTGCTTTTACCACAAATTGTGTGTGGTGTAGAACAAATTGTTTATATATTCCGAGCTTTTAGTGCCTTGTGCGCTAAGCAGAGAAAAGGGCTTTTCCTTTCCTTCATCCTTTGTGTCCTTCCCACTTAACTGGAAAGTCTCTGGGATGAGAAACTTTCTACCGCATTGTATAGCTACACCAAGCCAAAGGAGGACCCCAGTGGGGCTAGGGCCTCCAGGGACTGCCATAATGATAAAAATAATTTGAATATGTTTAAAAATGGGACAGCTATTCAGGATTCTGCCCTACCGTACTGCTAATGTCTCCAGAATCAGTGACAGTTGTCGTAAGTGACATCAATTGGTCTCATCCTTCCGGACGCATCCCTGCTTTCAGGCCCAAAGTTTATCACTATTGGCAAGACAAAGTGGCTTGTAGCCACCAGGTGTCCCCCCTTCCCCATGGTTTGAAGGAGAACTGGGCAGTGCCACAGAAACCTGTGTTTCCTTGTAAATGTGAAATGAAGTACTGCTTGTAATTCTGTCCTCAAGTGATGGGGTCTTTCATCTTCCCTCTAAGCAATGCAGTGGTGTGAAAGGCAGCCCTTAGCATGGTCCTGGTATGAGAATGAGAGCATTTTAATGTACCATCACAAACTCATATCCCACAGGATGAGAACATAGCTGTTGAGTGCTAAAGATATATACAAATGCAGAAAGCCTGATTCTTTTCCCCAAAGAGGTGCATTGTGTTTGTGAATCAGCCAGCCTAGCATGTTACAGTCTGAAGATACAGTTTTCACAAAGTGGTGAGGGCATGACTTTTTAAGCGTTTCAGTGATTGTACTTGTTTACTAAGGCAGTTCAAAGAATGCAATTTTCCTTCATCCCATGAAAGGACTTCTGGAGTTTGTTTCTTTATGCACAAAACCCACCTTTCTATTGAAGTGCAATTCTTCAATTAAAAACAGAACAGGTGTGTGTGAGGAACCAAGCCAACAAAAGAACAATCTTCCCACAGGGGCTAATGTGCTTCTTTTGCTGTCCTGATTGCCAGAGCACAGTCTGGGGTTATGTGCAGGTTCAAGTCTCTGTTTCACCTAATGCACAGATTTTTTTTCTTCTGGATCTTTCTGAATCAGGCAAGATGAGGTGCTGAGCCTGGGTTTCTGAGGACCCAGCCCCAGTGGTACAGGAGAGCAAATCTCTTTCCCTAACACACCCTTTCCTCTTTCAAATAACCTTGCAAGTGTTTTCCTTTCATCAAAATGAAATTTTTAGTGTGCTTGAAAAATTTCTGATTAACTCCAAAAAAGTGTTTTCATAATCACAGTGGACATAACATATACCCTGAGGGCTGCAAGACTTGGGAGAAAGGGAGAAGGAAGGATGCAGGGGGTGCCTGGGATGCACGGACAAGGCCTCTGGCAATGGGATATGAGTGTTTGATTTAACACCTGAGGGCACTGTAAAAGTGGATAATCACAGTATCACAGTATCACAGTGTGTTTGGGATTGGAAGGGACCTCAAAAGATCATCCAGTTCAATCCCTCTGCTGGAGCAGGAACGCCTAGGTGAGGTCACACAGGAACATGTCCAGGCAGGTTTTGAATGTCTCCAGAGCAGGAGACTCCACAACCCCCCTGGGCAGCCTGTTCCAGTGTCTGTCACCCTCACTGAGAAGAAGTTTTTTCTCAAATTTAAGTGGAACCTCTTGTGTTCCAGCTTGATCCCATTACCCCTTGTCCTATCATTGTTTGCCACTGAGAAGAGCCTGGCTCCATCCTCGTGGCACTCACCCTTTACATATTTATAAACATTAAAAAGGTCACCCCTCAGCCTCCTCTTCTCCAAACTAAAGAGCCCCAGCTCCCTCAGCCTTTCTTCATAAGGGAGATGCTCCACTCCCTTCATCATCTTTGTTGCCCTGTGCTGGACTCTCTCCAGCAGTTCGCTGTCCTTCTTGAACTGAGGGGCCCAGAACTGGACACAATATTCCAGATGGGGTCTCACCAGGGCAGAGTAGAGGGGAAGGAGAACCTCTCTCGACCTACTAACCACCCCCCTTGTAATACACCCGAGGATGCCATTGGCCTTCCTGGCCACAAGGGCACAGTGCTGGCTCATGGTCATCCTGTTGTCCACCAGGACCCCCAGGTCCCTTTCCCCTACACTGCTCTCTAATCTGTAATTTCCCAACCTATACTGGAACCTGGGATTGTTCCTGCCCAGATGCAGGACTCTACACTTTCCCTTGTTAAATTCCATCAGGTTATTCCCCGCTCAACTCTCCAGCCTGTCCAGGTCCCGCTGGATGGCAGCACAGCCTTCTGGCGTGTCAGCCACTCCTCCCAGCTTGGTGTCACCAGCAAACTTGCTGATAGTACACTCAATTCCCTTGTCTAAATCGTTACTGAATATATTGAATAATATTGGCCCCAGTACTGACCCCTGAGGCATTCCACTAGATACTGGCCTCCAACTGGACTCCGCACCATTGACCACCACTCTCTGGCTTCTCTCCTTAAGCCAGTTTGCAACCCACCTCACTACTCTATTGTCTAGACCACACCTCCTCAATTTAGCTGTGAGGATGCTGTGGGAGACTGTCAAAGGCTTTACTGAAGTCAAGGTAGACCACATCCACCGCTCTGCCATCATCCATCCACCTTGTTACATTCTCATAAAAGGCTATGAGGTTGGTCAAGCATGACTTACCCTTGGTAAAGCCATGCTGACTGCCCCTAATGACCCTCTTATCCCTGATATGCCTTAAGATGACACCAAGGATAAGCTGTTCCATTACTTTCCCAGGGACAGAGGTGAGGCTGACCGGTCTATAATTACCCGGGTCCTCCTTCTTGCCCTTTTTGAAGACTGGAGTGACATTTCCTTTCCTCCAGTCCTCGGGCACTTCTCCCGTTTCCCAAGACTTGGCAAAAATGATGGAGAGCAGTCCAGCAATGACTTCAGCCAGTTCTCTCAGCACCCGCAGATGCATCCCATCTGGACCCATGTATTTATGGATGTCCAGACTATCTAATTGCTCCCTAACCCAGTCCTCATCGACTAAAGCAAACTCCTCCATTGACCTGGCTTCATCCGGGGTCTCAGGGGTACAGGGTTCCCCAGGACAGTCTCCAGCAGAGTAGACAGAGACAAAGAAGGCATTCAGTAATTCTGCTTTCTCTGTACCTTCTGCCACCAGGGCACCCACCCCATTCATCAGTGGGCCTACATTGCCTCTGGTATTAGTTTTATCTGCTATGTATTTGAAAAAGTTCTTTTTGCTGTCCTTGACCCCTCTCGCCAGCTGTAATTCTAAGGAGGCCTTGGCTATCCTAGCTGCCTTCCTACATCCTCTAACAGCAGCCTTATATTCCTCCCAAGTGGCCAGCCCCTGCTTCCATGACCTGTAAACTCTCCTCTTCTGCTTGAGCATACCCAACAGATCCCTATTCAACCACACAGGCCTCCTGGCTCCCTTCCTTGACTTCCTACGTGTGGGGATGCTCTGATCCTGAGCGTGGAAGAAGCAATCTCTGAATGCAATCCAGCTCTCTTGGGCCCCTTTTCCTTCAAGCAGTCTTGCCCATGAGATTTCCCCTCACAGTTGCTTGAAACGGCCAAAGTTAGCCCTGCTGAAGTCCAGGGTTGCAATTCTACTTGCTACTCTGTTCCTGCCACACAAGATGCTGAGCTCCACCATCTCGTGGTCGCTGCAACAACCCAGGCAGCCTTCAACCTTTACTGCTTCGACCAGACCCTCTTTGTTAGTGAGGATGAGATCCAGCAGTGCACCTCTCCTGGTCGGCTCCTCCACCATCTGCATGAGGAAGTTATCATCAATGCACTGGAGGAACCTCCTGGACTGTGGCTGGCTGGCTGAATGGTCCTTCCAGCAAACATCAGGGAAGTTAAAATCACCCACAACAACCAGGGCCTGTGACTGTGAGGCCACTCTCAGCTGCGCATAGAAGGCCTCATCAACTTCCTCAGCCTGATCTGGTGGCCTGTAATAGACACCTACAACAGTATCACTCCTGCCAGCCTGCCCCTTAATTCTGACCCGTACACTCTCAACTCGCTCCTCATCCGCTCCTGGGCAGAATTTAGTACATTGTAGTTGCTCTCTCACATAGAGAGCAACTCCACCACCACGCCTGGCTGGCCTGTCTTTCCTGAAAAGGGCGTAGCCATCCATGACCACAGTCCAGTCATGTGAACTGTCCCACCACGTTTCTGTAATTGCCACCAGATCATAATCTCCCGACCGAACATAGGATTCTAACTCCTCCTGCTTATTCCCCATGCTGCGCACATTGGTGTACAGGCATGTCAGGGAGCGAGATAATAAGGAATGAGGTGTGAGAAGAGTGTTTTGTAGAGGAAAGCATGGGAAAAATAAGGAAGAAAGTGGGAAATCGATGCAGCACATGCTGGTAGAATGAGAGGCTGAAGAAGATGAGAGTCAGCCTAGGAAGTACAGGTCTCTGTGCATGAAGTGAAATGCAATATTTTGGAGACAATGTTTTATTCTAACCTTGAGAATAACAACAACCAGGTTACCATCCCTGAACACCGAAGTGTTTTGTGTCAGTGGGTAACTTGTCATTTTAATGTGACCACTTGTATGGTCAGGACAGATTAATACACTTCTTGCGATATAAATAAGTATTTTTTCCTCTTTGCTAAGCTGCAAATCAAGAGATCAGCAATGGCTATTCTCTACTGTTTCTCCGAGTGGAGAGGCTTGGTGTGAATTACTTTCATGTGATTTCAGCAAGCTGACTGGCAGGCAGTCAATCATCTGGGCTCCCTCTACAGTCGGTGGAGAGAACATGAGATTTTCAAGATGTGCTTAACCATAAAGAAATAGACTGTTTGCTCTAACTTCGCACATTTAGTTGCCATTTTGCACAGTGTTAGCTGCAAGAATTTAAACTAATATAAAACACATTTACTAGATGATTACAAGCAAACTGTTCCTGTCACAGCTGCATGGTAGGTCTCTTGATCACTAATCAGTGTAGCATCTTCTGGTCATCGAACAAGTGTTCATACCTTTCTAATGAATAAACTGGGATTGGTCATGGGAAAATCAGAGCAGAATTCCCACAGGTCACACTAAGTTTGATGTACTAGAGAGCTTATATTACAAAATTCATATGGTAGGTGTAACTAGAATGGATTTTTGAAGCTTCTGTTAATGTAGATGGCTTTGGTACCAAAAAAAAAAAATCAAGAATAAAAATAAATGCCAATGTGGTAAATTGTCAGAGGAGAGAAATAAAATCCTGTTTCATGAAGCTTGATTTTGTCATGAAACATAAATATTAGTTCTAGAAATAGTAACTAAATTGCTTCCTGTCCATCACCCTACACACCTATAAATTAAAAAAAATAGAGTGAAGAAAAATTATAGCTTACTCTAGAAGGAAAAAAATACGGACATTCTATTTTTCCTGAAGTTTTTATTGTACCGCTCCTGGAATTATACTGAAAAACAGAAAGGGTGAGCCATGATCTTACTGAAATAAATTATAATAATTTATTCACTGTGAGGTCTTCATTCTAGTATCAGGCATCCAGTTGAAGATGCTGACAGAAAGTGTCCTTACATAGTCAGTGAAGGGGAAAAAAGAACAAGAAAAAAGACATGTTCGCAATATGTCTTTGCCTGCTGCATCAGACAAACTCAAATCAGATTAAATACAAGAAGCACATTGCTGTAATGAAGTCCTAGAGGAGAAACAGTCCTGCAAGTAGCTACAAACATCTCTACTGCGTATATGTGCTGTAGGAGGTAACACTGGCTATCATCAATATCACTTACTGAAGGTGCACTTAGTCGCTAACACCAAAAGCTGTTAAATTTAATGAATAAACAAACAAATAAATAAAGTTTTGAAGCAGCTTCTTTTTGGAACAGTCCTTGGTTGGTACTAGCAAAAGAAAGGTAAATTGGTTCACAGTATGGGATGAACAAGTCAACCAGCATATTTTGTGCTTGTTCCATCACCATATCATGCTCTATAGATATTGCCATATGGACCCATACATTGAACGTCAAGAGATACTCCCTGAAATGCTCAGATGGGAATCGTGAGAGGTATGAAAATGAACTGCTGACATGTGAATAATTTGATTTTGCTCAACATGAATAATATAACTTTGCTTGCTTGGGAAAATCACAGCCCTAAACCAGGAAAGTTCAGGATTTTATCATTGGAGTTTACTTAGACAAATGTCACAGATTTGTCACACCGCTGCTGTGTTTTAATTTAATCAGTGTCACAACCTTTTGCAGGAATGCACTGAAACTGGCCCAAAGTCTAAGCTAGTGATTGTCTCTATTAAAGTAAAACAAATCTAAATGATTGTAACAAAAATGATACCAGATGAAAAGCTGTATCAGCTAAGTTGAGATAAAATTAGCCAGTGGATCGGTATTATGCTTAAAAGCCAGTGGAGAACTTTGGCTCCTTTTTTCCATGGGAAACATTTGTGTTCCCTTCCAAAAGATATTTTTCCTGCTGAAATGCTGCAGCATTGTAAGAAGACACTGAGATTGCAATAGTTCTGGTGTTAATAAAAATAGCTGGTAAGGATTTGAACATTTTAGCACTTTTCTTCCCTGAAGGTTGTAGTGCTTGTAACAATGCACATCCCTTCACGCAAAATGGGTTGGAGATGTGGAGGTCATGTAAGAGCAGCACTAAGGAGGGTTATTTGAGATATTTTGGCACTGGATGTACTGATGTGGAGACCATAGTTTAAAGTGCTGGGGAACTGTTTATAGACAAAAGGAGTTACTTGAGTTGCAATTGAACCCACATGCCATAGTGCACATACTCCTCTTTGCAAAGGAAGTGATGGATGAGCCACAGAAGTGTCTCAGCAGGAAGCCGGGTTTATGTCTCTTCAAAAATATCAGAAGCTCCTGCCTTTGAAGGGCAAAAAAGCACAAACTGAAGAGTAGTGAATGATCATTGCATACAAGACGTCATGGATTTGTATTCTGGATAAGCTCTTCAACTTGCCTGTGAAGGGGAAACTACATGAACTGCTTCTCCCTGGTGCCTGTGCTTTGCCTGTTTGTTCCAATAAAATGAAAACATAAGGAAGTATTTGAAAATCCAGATAACAGGAAGGGAAAGCTGAAGGATAAGAAAGCAGCAAGGTAACAACGATAGGTTGATGCACAAGTATAAATGACTTTTGATGTGAAAAGAGTAGAGGAACTGTCAAAATAAAGTGATTGAGTGAACCATTTTGCTTCTTAAGAAATCAGTGGTTGGCAGCATTCCTCTCTAATTACTCCTGGCTCAGTATTAGCTGAGTTTTATTAATCCAAAGACTGTCAACATTTGGCCAGACAACCAGATGCTGCATTGTTTGGTAGCTGATGTGTTTCTCACAAATCAAGAGGCACGTAACTTGCAAGATGATCCTGAGAAATACTAAATAGCTTGCCTTGTATTAGAAAACCACTTAACAAGCCAGCCTGAGCCTCAGGTACAGCTGATAGAGAAGCAGGGTGAAAGCAGTTTTAAATAATCCTTCTTCCCTCTCTCTTAGATTCTAACTTGCTCCTTAACCACTTCTCAGCCACCTGTAGGAGTTCCGGCCTTGTGCTCTCCAGCACTTTGCATTTCCCAGCATATAAGGTTGCTGGGGTGCAAAACCAGGAAGAACTTTACAAACTCTCTATGTCAGAGACACAGACCTGTTGGAGAGGGTCCAGAGGAGGCCACCAAGATGGTCAGAGTACTGAACATCTCTGCTGTGAGGACAGGCTGAGAGAGTTGGAGTTGTTCAGCCTGGAGAAGAGAAGGCTCCAGAGAGACTTTATTGCGGCTGTTCTGTACTATAAGGGGCTCATAAGAAAGATGGGGAGAGACTTTTTAGTAGGGCCTATTGCAGTAGAACAAATGTTGATGGTTTTAAACCAAAAGAGGGGAGATTCAGAATAGAGATAAGGAAGAAATGTTTCACAATGAGGGTGGTGAAACACTGGCCCCGGTTGCCCAGAGAGTTGGTAGATGCCCCATCCCTGTAGACATTCAAGGCCAGGCTGGATGGGGCTCTGCGCAACCTGATCTAGTTCAAGATGTCCCCGCTCATTGCATGGGGTTTGGACAAGGTGACCTTTGAAGGTCTTTTCCAACCCAAACTATTCTACGATTAGGAATTAACCAGTGCAAGGGCAGTGAGTGTTCACATATGCATGAGCACCTGCCTGATGAAGGATAACACTTGTCTTCTTCCAGCTGTTTGAACAGCATGAAGCAGGCAGGGATGTGTTGATTACAGTAGCAATGGCTACAAAGCAATTTATCAATAGCACAGGTAGTGGGGAAACTCATGCAAGAGTCCCAAAATCTAGCTAACCTTCAGTACGGGTTTTAGTATCAGGACTTCCAGTTACTAAAAAACCTTTGGCTGTTGGTGCCTACTTACAGATAACTTTATTTTGGGCTCCATTGGCTATAACAGCCATTTACTTGTCTACACATAGTCACCAAATTTCAGTCTTAGCCCAGAGCTGAATTCCACCCTGTGTGTACCTCAGGACCTGCAGAACTGGAGGTTGCCAGCTCCTCCAGAGAACACCAGGCCAAATATGCCCAGATTTGGCCTTCTGCTTTCTTTTTTTTTTTTCTCAAGAGAGGGCTGTTTCCTACCACATGGTTATGAGACAGTTGTGGTGTAAGTGCTACTCTGGTACACTTATGTGTGCCTCACACATTATTCATCCTGTGCTGTGCCAAGACACTGCATAATTGTTAGGGCAGAGATTACAATGAGATACACTAAGAACATCACAAGATGGGGTCTTTTGACTTTAAGAATCTGCAGAACCTTTTTCTTCTCATCGCTTTTAGCTGTTAAAAGTTGGTAGTTTAAGAAAACTCCAGGAAAAAATATTTTGAATCACATAAAGTTTATTTCTTTAGCAAAGTTATATTACAATATATACAGTTTCTATTTACATATAGACCTTCCTAAGAAATGAAGCACCATATGATACAGTTAATATTTTAGAGGAATTTACAGAAATTTTATTTTTGCATCCAAATAGTTATATCTACAGACACACATTGGTTAGAACCAAGTTCTAAGATGCTGACTTCAATGGGTTTTGGATTAGACTGGTAGTGAAGACAATTTAATTGTTGTCAGCTATCAATCTGCTATGCTTCAGGTATGAGATGCTAGCTATGCCATTTCTGGGGCTCTGTGCAAACTTAATCCTCAGAGAAAGTTAGAGGTACAGATAGAAGGTATAAGACACAAGAATGAAACACTTTCATCAGTAAGATTTTTACTGTCATCTGAAACAGAGTTTCATTAGAATGGAAAAAGAGCGCTTAAGTGTTTACACTCATTATGCAAAGTGAGTTAAGAACCTGGAAGCTTAAGTGATATGGTATCATGCATTACCCAAGGAATCCATTTACTTGTAAAGAGCTCATGGCATGATCCCCTTAAGGAGAAAGACAGCTGTTCGCTTTTGTAACCCTTACACCACTGTCAAGAAAAAGGAGGCTCTGTCCATAGTACAAAATGTCCTTCAAGTGAATAAAAGACATTTGGAGGGTGAAAATGTAACATGAGGTATTTAATAAACTACAGGAGAAAAGAAAGCGCCTAGACTGTTTTGAACCACATCTTAGATATTTTACATACATAATTGTTGCTTTCACCTGATTGTGGGTCAAGTTTTGTAGAATCTATTTATACCTTTTGTGCTACCGAATTGATGTTTTCATATTTTTGCTTCACTAGATGTTAGATCTAACGGCTGGAAGAAAGCATTGTTACTCTGAGGACAGTTACTATGACAGACACAGGTGTTGATCAACATCATTGGCTTTTTTAAGACTTTGTCCTGAGGACAGCGGAACTCAACTTGAATTGTTTTGGTGTTGTGTGGGGTGCAGCATCGTCCATCATTGCAAAGGCCACAGTAACGAGGTTTGTATGCCTGCACACTAGTGCAGTTCTTGTATTCAAAGTGAACAGCTTTCAGGGACTTCTTTGTTCGGACACATTTCTTCCCTTTCTAAGAGAAATACGAAGACACATTAGATACATCACTGTGTAAGACAGAAAGCAGTTAAAAATTGACATGCAAGGATATAGATCCACTATGAAAACTCAAATTTGTTGTCTTTGCTCATTCAACACCAATAAGACTCTGCCTCTACTTCAGTAATTACTTACAGGTAACTCCTGCAAGATCTGCCCTTTGACACCAGTGTGCTATTGGGCCAGTAATAAATGACAAATAAAGACCACTCTTGTCATCTGAGACAAGCCAAACCAGAATTCATTATGAAACTATACTCTACTGGAAAACATCTCAGGCTACACTACTACACTAGTTCCATCAGAGAATCAGGAAGCCAAATGAGCAAGTTACAGGACTAGATTCAGAGAGAAAATAAAGGGTTAAAACAAACTTCAAAAGTTCTGTTCTAGTGATCCAAGGCAGAATCAGCTTCATCCAATAACAATTCTTAACAGACAGTTGTCTAACTTGTCCTTGGAAGTCTCAGTGACAGAGACTCCACATCTGCCCCAGAGAATCCTAAAGGTTCACTGTTCTTACTGCTTGGAAGATTTTCACTCCTGTCTTAATTTTATGCCATCCAAACTCAACATTTCTTGTTGTATCACCCATGGAGTCAGAACAGTCTGTAGTTTCTGAACACAGCTATGGGAATGCATCTCTTCTCTTGCATTCAGATAGAGTTCTGTTCAGTTTTTCCCCAGCAGCGTGTTTTCTAGACCTTTGATCATTCTTATAAGTCTCCCCAACTCTTCTCAAATGTTTCGTATGCTTTCCAAAACACAGTATTTAAGACTGCACAGTGTTCAGCAAAGGGCTTAGCAATGTCTTCCAACACTTGGAACATTACATAAAGTGATGGTCCACTTACCTACCCACGTTATTCTCGCTGACAGTAACACTTGCATAATATGCACAAGCAGCCAAAAAGTCAGCTACCTTGGATACACATTTATTGCACGTGAACTGGCAGTGTTGGATTTGCTTTTGGAAAAAGTATCACAAGGATTAAGATAAAGTTTAATTTACCTAAGCAGATTTTGCAGGATTTCACACATTTCTCTGCAGTTCCAAATGCTCAACAGACTAGAAATCTGACATACCCATCTGCATGATTGGGTGATCTCTGAAGTACATGTACAAGAAGTGCAACTGCAGTTGTGGGAGAAGTTAAGACTGCATGAGCTGTCAAAACAGGCTGCTCATGCAATACATCTGATCTATTTGGGATAGCTCAAATTATCACAGAATCATGTGAGGGTTTGGGCTGGTCATCCAGTCCAACCCCCTGCCATAAGCAGGGGCATCCGCAACCAGATCAGGTTGCTCAGAGCCCCATCCAGCCTGGCCTTGGATGTCTCCAGGGATGGGGCATCTACCACCTCTCTGGGCAACCTGGGCCAGTGTTTCACCACACTCACCATTAAACATTTCTTCTTCATATCTATCCTGAATCTCCCCTCTTCTAGTTTAAAACTATTACTCATTGTCCTGTCACGACAATCCCTGCTAAAAGGTCTCTCCCCATTTTTCTTATAGGCTTTTTGTAAGTACCAAAAGGCTGCAATAAGGTCTCTCTGGAGCCTTCTCCAGGCTGAACAACCCCATCTCTCTCAGCCTGTCCTCACAGCAGAGCTGTTCAGCCCTCTGACCATTTCTGTGGCTCCTCTGGCCCCTCTCCAACAGGTCCATGTCTGTCCTGTGCTGAGGGCTCCAGAGTTGGACACAGGACTCCAGGTGGGGTCTCACCAGAGCAGAGGGGCAGAATCACCTCCCTCCACCTGCTGGAGGTGCAGCACAAAGCTACTCAGCAAACATGGCAAATGTCATGCTTACCAAAACCACCAGGCTTGCTGCACATATGCTAGAATGTGTATTTACATGCACTTGCATCTGGAACACCCTAGGCAATAATAGTGCAACTTTGGAATTAGAGCTGAAGAGGCTCTGCTCCCCTGCCATTCTTTGCAGCTCACCTTTTCAGATGGGTCTCCATTTTCACAAGGTCTTATCATGCAAAGCCGTGTCTGCTTCACCATCTCACACTGTTGATTTCTGTTGGTAACACGGGTGGAAAAGCCCATTCCGCAGCTTTTGGAACAAGCACTCCATTCCGTTGTCTGCTCAATACAATTGGTGCTTGAATCTGTCACAACCCCGAGCGTGGCCTCTTGCCTGTAGGCTGGAGAAAAAACCTCACAGAACCTTATTACAAGAAAAACTCGTGTGAAAACCCAGTATCTAATTGAGCTCTACCACAACTGGGAAGAAACACATGACACAACAAAAAAAGTCCAAAATCTATGCTTTTTGGCAGGATTTAGGAATTTTAAAAGCTGCCTTTTTAGGAGCCCTGGATGGCAGCTTCTTACATCTAAAAATAACAGAAAGGTGCATATCAGTGTAATCAGCAAAGCATTCAGATTCAGTCCACTCAAGTTCACAGTTGGAAGAATTACTGCAAATTTTTTAACCAGTTTAGAACCCTAATAACTCTTTACTCCTCACTCTTTTCAATTGAAATACATCAGCAATCTCTTCTAAAGCTACATCACAATAATATTTATATTCAATATGATTTGAGAGAGGCTGGACTATTTATCTAAACTCATAAACAGCATGGAAGTAAAGTCCTTTACTCCGAAAGTCATAAAGTCATCTGATCTTGTCAATTATTGACAGATTATAGCCAATGTGATGGTAGGGAAGGACAAAGGAAGCAATTTCCAGGAGCTATCAATCACAAGTACTCAAAGGCACAGCCAACTCTGATTATTGTCCTGCCCTCACAGCAGTGTTAATCTTTATTACGCAAATATTGCTAACTGTATAGTTTGGTTCCGGGGTTATCACAGAAGTAAACAGAATGAAGTAACATGACTGAGCCATCAGTCACAGCTCTTGCTGTTAAGCTCCTCTACAACAGCTTTTTTTTGCCTTTTGCATGGTAAAGCTTTAAAAAAGGTGGTCTCCCAAGAGGGATGGCCTTTGCTAGAAAGAATGCACATAATCCACCTGTAGGTATTTCATGGATTAGCCTGTCACTGTCGGACAAATCAAAGGAAAGATACTAAAAAGGTGGCAAGCTTTTTGTTTATACCTCATGTGCCTTACAACTGACACTTAATGGCCCTCTGAAAAGTTAACAGAGCCTTTCTTCCTGGATCCTTCCCTACTTGTTTTTCAAATGGATTAGCTGAGTTTCAGCATAACTACCTGCTTAAGACCAAAAAGATCAGTGACTGGAAGAGAATGCAGTGCCCTCAACTCTCAGTAAAAGTAGCTTATTCATGTTGAACTAAAAGTCTAATTTAAAAGGGATACAGACATAATTCAGTAACAAAATGGGGGGAATATTATGTAGCTTTTTTTCAGTCACAAAAGCACTTTATGAATCCTGCATTTTGGAACGGGATTTTTTCTGTTCAGATCCATTCACCATGTTTATAACCACTGCTTCTCCAAGTACTTTATAAAGCTTTTAATGCCAACAGTAATGATGAGAGCTCTAGCACAGACAGGCAGGAATTTGTTGGCTTTTTAGCTACCATGCTGTCCACTTGTAATAGGTGGGGAACTCAAGGGGAAAAAACGTCTCCTGTAGACTAAGCTGTTAGAATGGTATTTATGCTATGAAACGTAAGTGCAGAGCAACTAGGAAGACTGCAGCTTTGATCTGGGGGTGGAGGGATGTTTGGAGGATAATGAGCTTGCCCTTGTTTTATTCCACTCACAGAGCTACTCTGTACCAGATAAACAGCAATTTCAGAACTGGAATTTAACTAAGTTTGGCTGCCTTTAAAAACTGCTATGCACATTCATCCTCTGAATATGATTTCTTTCACCTATTGAGCTCTGCCTTTATTCATAACCACTGGTTTACTTACTAGTGACTCTAGGTGAGAAAAAGATCAGAAAAAAAACACAACCGCACAAAGCAATGTGTCTTAGATTGGCCAACCCCAGGGATATTTCCAATATGATATCACCTCCTCCTCACAATGACTGTGATAGCTTCAGTTTCCTCACCAGCCATAGCAAAACCTCCCAAAATCACTTCATCTTTAGGGTCACAGATCCACTTCTCACAGCACTCTCCAGGGACTTCGATTTTTCTGGGGAAAGGGCAGTCGGGGCCGGGGAGCAGCAGGTCCAGGTTGCAGCGGGGCAGGCAGCCGATCTGTCCATCTCGGCAGGTGCACTGGTACTTGCAGCTGGGCTGGAACGTCTCTCCGTTGCGGTAAATCATCCCGTCGAACACGCAGTTGTCTCCCTCCAGCACTAGCGAGGAAAGCCAACGCATTTCCCTGAGGCAGCGGGCACCCGGCACGCCCGGCCCTCTCCGGACCAGGGCGGTCGCACTCGACACCGCTCCGGCAGCGGCAGGGAGCGCTCGGCCCACCGCAGCCGTCGGGACGAGCCGCTTCGCCCGGGGAAGACCGGACAGCGACAGCCTCCCGCGGGCACCGCGGCGGGTTGGGCCGGGGAGGGTGTCCGCAACGCCTCGGGGAGGGCTGGGGCAGGCGGGGAACGCCGTGCCGGCCTCTGCCCACCGGCCCGTCCGTCCGCCGCCACCTACCCATGCAGATGCCGGCGGCCCCGCCGCCGTCCTCGGGGCCGCGGTCGCAGTAGAGCCCGCTGCTCTCGTCGCAGGGCAGCAGCGGGGAGCAGCTCTCGCCGCGCTGCCGGGCGCACACCAGGCAGCAGGAGCAGCCGTCCAGCACGGCGGGCACCCCCGGGGCGCAGCGTGGCGGCTGGGCCGGGCAGCGCCCGCTGCAGGGCCGGGAACACGCCGCCTCCCGCCCGCTCACCTGCGGGGAAAAGCGGCCCCGAGGGCCGGGTCACGGGGCCGGGCCGGCCGCCGGCTGCCCCACCACCTACCGGGCGCCCCGCACTTGCCTCGCAGAGCCGGAGGAGGAGCAGGAGCAGCAGGGCGGGCAGGCCCTGCCCGCCGCCCGTCGCCATGGTCCCGGCCGCCGCCGCCCTGCCGCGCCGCTCCACTCTAGCGGCAAAGCCATTGCAGCCGCTTATATAGAGGCTGTTGGGGACCCCCTCCACCAGCACCCCCCCGCGGCGGGCAGCGCGGGCCGGAGGCGGGAGCTGGAGCCGGGCCGGGAGCTCCGCTCCCGCTCCTCCCGCCACCTGTCCCGGCGGCACCGAGACGCTGCCCTGGCTCTGTCGTCCCTGCTCTCTGCCCCAAGGCCGTGGATGGAGCAGGGACCGGAGCCCCGAGGGCAGAGCTGGTCGGGGGCGGGAGGTGCCCCCCTCAGCCCGGCCCCACACTCCCCATGGCCCCCTGTTTGCCTGCGGGCATCTCCCACGCTAGCTGTGCTGCCGGCTGTGAACTGTAGGGAAACACGATGCTAGAGCACGGGCTCTGGAACGACCAGTAGGGTTGGGCAGTGCTTGGCTTTCGAGACCAGGTGCCCCAAGCATGAGCACCTCTCAGGACTACACTGCTTCTGCCCTGGCATGAGGCCTCCTGAGGTCTGCAGCCATTATGGAGGCTGCAAATGGACCCCATAAAGATAAGGGACTTGTGCTCCACTGTGAACTCTTCAGTTTCAGGACCTGTTGGAGAGGGGCCAGAGGAGGCCACCAAGATGATCAGAGGGCTGGAACATCTCTGCTGTGAGGACAGGCTGAGAGAGTTGGTGCTGTTCAGCCTGGAGAAGAGAAGGCTCTGGAGAGATCTTATTGCAGCCTTTCAGTATTAAAGAGGAACCTATAAGAAGGATGGTGAGAAACATTTTAGAAGGGCATGTTATGACAGGACAAGGAGTAATGATTTTAAACAAAAAGAGGGGAGATTCAGACTAGAGATAAGGAAGAAATTATTTACAATAAGGGTGGTAAAACACGGGCCCAGGTTGCCCAGAGAGGTGATGGATGCCCCATCCCAGGAGACATTCGAGGCCAGGCTGGATGGGGCTCTGAGCAACCTGATCTGGGTGAAGATGTCCCTGCTCATTGCAGGGGGTTGAACTAGATGACCTTTGAAGGTCCCTTCAAACCCAAACTATTCTATGATTCTATGAAGTTGCAGGTACTGTTTGTTACCAGAGGGGTATGAGTATGTTGGCTGACGGGAAACAGAAGCTGTACGAGGTGCCCTCCATGCTCTGTGCAACACCAGTTGAAGCGGTAACAGACTCCCCAGTGCTCACATGGCATGCGCAACCATGGGAGATGAAAGCCGACATGTCAGGCCTCAGGAATGCTTTGGAGAAATAACTCCAGTGCAATTATTTTAGTGAGTGCAGGACAGATTTAGGCCAAGTGTAAGGGAGACTAAATCTGTTAACAGGTTTTACTTGTCAGAAATTGCCTTTTGCCCAAGGCAGGCCTTCTTGGGTCTTACTAGGATAGAGATATTCTCTGTCCCTAGTTGTCTGGGGCAGATAATATACACTGGATTCTGTTGTGGCTTGTTAAAGAGAAAATATTTGAAAAATAAACAATAGTTGTAGACAGGCTAGTGAAAACAAGATGCCTTTTAAGCTTAAGACATGACACAAGTGGTACTCATGAATTTACAAGGCCGCTGTAGCTCTAGGCCAAAGCAATACTCAGCACAAAAACAAATCACCAGATGTAAGTTTTGTTTTGGATAAAAGTCACCATTCCTTTTTTGATGCTGAATGGCAGCAGTGGGGTTTTTGGAGAAGCCTGTCATTCTGGCCAAAGCAAACTTCACCAGCACTGAAATATGTAACCTCTTGTCACATATTGGCCCTTTGTTTTCTTATTCAAAACCAGCAGGATTAGGTAAGAGGACCACTGGTTTGCCCAAGTCTTATTAGCAGCTTGGGCACAGGTTTGAGGTTATATCAGTCATCCATGCCTTACAGGTCATTTCATTTCACTTTCCTTCTCTTTTTTTTTTTTTTCCATGCTTCTTTGCTCCTTGCCTCTGGTTTGGACAGCCAGTGCAAAGACGTGTTTTGCAGTACCTTGCTTGTGAACAGACTGACCAATGCTCTTGACCAAGCGTTAAGATTTGCTAAAGAGAAGCCAGGCTGATCCTGTAGTTTCCCCAGAAGCAGGACTGTAAGCCGGAGGGGCACATGCAAGATCTGTTTTTGCCTGTCCCTCCGAATGTGAATCTGATGAGGTTTTCAGTGCCAATAATGATTCACTTCCACTGAAAGTTACTGTCCCTTTCAATGAGATTACTTCACTCCTAAATGTCTTCCAGTCTATAAAAAAGGTTTCACAACATAAAACTGCAGAGAGAATAAAAGAAATAAAAATAATATTTACCAGCACACTTAATTTGGAAAAAATTAAGCAGTTTACATGAATTGAATAAAATTATCAAGTCCCCATTTATTTATAAAATACAAGTTATGAAACTAAGGTGATGCTGCAGTTTAGTACAATAGGACCTTTTCCCCGACATTTCAGTCCCTCCAAAGTATGCATAATTTGGAATCCATTGGACCTACCAGTTCTAGGATTGTGCTTCATCTTCCTAACAGTGAATCTTTTTGCCTGTATTTGTTCTACATTTTTTTTAAGGGTGACATGCTTTTCTTATCATATGAAAGTACCCTTTGTTACTCCTCACAGAGTAAAATAATGATCAGGTGGAGGGGTTTCTTTCTGTCTCAGCTGGCAATGAATAGTGTTTATTCGTGATATAAAATTAGTAGGTAGAAAGAAATATTTTAGTCTCTCTGTGTGTTTGCTTTTTTTAAAAAGGACTGTATTTAAGTGAGTTAATACTTGGGTCACCACCTTACCTCTACCTGTTGCAAAGAGGTATGTATGTAAAAAAATATGTAAAGAAATTAACCTCTGCTCTTCACTCTGCAAGAAGATACAGTCAGATAAGTGTCGAGAGGTGTGACTTCAGGAACAATGTCCAGCAGCAGAGTCCCAGGATAAAGAATATATTTAAGAGCTTTCTGGTAAGTAGAAAACAGGTCAGTAATCTGTAATTTCTGACCATTAGGGACATAACCTGTATAGGTATATAAAAAGCTAAGTAGGGGCCGTGGAGAAGAACAAACCCTGAAGTGTTCTCTGAACTTAGCTTTAAAATTCAGCTTCCAGTTGCTGTGAATGCCTAAGGAAGCCAGGTTATGTGCCTCATGTTGCACTTAAGCGTTGAAATATTGCCAAGACACAAAGCGCTTTTCAGATATATTTTCTTTTCAGAAGGGACGTAGCTTTGTCCTTACTGCAGAGATTGCATGCCCAAAGTCAGTAGCATCTGGTATGAGCTCCTACATGGGCCAATATGAGCCTTTGCTCACTCTGGATTTCTAGAAGTCTGCCTTGAGCTAAATGTCTGGCATGGTTGTCTGGACATGATCTTTACTCAGATCTTTACCTCCACAGAACTAATAACCCAAATGTGTCCATTTTACCCATCCTGTTTATTTCAATATCACGTAGTGGGTTACATTTGTTTTTACCAGTGAAATGCTGAAGGAAGCTCTATCTAAAGACTGGAAACAGAGGTCACAAATAAAACTGGCTTAACTTTTAGAGAATTTCTAGTTGGTGATCCTATTCCTATGCGGAGTTGTCTAGGTATGTATCAAACATTACAAAAATTCAAGCATTCATGGTGACATCCTTCTGTTTAAAGCCAGCCTCCTGGCCAGGTCACTGCTTCACAACAAGCAGCCCCACAGAATTCTCTTCCATTCTTCGTGTATGGCAAGTGATGTAATTTTTAGAGTATAAGATTGTCATAAATACCACATCCTCTCTTTATCTTTTTGCTCTTTTATCCTATGATTTCTTACCGATCCAATTGTAAGGTGAGTGACTTACCCACTGCCCTGCACTGTCTCATAAATTTATGTCATCTCTGGTAGTCTGCCTCACAAATCACAATATTTTTTGAAAATATTGTAATTTTTGATTTTTAGCAAGACACGATCATTTAACTGGGCTTTTGAGTTCATTGTCAACATTTAGGGTTTCAATGTTGAAGAAGGGTGTGATTAATCTTGAAAATGGTACCTGAACTATGAGACTCAGGTGCTGGTGACATTACTTCTGATGTCAGTATTAACAAACTGTCTTATTTCTCATTGAGCTGTTGAGAAAAGATGAGAAGATTGTTTCCTGTGAAGATGTATGCAAATTCATGAATGGTCCAAGCAGCTTTTTGTTCAATGATTACCACTGTTAACTGTATCATTATTTCAAGTAGGATTTAAAGTGTAATTATTTTTTTTAGTGGCAATATTATCAGAATCAATCCTCTGGATTTAATCATGGTTGTGTTTTTTTGAATTGAGATGATTAAAAATGAATTATCCTTTTGCCTACAGAAGAATTCAACTACTTTTAATTTTGTACAATGTTTCATGAGTTTTATAGGTCCTTTGAGCCTACACAATGACAGTGTCAGTTTTGCAATACCTAAGGATTGAGCAAGTAACAGTGATATGGGGTTTTTTTTTGAGATATGCCTCCTGTGTCATCCAAAAAATAACAGTTGTGGCAAATTAGAAATTTGGAAAGAATGTGTTGGAAGCATAATATTATAGAGTTTTTTTTTTTTAAATACATTTTTCCATACAATTGAAGAAAACTTTGGAATGAAATAACATTTCATTTAAAATTGAAACATCATCTTGAAAATGTCAAGAAGAATTATGTGGGGATGGGGAGTTCCATATTTACCTTTGACTTAGACAATTCTGTGTGCTCAAAAGAAATTCACAAAATGTTCCAGTTTATTCCAATCTGCATGTTCCACTGAGAGATTTCCATCAGTTTCCTTCCTCCAGACCTATTTCAGCTATAGAACCTGCTGGGAACACTTATAGCATAATTCACTAGGTGAAGTTACTACATATGGCTTTGTTATTTTCGGGAACTGTCCTGGTTTTGTTAAAAACAAGTTTCTCTTTTAGTGAATTTGCCTGTCAGCTAAAGCCTTCATATTAGCTGCATTTTCCTGAAAAAACAGATACATGTTTTGGTAAACAGCAGTGGAATGCAAAGTTATTGATAAGCATGGATGGACATCTCATGAGAGAGGCAATGAGCAACAGGTGACCAAGAAACTGACCAACTGTGTATAACATTCCATTCACGTGAATACTTCATATAAAAGTCGGAGATCACGAGGATCTCATCCCTTTTTCGTCCCTTTTGCTTATGGCCAACATTAGGAGAGGACCTTGTGAGTCATCCCTGCGAACTGAGGCCTAGTGAGAGACTGAATCCAGCTCCGGTTGGCTGCAGAGTCCAGTCCAGGACTTCGGGTGCCAGCCCAGCCATTGTCGGGATTTTCAAGATTGGTTTTGTATATTTTGTATTATTTTCTCTATTTTTATTGGTAGCATTAGTAAAACATGTTTGAATTTTTCCAGCTCTCTTCTCTCTGTCCTTCTGATCGCCTGTCCTTAGTGGGAAGGGGGAAGAGGGAGGGGCTGAAGGGGAAAGTAGGGGGAGAGGAGGTTAACAATATGTCTGCCATGCTTTTATTGTCACCCTGCAATCAAAACCTCAACGGGAACACAAGAGGAATTGTAGATTTTGTAGATCGTCTAGTCCAATCCACCTGCTAAAGCAGGTTCACCCAAAGGAGATCGCACAGGAACGTGTCCAGGCGGGTTTTGAATGTCCCCAGAGAAGGAGACTCCACAGCCTCTCTGAGCAGCCTGTTCCAGTGCTCTGGCACCCTCAAAGTAAAGAAGTTTCTCCTCATGTCTAGATGGAACCTCCTGTGCTTCAGTCTGTGCCAATTATCCCTCATCCTGTTGCTGGGCACCACTGAAAGGAGTCTGGTCCCATCCTCTTGACACTCACCCTTGAGATATTTATAAACATTGATGAGATCCCTCTCAGCCTTATCTTCTCCAGACTGAACAGATCCAGCTCTCAGTCTTTCCTCATAAGTGTGTGCAGCAAGGAAATTTGCCCTTTGTAGTCAGAAGAGTGCAGGTGGCAGTGTTTGCGGTGGTTTGGTGATTTTTAGTAAAGAGAGCCAAGAAGCACAAGCATGGTATCCATACTTTTACAAATAGCACAAATAGTATAGCAGGAAAGGCTCCTGATCACAGTGCTTAGGGATGTCATTCTTTAGAGCAGATACTCTTTGTACATACTACGAGCTTTTAATTTTTCACACCCTTGGATTCTCTGTACCCTTATGACTATAAACCACAATTGTTATTTTGGAGAGGGAAGGATGACTGAAGAAAGTTCTTGAAGTAACAGGGGCTGTGCTGCAGCCCGCCAAAGAGATATTTGTATCCAAGGAATCTGGCGGTAGGTATTGCATACGCCGGGGTGTGGTATGGATGCCTGCTCCTGTTCTGGAGGGCAGTAGGTGTGTGTATTCAGTACCTCATGTTCTGTTCTCCATTGGGAAGCAAAGGGATAAGACTTGTTCCAGAAAAGGATCATTAGATTTGCTCTCAAAATAAATGAGATAGTCCTTATTTGCTTATTTAATTTGATTTTAAAGGTTATTAACCCTAAATGTAGAATTATGCTTTGTATGTGAAATTACCAGACTGACACTATTGAGAATCTAATTTGGGTCTGTTTTACTGCATGAGATGATAATGGATAAACATAATTAGGTACATTTTCTTTTCTTTATTCACTGAGTAAAACTCATTTTGGTGCAGAGGGCAAATAAGACTCTTGAGGAACATATCACCTAATTTCTATTTCAAGAGCTTCAGTAAGAGTTACATGGACAGGTCATGTGGAACATATGGGGCATTTTTGGCTCTTCCTGGAGGAAACAGCTATTACATGCTTGTCTCTTGGAGTTCTTTTGAGAATAAGAATACGTGTGTGAGTAAGGGCTGGAAGAAGAGACTGGCAATTTGAAGAACCTAATGGTGCTGAAAGGGGTATGGCTAATGAGATCCTAATGCAGCTAATTGACAGTTCCTGACATTTCCAAGTGAGTGTCGCTACCAGCTGGCCTGATTTAGGGCTGTCCTTTGTGCCTGTTTCCATATCTTCATTGGTCTCTGCCAAGTGCTGAATAATCTGGCCATAAGTAATGAAAACAAATTTTATAGTTTGCATTTCATTTTCCAGTATTCTTTTGTGGCCATAAGTGAAAAAGAAACAGCTTGGGAGAATAAACAGAGGCTTATAGTGTGTCCTGGGAATGAGAAGATCCAGAGGTGTTTTTTTTTTTTGGGAGAGCTCTGAATTAGAAACTGCAAACTACTGAGAATGTGATGCAAGGAAAACAAAGGAGGTACAATTAAATTGGACCCTCTTAGTCTGAGCACTTTTTACAATCTCTGTTGTTGCTTTGTGCTACAGGTGTAGAGAGAGACTCAGAAGAAATTCTTAACAGTTAAGGTTTTTAAGGTGAAAACTGGCTTTTGCTCATAAAGCAAATGACCAGCCAGTGAAGAGAGAGAAGTACAAGACTCCACATAAAGAGGGTTGTATCAGGGACCTGCCTGGCATGAGATGTTCCTTTCTTCTAGCTGGAATAATTTCGAAGACAGTACATTTCAGTTCAGATATGATATCTCATGTAATTTATCAAATACATCTGCATTTTCTTCATAATCTGTTCTGAGTTCCTGCATCGTTTGTGAGTAACACATTCTGGGCTGGCAAGCTGGACGCCCTTCCAGGGAACTGTTCCCAGCCATAGTTCCTGGATCAATTGAATGATCTTCCCAAAATCTCTTTGCTGTTTCCGTAAATTAGGGCTTAAAATAAAAAAATAAGAAAATACTGAAAATAAGAAAATACTGACATTTTGGTCTTGTTGTGATAGCCAAGCCTTTACTGTTGGCACTGGAAAGAGATTTTTTTCTTCTTTAGACGGCCATATGATATCAGCATAGCATACCATCTAACTGCGTGTACTGATGCTTGCCAAAGGAAACATAGGGAATTGAGCTTCGCCCGCTCAGAGGAGTCACAGAGTCCGAACACTTTATCAGCCATCCAGCAAAGAAATTGAAGACGTGAGAGATGGAAGAAACGATTGGTCATCTAATCTCTTTTTTCTGTTTTTGCTGATCTGGTTGCCAGGGAGACACTGTATTAAAAGGAGTGGTCCACATATTCGCTTCACTTACAAGCTGCCTCATTGTAAAAACAGCATTTAAAAATAAAGTTTGAAAATACTTGTGGACTGAAAATGTTATTGTGTCATTGTTTAGCCAAGCTCAAATAATTTAATACTTTTAATATTCCTTGTAAAATATCTGTTCAGGCTTTTTTCTGTTTCTCTAAATTCTATCCAGGTTTTCCTACTGAAATCCATAGAGCAGAAAATGTGTATTCAGACCAAGATACCATTTTTTTCTACATCAATGTCAGGGGCTTGTTTATTGAAAGTGCTTTAACAAAGTTCATTCCCTTTTCCCATTTTCCTTTCTTAGGTCCTTCTAAAAGCTTTCAGGACAGACTCCCTCTGTTTTCCCTTTTGTGGAAATGGAAGCTCTACATGAATTCAAATAGCTTTTTTTTTTCCCCACATGCTTTTCCTTAGGACACGTATGCTTGCTGAAACATATATTTTAAAATTTGAAATAAAGTCAGTGCAAATATTCACCGACGCTAGCAGGACATTCGCTTGCTCTGTAAACATTCCCAAATTTGAGGAATGGACAGAAGATCCAGAAGTCTATGGGAAAAATCTGGGACAACGTTTTAGACTTTTCTTCAAAGAAGGGATTTGTTAGGAGTGCAGGAGGTCCTGGAAGAGCAGCGGTCCTGCCCCATAGGAAGGGAAATTCCATTCCCAGGCAGAGCCCACCCTCAGGGTATGTACCGCACACACCACGGTGGCTTGTACAGCTGGGGATGAGGATGGTGTGGCTGCCAGGGAAAAAATTCAGCCCAGCTGGTTCGTTTATAAGTTCAATGCTAGAGGTGGTGTGACAAGCAGCTCCAAGGCAGTGTTCCTAACTTCAAACTCCTGCTTCTGCCAAAGCTGGGGAGAGCACTGGAGGGAAGGTACCATGGTGAAAGTACTGGTGAGGTGGCAGCCACCTGATCTGGCACATGACGCTGGGTCTTGTGAGAACTTAGCAATTTCTTCTACCCTTGAAAGAAGTTGATATCCTAACAGGTTACGTACTAGACACACAAAAATGTCTGTTTTAGAACACTACAACCTCAACATTTTTTCAGCGGCACATGGAATAAGACATAACACTTCTGAAATAGAACATTATCCAATTTGCTTAATGAGTTTGTCAACAGATAGCTACAAATAAAAGCAAATGTTAAGCGGATATGAATGTGAAGTTTTCTAGATTATTACCGCATCTAGAGGCAAATACTGTAATGTGCTGGAAGTGTTACCAGACTTTATCCTCTGGAAGTCCACAGAGCTGAGAAAGCAGGTTGAAAAGCATTCACAATATTGTAGAAAATTATGCACATTGATTTCCATTATTGATACATAAACTCCTGTTTCAACATTTTTGAACATTTGTGTGAAGTACTGACAAGAAAATTTATTAAAAAGCTGGAACACCCTGCATTAGTGTTCATATACGTTTGAATTCATGGGCATTTGCACTATAATAATGTCTTTATACTACACTGAAAAGGTCTCTTGACTATTTATGTAATGTACAAAGCAGCTAGAACTTTTATGGTGATGTGCAAACAGCATTTCGAAAACTTCAGAACAGGAGTCCCATTGCGATTTTCAGTGATTGGCTGTTTAATGCCCAGATTATCAATACATCTACGTTGCAAGTGAAAAAAAAAGTGACAGTAATTTGATGACTTCATACATGTTTAATAGGTGAGACTGGTTTGAAGATGTTAGACTCATGACAAGTACTGTACATCTTGTGGCAGTGTATCTTGTGGCAGTTTTGCTGGAGGAAATTAGGGACTATGAAGTGTAGATGGTGTCACGAGATCCAAGGATGGAAAATCATGCCCTATATGTCAAATCAGATTATCAGCAACTGCTTTCTGTGCCCTCCCACTGCCACAATGAAACAGTTATTCACAACTTGAGCCATAGTGTATTTGGTTTGCGTGGCAAGGTTTTGATAGTGGGGGGGCTACAAGGGTGGCCTCTGTGAGAAGCTGCTAGAAGTTTCCCTGATGTCCAACAAAGCCAATGCCAGCCGGCTCCAAGATGGACCCGCTGCTGCCCAAGGCCAAGCCCAAGCCCATCAGTGATGGTGGTAGTGCCTGTGTGATAATGTATGTAAGAAGGGGAAAAAGAAAACCAAACTGTGCAATTGCAGCAGGAGAGAGGAGTGAGAATATGTGAGAGAAACAGCTCTGCAGACCCCAAGATCAGTGAAGAAGGAGGGCAGGAGGTGCTCCAGGCACCAGAGCAGAGATTCCCCTGCAGCCCATGGTGCAGCCCATGGTGAGGCCGGCTGTGCCCTGCAGCCCATGGAGGTCCATGGTGGAGCACAGATCCACCTGCAGCCCAGGGAGGTCCATGGTGGAGCACGGATCCACCACAGGAGAAGTTCATGGAGGACTGTCTCCTGTGGGAGAGACCCCATGCTGGAGCAGGGTAAGAGCATGAGGAGTCTTCCCCTGAGGAGGAAGGAGCAGCAGAAATGTGATGAACTGACCACAACCCCCATTACCCATCCCCCTGCACTGCTCGGTGGAGGAGGTAAAGAAATCAGGAGTGAAGTTGAGCCCAGGAAGAAGGGAGGACTGGGGGAAGGTGTACTGGGATTTGGCTTTATTTTCTCATTGCCCTACTCTGATTTGACTGGTAATAAATTAAAGTAATTTCCCCAAGTAGGGTCTATTTTGCTCATGATGGTAATTGATGAACAATCTCTCCCTGTCCTTATCTCTCCCCATGAACCTTTTGTTGTATTTTCTCTCCCCTGTCTGGCTGAGGAGGGGAGTGATAGAGCATCTTTGGTGGGCACCTGCTGCCCAGCCAGGGTCAATCCACCACACACAGGATGTAGTCATCACCACAGTGATCTGAATGTAGATTTCCTTACTCTTAGAAAAGTATGAACTTCAGATCCAACCAAATGGATCATACTGCTTGTCCTTAATATCTATTGACTTTGGTGAATGATGGTTCTTCAATAAACGTGAATCTAGGTGAAAGGTAGAATATTACAGCAGCTGCAGGGGTGAAAAGTGAGAGATGGTGATGGGAGGGAACTGTATTTGGATGCTGCAGGGAACAGGGTACGTTCACAAGTGATACTCAGGCTTCAATGCATGAATTCTTTACAAGTGTAGCTGTGTAATTACTGTCGTGTAGCACCAGCCTGCTGTGAATGCAGCTGACTGGGATTTAAGGAGCCTCTACCTAGTGAGGAAGACTGAAACGTCTGGTCAACAAATAGCCATTCCCTTGTTTGTCTGATGGAAGGGAGGGCACCTTTTTTCCAAGCTACCTGCCATCTCTGCACAACGGGATTTTCCCCTGTGGCAGTTGGAAAAACAAGTTGGGAGAGAGGAAAGGAGGACAGTAAAGCAGAGTAGAGCTGTGCTCTGATCCCTTTCCCTTCATTTCATTGCTCTGCTGTTTCATCTCTGCAGCAGCTCATATAGGTGTTAACAGGACTGGCAAAGGCTATTGGTGTGTCCAGCCTGCTGACACCCATTCATCCTTCAGTACCAATGCCAGGCAATTATAAATGACTGTAAAGTTCTTTTAGTTCATAAAAATTTCCAGAAATATTTGCTTCAGTATAGTTTTTCAGTTGAAAGGCTGCACAGACAGCAGACTAGGTATGTGAAATCCATGGCTACAGAAGAATGTTTTAAAGTCTCTAGGCCACAAGTTTGTTTCTCTTGCCAAGAGGAGAGGAAAATTTCAATAAAGTGGAAACAAAAGTAAAAGGAGGTCAGGGACAAACCAGGAGAAAGGAAAAGAGAAGTTCTAGAAATACAGGCAGAAAAAGAAATGCATATTGAATAAAAACAATAATGTAACTTTTACATCAGCTGCGATGGCATTCAAAACTTGTCTCCAAAAATAGTCATGACAAAACTAGAGGCTAATATTGGGAACTTAGAAAGTTCAGTAAAGCAAATTTTGAAACTTTCTACTTTGCAGAAGTAATTTGCTAATATTGTACATATGATAATTATTCAGTAATAACTAGATTATATGTTTTTAATAGATATTATTGTAGATTCCTAGAATACTGTGTGATAGGCACAATATAGATATGGAAAAAGACACAATCCCTGATCCTGACAACTTTGAACCTGAATAAAATTAAGCCTATTTTATCATAAGGATGTATGGATATTAGTGGAAGCTCAAAGCAGAGTTTATGGTATCTATGATCATGGCAAATATTTTCTTCTAGACATTCTTGAACTGATGTATTAATCACTCCAGGTTTCATAGCATAAGATGAAAAAAGTGTGTACTGCACCACCCAAATATTGCTCATCCAAACATTATCTCAGCAATATTACCTTTTTTTAAACAATTGTGAGATCTTTGTTGTGTAGATGATCTATTTTCTTTTCCTCTTTTGCCAAAACTATATGCCTTCTTCCCTGTATAACATGATTTCTTGCTTTTCTACTCTGATTCAGTTTTTGTGACTTCAGGTATTTTCATTTGAGTAATTTGATTGCGTCTCCTGTTAATGTAACTGATGTCATTTAATATACATGTAAGAGTGACAGTTTTTAATGTAGAGTCTAAATTAAATCTTTAAAATGTTTCTTATGAACAGAAAGAAACTGGCAGCATTTAAAAAATATGATACTTTTCCTCAAAAACATGTTTGTCAATAAAGGTAAAACCCGGCTTAGAAGAGACAGTACTAGTTACAGTGAATAAGTGGAAAGGTAGAGCCAGGTTGTATAAAAAATAGCAGCATAGATTATGTAAATTTTATATTTAAAAATTAATAACTAAAATGGCCTTTTAGTTGTTAAGGTTTGATTGCAGGATGACAATAAACCATGGCAGATGTATTGTTAGCCACTTCTCCTCCTGCTTTTCCCCCTTCAGGCTCCCCCACTCCCATCCTCCCACTAAGGACAGGCGATTGGAAGGGAAAGAAGGACTGAGAGAAGAGAGTTGGAAAAGATAAACATGTTTTACTAATGCTACTAATAAAATAGAGAAAATAATACAAAATATACAAACCCAATCTCGAAAATCCCGACAACTGTTGGGCCGGCAGATGTAGGGCTGGCACCCGAAGTCCTGGACTGGACTCTGCAGCCAACTGGAGCTGGATTCAGTCTCTCACTAGGCCTCAGTTTGTGGGGATGACTCAAAAGGTCCTCTCCTAATGTCAGCCATAGGGAAAAAGGGGCGAGATCCTCATGATCTCTCACTTTTATATGAAGTATCACGTGAATGGGAGGAATACTTCAGTTGCTCAGTTTTTTGGTCACCTGTTTCTCGTTGCCCCTCTCGCGAGATGTACATCTATCCTTATCAATGACCTCACATTCCATTGCTATGTCTACCAAAACATGTATCTAACTTTCCGAAAAGTGCAGTTAGTAGAAGACTTTAGCTGACAGGAAAATTCACTGAAAGAGAAACTTGTTTTTAACAAAACCAGGACATTAGTAAACAAGGATTCTACTGGCAATTAAACAGATTACTTGTAAAAAGGTTTAAAGGAGTAGCAATTGGGAGGAGCAAAGTGTAGTCATTTCTATGCTGTTGATGTTTAACAGAAAAATATAAGCATTAACTCTTTAATGTGTGATTAACAGATGCAATTCAAAACTAAGTTTTGTCCATGTCTGATGGCCTTGCTTAGCTGATTATAATGATTATGAAGGAATATATTATTTTGTAATGTAGACAAACCTGTTGTTCAACATCCATGGAACAGGTACCAATATCACAAATACCATTATGATAAATAGTATCACAACACGCAGTGTCAGAACAGAGACCAAGGATCAGGGGAGTGGAGGCAGCTGAAGGAGTGAACTACATGGGCTGAGGAGCAGTGAAAACTGTACTCTCTCTGGTACAGTGATTATTCAGGAACATTCAAATTATGACTTATAATAAAGGAAGGGGGAGAAACTCCTCTCATGGATTCTCTGTGCACTCATCTTTTAATACAAAGTATTAAAATCTTTGAAAACAAGGGCAAATGCCGGATTTTGCACCTGGGACATGGCAAGCCTGACTGTACATACAGACTGGGGGATGAGATGCTGGAGAGCAGCCCCATGGAGAGGGATCTGGGGGTTCTGGTCAACGGCAAGTTGAACATGAGCCAACAGTGTGTCCTGGCAGCCAAGAGGGCAACCATGTCCTGGGTGCATCCAGCACAGCATGGCCAACCGGGCAGGGAGGTGATTGTCCCGCTCTGCTCTGCACTGGTGCGGCCTCACCTGGGGCACTGTGTGCAGGGCTGGGTGACACAGGGCAAAAAGGATATTAAGCTACTGGAGAGTGTCCAGAGGAGGGCTACGAAGTTGGTGAAAGGTTTGGAGGGGAAGCCGTACAAGAAGCAGCTGAAGTCACTTGGTTTGTTCAGCCTGGAGGAGACTGAAGGGAGACGTCATGGCCGCTACAGCTTCCTCACAAGGGGAGGAGGAGGGGCAGGAGCTGATCTCTTCTCTCTGGCAACCAGTGACAGAACCCAAGGGAACAGCAGGAAGATGTGCCAGGGGAGGTTTAGCCTGGACATTAGGAAAAGATTCTTCACCCAGAGGGTGCTGGAGCACTGGAACAGGCTCCCCAGGGAGGTGCCATGGCCCCAAGCCTGACAGTGTTCAAGAAGAGACCGGACAACACTCTTAGAGACATGGTGTGAACTGTGGGGTTGTCATATGCAGGGACAGGAGCTGGACTCGATGATTCTTGTGGATCCATTCCAACTCAGGACATTCTATGTTTCTATGAAGATATTAAAAATTAAAACATTTATGAACACGTTAAATATGAATAGAGAAACATTGCATCATCAACCAATAAAGAATCTGTCTTGCAGAAGTGAAAAACAGCTCCCCAGAGTGGTTTGAAACCAGTGGCTTGCTTAATCTGTTTCACACTTCAACTTGACTTTCAGCCACAGACATGAGACAGAAGGTATATGAGTATTCATCTGTGTGTTTTCATAGTAAGCTCAATGCTATTTCACCTAGATGTTTCTTTACTGTGGTATGGGTTTAAAGTTGACAAGGTCCACTGGGCTCTAGAGATCCACAGCTTAATATGAGCAACACACTAGCTGAGGTGTTAACCTGCTATAACACCACTTGAGCTCCTTGAGGAGACTTTTCTTACTATTAGATTTTGCTGAATATTGTCTTTCTTGGTTTTCTTAGTCTTCAATACCTTTGAATATGTTGAAGAAACAATTAGAGGAGACAAGACTGGGAACAAAGCAGCACAGGCAAAGCCTGAAAATGCCTGTCTAGAATTCAGCAGTTCACTGGATTAAAAAGGTGCATTTTATTTAGTAAAGACACCTTATTTCATCACCAGAACAAGGTGAACTTGAACTTGGAGACAAAGAGGACATGATAGAGTATATCAGTTTCTAGTTCTCTTATACACCCAATGCAATATAAGGTTTATATGTAAGGTTCATGTAATTTATTGAATAAAAGCCCTCCTTAGATTGAGATAGGTGTCACAAATCTACTTCAAAGTGTACTCTCATATCTTTTGTACTTTAGGTGATTTTTCTGCATTAAAATGCCATCAGAAAGAAAAATGTCATTTTGTCTAGTTTTGCTATAATATGATGAAGGGCAAGGCCTGGGCTGGTAAATTTGTGCCAGACTTCAGGGCAGACACCTTGGTACGCTGACTCCATCCCCTCAAATCTAGCAGAATGGGTTAGGATACTGGTGTCATGTGGCTTTCTTTAAACACGCACAGTGATCCAAAACTAGATCCACCTGAGGATTTGCGCTGCCCCAGAGATGGTAGTGTCGTGGATGCCAGCTGCCTAGGGACAAGAGGTGGCATTTCCTATAAATACTCTTTCATTCAAGGAATTTTTATGTGATTTTATGCAGTTATGTGATCAGTGTCTTAGTTCTATTATATTCTGTCAGCTCAGGTTTTGATTCTGCATTGAGTAGAGCCCAAAAAACATTAGGGGCTTTTTTGCTCCAAGTGAAAATATGCTTTTTTCTCACACAAAGTATGTGGTGGCTTGAATATTTTGATAGCTTTTTAAGAATGCTGGTGCTTGATTTCATACAAGAGAAAGTCTTTCTGTGAAATGAAAGAACCTGCTTTTCAAATAGCAGGATCTTGATGAAACTGTATTGACTTAAAATTGAACTAGCTTTAAAGTATCCTGTTTTATAACAAGTACCAGTTTTTGACAGTCCCAACATCAAAAATATAAATACAGCATCCTTGAAATTGCTTCTGTAGCACACAGTTATTGGTGGAAATATTTTTCTTTTTAATGATATGAATTTGTACTTTTTCCCATATGATTTCCCAAACCCAGAATACTGTGGTTTAAAGACCAGTGTTTTTAAGATCCTCACATTTAGGTTTCCAAATTAATGAAGATTTTTCACAACCAACCTTTTTGTTCTTTCTACTTTTCAGTTTTTCACTTTACCCAAATAGACATTTTTCTCAGAGTACTTTTATTCAAGTAGTTTCATGGTGGAAGAATGGATAAAGTATTTTTATATCTTACTGTGAATGTTTTGGTTATCCAAATCTCACTCTAAGTTTCAAAGCTGCTGGAAAAATTTAGATATGGAAATCCTCTATAGCTGCCCTGTGGATTTAATGCTTGCTCCCAATGAAGTCAGTACTGGTCCTGTTCCCAAATTCAGTGTGAGTGCTTCAGCCAATACATCCAGAATGACCCTAACCTGTGGAGCTTAACAGCTTGGTCACCCACATTAACCTAGGATGGGATACTTGAGGCTAGAGGAAGGAGGAGGAAGAGGAAAGTAAGGAAAAGGAAGTTAAAAATAAAGGAGGACAAAAAGAAGGATAATGAGAACTAGCCCAGTTCATCAGTTGTTTTGCTTATGAGCAAATACTTGGGTGCAGCTGGGAAGCCCTTTTCTGGAGTCAGCATGAAAACTAACTCCAACACAGGGCTCCATTAAGCACGTCCCTCGGTGGGATGACTTGTTTCTGAGTGAGCCAAACCGCTGAACTGTAGATGAGGGAAAGAGATGGAGATGCCAAATATTGGGATGCAGCTCTCTGGGTTTTCCATATAAAATTCATCAAAAGAGAGAGCTATATACTTTGAAAAACTCAATGCAGTTTCCAAAAGAAGGTCGTAGAATTAAAATAAAAACATCCCGAAACATTTAGAAATAATGACTGGATTGGGCTTTGAGGTTCTTTCTTACCTGATGGATGGCAAGTCCAGCACATTTGCTGATCCGAAGGAAAATCAGCCTCTTCACCAACCATGGAGAGTACAGTTCATACTCTATAACTGCATTTCTTAATTAAGTACTTCAAGGCAGTTAATCCTATAAATCTCTTCATTACATTTTTTACTTCTCAGGATTCAGTAATTTTGTAATTCATTTATTAACTTCATGACCTCTCTCCATGTTTTCTCTTTCCTAACTGACATTTCAGTCATTTTCGCATTTCATTAAAAAATATTGCTTTCCTGAATTCTTTGACTTTCTGCTTTTTCTGCTTCATAGCAGTCCTGTCTTCACTCCCACTCTGAGTCTTATCCAATACCTGTTGATGTTAGTAGAAAAAAATTCCAACAAAATCAGCGGATTTGGGGTAGGCTTGTTCTCTAGGGTATTAAATAACAGCAGGTAGGAGACACATGTGTAAAACACAGCTATTAATATTAGACCAAGGGGAAAATCCTGACTTTTCCAGACTTCATGTGATCCTGAGCAAATCACTTAAAATCTTGGCACTCTGCAGTCCTCCAACTCTCATAGTAATGATGAAACTCATCAATATAAAGTCATTAAGATCTTACAAATAAAAAGAGTTTTACAACTTGTGGGCAATATTATTCCTTCTGAAGATAGTCCCATAGCATGGCCTTGGAAACTGGAAGTTTCTCAACTCTTATGTTGAGTCTTCTGACCACAGAGGGCTTTTCAGAAGTTGCAGCAGCACTGTATTGCTTTTCAGAGTTGTCATTATACAATACTTAGCTGAAGTCCAAAGCCTTAAGAGCTTCTGCTCTGGGGGAAAGCAGGCTAATATCAGTGAGGGGAAGGGAGTAAGTGGTAATGCTGACAGATGTCCCAGGGTAATATCAGATAGCAAATTAGACAGAACATGAAGACGAAAAAATGTTGTTAGTGGTTTAGAAGCAAGTTATGCAGCAACTTTAGGAAAGAAATCAAGGAGTTTCTATTTCCCCTGTGGAGGTCATGTTGGTATGGAAGTGTATCACACCATAGTTTACAGGGCTGCACAAACCTACCCAAGACAGCTCTGGAGTAGGAAGGAATTGATCTCTGGATCAATCCACTTTTCAATCTGCTCGAGCTTCCATGTAAACCTAGCACCAAGTCCTTGTTTTCCCCAGCAGAATGATCTCAATTCAATGAGAAACGCCTCATGGACCTTTGGGTGTCCAATTGTTTAGAGAAAGGGACTGTTCTATAAAGAGAATATCAGAAAGCAGCAAAAGAAAAAAGCAAGACTTGGACAAGAAAATGCCAAAGTCCATTTACTGCTCAAGAGGTGTCATTGGAGTCCAGGTATCCATTGCAATACTTTTCCAACAGGAAGACTGATCAGGGGAAAAATAGGAAAAGTGACTCTCAGCAGGACAGTAAAGTTCTTTTTATTTTCTTTCCCCTTCTTCTTCAGAATGGTTTCTTTCTGTAAGAATGAAAAGTAAAGCCAGAAGTCTCTAAGGTATCTTTTCAACAGACGTCTAATCTGTAATGATGGCTCCAATTGCCAAAGTATTAAAAAGACCTCTGAAAGTCAGACAGTGCAGATATGAAACCCTTTCTCAGGCCTGAAGAACTAGATTACAGTATTTTTATGGAAACCTTTAGAACAGAACCATAAAAAAAGAGGAGGATGAAATCCTGCCTCTGTTTTCCGCTAAATAATCCCTTTCAGGAAGGACATTGTAAGTTGCATTTAAAACCATTCTACTGTTTTGGCACCTGTCTAGAACATTTATCTAATTTTCCTTCAAGTTGCTTCTGTCAGTTGAAAAAAGACTTTCTCGTGGCTGAAACTGTACTAGATTCATTAACTTTTGTGTTAACGCTCAGAATAGATTACGTGGATAGCACAGTGAAGGCAGCATAGGGCGACTGCTTTTCTTTTAGGTGAAACAGTTTTGCAGAGACCTGTTTGATAAAGAGGGTAAGAAGATAAATATGCCGGTGTACTAACTGGAGGAGGGAGATATATTTCTCTTACTGCTTTCCTCATTGCCAAACCTAGGATGTGGGCCTGGATGGTGCTACTCACCTACTTTGGTTTGGGTGCACATCTCAGCCGTGTCCACTTTTTGCCCCCGTTCTTTTGTTTCTAGTTGGAGGAAGTCCAGCATTCTGGGCCAGAAGCTTGTGCTCCAGCAAACCCCTTGGTTTGAATGGTCAGGAGACCTGATCTACCCTGTGGTATTCACCTGACCTGAAATTTAGACAAAGACTGTGAGGTTAATGCTAACTCTCTTATCAGGGAGAGAACACCAGAAATACCCTTTCTACTTCTCCTATCTCTCTAGCCTCTTAGGTGACCTATCTATTGAATGTGCTCTTCCCCTTCTTCACCAGTCTGACCTTAGCATTGACAAACCCATTCTAATCAAAAAGAGAAAGAACTTGAACCTGATGAAAGTGAGAGACTGGAAGCCACTAAAGGTGAGGATGATTGTAGTTAGGTAGTCTTCACTTTTGGGATGTTGCTGTTGAAGTCCAGCATGTGCTCATAGCAGCCTGTTTAGAAGCTGGGAGTTCTAATATGGCTGTTTCCTCCAGAAATTTTCTTATCAAGTCTTTACTTTGTTTTTTCCTACATTTTTTCTTTACAAATTAACCTGGTGTAAGAACAGTGGAAACACCACTTTTGGCAAAGAATTAAAAGAAATAAGAAATGACTCCACTTCATTAAAGCTGATCCCTTAAAAGACTTCCAAAGGACATATCAAAGATTGGTAGGAGACTTTGATTACACAAATAAAACCGATATTATGTTGTTTAAAAATTCAAGATCAGGGAAGCAATCCTGAACATTAGAGTATAAATACAATACTTATACAATTACAGTTATGTTGGAATGTCACCTTTTACTGTTATGCCTGTTGTCTGACATTTTAATACATACATGTGGAGTAGATAGTCAACCAGTCTAGACATTCCCACTGACAATTCTATAGAAATGAGTGGAACATTGACAACTGCTTAAAATAGTAGGTTCTCACAACAGAAGGGAATTAAATCATCCATAGGAGATGCTCTTCTGGTTTTGATTCTAATCAGAAGAGGAGGAGCTGGTTACGAGTGTGAAGGAGAAAGGCAACAAGCAAGGCGAGGAGCTGGGGAGTTCCCTGTTCTTAGGAAAAGGAGAGGCTTTCTGAGATCAGGAATCAATCAATCAATCAACTCAGGATTAATAGGTATTATGAGATTTCATAAAGATATAATTCAAGGTAAACGCAGTTAAGGACCTACATGAAGTCTTCAAAGAAAATGCTCTAAAGGAACAAGTGCAAACTATCCAGAAATGGTGAAAGGGTAAAATATTTAAAGAAGTTTTGCTTACATGTTTAGCTCTTCACTGACATTCAACTTTAGAAGAAAGCACATAGGAAATTGGATATTAATGGGATTGGATATAAATTAATTGTAAACCAATAGTATTAGCCAAAGTGCAAACCCCAGTGCACTTGGGTAAGGACAGCAGAGTAACAAGAAGACACTCTATTGTAAGTTAATATAATATTAGTAATATTATATGTTAATATTAATTTATATATGTATACACTAATACTAACAGGAAGCACAATGGCATTTCCAGTTTGCTGTCCATTAGAGAGGAGAGCTAGCAAAAGATGATACCCAGAAGATTCAAGTGTTTTCGGCATCTATTATAACTTAAAAGATCAGCTGTTAACTAACCCAGTACTGGGCAAGGCCTCAGTCTAGAACAAACTTAAAACAAATTAGAGAATTCTCAGGTGAGCTGGGTGTTTTGGAATCATCTAAACTTGATAAAAATCATCCATGGGTGCCTAAAGAACGTGCTGAAGTAAGCTCAGAAAAAATTAGCAGTTATATTTGAGAATAGGTCAAGACCAATTTTAATACTGACTATGTGTAAACAGCAAATACAGCAACTGTCTTGGAAAATAAAGAGCTCCAAAATTCTTGTTAAGCTGAAATGTTCTAGAACAAATAGATAATTAAAGAAACCATCTGTAGGCATTTGGTAGATAACAAGAGGATGAGCAATCTGTTTTTTCAAAGAAGGTTCATATCAAGCTCATCAAATTTCCTTCTACAATGAAGAAGTCATCTCAGATGAGTGAAGAAAAAGATAACATAGGTTAACACTGAAACAATTTGAATTGTATTAATCACAAACAAGCTAGGACAATGCAATGCTGCTGAAACTGTTATGCTCACATAGAGGACAGAGTTGGAACCCAAAGTGAAGGTACCAATATGTTGAGTGAAATCCTCAATACTGGCACAAATCACTTGAGTTATGGAGAACTGTAGCATTAAGCTTGCCAAAGATAAGCAGCTGTGAGAGGCTTCAGAAATGCTGGGGGACAGGATAATGATTCAAAGAAATTGTGAAAAATTGGAGAAATCATCAAAATGATGGTCTCAAACTCAATGGAATTAGGGTAGATCATCAGCAGGAAGAACTGATTGCATGAATCCAGGATAAGAACAGCTGGATAGGTGGCTCATATTAAAAAGGGAACAGAGGTTCAAAATCAACATGATCCAAGAGTGTCATGATGTTAGGAGTAGGCAAACCTTATTCTGAGATGTATAAACAAGGGGGTGACCTCCAAATAAAAATAATCCAGGTACTCTGTTGAGCAAGGGGCATAGAGTGTCTAATGTTGGGCACTGCCTTTGAAGACATGTATAGGCAACTGGAGGAAGTTCACAGCAGCAAGGATTTGCCAGAGGGCTAGAAACAAAGATGTATGAGGACATGATGACTTATTTGGGATTCTTTAACTGAAGACAGACAAGGCTGAGAGTCGAAGTGGGTTAACGGTCTTCCAAGTATGTAAAAGTTAGTTCCAAAGGCTAAGGTAGTATCTCTAGCGAATAAGGCAAGAAATGATCCACTGAAAGCACAGCACAATAGATTCTGGCTTAACATTGATATCAACTTTTCAACAGGAAAGATCGTGAAGCATTGGGACAGATTGCCTGAGTAAAAAGTGAAATTGGAGTCAGTGGTGATCTTTAGAAACAAGCCATAACAGGCATTTATCTCCTCAGCCCTTTCCTCCTTGTGCTCAGACACTGCCTTCCTTCCAGCTTGGTCATATTTTTATTGTAACCAGAATTTTGTTGTAACCAGAATTTCCGTTTCACTACAATAAGTTCTTAAACAGTAGTGGGAAGTTAAGTGCAGAAATAAAATAGGAAGTGGGGAAATACGGGGCAATCGTATTTTTCTAACACCTTTAGTGCCCAAAGCACGGAAGACTAAAGGCGAGAGGATTGCAGTGAGAGTCCAGGAAAAGAAAAGGAATAGAAAGAGGGAGATTTGTTCCCATGACTGAGGTGCAAACAACTGATGTTTGTCCACAAATATTGTGCTTTGAGACAGATACGTGGCAGCATAAGATGAAGTTATGAAATACTGTACTTGTTGATTTTTCTCAGATATGACACTGCCTCCAAGTATTGAGCCTCCAGTTGTCATATCTGCAATTGCTCCATCTGCCTCTTTCTCAGAGCACTGATCTCTGCTCTCAGCTTCCTCGGTCCCTGCTTCTCTCCTCAGTTTTAGCTAAACTGCTGCCAGTTGAATAATTTCATCCTCGGTGCTGTAAATGCCATAGAACTTATGCAGTATTGTCTGAAAGCAAAGAGAGTGTATTCTTTTGAAGAATTTCATGCTAGGCTTGTCTGTTCTCTGTATTATGATGAAAGACAGAACCAATGCCCATTTGAGGGCATAATTATGAGAATTCTCATCACATCAATACGCTGATTGAATTCAAAGTATGTTTCTGCTCACTGCTTCTTATGATCCATCTGCAAACTGGAAGAAGCAAGACAGGGACAATTTATGCTGTGTTTGTACAACTAAGAACGCGTATATTATGTATCATATATAGCTAAGGACTTTAAAAGCTTAGTACCTCAGACTGAACTCTAAGCTAGGACTTTCTTACTTGTTTTGTACTTAAAGTATTAAAATCTATCTTCTGATATAGCAAAAAGGTAAATCTTATACATTTTTTTCTGCTCTGGCTGCCAGAAATCTCTCTAGCAACAGCTGTACTTGCAGGTGTGCTGCTGATAATACAATTCTAACATTATTGCATGAATATTTTGAGTAGAAGACATTGTTTTCCTGAGAAACCTATTTCTGGAAAGGTGTTGCCTTCAATGTGTAGTAACTTCTGCAAAACAGTTTCATTCCACTTTGATTATAGAATTACGATAACAGAAATCATGACAACGAAATAAGAATCGTAGTGTTGAAGATATGTGTAGTTAAGGATGCTAAAGGTGCATATTTTTAGCTGCTTCCATATCACTGCTTATTAATATCAGATGTAATCTTGTTCTTGGGATTAACTTTTTATTTCTAGTGAGAAATCCACTGCTAAACAATATTACATCAATAATTTAATCAAAATCACTCCATGCTATATGTTCATATTTTAGTTCTGAGTATTTAGTATCTAGATATGCATAATTCGTAAAGAGAGGAGGCACGAGATACTTGCAATTTAAGGCCATAGTGGCCAATGCACGTGAGGTGCTTCTGGTGGGGTCTGAAAACAGAGGCAGGTAACATATGGGATGCAAACGCAGTTGCCAAATATCGAAAGCAAACTTTCTCTTGACAAGCTGTACAAGACAGAGAAATAATGACAATTGTTTTCTTTTCATTATGTGATTAATCTTGGTTCATTTAGATTTCATTTCTCTGATTTTTGTTTCAAAGATTGATGAAAAGATTGAAATAAGAAGAGAATAAGTCTTGAAATAAGGTAAACCATAAGATGCTGTCTTGTGAGTCTGTATTTTTTTTTTCCTGGCTCTCATTGTAACATTTTTCCTGACGTTCTGCCTAGCAAAATGCCACAAATGCCACTACCAGTTTGAAGACAGACAAACTCATACCGTTATGACACAGCAGCTATGACAACCTCTTTTATTGTTGCTTAATGGTGTGTTCAAGAATGTCAAAACCAGCTTGCAAATATTTCTGGTTTTGCAGTTTCAAGGATGTGAAAACAGCAGCTTCAATTGTATTGAAATATTATTCAGAACAGCTTAATACTTTAGGAGCATTTCTTGGCATCAGTGTGCTTGCCCATATTTCTAGTGATAAAATGCCATTAGTCTTTGAAAAGCTAGTTTAAAATTCTTTAACACAGCCAAGGAAGCTATACTCAATAGAAGTGACATTTAATGGGATGTGGAGACTAAATATGACTATTTAAATTTTCATTTCTCATTACAAAAATCAGAGAATAGCCCAGCTCATCATGACCTGTGGTTTCTATTTGAAATAACTGTGTATGATTGCCTACTTTGATATGAAATGGCTTCTGAATGGTTTTTGTGAAAGCAGTCCCAAATCATAAAAATCACCATAATAAATGACACACTTATCAGCAAATTTCAGCAGTCAGGGGAAGGAATTTGCTGGACACGGTAGGTGAAATTTGTTTCTGGAAACAGAGTTTAAAAAGATTGGGCAAAACTATTATCTGCTCTCTCAAACTTATAGTTTGGGAAAAATGTAATAAATTGTAAGATCATAGGAAAATTCAGATTGGAAGTCTGTATCCCAAAGTCCTGCTCAAAGCAGGGTCAGATCTGAGGTCAGACCAGACTGATGAAGGCTTTGAGTAAACCCAGAGGGGGTTGAACACCCCAGGATGGAGACAGCACAGGTCATCTGCTCCAGCTCCTGACTGCCCTCAGAGGGGAAAGTCCAGAGGACTGAACCTCTCCTCCTTCAATTCATGCTCAGAGTCTCCCGTCCACCCTTTAGGCACAGCTGTGAAGAGCCTGGGTCCCTATATTCTTGATGGCCTCCGCATGGGCAATGTCTGGGAACTGCTGTTGGGTCCTCTCAAAGCCATGTCTTCTCCAGACTGAACCAGCCCAACTCCTTCAAGCACTCCTCAAGGACAAGTGCTCCTGCCTTAACCATCTTGGTGGCTTTCTACTGAACTTGTTCTAGTTTGTCAGTATCTTTCTTGTGTTTGTTTCTTGTGTATCTTGATTTCAGTAAAGCATTTGACACAGTCTCCCATAGCATCCTTGCTGCTAAACTGAGAAAGTGTGGACTGGACGATCGGGTAGTGAGGTGGACTGCAAACTGGCTGAAGTGAAGAAGCCAGAGAGTCGTGGTCAATGGGGCAGAGTCCGGTTGGAGGCCAGTATCTAGTGGAGTGCCTCAGGGGTTGGTACTGAGACCAGTACTGTTCAATATATTAATCAACGACTTGGATGAGGAATAGAGTGTACTGTCAGCAAGTTTGCTGGTGACACCAAGCTGGGAGGAGTGGCTGACACGCCAGAAGGCTGTGCTGCCATCCAGAGACCTGGACAGGCTGGAGAGTTGGGCGGGGAAAAATTTAATGAAATATAACAAGGGAAAGTGTAGAGTCTTGCGTCTGGGCAGGAACAACCCCAGGTTCCAGTATAAATTGGGGAATGACCTATTAGAGAGCAATGTAGGGGAAAGGGACCTGGGGGTCCTGGTGGACAGCAGGATGACCATGAGCCAGCACTGTGCCCTTGTGGTCAAGAAGGCCAAGGGCATCCTGGGGTGTATTAAAAGGGGGGGTGGTTAGTAGGAGCGAGGTTCTTCTTCCTCTCTACTCTGCCCTGGTGAGACCACATGTGGACCCTCAGTTCAAGAAGGACAGGGAACTGCTGGAGAGAGTCCAGCACAGGGCAACAAAGATGATGAAGGGAGTGGAGCATCTCCCTTATGAGGAAAGGCTGCGGGAGCTGGGGCTCTTTAGCTTGGAGAAGAGCAGACTGAGGAGTGACCTCATTAATGTTTATAAATATGTAAAGGGTGAGTGTCACGAGGATGGAGCCAGGCTCTTCTCGGTGACAGCCAATGATAAGACGAGAGGTAATGGGTATAAAATGGAACAAAGGAGGTTCCATTTAAATTTGAGAAGAAACTTCTTCTCAGTGAGGGTAACAGACACTGGAACAGGCTGCCCAGGGGGGTTGTGGAGTCTCCTTCTCTGGAGACATTCAAAACCTGCCTGGACACCTTCCTGTGTAACCTCATCTGGGTGTTCCTGCTGCGGAAGGGGGATTGGACTGGATGATCTTTTGAGGTCCCTTCCAATCCTTAATGCTCTTTGATTCTGTGATTCTGTGATTTGGGGCCCCAAATCTGGATCTTAGTAATGTATCTCAAACTGAGAAAATTATTTCTGTCTTCATCTTCCTCACTGTAGAAAAGCTGTTCTGAAAGGTCACCCTCTGAAAATTTCATAATGCAAATCAAGTCCCAGACAGGCTTTGATTCTCGGTCTAGAGTAATGATTTCCTTTTATTCTCACACTGATGATTGCACTGTTTTTCCCCCCAGACCTGTATGATAAAATCAGTTCAGACTTCTGTCTACCAGTGGTACTGCAAACACCCATTTTCAATTTTATTTTCATTAACCTGCACCTCTAATCCAAATGTAAGTTTTGCTCTGCATCAGCTGACCTTGAGAATGGGAGATGCAGCAATAGCCAAACAACATTGCTTTGCTTCCAGACTGTCTGTGGCTAAAAGGGCCTTTATTCTGTTGCCAGAATCCAGTGTTCAGTATCCTAATGCTGGCCTGACTTTTGCTGTCTTTACAGGTAGTGGAGGGTAGAAGGAAAGAAAGTTACTTTGAGCAAGACTTATTTAATCAGAAATACTTAAGGATATTAAGAAAAAATCAGTAGAATTACTCTTTCAAAATAAAAACAGTCCAAATTTGTCCACTTTTTAGGTCTCATGTCTCCAAAACATGCTTATTTTAGACCCATTCTTCTCAGTGTTTCAATGTCAGGAGAAAACCCAAAGTAACCATCTGAGATTGCTAATTGCATTGGCTGACTCCACACAATGGAGACCAGACAGCACACTGAGTTTCTGTAGCTGCACAGGCCAGACCTGTCCCTGAGCTTTTGAAGAGGCCCATGTTGCCTGGACTTGCTTTCCCCAGCCCACGTGAAGGGAGGAGATGCACCTTCAAAAAGCTGTAGGAGGGCGAGACGATCACAAACTCTCAGCAAGAAGGGGCAAGCAGCTTGCAGTGGGCATTGCGGGAAAGGGAGCCAAGGAAAGAAAACATCTCCAAAATCAGTAGGACTTGAGGGAGCCCAGAATTTCACCTATGAGGCTGGGTAGACCACTAGCCCCTGCCATGCTGTCTCAAGCCATCCTAATTTGGTCCTCTGGATTACAGAAGGACCCTTAAGAAGGGTTGAGTTTACCAGGTGGAGGTAAAGGCAATACAATCTAGTCCACCGCTTTTGCTGTTGTCTTTTTAAGCTGTAGAAGAGCATTCTTTTCTACCAATCTGGCCTCCTGACTGAAAACAGTATGATGCTTGTCTGAGGGGTGAGAAGTGACCACTCTTTGGCAGGTCAACACAAGCTGAACCTGAGCCTTTTCACATTCCTCCATAACTACCATAATTAAAATTTTGTAACTTGCCATTTTTCCAAAGCAAACTAGGAATAGAAGGGCTGTGTGGAAAGCTCAGTGTATGCTCCAGAGGTGACTGAGGTAGCTGCACTTTTTTCATCGTTTTTATTAGCACTCTGGTATAAGCAACTTTCTTCCCCACCCCAAAATTGTTTACAAATAGAGATTTAAATCTGAACCTTCTTCCATTCAACATTTTCAGATGATCCTGAGCTTGTAGTCCCACACAGTTCCCAGTTCCATCTCTGAGCTGGAGGGAGGCTGGGGTGAAGAGTGTGCCGTGAAGAGGAGATTCAGAACTGCCCTCCTCTAGGCTTGAATTATAAATAATCACGATCCATGCACCATCAACTGTGTAAGTAGCTTTTGAATTGTGGCTAGAAAACGTGTTTATTCATTTCTTTCTTATACTTGTGTGTTTTAGATTCACATTTTCACTTGACCATACCAGTTAGCAAATGATCCCATGAACCCCACTGTTCCATAAGCCGGGCCTTTTGGGGAGAAAGAAGCAAGTGGGGGAGATCAATGATAAAACTGTGTTTGCCTGCAGTTCTGGGGCCAGGCTGCCATTCGTATGGTCCTGGATTCCTGGTGTGCAGGGAGAGTGAACCTGCTGCCTCTCTTCCAGTGTGGGCACTTTGGCTTCCACATCCTGGAAGTGAGGTGGGGAGATGGACATGCATACCCAGGTCTCATCTGAGCACAGAATGGAGTCATGGTCAGGTGCAACACATGGCTTCAGAAGTGAGTTGGAATCCTGAGAAAGATATAATCTAGGAGCAGGAACCCTTGTCAGCCGAGTGATGTGCATGGAGTTAGGAAATAAAGGTTATATGTGATGGACTGCAATAAAATAATTTTCAGGTTCTGTTTTGGATATAGCTGCAGGCTCATCACATCTCTCAGTGAGATTTTGGCACAGTAGGAGCATATCCTGCGCCTAGGGGGTGGACCTGTGCCTAAATCTAATCTAGAGTCAGATCAGAACACTGAATCCTTGACCCTGCTCCATACACCTGGCTTTGGTGGGTACAGTTGCCAAATGAGAAAGTGAAAGGACTGTGAAACAGAAGTGTCAGCCTTTCTTGGGAAATCAATGCCTACAGTATATAACAGGTTAGTGTTATTTTAACTGCAACAGTCTTTGATGGTTTTTCCTTTGTTAGGTGAAGAGGTGAATATGGGTATTTCCCAATTCCCTTTACCTGGTTAAAGATGCCTTCAGGATTACACAGAAGCTCAGGAGTGCTATGTTCCAGGTCAGTAGGTAAATATTGCTCTGGTTCTAGTTATATTCTTCCACACTCTACCAGCAGGAAAATTTACCCTGCAAAATTGCAAGCAACAGAAACATGAGAAAAAAACCCCTTATAATCCAGTATGCACCTTGCCTATATATTTTTTTAATTTATTTTTTAAAAACAATGATCAGGTATAAAGTGACGCCCACTTTGAACATGTTTTCCCATCGCAGTTCTACCGGCTCTGAAAACTGCTTTTGTTTGGATATTGTTATTATCTGTGAGAGACTGATAGGAATGTGGAGTCACTCACTGAGAAAGGGAAACATGGTTCTCATTCAGAAGGAATGCAGCTTCATCCACGCAGTTTACAGCACAGTTGTATTTGAAGTCAAGCCATGGGATCCTGTGGCAGTAAAAATCATTGTGATTTATAGGAAAATGTCACTCCGGCTGTCTCCTCTATAAAAGCTTTTTACTACTCTTGTTGAATATAAATCAGAATTATGTGGCCAACAAAATGATGGTTTTGGCAAAATGTTGTGAAGACAAAAAATAAACGGGTTTGAATTGTCTTGGCTTTACTCTGCAGAGAGATATTACTGGAATTTATTGCCTTGCCAAGATCAATATCCTTGTCCTTAAAAATAGGTGTGTTTAACTGTATGTCTAAACTCATATCCAAATTAATTTAAGGATGTTCACCATGAAGTTTACCTTCAAACCACAATAACAGTAGATCTTAACTGCCTGAAATGAAGCTGACAGAATTTTAAAATCTCACTCTGCCCATATTTGTAGCACCAGACTTCAAACTCTTTGGGTATTTTGTCTCTTTCTAGGGAGAAATGTGATGGGTCTCAGCATATCTGACTCAAGTTTAGCAAGCTGCACCTAGGAATTTTAGTAGGCGATGAACCTCTCCCCCCACACTGCATGTTAGTTTCATTTCTAAGGAAAAATATGTGACAAGAAGTAAATTATCAATGAATTCAGTTGTCTGTCACAGTTCAGTGTTTCTGCCTCTGGAGTGACACTGGTAGGGAAATGGATGGGCATCACGGGAAGGTGAAGGAGGCCAGGAGGCAGTGAAGAGATACAGTGAGAAGTTGAGGCTGGTCCTGCATCATCTCTTTCAAAGCCACAGTCTTGGCCAGGGCCTGCCAGCCTGTGGCACTTTAGCCACATGTGGTTCATGGGTATGTAGTCAGTGTGGTCACCTGAATTTGGCTGTGGACAGGGCCTGCAGGGGACAACATCTCCAGCTTGTGCTGAGGTCCAAGCGAAGTCCCGTCTCTAGCCCATTCCTGAGTGGAGCAAAAGGATCTGTGGAGACCCAGGGACACCTCTCACTGTTAATTGTACCTTGAGGTCTCTGGGGATGGTGGATCTCAGCCAAATGAGGACAGAGGGTCGAAAGGGTTAGCTTCACCTTCATTTGCTCTACCAGCACTTACAGCACGATGTAAATAATATTTGGAGAAACTCTATGCTTGCAACATATGGGAGACTGGGCTAAACAGAGGCTGTAACCCTCCCTTCTGGTCTTTACAAATTCATGAGTTCACAGATCCTTCCCTGTACTTAAAACACCTCTGCTGCTGGTATCTGAGCACCTGTGTGTGTCATCTGTTCACAATTAGTTGTACAGCAGTTGGAACAGACAGCACTCTCCTGACTGGTGAATTATTCAACACACCCGGTTCAGACTGGTGGCCTGATCAGAGACACCGGCAGAGATGTACAAGCCACAGAAGAGCTTGGGCATGTGGTGAGAGGGCACACAACGGACTCACCTGTCCTACGCATCCAATTCCTTGTTTCTTAGAAGACCAGACCTCAAGGAATATTGAAGAAAATCATATAGGGGTGTAGAGGGCAAAATAATCAACCTTTTGATTCTGTATCAATGTAAATAATATTATAAAATGTGAGATATAAGGAGTAGCCCCAGTCTGGGCATAACCTTGTTCTAAGGCTTTGCTCTTTGTTGGATAAAGGATCATCTAGGCCAAAGCAGTTGAAACAGTGCTCCACAGGTAGCTTACAAATGGAGTAGATAATATTTCCATGTCGAGTCATAAATAAAAATGGGCTGCAGGATGATTTAATCAGAACAGCAATTGACTGCATAAGCCAGCATAGATATGGACTTCAAAAGCAGTGTATAATATATTTAATATTCAGAATTGTGGATATATGTGGCAATGAGCCCTGATGAAGTTTTATTCCATTCTATTTGCTGTGCATGAAAAAATCTGGTATGGCTCTATGAAGAGTTGTTATGACGTGCCTGAAATATACTGGTCCATTTTGACCACTGTGCTGAGTATTCAGGATTAAGTGATACAGATTTCTGACTTCTGAATTAGAGGTATGTTTTTCGATATTTTATATTTCTGCCTCAGTCTCCCCATCTGTGCAATGGACATAAAGCTATCTACTTTCTTCCTTCAAGGAACTACTGGTAGAATTAAACAGCTAATATTTATTTAGGCTTTTGAAAGTGGAAAAGATGAGACAAGCACAAATTTGATTTATTATAACTGTGCGTTTCTTGCCTTACATAGGTAGTGAAAGGTGTTTTTCTCTTTGGCTCTGTTATCAGAAGATTGTGACAGCCCAGAACATTCAGCAAAAGCAATCATAGATGTTGACTACACCCACATTTTTCTGAAGTTTTGGATGATAAGTATGCAGTCTGCATACCTACAAGAATAAGCATGTGCTGGTTCACACAGAAAATGAAGATACAGCAATTTAAATCAAGTGCTGATGAATTGTGTGTATCCCCCTCTAGCTATTTGCTGCAATTAAAAGAAAAAAAAAATAAATGAGGACTTTTACTTCTTCCTCAATAGGACAATAGGCTTTCATTCCTCTTTCTTCTATCACGCCAATGTGTCAAAAATGTCAATGTGGTATCTTTCAAAGTGAGAAAGAAATATGAATGAAAATCACACTGAAATTTGAACAATACAGAGAAGTTTAAATGTTGAAACTGTTCAACTCCTGGAGGTTTATAGTTAGCTACTGTATTTTTCAGAGGACTGCTATATTTTTTTAGCCAACACTTTTGGCAGGAGGGGAAGCAGAAATATGGAAAACTATTATAATATGCAGAACTATTATAAGAATTTCTTCAGTCATACAGGGACAGGTTCATGCTTAAATTTGCAGTATGATACGCATGATAGATTGATATGACCACCCCAAAATTTCAAATTTTGATCTGTAAAATGCAGCTTTTCAAATAGAAAGGTTTAAATCTCCAGGCAAGCAGACTTAATTGGTTTGGAGGAATCTGTGGTTCTTAGACTGTGAAATTAAGAAAGTGTATTTATTTGGTAATTAATTCCTGGCTTTGGAAAGAAAATGTTACTTGCCAAAATACAAATCCACTTGATTGTAATATAAAATGCATCTTGCTATTTTCTGTATAACTGTCTTTCAAGCCTTATCACTGACAAGATGCATGTGAAACCAGTAACTCAAATAAGCTTTCTAGTCTTGCAATCACTGAGTCCTTACTTTGTTGACAGGCAGCAAGATCCTAGGTTCTTGTGGTCAGTCACAGCCCTGGTTGAGCCGCCTTTGCTCCTATCTTTGCCCTGGGTATTTATTAATGTGTTAAGCAGACAGTTACATTCCTTATGTTTTAAACTTCTCTAAGTAGCAGAACCAGGCACTGTCTCTGGTTTGTGGCCACTGGCACATTGCAGAACCTTTATTTCTTCCTTCTGAGGATGGAGAGCTCAAGACCGAGCCATTTTTAGGATCAATGTCTAACTGTGTGGAGGAATGTAATGACAGAACCAAATGAAATTAGCAAAATTGCTACTTTGACTAGCAAAAGAAACATACATATGCAGTTAAAATAATGAATGCACAGGTGCCATCACTGGCCTTGTTTCTTTCCTACTGAAGCGTGTTCTGGGATTTTGAATTAAGATATATTACAGAGCTTAGAGTACCGTCACTTCACAATATCTGTTATAAATGGATTTTCTGGTAACATGTTGCTTGGTCCAAAAGGTCAGATGAAGGATATTTTGGCAGAGTTCCACTCAGGCACATGTCAACATTACACCTGAGCTATCCAGTCTTGAAACAAGCCTATAGCTGTGATTCCAAGAACTACAAATTTTTATATATTGATGTATATATAGATACATATATTTACACTTATGTACACTGCTTTTTATTTGATCTGGATTTAGGAGACATAGGAAACCTGAATAGAGGCTTCGACAGTTGATGCATCTTAGTGCTGGGTGTCAGGGAGTTGTCCTAATAAAGATTTCCCCACTTATTCTCATCACTGGGTGACTTTTCTGTCTGCTGTCGGCCCTGGGGTATCACTGCAGGGGAAAAGCAGAGAGGAAAGTGCACCAAAAGCCGATGCTCAGTGCCTTGAATGTACCTGAAAGCAGAGCAAAGACCCAGGGACTGTCCCACTTAAAAGAATCCAATGAATTATCTCAGAAAGAACTCTGAAAAACTCCTAAGGGCAGATAACGCAGACGAGTGTTGAGTTTGGCCTAAGGCCCGGCGTTATGACTTCTCCCGCACAACAGAACAGATGTAACCAACAGGTCTGTGACTACTCACAACCTTAAGTGCTTCATGTTTAAGGAAATCATAGATGAAACAGTGAGAATGTAGACTGCCAAGATTAATGGTGTTTACAATTTGTGGAGTTTTAACAGTATTTGGTTTACTAGCAGATCTTCCAACTCACATTGAGGCAGGTATGAAGACGTAGATGGAACAGGAAACTAGGATTTCTGCACAAACTGCTGAGAAATAAATCACTGTGATAACCTGGATCTGTCCAGGTTTTTAAGTGGCTAATAAGTATTGGTGAGCATCATGTGTTTTTTGCCCGACCTTTTGGTGGGTCACATAATCACAGTGCTTTCAGCTGTCCTGGCATTCCACACAGTGCTGGGTAGGGTATGCATTTTTTCTGCCATTAAAAATAGCCTTATGAGAAAGAAAATAACCTTTTGGAATGTGAACTCAAAGAAAAATACATGTTTTTTGCCATAAATTGACATAATTTGGCTGTCTTATTAATCTTCATAAATCAAGCTCTACAAATAGATTAGCAACATGATTCTGCTGGTAGAGGGAGCCTGGTGTATACCTGATAAGCATCCGATCTAGAGACCTGTGTTTTCAGTGCTTCCTTAATTAGAGACTTAGTTTTTCATGCCTACAATTACATGAGCTGTAGCTGGGATGAGTTCTGCCAGTGCTGGGGGCAAAATGTCAGAAGCAACAGCGTGACTTCAGCTGTACCTGCAGAAATCCACATCTACAACCACACCTATGGCTGTCTTTCACAGCACACGTGATGGAATTGCAGAATACATTATCTGGTATGTTCTCAGACTGGACACAAAAATAGGAGCCAGATTCTGATAAGATGAAGACAGAAAACTCTGCAGAGCCAGGTTCTGTCTCTAGATCTAGACTATGAGATGGCCCATAACTTCACTTTCCCTGAGGACACTACAACAGGAGCCATTTCTTGAGCTCTTATGGGTACGTAGCAAGCTTACTCTGCTCTCATGCTGACTTACCTTCATGGCCAAAACCCTGGAAGCAGGGTTAAGACTGTACCTACTGCCAAGATGTTTTTTCAGTGCACAATGAGCTGAGAGGACTGAGAGAACTGGTTATGACTCCCTTCAGTCATTGTGTACTATTGAGATTTGGAGACACAGTACAGGAAAGTGTCTGTGTATCTTGTGCCCATTTATGTCCCTGCAGGCTCTCAAAAGGAGCAGCTGAAATATAATTCCAGGTTAAAATGGCTTCTTAGAGATATTTGGTTAGAGCTCTTGGGTGATGCTGAGACACTTGACTTAATTCTGCCATCAATTCAAACAAAGTGCTGGGCTGCTTTCCTGTCTCTGTTTGGATTTTAAATCCTCTCTGGATCCTGCTGAAATAATCTCTGCCAGAGACAACTTATCGCAAGGTATTGCTGAAATACTCCCAAGGAGCACATTTCTTTCTTATTCTTGGCCTAGACTAAGTCACAAAAAATGGGAGGAATTCTAAAGAAAATTCCCAGAAGTGGATGCCAAGAATACTCCTTTTTTCACCCTGAAGTCTAACCTTCCATAGGTTTAGGGTGAGCAAGCCAAGCATGGCTTTGCTTCATGATACCCCTGGTCTGTTTCACTGGAACAAAACATGAAGTGATGTGCTTTGTGCAGTTGAGATCACCTTCATGCTGGGGGACAGAAGTGAGACAGCATTTGGATGATGTAGAAGTCTGAATAGGCTCTCCAGCCTCCCAGACATCCCAGGTAAAAACAGATGGATTGTTGGCAGTAGGCTTTTATGGTGTTTGGCTTATATATATAGATATAGACACATATCTGTATATAAATATATATGAAGGTAAGCATTCCACCTGTTGCATTCTTTAAAGACCTTCTGGTAACGATTTCCATCTTCCTGTCTCCTCCACAACAAGGGAACCTGCGCAATACACGAATTTCAGCACTTTTCCCCAGCTGGCTCTCCCAGTGGCTTTTGCCAGCTCTGCCCATCCAGCAGATCCTTCCTCCAGGACAGGACCCCAGGGACAGCCGGTAACGGCTCCACCATCCATCCTATCTCTGCTCTAAATCCCGTAGGTGTGAGCAATTTGTTTCCTCTTCCAGCCTTGTCAAGCACCTGGCTCATGGCTTGGAGTTTGTGTACTGAGCAGTTGAACATAATCTAGGATAAGTTATCAAGTATTTGTGATACATGGTGGAAGAATATGAAAATAGGCAAGGAAAGACTGTTAACAAACCTTCCTCTGGACCAGTGGAAAGAAAATGGCAAGAGTGAGTGGAGGATTTTCCTAGAGCCAGTAGCAAAAAGCCAGCAAGTGTTTGAAGTAAATTAGTGATAAAGGGCTCATTATGGATACTGGAAAAATTCAAATAAAATTAATGTGGAAAATTCCAGCTCTTTAGTTTTTAGAGTTAATTCATGCAAGAATGCCCAGGGTTTTATCTCCTTCAGTATTTTAGCAGAATATACTGTATTTACAATAAAAAGAGGTTTGTGTTTCTTGTAAAGTAGAAGGTGTTTAATTTATTGAGAAAATTTGTTCTCAGAAAAATAACTATGTGGTTTTATAAAAAAAGGTGATGTTTTTATTTACACATGATAAACCAGATTCATTAGGAGCAGTTGACGTGCCCTATTTTTCCCACCATGTTTTTCAGTTCTGGAGGTTCCAGGTTTTGACACTACCAAAGAGCAGGAAAATGTGCCAGACTTCCACTGTTTGGGATACCGGCTGCTAAATTCCCCTGCCTGGAGCAGCTGAGGATTCAGTCCCAGGGTCTGATCCTTGCATAGGGACTTGCTGCCCCTTCCAGATCTCTGTGGAAAGCAGCAGTGAACTCCGCGGTGGCAAAGTTTTGTCATCACCTCTGGCCTTAGACTTGCATTTCAGAGGGTCTAAACCTGTGTAAGGCTGTTGTTTAGGAAATTAGCTCTACCTGCCCAAGAAAGTGAAAGCAGTGATGCACATACCTGACTCAAAATGGCTGGGGGAAAGGAGTTGCTAACTATTTAAAAGAAATTTAACCTTAAAAATGTCACATTCTCAGTTATTCTGTGGCATTCCTGTTCTTTCCCAATAAATAAACTAAGCCTTAATCCATATAAAATAGATTTTACTAGAATGTAAGAATGCATGGGAAAGTATAAACCATTTACTGAAGGAAACTTGAACTTCCTGTGAAATGGAAACAATTTGAGAGCAGAACATTAAGATCATTCATTGATGATATTCACTGGCCTTAAACGTTTTATTTATGGACAGTCAGAAAAGATGGGAGAGGTGCTAGACATATCCCAGCCACAGTGTGTACATTTCCATTATTGATGCTAAACCCCAAGTTATTTTAAAGAGGTTTGGTGCCTTCAGCTGACTTTCTGCTTTTAATAAAAATTGCATTTTCATAGAAAAAGTAATAATGGCTTCCCTTCATTCCTGCAGGTTTGGATTTTGCTGTAGACTTCAGTGTTGGAATAGGCACAAGGTACAAGGTAAGACTTCCTAATGATTACTTTTATGCCTAGCCATGGAAGTAAAATCATACTCCTTTTATGTACACACACGTATATATATATACACATAAAATGTACCATATACTCTTTAAAGGTTAGGAGAACATTCCATGAGGTATTGATGTGGTGGAGATACACTACATACATTGTGTATATGCTCCAGACATATTAAAGCCAGTGGAAAGACTGTGATGTTCCTCAGGAGAACTGGATCAGGCTCCATATAATTAAAGAAACATTTCTCTTAAATTAAACATTAAACATTAATTAACATTAAATTAAGTTAAACATTTCTCTTGCCCTACCTCATTGGACGTCAGGAATACAGAAAATGTGGTTCAGTGTTTTTCTTGGGTTAAATTTCACTTCTATATCGGACATTTGACACAAAGCCTCTGAGTACATTGTAGTTACTGCATGAGATTAAATGCTTACACCTAAATAAAAGCTATCTCATCAAAGATCGGGAGAGACAAATATTATCATCAGTGATACAATCCAAACTTGACAAAAAAAAGGAGGGAAAAATGCTTCATGGTAGAGACTTGAAAAACTAAGAGAAAGAACACCTCAAAAATACTAAAAGGAAGATGGATCAGTTGAAATTAATGTGACTTGCAAAGCACTCTGAGGGCAACAGTAGGACATAAAGGAAAAAAAAGGCCACATCCAACAGTCCCTGGGCTTTGCAGAAAGGATCTTGCTGTGATAAGTGAGATAAACCTCGTTGCCTGTGACAGGGCACCTACAGTGCCACCAACACATCAAACTGGCCGCAAGTGCGCAGAGAAAAGGAATTCTCCAGACAATCTCAGGAGGTCTCTTCCTATCCCAGCTATTCCACATTTCTCTGATTGACAGCATCTTCAGCAAGTGTAAAGTTTTTGCAGTGCGGCGCTGGGCAGCAGCTCCCCACCCTGTTGGGCCTACCTTGAGACAGTGCTACATGGGTCCTGCTGGAGAATCACCTTAGCTGACAAAGCAATGTGCCCTGCTGCTTAGATGCCTGAAGGAAGTCCATCTAAGCATAAGCCCGGTGTCATTTAGGTCTTTCTGCTGTTGGGGTTTCCTTTGCCTTTGTTGCCAAAATCACAGCATCATGGAATAGTTGAGGTTGGTAGGGTCAAAGCAGGGTCAGTTGGACCAGGATGCTCAGGGCTGTATCTAGTTGGGTTTTGGATATCTCCAAGGATGGAGCCTCTCTGGACAATCTGTTCCAGTGTTTGACCACATTCATAGAAAAAAAAAAAAAGAAAAAAAGTGGTCTTTTAATGTTTGAATGGAATTCCTTATTTCTGTTTGTGTCCATCAGCTCTTGTCCCGTTACTGGGCACTGCTGAGAATAGCATGGCTCTGACTTTTTACTTTTGCCATCAGGTATTTATACACATTGATGAAATCCCCTTGCACCTTCTCTTCTCCTGCCTGAACAGTTCCAGCTCTCTCAGCTTCTCCCTGTGTGTCAAATACCCCAAGTTGTTAGTCATCTTCATGTCCCCTCACTGGGACTCACTTCAGTATGTTCATGTCTCTGTTGTACTGGAGAGCCCAGCACTGGAACCAATACCAAGATCTGTCTCACCCGTGCTGATCAAAGGGGAAGGATCACCTCCCTTGTCATGCTGTCAATGCTCTGCCCAGTGCAGCCCAGGAGGCTGTTTGCTTTCTTAACTTCAAGGACCCATCATTATTGGCTCATAGAATCATAGAAACATAGAATGGTTTGAATTGGTAGGGACCGTTTAAGATCATGTAGTCTAAGCCCCCAGCCACAGGTGGGGACATCCTTTACTAGATCAGGTTGCTCAAAGCCCCATCCAGCCTGACCTTTAACACTTCCAATGATGAGGTACCCATGGTCAACTTGGTGACCACCAAGAGCTGCAGGGCCTTTTCTGCAAAGCTTACTTTCTGGACAGTTGACCACCAGAGTGTACTGGTGCCAGGGGTTATTACTCCCTAGGGGCAGAACTTTGCATTTCCCTTTGTTGAACCCCATGAGGTTCCTGTCTGCCTAACTCTCCAGCCTGTCCTATGTCCCTCTGGATGGCAACACGACTCTCTGGGACATCAGTCACTCCTCCCAGTTTTGTATCATTTGCAAACTTGCTGGGGCTCCCCTCTGTCCCATCATCCCAGGAGGTGATTAATGAAGATGTTAAAAACCCAGCCGAGCGGTGATTGTTTTCCAAAATGATCAGTCTGGAGGCAAGACAGAACACACATCCACAACCTATGACTCTAGGGATCAAATAACCCTTCACAAGCTCCTTGACAGAAGTCTCCATCCTCTCTAAAAAGGGGACCAGTAGCCTTAGCTCCCCCCAGTATGCTCTAGGATGACAGTAGGAGCAGTGACCCCCTCAAAGAAATACACCCGTGTGCTGGGTACATCCTGAGTGACACTGCAAACCGAAGGGCAAAGTGGACCCAAGCAGGAACCCAGGGCCCCATGATGGTAACCAGCAGGGGAGGAGACTGAGAGCTGCACCTGGTGTGTGCCAGAGAGGCTTCTTGAGATGCTTCCTTTTCAAGGCAGTGGAAATATACCTGGCATGTTGGAGATAGGCAGCCAGTCACTGGGACACTGGAAGGAAGGGCGGGGAGAGGAGGAGAGAGGCAGAGGTTTAGGCTTTTGAGCCCAGACCTTGCTGCAGGGCAGGTTTTGTAGGGAAACAGAGGGGTAGTTGGCTGCTGCTGTTTATTTCAGTCATGAGTTTAGTGAAAAAAGTTTTTTAAAAAACCTATTTTTAATGAATTGTTTTGTTTTGTTTTGTTTTGTTTTTTAAGCCTGAGTGCATACTTGGGTCTTATTAATAGTTTCTCATTCTAGGGGAAATGACCCTTTGTGGCTTCAAGTATTGTTTAAGTACTCAGACCAAAAAAGATGGTTTGAACTGTGTAATAAAATGAATAGGATGGAGGATGAAACCTTCCCAAAAAAGAAACTGTAAACGATAGCCTCTTGTCATAAATCTGCTTCTCCAGAAGATTTTCTTCACAATATCCTTTAAAGACCTTAGCAAATGCCAAGGATTTCATCTGCAGTTATTGGACACTCTGTCCTGCTGTCACTTGACTTGGGTGTCCTCTGCCCCACCGTCCATGTAGGAAGCAGGTTATCTGGCACCTTCCTCACCATCCCCCTGGAATATTGCTCTTGACCAAATAGCAAATCTGACCCCCGCTGGCAAGGGGGACACCCACATGTGCTGTAGTGACGTGTTGGGAGAGTCACTGATCTTGTGCAGAGCTGGCTCAGTTCATGTAAACCTGGTGTGGTGTGACCTCATTAATGTTTATAAATAAGGGAGAGTGTCATGAGAATGGACCCAGGCTCTTCTTGGTGACAACCAATGACAGGACAAGGCGCAATGGGTACAAACTGGAACACAGGAGGTTCCACTTGAATATGAGAAGAAACTTCTTCTCAGTGAGGGTGACAGACACTGGAACAGGCTGCCCAGGGGGTTGTGGAGTCTCCTTCTCTGAAGACATTCAAAACCCGCCTGGACACCTTCCTGTGTAACCTCATCTGGGTGTTCCTGCTCCAGCAGGGGGATTGGACTGGATGATCTTTGGAGGTCCCTTCCAATCCCTGACATTCTGTGATTCTGTGATTCTGTGTTAGCTTATGGCCTCCACAAATCCTGTAGAGGTCTTGTTAGCTGTAACAACTGTGCTTAATGTTCAGGAGCCATGAAATGTAAGGCAATTTCAGCAAAAGCCATGTGGGGACAGAATAATGTTGGAACTGGGAGTTGGTTTTGTTCTGACTTGCATGCAGAGCTGTTGGTGTAAGCCCCAGTGTGAGCATTTGGCAGGAAAATTGTACAAAAAATGACTTGCCAGAGGCTTGCAGTTTGTGCCTGTATATGTTTCTGTGGTGAAACTTCATGCCTGCAAGTCAAGCCAAGTTGTACTTGGCATTTTGTTGGGAAGACTCCTCTCATGGGCATGCCCATAGCCTTCATGAGATGCCTGTGCCTTTGCCATTGGCATCCCAGTTCTGCTTTTCATTCTGGGACACCTTGGAACATCATAGAGTCAAAGCGATAATCAGAAAGGTCTTTTTGGCATTCCAGTGTGATATGATATTGCATGGATTTACACCACGTAAGCGCTGAGCCTTAGAGAGAATAATCATCACTGCCTTTGTGGTCCCTTCCAACCTGGTGTTCTACATTGCTATGATTCTCTGAAGAAACTCCTTGTGGAAATGTTCTTTTCTAATGCTTTTTCCCTCTCATGGTTTCTGATTAACATAGACAGAGAGATGGTTTGGAAGAGCCAGAATGTAGTAATGAATGGAATTGCATGTTTAGTTTCTGTCTGTAATAATAAAAGTTTACACTTAAAGTTTCCCCTGAAATGTCTAAAGGCTGACTGTACAATGGGTTTTTTCTCATTTCAGAATGACAAAAGGGGTCATCACTGAATACTTTGCATAGGAGCAATGAGGTGTCAGGGGATGGAGTGTGGCACACTCTATGGAGAGACCTTCTTCTCATCCCCTGTGGCTGTCAGAGGGTGTTGCAGACAACCTCTGAGATAGCACTGGGGGATTTCATAGTCTGCTTCCTACTGAGTCAATGAACAGTGTATCCACAGAGCAGCAAGGCAGGCATGAGCTCAAGCTATAGAACAGCATGTCTTTATTAATGAAAGAAGACGAATAAATAGCTTGTGCCTTGCATGGTAGGTCAGGACTTCTCACAGCACATCTCACAACTCACTGCAGGCAGCCTCTGAGATGGGGTCTTGTTTGCCTTGAAAGAATCATTCCCCATAGGGGCTGTCTGCTGATACCTCCCACACAATGTCCCTCATCATGATGTGATTCTCTGTCAGTGAGTTCTGCAATAGCTTGAGGGAAAAATTCACATAATTTAGCACTGATCTCTGCTCCAGGTCTTCCAGTACTGCTCAAAACCACATGAAATTCAAACGCTGGAACAGATGCCAACAGGGAGAGCAAAACTGGGTATTTCCTACTGTGCTGTACCTCAGCATCACTGCTGGGTGTCAGTGAGGGTGCAGGGACCATTGCCCTGGGCTTGGGTACATACACACAGTCCTTGCTTGCAAACAAGGGTGTGCTGAGGGTGAAGCACAACCCCCGTGGTGAGCACAGCACCCTGTGCCATGGGAACCTCTTGAGATTAATGTGAAATACTGCACAGGACTGTTCAAATTAGGAGCAGGAAGAGGACCACAAATAGCAACAATTGCCTTTTACTCATTTGATATGTGCTTCCTCACCTCTTGGACCCTCTTCCAGTGTATTTTGTCACACAGTAACTTTAAAATGAAGTGGAAATTAGCTATAAGCACAGCAGTGTCTCCTGGCCACACACTGGGACACCTTAACTGCCCTTTCACTTTGAGTCCTGTCAACAAACTCCAGTTTGGGCGCTCAGCACCCGTATTGAGGTAGGGCACCGCGCACAGCGGTCACAATCCAGGCCTCTGAGGAGCTGCTACTTCCTGACTCCAAAAAGCAATGGGATTTTTAAGCTTTCACATCGCATACATGATTGTAAAAATGTGCCCCCAATTTAACTCACATGCCATGTTGCTACTGCTGATGTACCACATTTTCTTGGTAAAGTTTTCTGTTCCTCTGTGGATAAAACCTGTGAAGGGCTACTTGAACTGCAGTCTGCTCTCCTAGTGGCAGTGCAGCTTTCCTCCAGCATCCTAGAAAAAAGCAGCAGTAAATCTCAGGCCAAGTGTCATATGAGGTAAGAGAATCTATCTGACATAATTTCTTTCTTAGAAACTTGCAGTGTTGAAAGTCTCTAAACTTTGGCACTTTGCCAAAATCCACAATCCTCCCCACAAAATTAGAAGATATCTAAAAAAGAAGTCCCTTTCCTGGAATGACACAAACAGAAATGAACACAGTGAGAGGAAAAAATCTCCCCCTGTGCAGGTTAGATTAGTCTGAACATTTCCCTTTTAACTTAAAGGGCACTGGGGATTTGGCCATAGATTTTAGTGAGTCTCAGAGAAATTATTATTTTCCAGTTGCAATTCTCAGACCTGAATTCTGCTCTTCCCACAACTGATTATTTCCCAGAAGTCACATTTTTCATATTTCAGTTTGGTTTCTTTGATACTGAACTAGCTGAAAGCAAAACAAACCCACCAAACCAAAACTAAGACACCTAGCTCTGAAGGAAGTATTTTTCCTTTTTCTGCACTTCAAGTTTAAATATTTTTTCCCCTTTCTGCTGGATGCGCTGCTCAGCAGACCCTGCCCATGTCCAGGGAGAGAGCTGCCAGCTCCCTGGGGACGGCTGAGCTCCGTGGGGCCAGCGGGCCAGGATGGGCACACAGCAGCATCCTGGGGACAGGAGCAGCAGTCAGGGTGGGGACGTCCAAAGTTGCTGTCAGAGGCCAGCGCACCTGGGACTGTGTCTGGGGACAGATCTCAGTACACCGGCTGCTGTGAGAAGAGTGGAAAATTCATCCAGGCTGGTAGTGGCTATGGATGCTAGTAGTAACCTCATCTGGGTGTTCCTGCTCCAGCAGGGGGATTGGACTGGATGATCTCTCGAGGTCCCTTCCAATCCCTAACATTCTGTGATTCTGTGTGTGATTCTGTGATATCCTAGTCCAAGAATTTGACCATGTTCTACAGATATTAAAACTTTAACCTGTAGCCTGTCATGGATTTTCTATAGCCATTTGGTAATGGGAGACAAGGACACAGTGGGAAAATTGTCATCGCTTGAAGGTTATTGATGGCTGTTGCCATGTGAATGCAACAGCCCTTTATTCACTGAACATTTCCAACACTGGAACAGGCTTCCTAGAAAGATGATCGATGCCACAAGCTTGTCGGTGTTTAAAAGGCATTTGGACAATGCCCTTAGTAACAAGCTTTAACTTGGTCAGCTCTGAAGTGGTCGGGCAGTTGGACTAGATGATTGTTGCAGGTCCCTTCCAACTGAAATATTCTAATCTGTACTATTGTATGATTATTCACTATGGTGCAACTCCAGCGTGTGTGTGTGTGCTTGTGAGCCATTTCAGCCTTGATGAGTGTGGTGTTTAAGGATCTCTTGACAGTGGGACAGGTGAGTTTAAACCCCTTAGGTGAAAGGAAGACGAAAACACTGGTGACTCAGGGGAGAGCTTTTATCACAAGGGTGTTATCTGACAAGGTAAAAAGGACTTCTTAGACCTCGGTTTTGGTGAAATTCTTCTCCCTCTGGCTACAAGTTTTGTTTGCATGTGTTACCAGCACAATAGCATGAACTAGAAGGTCACTTGTCTCCCTTTGGATTTACATGACGTTATTGCTAAAGCCAGCAGGCTGGAAAATGGAAAGCTTTCCAGGTCTGCCTCATCTCCTGGTAAAGACAATCCAGGAAGCTGTGCAGCCTCGGTGCTGAACACCCGGAGTTCAGCTGAACCGTGTGGCTACTCACTACCCTTTAATGCATATTTGAATCAAAGATGCTCAGTGAAGGAAGTGTGTTATTGTGAACACCTCTGAAACCCTGGTGCTGGACATCTGACCCCTCCACCATGCTCGTATCTCTCTGGGAGAGCCATTGCTCTCATCATCAGAGTTGTTCCTCACCCTTACGGTGGCTGCTGGGTAAAGAAAAACAAAGTATAAAGGTCAGGAAAGAGCTTTAGCTAAAGACCAGGTTGGATGCTCAGCTGATGTGAACTGGCACAGCTGGGCAAGGCAAGAGAGCTGCCCCCCAGCAGCAGGATGGGGGTCCCTGCTTCCCACCTCCAGGACAGCTGTACATGTGCCCGGGGAAGAGGAGGGGGCTTCAAAAGCGGCAAAGGCTTCTCGCACTCAGACAGTCTGAAAAGAAACCACATTCTCATTTGTTTCAGGAAAATGCCGCTAGACTGGAACTGAGAAAATTTGGTTGTAACAATACAAGCATTTTTCAGTGATGATCAAACGGCTGAAATTTTGTCTGAAAAAGGCAGCGTTCTTTCAGTGTCGGAGGGATTTGTTTGGTGTGAAGGGTTAAAGGTGCTACGTCTAGAGAAGAAAACATTGCCTGTCATTAAGGAAATGTAACACTTTCCTTTGAAAGACTTTTTCTATTGCTTATGATTTGCCAGGTTTTAAACCAATTAGGCTGAAATCCTCCATGCTGGTTGCTTATTTTCTGCTGAACTGTCTGGGAGAGCTTTCATCAGAAGTCATTCAATCCTTTCTAGAAGAGCAACTGGGAAAAATTACTTCGCCTATAGTGAAAAAATAATCCTGTAGCTATACTACTAAGTAGCCACAGGTTTTGCAAGGGAAAGGCAGGTACCTGATCGGCTCCAAAGCCTCTGGAGGGTTGGTACTCGTGGCATGCCCGGCAGCAGTGTAACCCCTTGGTGACCTGAAGTCGCATAGCCCTGCTCAAGTCACTTGGAAAACCACATCCCTGTCTTCTGCATAACACAAGTGACGAGCTGGTTAGGGCTGACAACCAGGGAGATTAAAAAATGAGATGAAGAATATGAAAAGAGGCAGGGATGAAACACCAGCAAGGTATACTGGCGCTGAAAACACCACACGGAGGAAACTGGGATTGCAATGAGATTAAAAAGTACGGAGCAGAAGGAATGGCTGGAGCAGGCTGCTACGGGAGACTGGGAATTAGATGGTGAAAACTGTGAGTGGGCTGAGGAAATGTGTGTGTGCATGTGTGTGCATGAGCATGTGCAGGCAGGCAGCCCAGCCCTCGCAGAAGTGTAGGAGAAAAGGTAATGAATTGGGAGAGAGAGAACAAAGAAAAAAAACAGGACGGAAAAAGAGAAAAAGAAAAAATTGTGAATCTTCTTTTTCCATAACTTTGTACATATATTTAGCTTTGACAATTAGCTTTCAGCTTGTCACTGCTTAAAAAATGTGTTTGGGAAAAGTCTGAAGAGCAGTAAAAGGTAAGGGAGAACTTTGTCAGCTGACTTGTGCATCTTGTATCCATATACTGTTCCCAAAATTCTGTATAAAAGCATGACCTGATTTTACCTCTTGTTCTTCCATTCCCTCGTGAAGGAACAGGAGCCAACACTGTCATTCATTTGTACCAAATTAAGCAGCTCTGATTATGCTAGCACATACTATTTGTACCTTTTCCTAAAAATCTTAGTTTGGCTGGTTTGATTTTAAGCTATCAGCTGGCGCCAGGCCTCAGTCTGATGATGAGCTCAGCATTCTGGTGATGGAGCGAGGGCTGAGTCTCAGGTGAGGCTGTATCGTCCTCCAGCGGGACTTGGCCATTTAGAAGTCACAAGCTGCACAAACGAACTGGCCTGTGGGTCACACCAAGGAGCCAACTACTCCACCGCTCTGCTTCCAACGGTGGGAAGAGGAGATGCTGTTCAGGAAGAAGATGTCAGGCTGGTCATCATGCACCCCCTTTTCTCCTAGAACTCAGTATCCAAAACTGCTGGATTAGGAATACTAGAGGGTACATTCTTGCTTTGTCCTTTTAGCACACAGACCCATTAACTTGTCTAATCTACTGTCTGCCTCCACAGCTCCCGTGGCAGCAAGCTCCAGAGATTCCCTACTCACTATGTAAGCAAGTACTTTCTTTTACCTCTTTTAAATTGATCTTTTGCTAGTTGCCTGAAGTGGTCCCAAGATCCCATACCAGCTTCTGGTAAACTACAGCTAGATACTTGGTTTAACCAGGATATTCCTCATTTTGTTAATCATGATAACATCCCTCCATCATCTCTTTCACTCCAGAATTGAGTCCCAGTATTTCCAGTCTTGGTAAGGCAGCAGCTTCCACACCTCAGCCCCTTTTGCTGCCCTTTAAATCTACTACAAACACATACCAGTTGTTTTATGTAGCAGCAACATTACACCCTGTGTCCTGTTCCTAATAACTTCCTTCTGAGTTCCAACATTTTATTGACATTTTTGCTTGCCATTGCATACTGAGCCGGTGATTTCAGAGAACCACCAGCAATGGCTCAAAGATCTTTCCTAAGTTGTAACTCTTAGATCCAAGTCTGATACAGATAATTTTTTCCTAGATACACTGCCCTGGATTTATCTATATTAAAGTTCATCTGCCACCTTTGAGCCAGCTCAGTTCGGTGAAGTCCTCATGGCCTGCACAGAACTTGACTGTCTGAATGAACTTTGTATCCTCTGCAAACTCCGCAACAGCAGCGACTCCACGGAATGAGCTGGTTCAGCTGCCATTTTAAATGAGTTGACTTGGTTAACTTTTATAACCACGTAGGAAAAAGCAGTCCCTCCAAAATCCACTTAAGGTGCAAAGGCTGGTTTCCAGTTCTCTAACCTAGTGGAGCTCCAAGGATTTCAATCACAAACGATTTATAGAGCTCAATAAAGCCAACTGTTTCCTGCATGGAGAAGAGTGAAGGATATTGTCTCCAGCTGCCTCATAGTTCCTCAGAAAAGGGACTTTGCTTTTTATTAGTGTCCTGGGATTGTCGTCCTGAAATTTTTAACATAACCATAGTGACAGAAGTATGAAGTGGTGTATGGCACTAAGTTGTTGCTATGTCTGCTTGTAATAAAAAGATGAAAATGTGAACCCCGTGCTTCCAGATGAATCACATGAGTTATAACGAGTATTCCTAAATGCACTCCTGGGAGCTCTGCTTATTTAGAAATCAGGGTACGTAGAAGCCCTGAAGTATGACTGGCAAAGGATGTTCCTGAAGCAGGAGTGTGCAGATGGTGAAGGGCGTCCTGTGGTAGCAGCTCCATCTGCTGGTACCGATGAACCTGATCGCTGCCTTTTAGTCACAGGCTACAAGTAACTTCTCTTTGGAAGTCTTCTGTAATGAAACAAAATCATGGTATATAGAAAGAAAGTAAATTCACATGAATCTCTTCTCCCGCTATCCTTTCAGCCAGTAGAGGTGCTCAGATCTCTGAAAGAAACCTGCAACCCGTAGCAGTTCTTCATCTTAGGAATTTTGTGTGACGTTGGTACCTCATATACCCTGCCCAACATTGCCAGCCCTAAACCATGCACAACCCTGGAGTCAGCTGCCCTGAAACAATGAGATTCTACAAGTGCTGGATTTTTATCTTGGAGTCTTCACACTTTCTCAGTCTGCCATAGCCACAGAAGCTATTTTTCCCCTAATGGCAGCAGCTATTCCAGCAGTAACTTATCCCATCAGCAGGATCTTTAAGAGAAAAAGCAAATGACACAAGGCCAAGGAATTTGTAATACCATTCGTTTCAAAGGTCAGCTCTATTTAGTGATGAGGGAAAATTCTGTTCTTACTTTTATTAGTGAAATTCCTCACTGGCAACTGGACCTCAAAAGAAGTTGGATAACTAAAAGAAAGATTTGGCCTCTTGTTCATGATGAAAATTCTCTCTGAGGTAGCTCTGCCTTCTTCTAAGAACATTTGCTCCAGCTAAGACTCAGGCTTGTTGTTTGGCAATTTCATTATTTGATATACTTACTTTTTATTGTAGGTCAGGGACTGAACCTTGGACTTGGCCCAGGAAGAGTTCTCACTGCTGTGGGTAGGTCAGGCTTGTCTTAGATGACACCTCTGCCCAAGTCCTGCTGCCTTCTGTCCCCCGGATCATCCAGGGCCCATGGTGACCGGAGCCAGGGAGTGGAGAGGAAGAGGAGAACTACTCGCACTCTTCTTCCAAGAGCTGGTATCAGGCTGGGGAGTGGACCTGGGAAGTGGTCAACACTTCTCCTCTGCTCCTGACTTTTGATCTAAAACATTTGGTGATGATTCACCTTGCCTCTCATTCCGACAGCCCAGGGCTCTAAGCTGGCCCTACAGGTTCCCCAGGGCTTCAGATCCCAGGCCAAGGTATTTACAGTTTGAAAAACAGGTATATTAAGGAGTCAAGTGATGGATTTAAAGCCAGATTTTAAACAAGGGACAAATGTAGTGAAGTACTAAGGTCTTCATGTCTTTTTCTAATCAGTAGGCCTCCCACTCTCGCCATAACTTTGTGTGTCATCTTGGTGGAACCACCTTGAGAGCATCTGTGCCCTTTAGTGCTACTGAACAGTGAATCATATCCCAATACACCACATTGGTTTCTGGGTTGTCCAGCCTGTCCAGATGATGCTGCAGCTCCCTGCTTTCTTTCCAAAACCAGGGAAGAGACAGGGAGAAGATGCTTGAGGTCTTAGATGGCATAGAGCTGTGACCTAGCCGGGGTGTTCACCTGGATCCAGGAGTCTGGAAATACATCCAGGTCACACAATTTGGGAATTAGTAAGACCTATGATATCACTACTTACATTATTAATTTACGCCAATGTATGTTTCCCACTTGAAAATTAATCACAAAAGAAAAATGGGTATGGCCCTTGTGTGGGACAAAAAAGAGGCAACAAAGTATTTATAGAAACAAAACACTTTTTGCCTCATTAGTTTGTCTCATAAAGCTTATTGAACCTAAACCAACACCTGTTACAAAGCAGTATTAAAAGCCAGTCATTCATGGGCACTGCAAGTAGAACTGGCCAAGCGTGTGATCAGATCACCAGGGAGCCCCAGCGCCCCTGTACAGGGCAACGGGGCTGTGTCAGGTCCCAGCTCTGCAGCAAGAGGAGAGCAGAACTGGTCCTGTTCTCTGCAAGGAAGCCCCTGGGCTTGCTCTGGTCTGCTGTTCACGGTGCCACACCACTGGTCCAGTGACATACGCCACACCTTGCTGAGATGCCCAGGAAAAGGTGTTTGGATGACATTAAAATCTCCAGTAATTAAGATCAGTAGCAATGCTGCAATCACATGTATCCATCCAGGACTCAGTCCTTGCACAGGAGCCTCTCTGGAGCCAGGCACAAGAGGTCTGACCCTGGATGTGCTGGGCATCAGGTGTGTGGATATTTTCTCCATAACCTCCAGAATCCTTATAGATATTTGCAATAATCCCACAGGAAGAAAGGTGTTAAAACCACACCTAGACATAATCTGACTTGATCATTGTGTTCCCTTGAAGGGTGGCTTGACAAGTTAGCTGCCAGAACTTAGCTCAGGTTTCTGAACAGAGGTGCGGTGTCCTGGCAGGCTTCAGGCAGGTAATGTTTTGTTAATGCCAAGAATTTAGGGCTCAAATATGTCATATAGGAGGAAGCAGCTGAAACCTGCAGATTCCCGAGGACATGTTTTCTCTCTTAAGATACAGGAGGTAGACTGACACCTCAAACAGGAACTCTATGTAGCATGTTTACAATTGGGTAACCAAAATTTAAGGTTGGAACACCCAGAAACTATGATGTTTGATCTAGAAATGCCAGTTTTGCACGTCAAACCTCCCTTCGACTCATAATCCTTCACAAACAGTCACTCTGCCTTTAAACCCCATCTACCGGTTTGCCAGAACGATACCACCAGGGCAGAGACAGGAGCAGGACAGGTCACACAGGGTCCCCGATGTGCTGCCTCCTCCCTGCCCATCGCTGGGCAGGACACGGGCCGCTCGCTGCAGAAACCAGGTTTCCTTTTCCTGCTCTGCCACAGATCGCCCGTGCGAGGCCTTCGGCAAACAAATTGCTCAGCGTCTCTGTGTCAGAGTTTCCCACTTGAGAAATGAGAATAGCGCTTCTCTTTCCGGGAGCACCTTGAGGATAAATGCTGAGCTGCTCAGGTTAGAAGGGGGTTTAAATAAGCACCATAATGGACCAAAACAAAATTAACCCAGTGGAAAAAAGGGGAACAGTCACGCTGAACTCAACTTCTAAAAAAACATTTAAATACTTTCCATCGCTGCTTACTGATTGTAATACATCAGATTTGCTTGTTCTTCTGGTGGTTTTCTTTGTGTCTCAACAAATACCCGTGTCTCATGACTATTTGAACAAAACACAACTAAGAAATACAACATGCTCTCACTTTCAAGCTTTTATTTTTGTAAGACTGAAAAGAGCAATGTCCTATTTGCATGTCATTTTGAGAACTCGTGGTTCACCGCTATCCACAAACAAGGCCCGGGAAGCCTTTCTGCCCGACCTGGACACCCCGGTGATGCAGTGTGAAACGCATCAGGCCACTGGTGTTCAGAGACCAGTTTCACAGTATATAGATAAACATGGAACAAAGAACCTATCAGAGTATTAAGCTCTCTTCACATTATTTTTTCAAATTCAGATGGGCAAATGTTGAATGGCAACATTTTTTAAATTTATAAAGCAAATGCAAAAATACAATGACTAGAGGAAGTGCAACAGGAGCCAGAATTGTCATCTGGTTTTAGAAGTTAAAGAGGATGCTGCTCTAGTTATTTTTCAGTGCCTTTTCTTTCACTTTCTATGTATGAAGGGCACAGATCTGTGTGATCACTAATTCTGTCTCTCTTCCCTTTTACAGCTGTGTTGTTACCACTGCATTTTAAGGCAGCATTTCAGAGCAGCTCACTCACGTCAGGAGTCAGAACCAACATACACAGCCAGAGAAATCTCAAGAATCTGCACAGATGGATGCTGTACATATCACTGATCACTGCAGGACCTCTGTCACTTTGGGTTATTTCCAGGCATTCAGCGAGACAGAAGCAGAGTCAGGATTTCTGCTTTCAGAGTAAGTTCTAACAAAGTTTTAGCTTTCCAAGATGTGCACTTTCATCTCTCTTTAGCAATAAACAACAAACTGTTGCTTCTCTCAGCACCCTTTGTAGGAAAGTCTCCTTAGAATAAGCTTATTTACCAGCAGCTACTACATGATGGTATCCAAAATACCACAGAATATTTTCTGATTCTAAGAGTAGGGACCTGCATGGTATCTGAGATATTCCTGCATCGCAGCTTCACATCAAATAGATACGTTGGAAGAAAATACTATTTGGCATCTGTGGTCTCATTCCCTTCACCTTGAATTCATCGAGATAAATTATCTCCCCTGTGCCCTCCCCTACACCTTCCACTCTTTGCAAAGATCTAAGCTTGTGTTCTACAAGGTCATATGTTTGGGGGAATTTTTGTTCAGGGAAGCACGAGACTTATTAGAACCACCTTGCATATATCACCTATAATACCTACCACATGGATTATGTGTAATTCCTGTATCAGTACTTGCATACAGGCTCCCCAGCATGCACATACCATTTGAGTCACACCTACCTTTTTAGCTCCCTGCATAAAGTAATAAGAAATTAGCTACTGGCTTTTTTTTCTTTCCCTTTTTCTGTTTGTTTTTATTTGTTTGTTTGTAAGAATGTAACTGCTTGTTCTGGTGCGTGCTTCCTTAGATCGTCCTGAAAAGTACAGCAAAACACCTTGCACACCAACAGAAAATTTCCATTCTTTCATTATTTTTTAGCTATGAAAGCTGTTCTTCATTACTGTAGCTTTCACCTTTATCTCTTCTCTGCCCTTTGTTTGTCTTTGCTGCTTAGGAGGGAAAGCTTAGCCTTTCTTCACTACACAAACAGTTTCCATGCTACGCTAACCACACTCTGTTATCTAGACTTCCACAAGTAGCTTAAGAGACTTGAATAGCACCCATCAATCATGATCGTTACACCTTGAACTCAGAGGTGAGATACAAATGCCGACTAAACTTGGACAGCTTTCTAATTGATGCCATGTGTGGGATTCAAACTCCAAGTTTAAGTAGGGAAAAAGTTCAGATCTCTGCCCCACCAGCCCAGCAGACTGCAGCTGTGTCGTGCACGGCCTGTGATGCGCAGCGCACATCCCAGCTGAAGGACAAACCACACCAAAGCTCAGCACCCATTTCCAGTGTTACTGCAGCCGACCTCACTCTTCTCCTCACTAATATTCATGCTGTGTCCTGTGGCAAACCGCTGCACAAGGTTAACAGCAATGTAATTCTGCCTTCTCAAGAAATCTTAGGCTCACCTAATGCTAGACACAGAAAATTAAGGCTAAGTCGCAAGGTATATTTTTTGATACACTTGAACACAGAATTAATAACCAGACTACTGCCATAAATATGTTAAGTAACTTTAATGCTACTTAGCATAAGTCTTTGTTATATACTTTAATCCACATACTCCAGTGTAAATGCATTTTATACAACATTAAGTATTTTTAAAAGTATATGGCTCTAGACGAAACATTCACAAAACAGGTTTCAATGCAAGTAAAGAATCTGAAGAAAAAAAAAAAAAAAAAAAATCAACCAGAGTACAAAATCTTTGGGAGATAAAAATTTCAGAAAACAAGATGCATGACAATACCCCACTGCAGTAATTCAGGACAACCGAGGGGTCCCAGCAGGGCTGCCACTCTCTGCTTTGTCACCCGCAAGAACCTGCCCTGGGTCAGCAGGGACCGCAGGGCACTGCTGAGGGCGGGTGGTTGCCTCCCAGATGTCCTTGCGCCTGACAAGTTTGATAAAGTCACCTTCCCAGCAGAGAACGAGCAGGCCTGGGAATGGAAAAAGTCCTGTCTTCCCTTACCCAGCCACTGTGGTCTCTGCAGAGCACTCAGGTGGACTGGCCAGGTATGGTGAGCAAGTTGTTCTACGAATGACAAGGAGCCTTTATTCTCCCAGGCCATCAATTTGGCACTATTCACATGAACAGAAATTATTTACTAGCATTACAAAAAGTTTCACCATCTGCAAAATGGCATGAGTGTCAGGGAGCCGAGAGTAATGCTATAGTTTAGTTTTGTTAAATAATTTTCTATCTATAATACCGCGTATCATTATACAACTGGGATATTCAAGATACACTCAATTAAACTTCATTTGTGCGAAAAGCAAGCTCCATAGTGGGCGGATCGCTTTGCATTCCACTACTTTCAATAAGATGTTGCATAGGCATCTATCCAAATAAAAACACCTTTACTAGACCACAGGTTCAGAATGCAACAAACAGTACACTGCAAGAATTGAGGTCAGACATTATTCACCATTTGGTAACATTCCATTCAAATGATATTGACTCACATAATAAGTAACAAATGCAGCACTTGAAGTAACAAAAACAAAGCTGTACTCCAACAAAGTAAAACAGTGCAAATATTTCTGTTGAACAAAAATATACCATGTATATACACACACAACACAAATGCACTGTTTTGTTTTGCAGAATAAATAGATCTGATTAAACTAAATTTCTAAAAGTAATGAACTACTGATTGACAGTCCCAAATAGTTTCCATCTCCTAAGGAATACAGTGAGCTTCAAGGATCAGATCACCACAGCTGCATACAGTTATAAAAGTATCAAAAGATTTAACTGGATAGCTTTTTAAAATATTTTCTCTGTACATCAAAGTCAATAATATATATATACTAAGTTGGTATCACCAAGTCAGCTTGGGCTCTGATCATGCCAACAGCAGCACACAGAAACCCTGTGACTCTACATGGAGCCTCCACCTGTGTGGAATTCACTGCAAATCCCTTCAGGCCCAACCCCAGGACTCAACAAGGCGGGAGCTCTCTAGCTGCCTGTGCAGTTAACATGTTTGTTTAGTTTCCATTTTCTTCCTCTTCTGATTTAGCACTAGAATTCTGTCATCTGCTAACGACACACCTGCTTATCCCTGAACTCTCTAACACCGTACGATGAGTATGCTTCTAATGAGCACACGATAAAGGTAAAAACTAGAAAGGAAAGATGGAAACTTGTCTTCTGTTAAGGAAAACCTGATTAGGGCTTATTTGCATTTCAGCACTTTAAAACAGATTTTAAGAAAAAAAATGTCTTTTTGGAATTAGATTACAGCAAATAGACAAGTAGCACTTAATTTGATACAAAGTGGAACACTCGGGCATTAACCTTTCTTCAACTGCTATAGCCTCCACCTCCTTAATGCCAGGGCTGTGCTGCAACCATAACAAACGGCTGTTGCAAAGGCAAAAATCTAGAGAAGCAGGGAAAAAAAAGAAGAAAAAAAAAAGAAAAAAGTTAATCACACATTATATTATTCTACATTATTTTTCTATTCTAAATGAACACAAGAACACAAATCATTCAGAAGTTACCTCCCCCAGCCAAAAAGCTTGAGCTAAAGATAGGCTTGGGATCCCCGGAAGTTTTCTTATGAAACTCTCTGTTATAACCCCATGCTATTGATTTTAACTTGCTTGCTTCAGAAGACATTTTGAAATAGAATATGAAACAGAATGTCTCTGGAAGTTATGGCACACAGTAATCGTGTGTGCATTTACACCATGTGTTTCAGTTCTCTTATCTAGGCTGATCAAACATTAATCTCCGATTTGTTTCCAAGTGAATGCCTGTACCAGCAAACAAGGAAGAGGACACCCCTCTCAACAGCAGAACTCTCCTGCTTGCAGAAATACAGAACCAGTTTCCAATCTGGCCTCCTTGAGCAGATACCCAGCCATTAGAACACCTTCCTGAGAAATGCCGGGAAGTTGCTATTGCACAAGAACAAAACTGAATCGGTTTGAACTAAAGGTCATGCCACAGGAAACTCGAATATATAATGTAAAGCAGAAGGAAGAAATGAGAAACTAAACTGCTGAAAAAAAGTTTCTCATATTGTCCAGTGCTAACTGTGGATTCTGTCTCTTAGAATATAAAAATTAAATCATGTCATAATAACTTAGCAACATGGCTTAGTGGTGGGCATGGCAGTGTGAGGACTCAGTGATCTGAAAGGTCTTTTCCAACCTATATGATTTTACGCCTTGTGCCACACTGGCCATACAGGGATGAGATACGCTCGATCGTGTTAGTGGCGAGTGGGTAATGGTGAGGCACGCTGGACTTGGAGACTGACATGCTCACCTCACCCTTTCAGAGACTGGCTTGTCAAAGCAAAAGGCCTTGCCTTTTTATTCTACTCTTTCAGAGAGAATGTGAACCTTACACCTTCGGTTCACCTGTTTTTATCTTAAGATGAACTGAAGGTGTTCACTGTGCACAATTTATGGGGTATTTAGTTTTAAGGACAACAGATACCCACAGAAGGTTTTAGAAGCTTAATAATTATATACAGCTGCCTGAGGTATGCAAGACCCTCTGGGTGGTACAAAAAAAATAACAGCAGTAGTTTCAGTTCTTTAAATTAAGCGTACTGGCACACCTCTACTTGCCCTTCAGTAGCCCAGCCAGGGAGAAAGCTGGAGCCTGGTATGTGTTCTGACTCAGCTACGCACACCCACATCACCAGATACAGTGATTCAGTGATGATGCAACTACAGTGAAGAAAAAAGCAGTCCGAGCTTTGCCTATCAATAAAAGCACTTTACATAAGAGACAGCAGGGCCCTTATAGATAACTTTTATGCCTGATGTAATATGTACATGTCTGGAGATTCACAAGGAGCTAGTCCAAGGTCTTTCCCCATGACATGTTCAAGGCTATCAAAAAAAGCAACTGAAAGTTTGAATACAGGCTTGAAATTCACACCTGACACTTTAATGAAGGCTGTTATCTTTTTCTACTGTTCTAACACCCAACATCGCTTTTACAAAGCATCTTGTCTAAAAATCATAAGCAGTAGTGATTGTATATTTAAAACATTACACTGACACTGAAGAGCAGCAACTGAGCACTTATTGCATCAGTTTATTCCAATATTCTTTGCATGTCACTGTGAGACACTATTTGCTACTATCAAAGACAATCCTTTCTCTCACAGTTCCTCTTTCTATTCCAGCTTCCTGTTAAGTTCCCAAGATGAATGGCTGGCTATAAGGGCTTACAGCAGACTTCTGTTGCCCAGATGCAAATACATGAAATACATACCGAGGCTGCTATGCTTATGTTATATTCATGATCAGCTAGAATCTTCTCTTGTGTGGTGGAATTGAATCCGCGAGGAAAGTGATGCAGAGATGTAGTTGCTGCTTGCAGTACGAAAGCTCCAAAATAAAAGACAAATGTAGCCCCATGGAAAAGAAAATCCTGAAAAGCAAATTACAGAATCAGTCTGGGCTGCAGTACATATCTAATTCTTCTTGTCTCAGTGCAATTGAAACCCAACACTGAAACATGAAATGAGCACTGATAACAATAACTTGAGATAATTGCTGTTAAATCCATTAGAGAGCTTAACTTGGACATGTGTTCACAACTGCTTGAAATTATAAGTAACTCACTAACATAATTAGTGATAAAGGACAACTCTCCATCTCTCCAAACCCCACACTCTTTCAAATTAAGAGGCATGTGCTCATCTATATGTACATATGGTGACCTTTTAGATCACTTTGGAGCTATTAGAGTTTAAAGAACTCTCACCTTCATATGGCTTAGATAAAAAATAAAGGACATACAGGCCAACTTTATCACAATTTAAGTACCACAATACAAACTTGCAGTCCCCCAAATCCCTTCTCAGTCACAACCTGTGCTCCAGAAGTCACCCCTCCATACTTAAATTTTGCTTCTGTAAATGCCCAGAAACACCTCAGCCTTGACATAGCTGAAGTTTACTTTGTGATATAATCAGAATCCAAGAACTGAGGCATTTCCTCAACTCTCTCTGACTTGGTTCTACCCAAAATACAGCAATTTCAAAATACTTCATGATATTGTGGAATAAAATGCCCAAGACTTGAGAGGAGAGGAGTTAGGATTTACTTTAAATATGCTTCTCTCCTGGCCTTCTCTGGGCAATTGCCTCCTCTGTGTTGAATGCAAGCTGAACACAAGGCTTAAACATCTAACTCTCATTTCTGAATTCTGCTACTGGAGCACATGATAAAGCAACTCTGGTGCCTAAATCTCTTTGCAAGTTGTATTTCAGAGTCCAGTGTTTCAGACAGCAAGATCCAAGACATGTTCCGGTACAGCTTCAGAATGTCTAAAATATTCTTCCAACATCTCCTTCCGTTGTTGCATCTGCAAAGCTGACATTTGCACTGCACTCATTTCCTGAGTCCCTACACCATATCCTTTGTGCCTATACCTGTGCAGGTCTGCAAAATCCATAGACACACTTTTAAAAATTATTCACAAGTACACATATGCTTTATGAAGATATCCACATTATAAAGTCTCCAGCACTAATGAATTCTTTACACATTTTTAATTCATTTGAGTGCAATGGCCTAGCAGTATGCCAAGAGACAGACCCTACACATTTTTAATTCATTTGAGTGCAATGGCCTAGCAGTATGCCAAGAGACAGACCCCAGGACACATGAGGTGCAAGTCCATCACAACAGCAGACAGCACCCATGTTGCACAGTAATTTCTAGTGCACATCCTTACCTACTGCCTGTCTGAAATCATAGGAGAATGTGCTGCATCTCCCTGTTTAGAGGATTGTTTCTTCACAGATGTAAGATTTTTCTTTTTATTGAAAGAACTTACTCTTAAAACTTATTGGTTGTTCCATATTTGATAGCACCTAAAGACGCTTAAATCACACCTTAGTTAGTTTTGCTAAGTTACAATATAAGCTGCTACTACAGTTTTCCATTCCACTTAAGTCAGGAAATAATCTTCTCTTAATTAAGAAGCATTTGATCATGTGAGGTTGTTATAAAGTGTACTGCTTTTCTTAATGACTGCTAATTACTGGGAATCCAAGTTTCTGCAAAACATCAGCAATAGTTCCCAACTGCTGGTTTTTCACCCTGGCTGAGCTGTTTGTTTTTGCTTTGTTTTTTTGCTTGTTTTTTTTTTATTTTTTTTTCCTTTTTTTAAAAAAGCAATTACTTCCACTTGGAGTATCACCAGGAGGCCCCACTGGCATCAACAAAACTGAGGAGGGGGCAGAGGGTGGCTTCCTGACCTAGCTGGGTGGAATCATAGAACGTCCTGAGTTGGAAGGGACCCACAAAAATCGAGTCCAACTCCTATCCCTGCATATGACAACCCCAGAGTTCACACCATGTGTCTGAGGGCATTGTCCAGTCTCTTCTTGAACACTGTCAGGCTTGGGGCTGTGACACCTCCCTGGGGAGCCTGTTCCAGTGTCCAGCACCCTCTGGGTCGAAGAACCTTTTCCTAACGTCCAACCTAAACATCCCCTGGCACCTGGGGAGCCTTTACATTCCAGGCTTGCCAGATCTCAAGGTTTGGGTATAAGACGCATTCCCCCAGTTCAGCTGTAGCGTCTCTACCTCATAGAAAAAAAAAAAACAACAGTAGGGACCTACTCGAGCATGAGACAGCTCGCTTCAGCTGGCAGACACACACATCTTCTGTGCTACTGCCTACGCGCACCGTGTCAGACTGCGCACAGGTGTGCATTCAGCATGACAAATACCTGAGCCCGTATCAGGGCCTGGCATACCCATTTCATAGCATAGGATTCCAAAAACTTCAAAGGTCTGCGTAAATCCCATGGACATGCAGTATTTGTAGCAGCTAAATACATAGTGTGCAATCACATCAGCCACAGCTGCTGTACACTTTTGGCACCACTGCTCACGATGAGCACAAACAGCTCCACGAGGAAGACAGTGCTGACTGTGTATAGGAGAGGTATTGTCAGAAGACAAACTCTTTCATTTCCTTAATTCTTCTGCCAAACCCTCTAATTTCCTCCTGCTGGCAGCAATTACACTGAAGCTACACAGCATCAGTAAGGTTTCACATTCGTATGGTTATGGTTTCTGTGACCAGAAAAGCCAGGATCCTATGAGGGAGGGTTTTCTGCTTTCTAGTAACTGTGAGCATGGTATCTAACTCTCCCTTGCCTCCACACTTGTATAATCATTGAAACCTCACACAAAGCGCATGGAAAACACGATCAGATCTGCATGGTATGTTAGGTCACGTCTAATTTTGTAAACGAGAGCGTTGTGAGTCAGGCTGTAAAGGACAGTATTTGTCATACCATCTGGTTTAATATAGTGATTTACATTGATGTACCTCCATAAGGTCCATACTTCCCCCCATCTTTTCACTGTGTAGTATCTTATTTAAGTACCTTTATTAGTATCAATGGAGCTACTTATAAGGCATTACTAAATGCAGGGCTGTCAGAATCCCATGCTATTTTTCAAACTTGCCTTTAAACTCCTGGAGTCTTAAAACACATTTGCCTATAAATCTCTACACGAAGCTGTAGTACTCTGATATAGCTAAGCCATGACTCTTCCCGTTTTTGACCCAAACTAGTGACCTGTAGTTTCTGAGTTCTACTGTAAATTTAATTTGTGAAATAGCAAAAACTACCTATTTATCTAAATACAGACCAACCTAAAACAAACGGGTACACCTTCTGATTTTATAGTAATAAAAACAGTTTTAGTGTTTCTAGTAATTATTTGCAACAGAAGGTAAAAAATCCTTGTGAAGTGCTCCTAAGCAGCTCAGTGTCAACAAGTTACAAAACATTTAGGTACCTGAAAAAAGTGGCCAAATGATCTAACTAGGGTTATTTTTGCTGACAGCTGGAATGGGCTGGATTTCAGCTACCACAGTAGAGGTAGAACAATTCACTCTGCATTTATTTAAGATGTTGACTTAGTTATGACAGCTTTTTAGATTAAGTTACAGAGTTCCACAGATGCAGCTTTTATACAAGTCAGGTAGCAACTTCCTGACACAGGAAGTTTTTCAGTAATTTATCATATGCAAGGGGACAAAATTAACAGTACAACAAATCACTGCCAGCATCAAGTAGTCAATGCATAAGACACACACAATTGCTATAAGATTAACATTCGTATAGCTTTTTCAATATAAAAAAGGCTATGCCCTCACCTGGCAACTCTTAAATAGATGCATGATTGTAAATTGGCAAACAGTTTCAATGAAACCCAGGACACTATTAATTTACTTAAGTTATGTACATACTTAAGGGCTTTGTTGCATCATAATTTGCAAGGATGTCGCAGCATAAGTCCCTGTAAAGGTCTCTGTAATTGTAACTCATTATTAGCCAAATTACTGCTTATATCCTGTTGGAAAGCTGGCACTGTTGCGTATATATTCGCTATTGAAGTGCTGAAGTTTGTTTTAATAGAACACAGTCCATTACCACTGATGGGTTTTGAAGTTACCAGTTAGAGCCCTGAATTCATGGAGCTCTATGATTTGCTTTAAAGACCTTTTGTTTCAAGGGGTTGCCTGTAAATAACTTGGGCAGATAAATAACCACAGATGTTGATACTGAAGCATGAAATCCCAGCTATGATCAAGGAAGGCGTCAATAGGAAAACTAAGTCACAAAGGAGGAAGGAGAGGGTGATCAGCAGTTACAAACAGCCATTTTAGAAGTATTTTAGAAATTCTGTTCCTTCTGGAAGGCTTTTTGGCAATCCCCATTCTGATCACAGTTTTGCCACCTCTTACTCACTTCCAGTAACATAAAAGAGAGTGATACCATCTCGTGCTCAAGTACCCAAAGTTAAAAACAGTTAATGACAACAAAGCTGTACACAAATCAGCAGTCAATAACCTGAGGGTTCCATGCAGTTGGTAAAAACTGGAGCCAAGAGCTTCCCTCTTTTAGTAGGAAGGTACAGTCTGTGAGAACTACTGGCACAAGCCATAACACCCCATTACAGCAAGAATCAAGTCTTGTCTTCACAATGAAGAAAAGCTGAGCAGAGTATGACGATATCTGTAGTCTCATCAGGCTTCCTCTAAGAAATATAAACGTTAAGTCTCCTAAGAAGATGTTAAGCTATATCAGACCACAGGCTATGCAGTCTTTGACTACCTAAGGACCAACAGCCACTTGCCAATGCTGCCCTAGCTTTAAGGAAGTGACATCAAAAGTCAGCAGAAGACTTTCTCAGAACTGCAGGAGATTTCCTGGGTGCTTTAGTCCAGTCTGTGCTACCTCAGACAACCACATCACACAACATGTTCACAAACTTATCACTTCCTTTACAATATTATATGTATCTTTCTCACTCCCTTTATTCACAGAGTGTTACTACCACTACTCTAATAGTCAGAAAATATTTTCTGATCTCCAGTCCACAATTATTTCTGGCCATTTAAACCAACTTCTTGTCATGCCTTGTTAAACTGGTCCTCTCCCTGTTGTTGCTGCATTTTATGTGCTAACAGGGGACAATTATACTCAGCCGGACTCTTTCAGTCTCCATCACAAAACAGGTCCTGTATTTCCTCCATCATTATTGTAGCCCTACTCTTTTGTTTTCTAGTTTTGAATTCTTCCATTTTGAAAAACTTTCCACTACAACAGAAGTCCAGACATGAAGACTTCGGATCAGTACTTCCGATGAAATGATTTTCAGTTAATAAAACAAAGGGAATCCTTACATAAAGAAAAAGTTCTTACCGTTTGGTTCCAGTTGACAGCAATTCTATTTGCATAACCGAAGAGGAACACACAGAGGAACACAATGGAGAGGAACCACGCAGTGACCGCTACAAACATCACCCATCCCTGCAGCAGCGGCAGTGGAACTCGGGTAGAAGCGACCAAAATCCAGACTATCGTTCCAAACAGCTGCAAGGAAAGGAATACAAACGATGAGCTGAGAGATAATTTCATTCAGTCCTTCCCACCTAGGAACTAATATCACACATCAACGTGTCCTCAGATAACTTTAAGGAACCAAGAGGAAACACTTCAAAAGTACTCAAAGGACCCAAGTGCCGTTCTCAGTATTGGTAGGCACTAAGTGGTGGTAAGATGAAGCCACTCCAAAATTCTTAAAAGCTCTTAAAATAGTTCTGAAAATGGGATTTACAAATGCAGGCGACTTGTGTACTGCTGCTGAAAATCTTACTCTGTCATTTTGAGGGAAATATAAGAAATGTGAAAACATGGTTCACACACACAAATCTCTTTATATACTAAAGTTAACATCACAAGAATGTACATCAGATTTGGATTAAATGCCATAGAGTTTAGTTTTGTAGTCCTAATCAGATGAGATACTGAAAAGTGATGAAACGGCATCCTCTTTTTCAATACCTTTGTAATAAAAAGCTGTAATATAAGCAATAAAGTGAAATAGAGAACTAGAATATAGAATAAGGCAAGTCGTAAATTATGTTATAACGAATGGAAAAACATACAGCTTTCCAGAATTACCATAACCTGATGCAAAATTCATCACTGCCAACTTTCTCTTCAGCACACTGATCACAGTGAATGAGTGGGGAGGATGCTGTGCTATGATGGGCTGATGGAGAATTTATGTACTCTGAGGTTTGCCTGGTTTAATCAGCTCTTGGCCTAAGGAAGGGTACTATCCCTCCCTGCAAATCTTGCCTCTTCATAAAAACCATAAGTAGAGAAAATTGAAATTGCCATCTGAAGGATGTTCATTTTTTTACAGAAAGATTTAACTTCATAATCCAGCTATAATCCATTTCCAAGACAATTACTACTTCCCTGTTTAAATCCCACAGATTTACAACTACAAAGTCAGAGGACACGCTCTTAGATTCAGAGAACATTCTTTTGAATCAAGGTTCTATGAGAGATACTTTTCAAAAGATGCCTGTTATAAAATTAGTTGGTTCCTCTCTTGTGTTACGTTGCAGCAGCATATATGTAAAGATGCATTGCTAATCTCAGTTCAGAACTCTCAAGGGTTTGTGTAGTTCAAGTTGTTCTCCAGGGTTCCTAACGACAATGAAGAATCAAACTTTCTTCAGTTTCACACCACTGCAAGTGTGAGTGTGTTGCTTAGAGACCAGACAGTCATGGGCAGTAAAGCAGCAGAAAGGATAGAAAAAAGCGTCTGTTAAATAAAAAGCTGACACACGTGGAATGTTTTCAGTATTTTGAATGCGCAACCCTGTCAGATTCTTTAAAAACTAATTTAGAAATCCAGTGCAGACTGCTCATCTCAGTGCCTGCCGTTGTGCCCTTTCCCTCATACCACACCTTGTCCCCTTCAGCTCGGCTATCAGATGTATAATAGGTTGGCCAACCTAATTAATCTTTTGTCCCTACTGACTCAGGGCCTGATTTAGCACCTGGACTTGTGCTCTGAGCTCTTTGCTCAGGTGCAGTTTTGTGATTATCTCACAGACTGGGCCCCAAGCAGTATCCAGCTCTGACCTCGAGAAAAAAAAAAAATAAAATCAGATGAGTTCTGTCAAGTTGTTTGTTTGTTTGTTTCTCCTACCAATTAGTGCCATGGGTCTGCAAGAGCCTCATACTCAGCTCACAGGTCCCCAGCCCTGCGAACACCAGCGAGGTCTCTCACGCACACGAAATTATTTGCAGGGCCTGTAACACGGAGACAGGCACAGAAGAGCATAACTCTCTGTGGTGGGTGCTCGGGTCAGGGGCTCTGTGTGGCCGACAGGCCTCCACAGCTTCAACAACCCCGTAAGACTGGCCCGAGGTGAGCGAGCCCGCCGGGACAGGCCGGAGGGAGCAGGGACAGGTCCGGGTCCCGCCTCCCTGCCCGGCACAGCCCTGCGTCCCAGACCCGGGCAGCTCGGGGGCTCCCCCCGCCGCAGCCCCGGCCGCCCGCACCTTTCCCACTCACAAAATGGCAGGTAAGGAGCGCAGCCGACACGGGGCTGGCACTCGGCCGGCCCCGGGCAGAGGCACGTCCAGCCCCGGCCGCGGCACCGCCGCCTCCGCGGGAAGGAGCCGGCACAGCGCAGCGGGCGCTAAGCTGAGGGGAAAGCGCGGGAAGGCTGGTGGCCGCCCGTCCCGTCCCATCCCGTCCCCCCCGCACTCACGATCTCCAGGAAGATGACGGCTCCCGAGTAGGTGCGCAGGATCTCCAGGCCGGAGGGCAGAGTGACCCGGGGCGGTGGGAAGTAGGCAGCGGGGTTGGGAGGGGGCGGCATGGACGAGGCTCCCCTCGGCAACATGTTGCTGCGGTGGCTGCTGCTGCCGAGCGCGGGCAGGTGGGCGAGGAGCAGGAGGTGGCGGAGGAGGGAGCAGGTGCGGGCGAGCCCGTGCGCCCCGCCCCGGCCCCCACCTCCTGCCCGCCCCGCTGCCGCGACCGCCCCGCCGCCTCGCCCGGGCCCGGGCGGCCGTCCGTCCCTGGGGTGCTGGGGACCTGGCCTGCCGCGCCTCACCGCCCTAGACGGAGGCCATGGCGGGGCGGGCGGGCACGGGCGGTTTGTCTCGGCGGTTTGTCCCGGCCGAGCGCTGTGCCCGGTGGTGGGGCGGCTGGGAGGGTGCTGCGAGGGGCCGGGCTCTGGCCGGGTCTCCCCGGTGCCCCGAGGGGCAATGCCCTGACCGTCCGGGGGATCTCGGCTCCTGGGAGCGCTGAGTGTTCGCACTGGGCTGCAGCGCTGCTCGTTCACAGGTCCCGAGTCACATCCAGCCAGGGTTAGGGCGGTATTTCCTAAAGCCGGTTCGCAAAAGGTTGTTATTTACCTTCTGGTTACAGATATTTCAGGCTTCAAAATTATGAGGTTGCAGCGTTGTTTGGTTTTGTTTTTTTTTTTTTTTAAGGAACCTGCTGGGCTGCCCATTCAAAATACTGAAAACGTTTCATGCGTATCTTCTTTTCATTCAATCTGACTTAACTGTGCACAACTACACAGAAGTAATAGAAGGTGTTTGTTTGATGTAAAAGTTCTAGGTAGGTGAGAGCCTAGAAAGATGGATATTCACCAGACCCCTTACAATGCATTTTCTCATGCTTCTTAGTATAAATATCTTGTCCAGGTGAAGGACGTGGCATCATCTATCATCCAGCATTTTTGTTACTTCTTCTTGTGTGGCTTAGGATAGGGTGTCCTGTCCCTGGGGTGATTAAGCACTGTTTCAGCCAGTGTTATCCCATGCAGTGTTTGTGGGTGTTTATCCTCAACAGACACAGCTGTGATTTTAAAGATCACATTTTAATAAGTTTTCATGCAAGTGTACGCAACTGCTCTGAAGGTTGAACCAGCTAGGATGCTAACATATTCCTTTATTTTCAGATGTGTGATGTTTCTCAGTTGTGCTTTTGTGATGACAAGAAATGCCTCAGCTGGAGATGCCCATCTTCCCTGCCCCAATCCAAGCTCTAGATGGGGGGCAGTTGACTCCTCTAAGGACAGGTCATCCATGATTCCAGCATACCTAGTAAATAAATAGGCTTGGGACGTTTCTAAAATGCTTTAATAGCCGCTTAGCTTTGAAATCATGGCTTCTAAAGGAGGAAGAAACAACAGTTTATATTCCTTGTTGTGCTCTCTCCGCATCCTTGTGCCCCTCGTAACTGGATGCCTTTTGCACTCTTAAGAAGTGGGAGATGTGGGATTGAATCCCCATTAGGCTAAGGAAGGTGCTGAGGCAGGCTGCCCCTCTTTGCTGAGTGCTTTACCCCATCAGTTATCAAATGAGAGAATATTCCTCCTCTAGACCTATTTTAAAAGTGAACCTTCAGGGAAAGGCTCCAGGCTCTGAAGGTGAATGCCTACAGGTCCTGATTTGAGTGTATTTTGGAAGGGAATGGGATTCAGACTTGTGTCTAAATGATTAGGTGTAGGTGGTTTGTTCTTGGGGTTGCATTCTGGACTCCATATGTCCAATTAGTTTCACAGTCTGGCCCTAAATCTGTTGAGACTGCCCTGCAGAGGGAGAAATCTGAGTGGGTGGAGAACTGGGTTGATCAGCATATGATTCGGAACAAGAAAAGTGATTATCCTTATCTTATACAAAGGAAGCACAAATAACACTTCGTCATCAACATTTCCAGTTTTATTATCCAGCCATGCAATTCTTCTGTGTGAACTCCAGCAGCACTGGATTTTATTGATGATTACATACCATGTGCAGTCATTTTTTCTTGCTTGTAAATACTATTCGTTTTAACCTGCACATTCCTTTTAACACTAATTTTCTTGAATTTTAGTAGGTTTTCACAATAAAGTCTAAATTTCACTGTTAGATACACATATAAACAATAAAGAACCACCATAACAGTACTTTTTTTCTGATTCCTAATAATTTAAATCAAAATAGCTGTTTTAATTACTTTTACTGTGTTTGGGCAGGATGCACTACAATGCCATGTGGGATTCTGTATATACTGATTCATACACTGTTTAAATCTTTAAAAATCTGGATTCTTTAAGAGATGAGTAGCAGGATTGCATTTTTAAGTTTCCATGGCAAAAGCGCATGTTTATGTTGGTCTCCTTTTTAATAGCAGTTTTATGTAACTAATTGCATCTTGGCATGTTATAGGGTAAACTAATGATGCCGCTTCAAGTCCATCAGATTCAACAAGTAGACAGAAGTATATTGATTCATTGTACGTAGGAAGGTCTGTCTATGCAACAAAAAGGACTAAAATCTTCTCTTAAACAGTTGCATGAAGTCCAAACTCTTTCCCCTTTATGTTGTTATGCTTGCAGCAGCCTAATGTAAAGTTGGTATTGTCACAGAAATACAAAAACAGTTGCTATCATTTATAGATGATGAAAATTATTGATGATTTAAATTCCAAGTATGTGCATATGTTTAATATATATAGTATATATATAGAATTAATATATATATAGAAATCAAAATATCTGGTTCTAAATGTTGCCCATAAGTGACCAAGCATTAGAAAAATTTATTAAATTGTTAAAATCTGTAGTCAGCTATTAACCATCATGTATAAGCTTTAGAGATTAGAAAAGATGAATTAATATTTTGAAAAATACATAGACATGCATCATGCTGGATGTGAAAATTACTTGTATAACAGTCCTATGTAGCAAGATTCAGACTGCCTTTTGTGATGTATGGCATGACGCTTCTGGAAGAGCTGAAACATTTTAAGGGTTCTAGAGTAATAGGTGAAAGTAATCATAGAATCTTAGAATGTCCTGAGTTGGAAGGGACCCAGAAGGATCATCGAGTCCAACTCCTGCTCCTGCATTTGACAACCCCACAGTTCACACCATGTGTCTGAGGATGTTGTCCAGTCTCTTCTTGAACACTATCAGGCTTGGTGCTGTGACACCTCCCTGGGGAGCCTGTTCCAGTGCATCATGTACACCCTCTGGGTGAAGAACCTTTTCCTAATGTCCAACCTAAACCTCCCCTGGCACATCTTCCTGACATTCCCTCGGGTTCTGTCATTGGTTGCCAGTGTCAATATAAGAATTCAGGTTCTGTGTTTTGATTTAGTATGAGAATAATGTTGGTAACACACTGATGTCTTGGTTGTTACTAAGTAGTACTTACACTATGTCAAGGGCTTTTCAGCTTCCCATGCTCTGCCAGCGGGGAGATGCAGAAGCAGCTGGGAGGGGACACAGCCAGGACAGCTGACCCAAGCTGGCCAAAGGGATATTCCATACCATGTGACGTCATGCTCAGTATATAAACTCTGGGGGGTTTGCTGTGGAGCTGTGATTGCTGCTCAGGGACGAGCTGGGCATCGGTCAGCAGGTGGTGAGCAATTGCATTGTGAACCACTTGTTTTGTATCTTCTTTTATCATTATTATCACTATTATTTTCGCTTTCTCAAAAACTTCTTTTGTTGTGTGGAATCCCACATGACAAGTCGGAGAAACTGCTGAAGGACAAGGTGAATTGAGTGGAAGCCATACAGCTGGCTTTAGGTATTGCTGAACAGGAAAAATGGCCAGCGCTTCATCCTTATACTGACTCATGGATGGTGACCAATGCTCTGTTGGGGTGGCTACTGCAATGGAAGCAGAGCAACTGGCAGTGCAGATGTAAACCCATCTGGGCTGCTGAATTATGGCAAGATACTACTGCTTGGATAGAGAACTTGGTTGTAAAAGTAGGTCACATAGATGCCCACATACCTGAAAGTTGGGCCATCGAAGAACAATAAAACAACCAACAAGTGGATCAGGCTGCTAAGACTGAAGTGGCTCAGGTGGATCTGGACTGGCAACGTAAGGGTGAATTATTTGTAGCTCTGTGGGCCCGTGAAAAACTTGGGGCATCAAGGAAGGGATGCAACATCTAGATGGGCTTGTGATTGATGGGTGGACTTGGCCATGGACACTACTGCAGAGGTTATCCATGAATGTGAAACATGTGCTTCAAGCAAACAAGCCAAATGGTTAAAGCCTCTCTGGTATGGAGGACGATGACTGAAATATAAATTTGGGGAGGCTTGGCAGATTGATTATATGACGCTCCCACAGACCTGCCACAGCAAGTGCCATGTGCTTACAATGGTGGAAGCAACCACTGGATGTCTGGAAACACATGCCATGTGTCATGTTGGGCACCACAAAGGACTGCCAGGGTTTAACCTGAGCTGGCAACTAAGCTCCACACAGCTGCTCACTCACTTTCCCCCCGCTGTAATGGGGTAGACATTCAGCGTGATGACGTTTGTCTTCCCAAGTAACCGTTATGCATGATGTAGCCCTGCTGTCCCGGAGATGGCTGAACACCTGCCTGACCATGGGACATAGTGAATTAATCCCTTGTTTTACTTTGCTCGTGTGTGTGGCTTTTGCTTTACCTATTAAAATGTCTTTATCTCAACCCATGAGTTTTCTCACTTTTACCCTTCCAAGTGTCTCCCCCATCCCACTGAGAGGGGAATGAGTGAGTGGCTGTGTGGGGCTTAGTTGGCAGCTGGGGTTAAACCACAAGAGGGACAGTAAGTTCAAAACCAGAAAATGAGAGTAACCCTCTTCTCTGCCCATGTGGTTCTGTTCATGCACAGGCAGATCTGCACAAACAGATCTCCTTAAGCTAGAGCAGAGCTGAGCAAGGTTTTTCTGATAAGTATCAGGATCTGCTTCTTCTAGTTACTTTCTTGATCTGGAGGAAGTTGCCCCCAAAAGCCCACTGTGTTTTTTTTAGATGTACAAAACTGCTCTTTCTTAATAGAGAACATAGACTCTCTTCATCCCATAATTAGTTATATATATAAAAAGTAGAAACCCCAAAGTTAATTGTATAAAACACAGGCTGTTTTGTTTATGGATGAATTGATTGAACGTGCTCCTGGAGATTGCATTCGGGATTCTGATCTCACACTGGTGCAAACCCAGGAGTCATTCCACTTTAGCCAGTGAAATTAAATAGACATAAAACTGGTTTGCATAAGATGAATGATAAGGAAACCCTTTAGCGTCATTTGTATAGTGTATTTACTCAGTGATAATAGAACTTTAGTGTCATGGTTGGACTGTGCACAATATGAATTAGGGTGGAAATACCACCATATTGTTGAGGTTTCTTAGGAGGCAGTGTGACAGTTTTTATTTTAACAAGCAGGGCCAGGCTTTTGATTGTGTGCTGCCCCTTTTTGCATCATCAAACTATGGGAAAAATAACTCTTGAAATCACTTACTTGATCTAGTTAAACTGAGCTTGGGATGCCTGCTGGAAAGAGGAGATGAAGCCACCTCTTTGGTCCACCAGTCCTAGGGATGGCTGGTTACTGAATCAGTCCCTGGAGTAGCTTCAAGTGGTCTCAGCACTGCTCTAAGTTGTGATTTCTGGCTGCTGTGTAAGGCTGCGGTGGTGCTCTGGGTATGGCCTCTTCCCATGGAAGTGTCTTCTGTGCTCAGAGATGTGAGAGGAATGGCATTGACCTGGCTACTTTGACTCTCCACGGTCCCAGGGTGCCTTTTAAAGCAGAGAAGCCTTAGGTGGGAGTTCGAGGGTCCTTTCACAGAGGCACCATGTAGCCGAAAGGCTGGTGTTGGCCAGAGACCCTCCTGGATGAAGTAAGTTGGTGTTACTGAGACCAGAATGAGGTCTCTGACCTCTTCTGATAACATCGTTTCCATGTTCCTAGGGATGCCAACACTTAATTTGTTTGAGTTGGTGGCACTGCAGTTATCTAGCACTATAGTATGACATACAAAGGTCCCGTTCTCCTTTCATTGACACTGAGAAATTCCTCTTAGATGTGTGAGGGTGCAGCAAAGGGAAAAATGCAAAATCTCATCTTAGCAGAGAGGAGGATCCTGAACTCACTTGATGCTTGAGGCTGAGTAGGTAGGTAGGGAGGGATGTCACAGAGCAGAGCAAAGTTATCAGGTTGGAAAATGTTGCGAGATGTTAATTTACTGCTTTTGGCCTAGGTGAGCCAGCAGGAAAAATGGGTTGCATGGTTTGTCCACAGCAGGGGAAAGTCTGGGAGGTGCGAACTGGAGTATATATCATTCTTGTAGATGAGGGCTGAGTAAGTGGCACTGGTAGTTTAAGACAGAATCGCCCAGGGAAACTGGTAGATGGATGGCACAGCAGCAATACTTGCTGATTTTCTGCTCTGTCCCCCTGCTGCTCCATGGTGTAAAAGAGGAACAGTTCACCTGGTTGCAGGGGAACACAAATTGAGCAGCATGGGCGGGACATGCTGTGTAAGTGATGCCAGGGCAGGATGTCGCACAGCACGGTGCCGTTAGTACTGCTGGTAGCATGGGGCTCTTCTCACTTTGTCATCAGTCAGGGCTTGATGTACTAATCTTTAATCACAATCCGTTGGCCTCCAGTCTTATCTCTGGCTGGTCAGGAGTGTGTATCCAGTGTTTTGATGAACTATCAGTGCTGACAGGGAGTCCCTTTTTTTTCATCAGCTGCAGTTTGTTTGCTTTTTGGGGACTGTTTGTTTTATTGAGTGAATTCCTGGCTAAAAATCCAATAAAAGTCAAAGGATAATTAGACAAAGGACAGTGGTGGCTTCATTTTGTGATGGATAAATTCAGGAAGGAGAAACAGGGAAACAAATTAAAATATGCTTGCATACAAATGTTCTGTAATGTTTTGAAATATTGTTAAACTACTGTTGCAAAAGGAGTGAGCCTATAGATTTCAAAGCACTCTGAGTTTATTCAGTTGTAGATAAAAAGGATTTGTTGGTGTTAAAATGTATATACATAATTAGGCCTCATCTGATGACTGCAGGATGGTAAAGAGGTATTTGAATTTAACTATGGGCATAATTAAGGGAATCATAAGTAACATCTGTATATTTGTAGTTAGTTTCAGTTTGCTTGAAAAAGCAGTCTCATTCTACTGGCATCTGTCACTACTTACAGTAACGACTGGAGTTACAAGGCTGACAGGGAGCTCTTCAACCACTGAATCACTGGCAGACCTGTAATCCTTGTGCTGACTGTGCTTCATCTCAAAACTCTGACTGCAGTCTCCGAGAATCCTGTGCCTCTGGTGTTCATGATCTTCCTTGTGGTAGTTCAAGCTGCACATAAACCAGAATAACCGAGCTGCTGCCCGTTCCCCCAGCTGTGGTTTCCCTCTACCTCCTCTGCATCAGAGCTAGTGGAGGTGAGGGCACAGAATGGGTCAGACCAAGGCAAACTGTCCCTTTTTCCTCTTTGATTAGCCTTGTACTGAAATTAATTAACTGCTAACAGATCAGTTTAAAAAAAAGCACCAAACTTATGAGCCAGATACACTGCCCTGTTCTATATGCTTTGTGGAATGTACAGTAGATAGACTTTGTTTCTCTTTCGATACATGGAAAGCCATTATCATGATTTTTCTTTTAGATAAGAAGAGCTGGTGCAGCCTCTAGAAGCCTTCCTGTGGTCTGAGCCATGCTTCTGCACCTCGAGACACTGTGCTGCTGTGCCCATATGAAGTAAAGGGAAAAATAAGATCATCACAGCGATGTGTTTGTACTGAAAAAATATTGATTTCACTATGAAATTCCAGTTGTTCATAAAGAGGTGTTTGAATGTTCTTATGTATTCTCTTTAGGGAGTGTGTTTTCTTGAGTGAAGTTTCCTGTGATTTACATCCTGGAGGACCACAAGGGTCTCAATAATTGAGATAAGCAGGTCACGATATATCAGCACTTGTCTCATTTTTTGGTACTTAGAGTAAGCACCAGTACATGTTCTGTAACCTTGAGCTGTAGATTATGAGCTCACCTGTCATCTGCAATGATAAACTCCCACAGGGCACTCAGGTGTTTGCAGGATGTGGATGCCCCTTACAGAACTCAAACCCCATTTCTAATGCACAATTTCCTGGTGTCACATTGAGAAGTGCTGCCCACCGATATGCTTAAATCCTCTGAAAACCAGCCCTGATACTGATGGCAAGTTCCAAATAGTAACTGTTTCTGGTTCACTAAGTGCTGAAGCAACATCAGAAATTAGTATAACATTTAAGAACAACATCTTTCTTTCAAAAGACCATGAACTTGGGAAAACCTGTGGTTACTTCTATGTGCATAAGGGATGCCCGTTCTGGGAAAGAGGCTGGAGGAATCTCAGCTGCAAATGCAATGAACGGACAAGCGTTTATAATCAGGGAATTACTGTGAATATATTGCTTCTGGCCTGTCCCAGCTACTCAGTTCCTACTGAACCCAGCCTCAGGTTCTTTCACAATGCTTTGGTAAGTTTAAGCATTTGATCAAGTAGGTTTTGATTCATAGGAAAGCAAACAGGTTTCAGTTTTTTTTCCTTTCCTTCATAAATCCTAAACCAGTTAAACTGCATTCCTGTTAGCCTGGCGTCCGTCATGAAGAAATAAGTATTACATACAGGATGTATGCAACTTCTGGATAGAAAACAATCTGTGGTTCTACTAGTATCCTTTAACTTACAAATCATTAAGGATGGTGAAGTGGTTTGTGCCATCCTCACACTGAGACACATGCTGCTAAGATGTGGTTTAGACTATGAAAAAGAAGACCAACTATCTCACTTTCCCTTCATTATTTTCAATGTGTCAACCATGGAAATTACTCACACAGATGATGTCAAGGAATACTTTAATTCACTCACAGCTGCTAATAGTTTCTTGTGTTCATTAAGTGTCTGACTTTGTGCTTTACTTCCTGCCATCTTTCTACCGCTTGTACGTGTTCCTCTTATGTGGTAAGTGTTTTCCCCTTCTACAGTAAATGACTCCTCACAGTGGACTTGAGCATTGTTCTCAGAAACGCTGGATGAGAGAAGAAAAAGGGACGATGAAATAGCTACCAGGAAAATGTTGTAGTTTATTTACAAGGCGGTAATTAAAAAATAAAACCAAACAAGCTTGAAACAGCAGCCTCCCTGCACCTTTAAACAAAATTATTATTCTACTCTGGAATCTGATTTGGGATGGGACCTTACATTCGCATATCCTTCTGAGTGTTTACAGTATGTGGCAGTGTATTTGAAATACTTGCCTTGCCATTTTCTGCCTATTAGTAATTTTGTGCAGCTACTTAAGTAGATTAAATTTTAATCCACAGGTATTCGAAAGAAGGATGAATCAGCCATCAAAAAACACAGCTCATTAATTTTATATAATAGCAAGAGAATAAATAGGTCAGTATTCTGTGCATTATTTTACTAATAGGATTGTCTTATTGCTGTGTAATTAGTGTTTATACAGCACTTTGAAGATGTAGTTTGTTGTACAGGACTAATGTTGTATTCACACACCTCTACATATAGCCACTTCTACATCTAGTTGTACTCGTAAAGAAATAATTAACCTTGCATGAAGTCCTTCTGGGTTTCTGGAGCACAGTGAAAGAAATGAAGTGGGATGCAGCTGACCAAGTACCTACGTGTATCTCTGAGCTACCTCGCTTTCTAACCCCTGCTACAAACAGAACAGAAATAGCCACTTTTGAGGAAAGATTTGGTTTGTACTAAAGTAAGTATCTGAAAATAGAACATTGGAATCATTTGTGTCTGCTTCTCAACTGCAAAGCAAGTTTATGGTGGCTGGGCCTGATGTGGACATCTGCCTTGCAGATAGCTGAAGTTAGATAAGAGACATCCCTGGACTAAACTAGTTCAGCGTTTTCTACAGTGATTTGGAAGTAAATATAAAGGCAGCTTAAAACGAGTCAAATACCAGTCTAGGCTGGTTGACCGATGAGCCTGACTCAGTGTAACTTGAAGAAGCTGTGTATGCTATACACAAAGCATGTTTGACATAGTGAATTAAAAATATTGTTACGCTCTTCTTTGCCCTCCAAGTCTGTGTTTTTCTTTCTGCCGAAGCCTAGCAGAATAAGTTCCTAGAGCAAACCTACCCAAGCTTGAATCTGTATCATCCTGCTTCAGCTTCCTTGCAGGCGCTTCTGAGCTTCTCAGCCTCTCGTGCTGGTCAGTAGTGCGGGTGGCATCTCTGAAGCTGAGTCACAGTCTCACATGGTCTGTGGCAAGGTAACTACAAAGCAAATATAAGGCCTTCCTTCCTTCTTGGTTCTATGGCAGACACAAAGCTCTCTCCTGCCTCCCCCACACTGAACTGATTATCTTCTGCTGAGAGTCCCTCCAGCCCCACAGAAGCAGTTGTTCAGGGGATCAGTGGAATCCACATCTTACCCATGTTTTGGGTGTGCAATACTGAATGACACGTTCTATGTCAAACCTAAACAACCTCTCTTCTTCCAGGGCTGTGTTTGCATGCCCCAGTCTTTCTCTTCTCTAGAAAACATTTATTTTCAGGTTTTTGCTAACCTTATTATCAAAAAAATGAAAGAATTTTCCTCAGTGTGGGATTGTGTTGTGTTCCTGCAAGGCTTTCTCCAGCTCCTTCCCTCAGTTAGTCTTCTGGATGGATCAATACAGGGCTGTGCTTCTGAGAAAATTCTTCAGCCTTTTCTAAATCTCTCCTCTACTTTCTGTTTTTTGCAGCCCACTCTCATTTCCAGCTTTTCTAGTAAGGCTCAGCTCTATTGGAATAGGAACTGGCTAATACTCTTGTCCATGCACAGAGAAAATTACCTTTCTGCAATGACCAGAAGGGGATGAATATAGGAACTGATGAGAGAACATGCAGCATGACCTCTAAAAGTTACGAATCAGATCCTTGCATGTTGGGAGGAACTACAACCTGAATCCTCAGAAGTTAATGAGTTATATGAAATTAGAACAACTAGGGAGGATAAGCATGGATACCCATCTTTATTCCATAACCTTCCCTCCTCTGCTTCCAAACTCTCTACTTGGATAGTTTTGATGTAGACTTATGTTGTTGTTGTTATTATCATCATCATTATTATTCTCTTATTTTCTCTTTCATGAGAGTCTTTTAGTGGCATGGCATGCACGGTCACTACCATGTCACACACTGTCCTGTCCAAGGAGAGAACAGTGCAGTGCAGTTATATACATTCCTTGTTAAAACTTTAATGGGTTCACTGGTATGTGCATACACTGGAAAATGTTCATATCTGAGAAAGCAGGAATAGAAAAATGTGCGTTTCACAAGGAAAGGCTTGTAATTCTCCTTGGTTTTGCAGAAAATGTATCCTTGTTGCTCCAGGTCCTGAGCAAGCTCTTTATCTTGCACATGTGAACTTGCAGAAAGTTCTGAGGTTCTTGAGCTATTGAACTGAGATTTCTTTTGGGATCTGCTGACCTTTTAGGTTTTCTCAGACAGGCTTTAAAGCATTTTCAAGACCTAGAAACTGGCTTACAGTGGGAAATAAATTCCTCAGTTCACATGCTAGGCATCCGCCAACTCTATTCACATTTTTCTGCAGTGTTTTACTTAATCTTCTACTGACTGACTGATTATCATTGTTGCTTCTTCCACCCTCCACATGATAAAGTGCCCCACGTGTTCATGGAATGCTGTGGGACAATGGATATAAAGACTTCTATTGTATGAAGTTGGGAAAATTAGCATCTCTTGCTAGTCAATTCACCACTGAGAGGCTAATAAGACAGCAAAGATGAGAAACATCTAACAAGGGGGAAAAAAGAACAGGGGATTCATGATGGAAATCTGCTTCCAAAAATACATTACTTTTATTAATTGTACTCTTAAAGATTGAACGGTATCTGAAACAGTAAGACCAAAATAATAATTGGCATCTGGCTACTTTTAAAAAGTTATGCCTGCTTTGTAAAACACTTAAGCAAAGACAAGTGCAGCTCGTATCTGGGTGGAGAGGGATGATGTATACTGAAACTGCACCGTATGAGAAGGTCATGGCTCTGCAGATGTGCTCCTGCTGTACTGCGTCTTACCGAGGAGGAGCTACAGGCCCTTTACTGCCCCAACATCTGTAGATCTGCACTTGATTAGGCACAGGGCTTCCATGGGATTTAAGCATAGGTGGTAGCACCGAGGATGTCAAGGGTCCTAGGGATTCAGAGCTCAGAAATGCACATGATCACACACTTCTCAGCCACAGCGATTCGTGTGTAGTTAGCGACTGTTCTCGGGCAGGCTGCTCTCTGCAAAACAGGGCGATGCCAGTTCCTGGTCCCACCCACCTGATGAAAATCGAGTGAAACTTTTCCTCCCTATGTTGAAACATGCGCATGGAGAAACCCTTCCAGGGCAGGGGCAGGCGAGGCTGCGGGGCTGCACGCAGCAGGTAGCCAGAGAATTCTTCCATGGTTTGCTCTTCTCCCTTACACACACATCAGTGCAGCCCAGAGTAAGCTACTCCTTTGATCTTACCTGTTCTTTCTTCTTGTGTTGGGTAGGTTATGTGTTACTTTAATAAACAAGGAAAGAGAGGAAAAAAAAAAAATGACAATTCATGGCTTTTAGAGCCGTGCTTTCCAAATATCCATAAATTAATCCCACTCTCTATGACACATTTACTATTTTTATTATCACACAGTGTCAAATTACGTCTCTTAATAACCTTTTCAGCCAGTTGAACTACAACTGCAGTGTACTATTTAAGACTATGTGTGAAATTAAATAGAAATGCCTACATATTCTTGTGGCTGTGGTCAAAAATGTGGCCCTCATTACTCTAGGTGCTAATATTTTTTAAGAGATTGAGGAGATTAAAGACAGTGAAAGAAGTAGATCTGCTTAATGCCATGAGATTGTTTGAAAAATTTGAGGAAAGTGAATTTTTAATGGGATATATTGATTCTGTGATTATTTTTATTAGAATGAATTTTAAAAACATATTTAGCATGGGTATCTGTATCTTACGTGCCTGCTGGATCTGGGGAAAGCAGGAGTTACTGCTTGCACTGGGTGACATGACAGTCTTCAGAATATAGGAGATGATAAATTCCTGGCCCTCCAAGAGCAGGAAGAATGCTGTAGTATTCCTGCTATGAAGTAGAATGATCATAGGCAGCTGTTTTGTGTTCACTGTATGTCTACAAGCAGATGTGTCAGTAGACTGGTGTGGCTGAACAGGGAGCTTGGTGGAGCTCCAGTGCAAAAAAACAGTACAGAGGAGATGGGACAGGACAGGCCACAGTGGAAGAATTTATGAACACTGCCCAAGTACACAGGGCAGCCTGTGGCTGGTCCACTGCCCGCCCCATCAGCAACACCAGAAACTTCCAAACTGGTGGACCATGAATGGTGTATATGATCATGTACCTACCCCCTGGGCCCCTTCAGGGCCGTTAGCCAATGAAATGCCTTAGTCGACCATGTATAACCACAGATCAGATTTGACTTCAGGTATAAATGAAGCCCTGCGAGAAACCCCGTTTTGGGTTGGTCCTTCTTGAAGCAGCAGGTCTGCAGCTGGGGGCTCTTCCCATAGGTTGGGATGCCACCTAAGGAAACTCCTCAAGTTTGAGAGCCCTTATCTTGTAGGTGAGTGATTGCACATTTGGAATCATTATTGCAGGGTCTGGGGATCTCCTTAGTCAGCTGTGTAGTAATGGGTTAGCCTTGGTATCTCAAACCTGTGGTTTACTAAATGTTTGTCGGAGCATAATTTTGATTAAGAACACATTTTGTTCTTGATTTATCACCAGTTAAATGATTTTGGTTGGAAGAGGAAAAATAAATTCCCCTTAGAGATTGTCATCTGCCTGGGTTGTTTCTTGTGTGCCTCTGTGACAAAACCTCAGGAAGCCGAAATGCAGCAGAGATTTCCATGGGAAGCATAACAAGAAGAGCATCCATTGGTATCTTACTCTAAAAAGGCCGTGCAAGGGAAACATGGGATCGTTGCTGAATGGAGGAGGTTAGTGACAGCAGACACAGATAAAGCTGAGGTGTTTGGTGGTTTCTTTGCCGTCTTGACCAACAAGCCATCCCATTCTTCTGTGCTGAGAGCTAGGGTTCAAAGAGAGCTACTTGCAGTAGAGAGAGTCAGAGATTACCTGAGAGAGTTTGACTGGAAAGCTCCATGGGACCAGACAGACCACATCCAAGGTGCTGAGAGAACTGGTTGATGTCTCTGTGAGGCCACTCTATCACCTTCAAAAGGTTATGGAGATCATGGAAGGTTCCTGATGACCAGAAATAGGTGAAAGTTGCCGCCTTCAAAAAGGCCAAATAGACAGTCTAGGGAACTATAAGCTGATCAGCATCACTTTGGTCCCCATGGAATTTATTGGCGTAAGTCCTCTTGGAGTACATCTGGGCATATGAAGGAGGAAAAGCTGACTTGGAACAATTAGCATACATCTACCATGGGTAAATCATGCCTGACCAGCCTAATTGTGTTCTGTAATAGAATGGCTGGATTTGTGGATGGGGGGAAAACAGTGGATGTCACTTATATCAACTTTAGCATGGTTTTTGACACTGTCTCCAACAACATTCTTATATCTGAGTTAGGATGTTAGGGTCTGGATGGGTGGACAGTCAGATAGGTAAAAATGGGATGAGCTGGGTTGTACACTAACCAGAGGACAAATAGAGTGCTACAGGGGTCTATATACTGGAACTGTCCAGTTTAACATGTTTATCTATTACCTGGAGGAGGTGATGAAGTCCACTTCCATCAGGTTTGCAGGTAACACCAAATTAGAGGGAACAGTGGATACACTGGTGGGCAGGGATGCCATACAAAGGGACCTGGGCAGGCCGGAGGAATAATGGGCCAGCAGGAACGTTTTGAAATTCAGCAAGAACAAATGCAAAGTTTCCTTTGTCTGGGAATGCCAAGGCCTTGCACTGACACAGACTGGAGCTGTCTGTCTTTGGTGAGAAGGTCCTGGGCAGTCCTGGCAGACAGCACACTGCCCGTGCATCAGGACTGTGCCCTGGCGGCAAAGGTGGCTGACGGCATCCTGGGCTGTGCTAGAGGAACCGCAGCCGGGAGCTTGAGGGAAGGGATTATCCTCCTGCTCAGCACCTGCTAGACCACATCTAGACCTTGTGTCCTTCTGAGATCCCCAGTACAGGAAAGGCATTGAAAAAATTGAGCCAAGTTCAATTGAGGGCCCTCAAGATGTTTGAAGATTGAGCTGTGTGAGTAGGAGCTAAGGGAATCCAATTTATTGAGTCTGGAGAAGAGATGACTTCAGGTGGACCTTGTAGCAAACTGCCAGGACCCATAAGGTGTCTTCAAGGAAACCAAGCCAGGCTCTTCACAGTGGTGACAGGTGGGTGGAAAATAAACAGCGGGTGCAAATTGAAACAAGAAACATTCTGACTGGAAATAGTGAAAAGAAAAACATGGGAAAAACATAATATTGGGATGGGGTAAAGTGGTTTAGGTGCCGAGCTCTAACAGACCATAAATCCTGAATAGTCAGATACCATTTCCTGTGCTCCTGGCTCCATCCCCTTTATGTAGAAACCTGAGGGACTTTACCCACCACAGTGAATTTCCATTGGCTAGCAGTGAAACCTGTGATATAGCGCGAATTCTTAATTATAACAAGAATTTTTTTTTCTGCAAAACACAGCTATAATATTTGAATTAGTGCAGGCTCAAGCTTCCATCTGCATGGCATAGTGCAGAGCTGTATCCACCTACCTGGCAGCTTTCCTGTATGGGAAAGCCTTTTTTATTTGGCCTGGCCTATGAGTTAGGCTTCTTGGCAAACTTTACTGACTGGGGCCTTGTGCTGTAGGAATAGGTTGCATAAGCACCTGATCACACTTCTGCCCGGCTGATTTGAACGTCTGTGCTGTGCTCCTCTGCTGTCCCTCTGCTGTAGTTAGCAAAGGACCGGCCACCCCAGTCTACTTGTTTCAACTGGTACAGCCCTGCCCAGTATTGCAGTGGGTAAAAGGGTTGGTTTTGTGTATTTTTTCTATTTAAGAAAGGATGAAGCTGGAGAGGTAGGAGCAGAAGAGGATGGAGGAAATGGGCAGTTCCAGCCTTTCCATTGCAGAAACCCAACACAGGTTCCTCACTCGTTTCCCTCATGCATGCAGCCAGAGACTGTGACAGTCATTCCTTCCTGTACATGGAGCATGCTCCAGGATTACTTACAACCCACGGTCTCTTAAAAAAGACCAGAGTTTCAATTTAGACATGTATTCCCTGATTTTGTTTTGAAGAAGCATGCCTAGTCCAATCTCCGAGCTTGATCCTGCAGCAAAGTATTGCTCCCCTTTCACCTTCTCCCAGCTCTGAGTTTCCTTCTAAAGAACAGGAAGGTGGCCCATTCATGATGACTGTAGCATCAAGGACACCTCTGGATTTTGTCAGCCAGTGGTCTCAGTATGGCCAGAGGCTTCCAGAATTTGGACCTCCAGTCTGCCAAGCATGTTTTGGTAACGTTTTTGGTCAGAAGTAAAGATGAGGTGTGGAGAGGATCTCAGTCTGATTGTGCCTCCCCACAGTGATGTTACTGTGCCACTTCTGCATGACCAGTAATAACTGACGTGCTGTGAGCGAGGCTAACAACCCTGGGCTTGCACTTCTAAAATGCATTACTTTTCTTTGAGAAACTTAGCCTTGAATTAGTCATTCTTTATTATTACCCATTAATGATTCTAAAACCAAAGTGTTTAGCTTAATGAGCTTATTACTAAGAAGTGTAATTCTACTTAATTTTGAGGAATATAAATTCCCAGGAAGGGAACAATTTGGCATGAGTTATGTCGTGCTAAGTGAACCTGTTTGCCCAAATACTCTCATAGCACGGTAAGGGACCAATGAAAAAAAATGTGGTCCCACTCCTTCATTCACAGGAGTGAATAGTTCTCTGGAGTCTGTGTAGCAACACAGATAATTTGCTGCTTGTAGCAACAAGTGGTTTTCTGGAGGAACAAGTAGCAGAGAAACTGGATTACAAGAGTGGTTCTGAGTCACAGGATGTCCTGGGCTGGTCCTGTGTTGGTCATTGCTCAGAGATGAGATTGGAGTCAAACTAACAAGCAGCTAAATGGTTTGGAGGATTTTCCTGTTGAGGGTGAGGCTGGGGAAGTACGGCTGTTGCCTACTTGCCTTGCTGTACACAGCAGTCGAAGGGAGACTCGGAGCTGACCCTTTGCACTGCTAATAGCAGGTCCAGCTCTTTGTATACCTAGAGGAAGACTATGTGCAACTGGTGCTCAGGGTGACCTGCAGGGTACATCTGCTGCACTGTGCCTAGTGTCTAGTACTCTCCTTCCCCTTCAGATATCATTCCTTCATTGTTAGTGTGAAGTGGGAAAGAAAATCTATAGACCTTCATTGCAGGGACCTCGGGGTTTCTCTTGACGTCTCCTGCTGTGAGGAAAGATGAACCATGACTAAAAACAGGCTCACTTCTGAAGGGAAAACAGTTGCTGTGTCTGAAGAAAAGACCTCCTTCAGAATGAATATATAAAATGTGATCCATTTTGGGCATGCTGACAGGAAAGCCATCACGCTTACTGCTGAGCAATTGTGCAGAGTCCTGCGAAGTACATGACCAAGTTGACCAACTGGACCTACATCTGGGTTCTTGCGAATAAAGCTTGTTCTGTAGCTGCTTCTTGTGTCACAAAGGCACATGTGATTTTAGATTAGTCATCAAATGTCACTGGCTACTGAGTTAGGGAGTTCACAGGGTCTTGGAATCACCTGTTAAACCAGCAATGCACATTGGGGTAGCTGATACTACATGTGCCTGTTTATAGCCTACAATGATGGTGGTGTTCTCAAGTTGCCTACAAGCTGTGCAGACTTGCATGTGGAAGTGCTGTTGCTGCATTAATTCCTTGCACCTCAAAGAAGCCTGATGGACAATGAAGTTGGAAGAAGAGACAAGTCCTCCCCTGCATATCAGACAATATAATTGCACAGCCAAATGAAGGAGAGTATAACATCTTCTAATCCAAGTTTGAAGTTGGCCCTGCTTTGTGTAGAAGATCCAACCAGATGACCTCCAGGGATCCCTTCCAACTTAAATTATTCTATGTTTCTAACAAAAGAAGGACTTTTAAAAGAGAAACTGCAAATCTGTTCTCCCAGCTCTGAAGTCACCATGAAAATTACCGGGACTTCTTGTTCAGGTCAAAGATGAATAAAGATCACACTCCTTCCATCTGTGGACTTTGCAAAGCACATCAGTAATTAATATACCAGTGAGTTTACTATTTCTGGCATTAGTGAAATCATAGTCATCTGTGCATGCTCTAGATTTGCCCCTACATTACACATAGAAATGCCCACTCTAAACTACACATAGAAATGGAATAAAAATTCACACCTGGCTTAATGCCCCCTGCAGACTTGTGTTGACTTTATGGTCACTGCCATGTTATCAGTAGTTGCTCTTGCATAGCCCAGTGAGGTGCCGGCTGGATTGGGCCATGTCCCTGGTTGTCTGCTCTTCCCACAGTGGATGAGTGAGGAGGAGTTATTGTATGTACAGCAGGTGCCAGGCACGTTCTGTGGCACTTCTATTTCCTCTTCTTGAGAAACTCACAGACAAAGTAGATGGTGACTTGGCACTCGGAGTCGTTCCACTCTCCCGTGCTGAGCATTTCCACACAGTCCTCGTGGCCAGCCGGGTCGTGAGGCTCCCCATCCTTCCAGTTACTGTAGTTCTGCAGTGGGCTGGTGTCTGCATACACAAACTGTCCTTCTTTTTCCATGTCGTTCAGCCCAATGAAGGCTCGGAAGAGGCCACTGCTGGAAATGTAGTCAGCAATCAGAGCATTGGTTGCCTCATCTTTAGGCATGGCCAGTGTTCCTCCTCTGTCCCTGCAGTGGAGCAACGCTTCTCGGTAATTCTTCTCTTCTTTCACGATGTAATAGAATTTCTCATCTGTCTCCCTGATACCTGCTATAACTTTAAGGGAGAAAAAAATTGTTTAATGGCAGGTCAACAGCTATTAAAGGTCCTTCTGTTCCAGTATGACAAAGATATGATTTTTACATTAGAATAAATAAAGGGGAGAGAGGAAAGGTATTCCTACCACTGAATTTTTGATTAAGAATGAGGACATGATCAGAGACTAATGCTCCTAATGGGACTGACAAGCACCTTGCCCACGTTAGGGCAAGAGTTATTCAGTCCTGATTGGCAGATCTCCTGTGACATTCAAGTTTTGCTTCGCTAATAGCTAGTACTAGTTAAATCAAGACAGGCTAGATGGTCAAATAGCACTGTCTTAACTCTGGATCACTCCCGTTGCTTTGCATGTTTTTGGATACAGATTGTGAAAGAGTGCCCTGGGATGGAAACACAGGGGATTAGAGAGTTTTTAGAGCCCTTTCCATGTAGAGGAAGGTCAATGTGGATGCTAAAATCAGATATTCAAGTACAGCATGATATTCAGAGCTGCTGCAGTCACTAAGTGCCACTGACTGGGAAGGAAGCTCTGGCGGCTCAGCAGCTTTAAAAGGCAAACTTCTCAGGCAGTGTGTGTCCTGGTGAGTCCAGCAGCGTGGAGCAGGGTGCCTGGGCAGCAGGAAAGTGGATGGATTGCTGGAATAGTCCAGAGCAGAGCCTTGGCCTGGGGCAGCTAACACTTTCTCAGACAATTCAGGAGTTACCCCAGGCACAGTTTAGGAGTCAGTTGAGGGACATTCCTGGTAATATGGCATTCTGTTTTGCAGGATTTGATAATACAGATGAAGGCTGTTCAGTACCAGTTGCCCACAGTTCCAGCCATTTAATTTACTGGTAGAGACTGTGGAACATTGTCAAAATCTCTGCTATGCTGGGAAATGCTTTTCCTTCCTTTCAGAGGGGCCAGTTTGCACTGTCCCCCTGACGATGCTGTCTGCGCATGTGGCTAATTGTAACCCATGTCTTTGGGTGTCAGTGCCTTGTTACAGGAAAAGGATGCTTGCACTGAGGGGAGCACTCGGAGTATGGTGCCTGCAGCCTTCCCATGCAGCAGAAAGATCAAGAGTTTCCTATTGCTTTTCCTGCCTCTCTGGAGCAGATTGGCACAAGCATTTTCCTTCCATCGAGTGTCTGCAGAGCCTGAGCAGACTGACAGCCCAGTTAGCAACCTCTGTCTTGTGCTGTTCATGATTCTTTGTGTGTTGTGTTTGCTTTTATTCATCTGCTGTTTATGTTCTTACAGGTGTAAGACCATCTCCTTTCTGTATGTTCTAGAGTGCCTCACACAGTGGGACCCTCTCCCGTTACCTGGATGCTTCCATAGAGCAGCAATGGTAGAATAATAGCAATGATAACTGTTACAGGAGCCAAATAAATCACACCAAATACTTAAGGATCCTTACCATTCTTTAGAAACTTGATGGATGTGTTAAGACGAGCAACATTGATATTCAGTTGTCCAACAACTCTGCGGTATCTTCCACAGTCACAGACCGTGCCTGATGCAATGCAAAGGACAGAGGATTTATCTGTTTAGAAGCATTTGTGTGTGTGGAGGGTTGGCTGTAGCCCATTTCCAAACCTTCTGAAGACTTGGCCTCCACTCGTGGAGAGCCAGTCTCACCCTGTCCCCCTGGCCATAATTCTGTTGATCAAAGCACTTAGTATTTTGGCTCTGTACCCTCCCTTACTAACTGGCTTAAGGATCTGTTCTTTTAAAAATGTGGATAGAAGAGTTTGCCATCTTCTTTCCACCCATATCGGGGTAGGATTTGCACATCCTCTGCCCATCTCATTATCGATTCCATCTAGTTACAGAGATATGGCTTGTTGTGGTGATTACTACCGCATTACATCTGAATGCCAGAGGGTCTGCCTCTGTATCCACAGACAGCACTGGTTCTTTGGCCTTCTAATAGAAACAAGGCCCTCCATGAAGTGGGGACCTGCTGTTTTCTCAGTGAAGGAACTTTGTGTGTATGCAAATTTGAGAAAGAACTTCTTCTCAGTGAGGGTAACAGAGCACTGGAACAGGCTGCCCAGGGAGGTTGTGGAGTCTCCTTCCCTGGAGACATTCAAAGCCCGGCTGGACACATTCCTGTGCGACCTCACCTAGGCGTTCCTGCTCCAGCAGGGGGATTGGACTGGATGATCTTTTGAGGTCCCTTCCAATCCCAAACATACTGTGATACTGTGATACTGTGAAAGAGGTGGAACAGGCAAAACTTTGGTGGAAGGACCATGTTAGTGAACTGCTGCATGCAGCTGTGGTACAGCAGAAATAGTTGATACCAACTCCAATAATCAATAACTGCAAGCACTGAAGTCTCAGTTATATTTTTGTTTGTAAACTGAAATTTGGCTTGGCATAGGGTTTTTTTATTCTTCTGTCATTCTCAGGAAGACGATTTGTTGCTGATGGTTTCCCATTAAAAACCAAACTGGCATCACATATGAAATCTTCTAAAAATGAACACGTCTGTGCATTCAAGGTGGGAAAACGTTCAAACATTATCCATTAATTTAGGTAACTTTTTTCCATATTTTGTGTATGTTGGTATATTCGTAGCCATCAGTCATGCCCTATGCAGCCTTCATTTTGCTGAACAAAGCCTTTTCAGTCTCTTCCTGTTCATCCAACCTATTGTCAAGTTTGTCCAGGGGCCTCAAAATTTTGTACAACTCCAGACAAGCCAACCCTGAAATCAAAGATATTCTGCAGAGAAAGATACATAGCATACCTGCTTTCCCTTTTTTTCCAGACACCCCTGATAAGCCTTTGGCTCCTTTGTCACCTGAATAAAGAGGAAAATATATTCTCAGATCTTAGACATGTCAGGGGAGCATATTTTAAAAAGCTGTTTAATAATATATTAATGGTGTGCTTCTGATAGGAAGCCCTGATGTACTGAACCAGCAGATGTGCCAAGTCAAACAAACCATGATTAATTCTGGCACATGGAAATAAGGAGAACCCTTTAATAGCTAACTTGCTGATAACACAGGTATCTTGTGTGCTGCAGGTTCCTGGTACCACTTACTTTAAATATAAACTGCACAATGATCCTGAGAGGCTGAAAGGACTCAAAAAACTTGCAGGAGGTGGGACCTGGGTTTTCTCATTGCCTTGCAGGACAGAGCCCTTCCCTGGGTTCAGTAGCCCCATGCTGGGATGAGACACGGGATGAGGCTGATGTGCACAAAGCCACTGAATTCATGTGTGCAACAGGTTACACGTGTGAGCAGCAGTTAACTCCTGCACAACATGAGGTTAGCAAGGAGCAGCATTTAATTTCAAATATAGTTCACAGAACTGTGATTTATTTTCATCCAACTGCTTTCCTCTTCTTCTGTAAATCATGATAGAAATGCTTCTCCAAATGCTGTGCTACTATGTAAGTGGAGGTGACCAGCTTTTTGAAAAATCACAGCTGTAATTTAGATCAGGAACAGCTGAGATTCATGTCAGCTCTTCTCTTATGAATTAAAACCTTCAGAGGTCAAAAAAACAGTAATGCTTGCTCTGCCTTGTTGATCGCCATGCTTTGATATGCTTTTGCTTTATATGGTTGTGATTTTTAAAAGAAATTAGGAGTTGGCTGTCATTTTAATTAGCATTGCTTGGCAATGCACATTTACAAGCTGAAATTTCAGGGTTGCTTCCTGAAGAACTTGAATGTTTAATGGTAGATTTAAACAGTGGTTTAGTGACCTTTGCTTCTGCAAATAAAGAAAGAAAATGAGAAAAACTAGAAGGGGACAATAAATTGTACATTCACGCTGAGAAAAAACGCTTGATTTAAAGGCCCAAAGTATTGGTTTACTTGCAGATGAAGATAAGCAATTTATGGGATTCTTAAATTCTATTCTCCTTTGGTGACTGAAGACTTCTGAGGTAACTACCTGCATTTTCAGTTGTCTAGATACTTCTGAAAATTCATCCCTGGGGCCAAATTCTTTTGTCCTTCTCTGGTACTGGGGTTGGCTGGGGGCCACCAAAGGCTTATTAAAAAACACTGGCTTGAGAAGCTCTCAGGAGAGATTGTTCCACCCATTAACCCGCATGCCTGGGTTGATGTGCTGGCTGGAGACCAGAGAGCTCCCCTGGGCAGGTTGGAGTCCCTGCTCAGCTTTCGAGGCAGTTCTTCTTGTGACAGAAGTGATATTCCTTCTGAGGCAGCTTTTTGGGAATACTGGAAAGGAACGTCTAAGCCTCTTCTCAGGTAACTAGAGCATCATTTCATGAAATTATTGTCCAGGTAGACTTGGAGTCTACCTTGAGTGGCAAGGAGTATTGTCCCTGGTTACTTGAGTGCTTTCTTAAAACTCTTAAAATCCTTTCCTGACCAAGCTTTCTCAGGCATCGCTTGGTCACCTCTCCCACAGCAGTGCAGGGGACAGGTGGTGGCATCCTGAGCAGCAGCACAATATTGACTTTGGCCTTCAGCATCCAAAGCAGAGGCACAAATTTGGCTTTCTCTTGTAGAGATCTTGCAGGATTTGCTTCACGATGGCCAGATTTCTCCCTTCATCTTTTATCATTGAAGAGTGTTGGCTTCTTAATTCATAAAGCAAATTATTTTAGGCAAGGAACTCTGATATATTGCATGTGGGAAATAAAACGAATGTTCCACTTAGCTCTCATCACCAATCTTTATGCATAACTTTACTTGGAGAGCACTGGTCACAACTGTTACTTGATATTATTCCATACCTGGAACTCTCACAAAACACATATTTACCTTGAGAAAAGAAAAACAATGCAAAACACAAGAAAGTTCCCGGACCAGAGCTTACCCTTTCCACCAATTGGGCCAACTTTCCCAAGCATTCCCTGGTCACCAACATCCCCCACAGATCCTTTGTTTCCTAAGAAAAGAAATGAAAAGAGTATGGATGGTTTCTGTCATTTCTTTCCTAAGGCATTATTTGTTTCTACTGCTGCTGTTTTTCCTGAGTGTGGCTGGTCTGCACATTCGGCAAAGCCAAAAGTGGATACAATAGCACATTGCAAGGCACCTTAGCAGAACTGCTTGTTCAAATGCCCAGAAATGTCATGTTTTCTTACAGAAAATACCAACTAAAACTGCTAGTGAGTACTTAGATATTGATTTTACTTCACATCCCAACCAGGCAAACAGCAGTTTTTTTTGGTTGGTTGTTTTATTGTTGTTGTTGGGTGTTTTGTTTGTTTGTTTGGTTTTGTGTGTGTTTTGGTTTGGTTTTTATTTTGTTTTCCTCCACCCCAGAAAAAGCCTTTCCTTCTTTCCTTCGGTAAAGTCCTCCCAGCTTTAGTGGAAATCCTTCTCAAGGCAGGACTGCAAATAGGGAACTACTAATTTTGCAGCATGTGCTTTCCCAGTTCTCAGAGCACCAAAATAACCAATACCTTTTAATTGGTTAATAGTTTAAGCTGTAAAATAGCTGCCCAATGACAAACCAATTTAGGGAGTCTTAGTTCGCACACTGAATGTAATATCACTAAGATGCTTTATAAATGTTTGGTTACCTAATTCCCTGTATCTTACCTCATCCTCTTTTCGAGGTAAGAGTCCAAGTCATATGAATCAATTTTAAAAAGGAGAAGTTTTTTTGTAATTATACCAATAAGAAGGTGATTTTAAAGTTTCTATAAAAATCAAAACTTTCCTGATTAGTTTTAAACCACTTTCAAGGAAGAAAGACCGTGTTTATGCATTATCATTAAACTCTGATGATGAATTAAGCTTTTGAGTTACAGTATACAACCAAGGCTGCCCCCATCACATCTGGTGCCTCCAAATGCGCAGCCCAGCTCCCTGTGTTGATATGGGAGATGTTTAATAGAGACACCTGCAGCTCGTTGCTCTCAACTCAGATGCTGTTTTATCAGGGGAACTTTGTTTCTCAGTGTATGCCTCTGCTTTTCTGCAAAACAGGGACATCTGAGACTAAATTTTTTTGAGCATCCTGGTGTACTACTAGGAAATAACTCTCAAAATTCAGTTTCAACTAAGGGATCATTTCAGTAGGAGAACAGTAATCTTTCTGATTATACATATGAGCTGAGTAATGTTTGTAAGTATGATCTGGGTCTCACTTATGACAGCCACTTGGGAGAGCAGCACTAAGTGTACTGCTTTATTACATGACTGTTTACATTTATAGCCTTATGTAGATGTCTTATGTATTGGTAGGAATTGCTCCAAGCTCTCCAAGTATTACATTTGCTGATTAATGTTTAACAGGATTGTGAAACCAACTGGTGCAACAGGAATGAAAAGCATTAAACATCACTGATCTTATACACCAGTACGGTTCTACAATGGTATTCATATACCAGTAATAGCCAACAAACTGCCATAAATACCTTTTGGTCCTTTAGGTCCAACCTTCCCTTGTTTGCCCACTTCTCCTCTATCTCCTTTTCCACCTTCATCTCCTTGCAAAAAACAAAATAAAGCATCATGGTACATTTATCTCAGTACAGTAAGTGCAGCTATACATCCTGATACAGTAAAGTTCACAGGTGGGGTTTTTTTTCTTACTGATTACTTTTTATTTCACTTTGAAGGTACAGTAGCCACAGGTTAAATTTCCAGAGAAGAGCTGATGAATCTGACCATCATTATGAAAAACTAAAAACTTCCCTTTCAGAGGCGCTGTTTCAACATAAGAATTATGTAACACCAATTTCTGTCCCTATCCCTCAAGCCCTATTAAGCCATAAAGCAGATAAATAACACAGTCTTTCTCTGTTAGGAAACCTGTACACACATGGGAGAGCTGCCAGGGGAGGCAATCAGAATTTATTAATTGTTCCTAGTGACTCTGTGTTCAAGGTATGCAGATGCTTTTGGAATGGGAGGAATGTAAATACCTTGAAATAGATCTTAATGTAGACTGTAGCAATTAGTATGGCAGAAGTCTTGCCTTCAGTTTTTGACAGGTAACATTTATATCTTGGTATTACAAATGTGTTTTGCAATTACTCCAATGCTTTGTTTTGGAAATGTCATACACAGAGTATCTGTAAGAGGTAAATTCATTGCATTTGTTACAGTAGTGCAGAGATGTCTTCAGATGAGATCAAGACCCTATTACACAGGTTTCTGTGTAGTTCTGTGTAAGTACTACTGTAAGAGACAGTCATGGAGCAGCTTACAGTGTAAAGGAACAACACAGCAACTAATAGGAAAGAAATGCTATCTCCTTCCTTAAGTAGCATACAGTTTCACTTGACATTATGTAGGATATTTGAGGCACAACTACAGTTGATTTTTGTGTCTTTTAATTCATAGTTTTGAGCCAAATCCCAAGAATATATTTTTCTTTTTTCTTTTTTTTTTTTTTTTTTTAGGCAACTACTAGTGGGGACTCCTGCACCAAACGACCTGCACTGGATACAGGCAGCCAAGCCTCTCCCCCTGTCCCCTGCTCTGGTCTGCAATAAGCCTTGTCCTCCTGGGGAAGTGGTGCCACAGTCTCTTGGCCAAGCTCTTGTGCCTGTGCCTGTCCCTCCTGCATGGGGAGAAGAGGCAGCAGCTCAACCTACAGAAACCCCACCTGGAGTCCTGTGTCCAGCTCTGGAGCCCTCAGCACAGGACAGACATGGACCTGTTGGAGAGGGGCCGGAGGAGCCACAGAAATGATCAGAGGGCTGAACAGCTCTGCTGTGAGGACAGGATGAGAGAGTTGGGGCTGTTCAGCATGGAGAAGAGAAGGCTCTGGGGAGACCTTATTGCAACCTTTCAGCACTTAGAGAGGGTGTATAACAAAGATGGGGACAGACTTTTTAGCAGGGCCTCTTATGACAGGACAAGAGGTGATGGTTTTAAACTAAAATAAGGGAGATTCAGGATGGACATGAGGAAGAAATTTTTTACAAATGAGTGCGGTGAAACACTGGCCCAGGTTGCCCAGAGAGGTGGTAGATGCCCCATCCCTGGAGACATTCAAGGCCAGGCCAGATGTCCCTGCTCATTGCAGAGGGGTTGGACTGGATGAGCTCTGAAGATCCCTTCCAACCTAAACTGTTCTATGATTCTAAAGTCTGTCTGCATGTCAGCAAAAGAGAAGTGAGAAGAACAGCAGTTAAGCAGTTAGTGACAAGACTAATAAGCAGTCTCAGTGAGGATGGTGCTGCCAGCCCTGGCAGAGGGTATTGAGGGAACTGGAGGTGCTGAGGGTACCCAGGCAGCCACTTCCAGCCTCTTACAAGTGGTGGATTCAGGGCTTGCCTGAGCCAAGCACTGCAACCAGACCACCCATGGACAGCCTCCAGTGATTGTTCCCTGCACCTCTTCTGCCTTTTAAATGCATTTATAGTTTTGACCTCTATAATATCCTCTGGCAAAGAGATCAATAATGTACTTATGTGCTGAGGGAGAAAGTAGTTTCCCATGGTTGCTTTCAGACTCATCATTTCTTTGGGTGTCATTTTCTGAAAAATACTGGCCACTCATTCCTGATTTACCTTCTCCTACTTCCGTAGCCACAGGTTGCATATCATGGGCTGTTCTGTGGGGTGATGTGACATGAGAAGTGATGCATACTAATTGCAGCATATAAAATGTAGTATAGTATTAACTATTTGGCTTCTTTCCATGTCAGGCTGGGCTGTGTCTGTCCCTCTATGCCAAAAAAACCTTCAGTGTTGGGGCTCTCTGTGGGGAGCAGACTCACCCCGTTGGTCAGGATGCCCCTTGGGGCATAGTCAGTGGTCCAGGCTGAGGAAGACAAAGGGCTGAACTTCAGTCCATGTTAGAGGGAAGAAGCATTTGCTGGAGGGATGAACAAGAAGGAAGCGTGACGTGGGGTGTGTGATGGCTCACTCAGGTGCTTTGTTTGTTTTGAACACCAGCTACTACAGAACAAAGCAGGAAGGGAAAAAACTACAAGCAGTCAGCAATAGAAATTTTAAACATCTCTGTTTTCACTGATTCTTAAAAATAGTTGAAAAGTACATATTTCCAAAAGCCAAGATCCTTAAATATCCAGCTGAAGCTGTGGGTCTGAGCCTGGAGCTGACGGAAAGATGCCTGTTTATACTGGGTTCTTGTCCACTGATCATCAAACAGCAGAGCCAGAGAATGAACGGTTTAATTTTGCTGTTGACCTCAGTGCTAACAACATTTACAACTGAGAAACCAAGAAATTGTCCTTTCCAAACCTGTCCATGAAACCCTTGAGAAAGGCGTAGAAGTCACTTCTCAGTAGTTCAGCAATTTAGAAAACATTCCCGGAGGCTGACAAAGGGCTTGTGAAATGAAACTCCGGGAGAAGGTTTAGAGCTGATCTGATCACGGTCTGCAAACCTGTACAGCAGGATAAATGTGTGATAATAGAATGAAGCAAGGTGTGATTCAAAGAATGGAAAAGCTGGATGAACCCAGACTAGAAATGCAACATGGGGATATTTAACAAATGGACCACGTGCTCTGGCAGGGGAGGGAGACATAGGGGGTTTTTCATGTCCAGCCTTTCCCTGTGCAATGAATTCCCTTGCCTAATATACACCATAACTCTGGGTCTCACACAGAAACTGCTGATCCTTGGCCTGTATCACACAGGAGAGCAAACCAAGTTCCTGCTGACCTTCCAGATGAGGGCTTGTCACCCTGGCAGTCCTCATCACCTCTGACATTCCCTGTGCCTTGCAGACTGCTGTGTTGGGTTGAAGGCTCTAGAGAGACTGTTGTTTGCTGCACAAGGAAGACCTTGGTGCAAGAAAGATGCCTTTTTTTTTCTTTTTTTTTGGTAAGAAACATTGCTTAGACAGTTAATCTTAGGAACTGTGCCCAGGAGAGAAAGTCAATATACAAGTGGAGAAGCTGTGATTACTTTCCAGAGATGTATTTTTCCAGTCTCAGTTTCAACATTTTGAGCCACTAAAAGCTGCAGTGGCTTTTTCTTGGAGACCTTGGAGCAAGCTTTTTACAGATGGAGCTTCTGGAGATGGAGCTCGGTTGCCCTGTATGGGCCATCAGACTGCGAACTGGCAGATGAAAGGGTTAAAAGGTGTGGGAAAGTTTGTTCTGGACATTTGGAGAGATTAGGGAGTGTCTCAATTTTTATTGCTAACACTTTGTGTAGTCCAAATTTTTTATCAAGCCCTCGAAAATCCCAAAGGAGAGGGAAGATCTATCACCTGTTTCATCTTGGCGCAAAGCAACCTACCACACCCTGCCTTAGTTTCCCTACCTAGGAAAATGGGGAGAATGGCAATTTACCTATCTGTAAGGAAGGGAAATCCTGTTTTTCTCCCTATATTGCATCTAAGAATGGGTAGGCCATTGCAAAGCAAGGGTGAAAGCAAACAGTATTAATTAGTGATACCATCTCGTTGTTAATCTAAGACTGGATTAAGCCTAGTGCTTCATAATACGGTGTTATAAATGCATTGTGTCCTCCTTTAGCTGATCTGTGCAGTGATCTCAAATTTTGGCGAGAAGTGTGAACTCTTGGGTTATGCTCCCCCCTTGTGGTCTCCTGTGATTTGCAACCAAGTAGGAGGGATTGTGAGAGGTTGGTTGACTTTGTTTTGGGCAGGCGTTGAGTTAGCTTTGTTTGTAATTTATAATAAGTATCCCTCCCTTTCCTCTCAGACTTAATGTGGACAAGCTGTCCCACTATATTAGCCACTTTTTTTGTAAAAAACGATCTAAATCCTACCAATACTCTGGACTCGGTTTTTGATTTTTGTACTACTGTGCTTTGTGCAACAGGAGGTTTTTTTAACAGAAAAATCCCCTCTGACCCCTGAGCTCATATGCTTGTAGTCTGTACCTAGGGGTTAACCTCTCCTTTGCGCTGCTTTACACTTGGGGCAGTGTCAGATTGAGTTTTAACCTAATTAGCAGATTGTCACCTTGAAACTATGGTTGCAAGGATGTTGGCTAATGCACTGCACTGGCATTTGAAGCATGGGTGAAGCACTTGGAGCCAGTAGCTGAAGCAGGACCATTTCTCCACCTTATTAGTATTCCCTCAAGCTGATTCAATTTTTCTGTGCCACAGATTTAAAATACCAGACTATTAAAATGAACACATGCATCAATAAATTACTGAATTCTTCCAGCTTGCGACTGTGTGAGACAGAAGGAATGCAGAAGCCATAAGCAGTAAATTACTTTTGCAGCCATTAGAAAATTTTAATTATAATTGAGAGGGAATCCCAGTCCTTCCTTTTCCTACAAACAAGCTCAGGAAAATTTTGAAGGTCTAATAATCAGCAGGACTTTTAAGCAGTTGAAAGGGACTCTGCCTTTTCAGGAGTTTCACTAAATAATACAATGTTGAGGTTACATTTGGTAAGAATTTAATTTAGTAAGAATTTACTGACCTTCATGTGACTTAGATTTCCCTGCTGAATGTTTTGTAGGCAATTTATCTGGTTTGTATTCACAAATCGAGGAAGTTTTGAGGTTAAATTTTTCATGTATGTTTAGTGACTCTCCAAGTCTTGTTATCAAGGGCTGACCCTGGTCCTTAGAGAATCAGGGTGTAATCCCTGGGGATTATGGAGCCCACATTCAACTGCAGAGACAGCCCTGCATCAAGGGCTTATGCTGGGCTACAGCACAGTTGTCCTCCTGCATCAGATACTCTGAATTGAAAAAAGCCCACCACCAGCTAAAAAGTCCTTGAGAAGCCCTGAGGGCATGGCTGATTTGCTGTGGGGGGAAGGATGGTTAATCTTTAGTATGCACATGGATGCTTTGCACTGTTTTTCTTGGATGTATTTAGCATTCCTAGGCATAGCCAATGTCCCACTGCAAAGGCTTTATATGGAATCTGTTATACGGTTTTACCCTCTGATCATGCGTGACACAGTTCTGCTGAACTCCATGTTTCCTGCTCGTAGTCCCACCAGAGGTGGATCAGGGCCTCCCCCCACCTCCACAGACAGAGTGTGAAGAGCATGGATGATTTCTGCCTGTCCTGGGTGTTAAACTAAAGATGGAAGGAGATGTTCATCGTCCTAAAGCCTAAAGAACCCTTCAGGAGTGACTGAATGCCTTGCAGATAGCCACAGGACTGTCCCTGCAGCCTGGGGACACCCAGTGACCCCGAGCACGGTGAACCTTTGCAGCACTTGCATATGCACAACCTCTGTTGGGAGGTTTTGTCACCAGAGGGAGTCGCAGACTCAAAGAAATAAGCAAATAGAGACCAGTTTGTCTTTCCAATGTACCAGCACGTTACAGAAACGTCAGTGGACAGCCTCAAGATTTCCTCTAATTTCACTTTCAGTGTCTTTTAGATCGTTAGCAGATTTCCCACAGCAGTGGGGATTCTTGCTTTCAAGCTATATATGGCCAGTGAGGACAGAATTTCTTGACATCTTCTGCCTGTCTGACATGATGTCCTCCTCCCTGTCCTTCCTCCTCCCGTCAGCCCCCAGTGCTGCCCCACACAGCTCCCTCGCCTCTGCCTGGTGCTGAGCATTATCTGACCATGTGCTGAATGGACTCAACTCACGAAACAGAAAAATATCTGTAAGGTAAATATACATTTTTAGTGAGTGAGCTGAATCAACTCAGTGGAAAGTGTGGTGAGTAGACAGCCGAGCCAAGCACAAGGTGAATGCAGGACCACCAGGTTGCAGGAGGGGAAGAAGATGATGTTGGGCCTCCCCTTCCAGCAGAAAACCTGGCAGCTGAGTGCAGCTGTTGTGTGCACCCATGGCCCCTCTCCCAGGTGTCCTGCAGGAACAGCAGGGCTCCCACAGGTTTTCTTGGACATGTTCTTCTTTTTCACCCAGTTCCAAATTAGACAACAAGGACCCTTCCCTGGTGAAATAGAATCTTCAATAATAAGCTGGATTCTTTGATTGCTTGTCTGAATTCCACTTATAAACATCCATTGACTTCAGTAGAAATACCCTCTTCTTCTATTGCACTGCATGAGCCAGACCCAAGCCTTCAGCTGGCTCAGTGAAGCTGCCTTTGTGCATGACGGGGATATGTAATATTTCTTTAATAACACAGAAACTATTTAAATTATTCTTGATTCTCTTTTCACGTGGTCTGACCCATTTAATTTTGCAAGCCGTTCCCCTGCCATTCCGACATGATCTCAGAGACCCACGGATTATGGTGGCTTCAGTGAGGAATCAGACTGACATTGGTAAGAAATACAGACCCAATATATTTTGAATTTATGTAGTTAAATCCCCACATAAATGCTTTGTAGCTCAGGCTGATAAACTGCGGGAACTTCATGTACTCTAAAATGAGGAATTCTAAAAGACATGAAAAATGGAATAATGTTGAAATTAAAGGGCTCTTCAGATCAAACTTGAGGAGCTAAGAGGGAAGTTTAGTTATAGGTTTGAAAAGCCTATAGGATGTGGTAAGGTATTTTATGTTTTCAGAAGAAAATGTGGATAGCAGTGTATCTGGTTTCTGAGAGAGTTTGAGATTTTCCAGGAGCTGAATTGCGTAAGTGCAATTAAAGCTAAGGAACGGACAGCTATAGTGGAGACCACAGTAAATGCTATTTTGAGGCACCAGCCAATGTCATAGAGTTTATAAGCATCGTTTGTCAGAAATAATAATAAGGAAACGCTTTACATCTAAATTGCTATGGGAAACTCCCGGTATTGTTCAGATTTCATCTCATTCCAGTTTCTCAACCTGGATCTGATTCAAGACCTTTGAAGTTCCTGTGTCTGGATTTCAAAGGAAATGAGCTTGGACCTGGGACAGATAGCACATTCTAGAGCCAGTCTTGGGAAGCACTGACCTCCCCGGAATCCATGTGCAATCAGTTTCTGCACAGCCAGGCCCCACCCCAGTCTTCTCCCCCTGCTCATGCTTTTAGTGAGAGTTTGGGAGTCTGCATTTTGGGCCCTCTGCTAGTTTCTGCCCTTGTGTTGTTGCTTGTTGATTTACTCAGGCCAGGTCAGATCCCACCTCATCTGTGTCAACAGATCACTCAACACTTCCAGGGTAGGTTGGACAAGATGGAGCTGGCAGCCTGCAGGTGACAGCAGGACAGAAGGATGGACAGAGCAAGGACACTGGTGGATGGCAGATCCCAGGAGAGCAGATCCTGGTGTTCCTGCCATGGCCAGGGTGTGGACCAACAGCTGGTGCTTCCCTCACTGCCATGGCTGCTGCCTCCCCACAGACTCAGCTCCTCTCTTGGCAGCAGCAACATTCAGCCAGAAAGGGTAGAAAGTAAGTGAGAGGGACATTAGAAATTTTGCTAGGCCAAGGACTTGGCTGCCCTGGGAAATCCATTGTTCTGTTTACGCTTGACCTGGTTCTGTTTGGGCCTAAGAAGTCGATGGAGTACAGAACTTGGCATTTATTGCCCTAGTTACTCAGCTGTGGATAAGCATTACCCCATGTAAGTTTTCTGAGATCCTGTGCTGAAGGACTACAACCAAATTCGTCCTAAGCGTCTTGAATCAAACACGAAAAGACACTAGTTACAAATGGTGAAAATCTGTTCTGGTCCAAAGCACACATTTTTTTCTTTTTTTTGTTTCCCAAGGTATTTCAATAAGGGTCCTAGAAATTGCCTCCTACATTTCTATTTTTAACTGCTCTATAAGCCAGCTTGCTGTGTATCACAAAAGCTTTCTCAAATAGGCAGAACAAGACAGTCATTTCACTAAGGGTATGTTCATTTCAAAGAATCCTCTTTTTGAGAAGGGACCAGAGCATTGCCTACAAAAGGAAACAGGAAGAGGAGTGCCAGCTTTTGGGTTTTTTTGTATTCTTTTTTTCCCCTTTTTCTGGAGCGCACATTTAGAACATTACTTTGCATATTTTTTTTTTCTACAAACAACTTTAATTTGCTTGCACCAGCAATGGAAAGGCAGCAGAGGGATGGAGGGAGTTGCAAGGCGCCTTGTTTGCATGACACGGAACCACCAGAGGTCAGACTTAAACTCCTGTTTCCAGTGCTGAGCAGTTTAATTCAGACTGACTTCTACCCTTGCAACAAAAGTGCAGAAGGCTTTTTACTTCATTCCTCCTGTTCCTGGGAGACTACATCCTGCCAGAGTATTTTCTAGCTCTTTGTGTTATACACAAAGGCCTCTGGTGTTGCCTCATGGTGTTTGGGAGCTGGTGGAACTGTCACAACCGGTTTGAAGACTTTGCTGATAATCAGCCTGGAATTACCCTTCCTTTTCATCCCATCACTCATATCATACTTTTCTTGTGACATCTCAAGTGTGAGCATAACAAAGAGTATAATTTTGAAGGGAAGAATTTGGCTTGCACAAATTAACCTCGGCAAGTTACATGTGGCTTGTACAAGAAGTGGCTTATTTTCACAACGCTAATAACACTTTTTGAACAGGTGATTTTCAAGGTGAGCATGCAGAGACGTCAAGTGCTTGCTCCTGAAACAACACTGAATGCCTGGATGATGAAGTGACTAATGCAACCTCCAACAGTGCAAGAAACGAAGGGTTATAAGTTCTAAGTCTCTCCAAACAACCTCACTTCTCTCTCAGCTTTCTCCTCTCCATTGTGCTGTGTCATAGGAACAGTAGTATTGCTGCTGCATAGGTCCACGGCCATCCCACTTGTAGCCAACAGACTGGATCTAGCCTACAGAACAATTGTGCCTTGCACTGGAATAGTTGAGTTGGAACAGAGTAGGAAGGTTGGATATTAGGAAAATATCCAATATCAATTGGATATTAGGAAAAAAACTATTCGTTGAAAGGGTTGTCAAGCATTGGAACAGGCTGCCCAAGGAAGTTATTGAGTCACCATCCCTCAAGGTATTTAAAAGATGTGTAGATGTGGTGCTTAGGGGTGTGATTTAATGGTAGACTTGAGCTCAATGATCTTAAAGGTCTTTTCCAACCTAAATGATTCTATGCTTCTAAGTCTTACAGCTGTTGGATACATTTTAATTCCTTGCACTTTTAGGTGCTTGAGCCCATTAGACATGCCCATGTTCATATGGAAGGAGGAACTTAGCACAAGAGGAATCTGGCCTGTGGTGGTGGAAAAAGTTGGTCCGTGTACTGTGTGAGCTCAGCACCTCTGTCTTGTGGGAGCACCACTGTGTTCTACTGTAGCTGAAGATGCTGAGCAGGTGGAGGTGAGGGGATGAAACTTGGGCAGAGTCTCCCGTTTTCAGGAGAATGGTGGACAAAGAGGCCCAATGGATGCAGCACAGGAAGTAAAACTTAAAGCAACAGAAGTCAGAGGCTTGTCCATTGTCAGGGTAAAGTCTGAGCAGCAAAGTGTTGCCTGTGGCTGTGGTGGGGTCATAGTGTGGGGATCATGTGCTCTGAATCTGTAGATGAGAAAGAGATAGAGGAAGACTGGCAACAGGACAGATTTTCTTCTGCCATATTAGGTCAAGCAAGCTTCATTCTTGACTACAGGGGATGCCTGAGCAATAACAGGGTAGTTCACACACCAGCCTGCTCAGTCTTTAATTGCCCAGCTGACTGGCAGTCAAAATAACCCGTGCCATTGAGATCCACTTTTAACTGTCCCGGATGAGCTCAGCTCTGGTAGGAACTGAAATTAGTCTGAAGGATCGTGTCACATAGACTGCAAAAAGTATTTGATGACCTGAAATGGATGTGAGCCAGTAATTTGGAAGTGATTTACTCAATACTGCTTTTACCAATCATGGATCTTGGGCATGGTAATCTAATTTTAAAGTAGTAGTGAGGACCGTGCCAATATACTGTCCAGCTCCTCTTGTGTCTTGGTGTCAGCCAGGAGGCAGTAGGACTGGTAATGACTAAACCCTGACTTTCTCAGTGTCACGCTTGCAAAGAACCATAGTATCTAACCTTTAAATGCTCCCTATACAAGCTAGACCACAGAAACCAGCTGGAGTCCCAGCTACTCTCGTGTTGTCACCAGACCACCTCATTAGCCTTGTGACTTGTTAAACACAATTCTGTCAAACTCTATTCTCCAGCCTGCCATTATTCAGATGCTAACTAAACAAACTCCCACTGGCTCCCTTGGGGATCATTACATCTCCCTGCATTTATGCTGTGGCAGCAGAAATTTAAGCTTGGGTTGTAATCATAAAGAAATTAACTTGCTGATTAAAAATGGTCCTTTAAGCAACATGCATTTGAATAATCCATCATAAAAACAAATGGGTAGCAGTGCTTTGGACTTGATAAGTTTTTTTCTGCTTAGAATTTAAATCAGTTGCATTTTTTTTCTCTCTCAGCCTGTAGCCTATAGGAAAATACAATGAATTACTAAAAAGAAAGCAATGGTTCGAACTACAATAGCCATGGTGTGGAATATATATATTAGATCTGTCACTGCAAGATAGATTACTATGTCGTAGACCTAATTTTTGTGTGAGGCACCCTCCAGGCAATTCCATTGACGTTACTGGTGTTACAGAAAAAGTAAGTTAATGCAGAAAATTTGGTTTCAGATATTTGCAAAGTGTTTTCAAGATAAAAGAACTGCACATGCCAGAGCCAATCAAGTTCTCATTGAAACCTGTAGTGACGGTCCTGTTTAATTCAACAGGAGCTGCTGGATCAGGTCTGACAAACGCAGCAGAGCTGTGCTTACGAATAAGTATTTGGAAATAATGACAGTTCAGTCATTTTAAATATTGCATGTTCCTCCCTATCTATAGGTGCAAAGTGAACCACTAACAGTTCACAATAGGTGCTCACTCAGTTTATGGCTGCTAGCTGTACTGGTTGTGATGAAAACGAGAAGTAAGAAATTTTATGTGGCGGGAGAAAGATGCCAAAGGACAGCTCTTAACTTATATGAGGCTATGTGACACTGTTCCTGAAACTAAACAAAGGCAAATTCAAGCCTCCTTGCTTCATAACTTTCCCCCATCACAGTTCCACTTTCCTTTCTGCAATAATTCACATCTTTAATCCCCAGCCCATGCCACAAGCCCACCATGTCTCTATTTTAAAAAATCAGCCTTTATCAGTACCAGTCTTAGCATTAGCAACCTGGTATTCCTCACCTTTTGGTCCAGGTAAAATTGTGTGTGTTGAGCAGACATCTGTTGTAGGTCGGTTGTCAACATCGAAACCAAAAATCTGAACTTGGAAGACAAAAAGCACTAGTAGGGTCCCGTATTTCCTTAGCTGTTGTTCTTTCTTTCTGCTCATCCTTGCAGCTTCTCAGGAAATGCCTTTCGTTGTTACAGTCTTAACAAATGCAGCTGATTCAAAAATAAATGCTCCACTAACTGAAGCAGTGCAAAATTGGGAGCTACATGCAAGAACAGCTAAATAAAGTGAAGAAAGGAGTTCAACAATGCTGTAGTTATTTCTGTCCTGCACATTATCCAGGATATTTATTTAACACTGACAGCTGTTTATTCCAATTTATCTCTTATCTGTGCGATGTTTAGCTGCTTTTTCCATGGAAAATTTCTTCAATATATGGGGATATCTCTTTTGTAATTTTTTTTTCCTTTCTGCACTGAATCTTCATGCCCAGCTTTTCACTTAGTCAAGAGACAAAAGACTTTGGTATTGTAACCAAGTGGGCACTAATTAGTTATAGGATACTTGTGGCTGGGTTTGTGCTGGAAGAGTACTACAGGCTCCATAAAACATCTAGAGAGACTTTTCCACACAAGCTTTCCTCCAAGGAGACGGTTGGTGACAGCGGACGAGCTGCCAGTCTGCTGTGGGTGGAAATCACTGGTAACATTTTGCAGCTTTGGGGTGCCATGTACCCATAGCTCCCAGAGCAGGGACCGAAAAGTCCATGTCATCAATGGGTGTTTGAGCCAGAAACCCACAAATGATGGTCTTACACGTACAGATTGCTCCAAACCCAGATTATGTTGGTAGACACAGTACAGCAGGGCAGGCTTCAGGATTGAATCCACGGTGTAGGATGAGCTTGCAATACCTCCTCCCATAGCACCTTCTCCTTGCTAACATCAGGACAGTGGTATAGCACAAGTCCCAGCACAATGTCATGTTTGGGTTGCCCAGGAAGCTGCTACAGGTTTGAATCTACATGTGATGGCGGGCAGGTTTTCAGCTGGGTGCTGGGACACCAGGTGTAGGAGGCTTCCTGGATGGAGGAACAGGTAGCGTGCAAACCCACTATTTATCCTTTTGGAAGGAGCTGTGACAGATACCCATCCATGTGCAATCCCTTCCAGAAAAACCTCAAGCTTTCTCTTAGGGAGAGCACAGTTGCCAGGGACAGCAGAGCATCTGAGACAGGCTGTCAGCAAACAAAGGGGAGATGAGTATTTGTGATCTTTCCAGGAATTTTGTTAACTTCTGGTTTCTTATACAACAAATGAGACAGCTACTCAAAAAGCTGAACTATGCCTTTGAACTGCCTAGTGTGTGAGAGCTCATGTTTGCTTTCCATTCTAGGCAAAAAATGTATTTCCTGTGATAATAGCTTTGAGATGCTTTCCTCATTATTTAAGAGAGTTCCTTAGCCCTATGATGTTTCAGCCTTTTGGTAGACAGGAAAAGTAGCGGCACTGCTGTACAAGTGAATACCTTTTCTTAAGGGCTGAAGGAAGGCTTTGATTTCAAGCTTTCATCTGGGATGAAATATTGGCCAAAGTCCCAAGAGGGGTCCAGACACTCCTCTCCCTTTTCCTTTCTAGCCTGGTCACAGGCTGTCCCAGTTTTCAAACCACTATTCTTTTTTGTTAAACTGTACACAGTACTTTTCAAAAATAAATAGCGGTCTCTGTCCTAAAGAATGTCATCTAACTAACACCCTCAAATGTGGCCTTAATAACAGATACACCACAGCTAGAGGGGGAGGAAGGAGAAAGCTGGGATTATAGATGGATGGAGTTGTACCAGGAATAAACTTGATCCTCTGTGATTTGCGTTGGGCACTGTGCCTCTGACTTGTACACTGTAAATCTGTTTTATTTATCTTTTTCTTCACTTTCCATTTTGTGAGCAGGAGGTCAATGTAAGAGCAAGAATAGAGAGCGTAGGAGTGGGAAGCCAGTGTACTTAGCTTTGGAGGAGGCATTTTGGGAAATGTTGCCAAACTGACGTGAATGATGCTATCTGTTCCGCAGTGCTGAGACTTACAGTGACTTCTTTGTTATTTATCAAGGATAAAGAGGGGTAAGTGCAAGAGAGGAAACCATTTGTTTAACCAGTTCAGTCACTGACCAGCACTAAGAAGGGAACATTTTTCTGATACTACAATTGCTGTGATCAAGTGTTTGCATTCTATGTTAGGAAAGGAATCAAGACCCTACTTTTTCTTTTTTTTTTTTCTTTATTTTAAATTTTTTTTTTCTTCCCTCCATGAAAGTCACAAACCCGCAAACACACAGTGAGAAGTGAAGCCAGCTATATCCAAGAGCTTGGTAATGAAGGCACTTACTTAAAATGTAGGACATCCAGATTAAAATTCTTTCTCTGCCTAATTCAAAACAGTGTTTGCCCTAGAGCCTTAAGATTATATTACCTTACTACAAGACTGTTTGCTAATCAGTTATATCTTCCTGTACATTGGACCAGAAATCCTGTCATGGAGCCAGGAAACCTGCCTTAACATAAAATCTGTCAAAACTGATATACTAGCACAAAAGGACAGGATTTGGCAAATCGGTATTTATCAAACCAGTTTTGGTGAAAAATCTTCAAGCAGCTTCACTGATGATGGAGATTTAATGAGGCACATTGCCAATTGTGCATGTTAATTGTTATTGAATCAGGCTTACAGAAACATCTGTAGTTAAGAGAGAAAAACAAACTGAGTAGTCTTGTCCAGACGTAAAAGACATAAAGCAAACATTTCCTAGGGCATTACAAGGAAACTCTGAGAAGACAACAAAAGGAAATCCTGCAAGGTTCTATTGCTTTGAGTTGAGCTGTAGTCAGGTAACCTTGCTGTAGTGCGTTGTCTCATTGGACTCCGAGTACTTCCTCCATAATTTATGTTACCTTCACTTGCTTATTCTTCAGATGTTAGGAGTTAAATTCCAATAGTGTTCATCAAAAAAGTGGACAGACCTACAGCCAATTTTAATAACTCGTAGAGTCCCAGGTCCTGTGGTTGGACTCCAGCCCTACGTCCTGACAGTTTCTATGGGCTGACTCAGCCACAAGTGCTGAGAGTGCACTGACACCCTTCTAACCCAAATTTAGGATTAAGGAGAGCTTTCCTCTTCTGTACCTTACTATACTAAATAAACCTGGGGGTATCCAATGTAAAAGAAAAAAAAAAAGTACTGTGTTTCTCTGCTTTGGGATCCTACATGTCTTCAGTTCTCCTGGCATCAGAGGTCATGACGATTTGGAGTGTTTCAGCCTGTTGTACTGGATACATCAATCCTGGTGGCAAAGCCTAGAAAGAACGGAAGAGGAAAAGCAGTAACATGTGGTTTGCCAAGTGTAGGGAGGAAAGTCATCCCAGGGCTATTTTGTGAAATGTCATTTTTGGGTTTGACACCACGCAATGACTACTCAGGCCTGTAAACACAGTCTCCACCGGTTATTGTTCCCCTGAGTAAGATAAAAACAATGACAAGGCCTTGATATGCCTGCAAATAATTGACAAAAAGAACCACACTAAGGACAAAATTCTGCAAAATCTCCTTGCTTCTATGTTCAGTAAAGCAAGCTTATGGGACCCTAATGATTTTAGGTAGTTCTTTTTGGATATTTGAGGGGTTTCGTTAGCCACAGCAGTATGGAAATACATGTTCCCCATCAGCTTGGTTTCCTGCTAGTGATTTTGACTCAAGTTGGGTACCTTCAGAAATGGGTGCAAGTATTCCCTGGTCTGACACAGGGATGATGCTCTAGGAGAACCTTAGGTCTGCTTTAGAGCTTACAATCCCTTGGGATACTCCTGCCTCTCCTTTCCCACTCCTATCCCCCTCAGCTTGTAGCCCTTACACAGAAAAGCTGACCCAGATTCCAGCTGGAAGCGTGTGCTGCGAGGCAGGAGGGATTTGGAGACAGCTGGTTCCCAGGCAGCAGAATGTCTGCTCAGCACTGAAATGTTGGGAGCTTGCATTGCAGACCAGGTTCAGAGAGCAGCTGGGTGCTTTATGAGGTGCAGAACTGAGCCCTGTACCCCATTTTTTAAAACAACCTCAATTGTGTGTAAATTCTGCTCACTCTTTGCATTTTTAACTTTAGTACCTTGAAAGAATTTACTGGTTAACAGTGAATGTGTTATAAGCCCTTGGATGGTGAACACTTCCATTTCTCTGACAGTTAGCCTGCAGGCTTTCAGTTCTACTGAAGATGCCTTTGACTTTACCCATATGGCACCAGCCTTCCTGAGAGGCCTGAGACAGAAACCTCTTGGTATTGTGTTCCACGCAATGACTTAGAGAAGCTGTCTAAAAAGGTAAGTTATTCACGTATGCATTCAGAGATGTGATAGAAAGTGAAATAGTCGGTGTGGTTTGTAATTGTGTTTATCTAAGTGCAGCCTCTTTCTGTGTCAGAACAGATTTTTGCAAACAAGAGGGCAATGATTCAGTTCCAGGGGAAGACTGACAAAATAAACCCCGGCTTCTGCTGACCTGATGCAGTGCTGAACAGTGTCCTACCCTGGGAAAATATTTCCTGCTTCGTTTTCATAAATATTTATGTAATTCCTTCTGGGAAACACGTCTTCTTCAGAAAACTGAACATGTTGCTCCCTGACACAAATTTAACTGTTTGTGTACACATGAGAGAATATGGGCATGCACCAAGCCTTGGATTTTTACATTCTTATCTCAGGCATTTCTGTCTTTCAGAGTTACGCTTCACCTTCCTCCTAGAGATCGCATCATGTCTTGAGCCATGGAGCTTAGTTCTGGCTCTGGAATTTGAACATCCCCGGTGCTCTTTGGAGAGTTGTTATTTTGGGCTGCAGAAATAGGGACCAAATGTAATATTCTGCCTGGAATCACACTTCTGTCCTGCCCAGTTATGTTTTCCCATTCTGGTTTCAAGCTACTTTCTAAAAAAATTTTTAAAAATCATGTAAACAATTAAACAGAAGGTTTCATGGCTAGTGAAAGTATTTATAAACAGACCTAAACATGCTGCTGTGAACTGAAACAGAGCTGGTGTGCAGTCTTTTGAGTTTGCTTTCTAAGTTTATAGCAGGGATTAGCTGCAAAGTTGTGCACAAGTTGCCCCAAGAGAAGAGGTATACTGCCCACCACGACAAATGGAAAAAGATTGATGCTGCTGTCTTTAACATCTTTTAAGAGAACAGAAAAGTCACTGATCTTGAAGTCCTCGTACATAGCCTTGTATTAATGCAAAGCTGAGCTTTGCTTGCCAACATGTTCACAAGTGGTCGATGTGTGGGGTGCTGTGGAGAAAGCCATGTGATGGGTGGAAGACAAAGTCACGAGCGACAGCAAACGCTAAGCTTGTGCCCAGGATAAAACGTGCAAATGAGCAAGTGGTACCTGGGTGTTATGCTGACCTGTGGATATTTTATGAAACCTGTTTGTCATGCAAGGCAATGACAAAACTTCAAAGCACAAGCTCTGTTGATCCTACAGGACCCAAGTCTCCTGGTCCTAGCATTCCACTGTTGTGCCTTTTATTACCTCTCGACCTTGTTGAAGACAATGTAGATTACATAGATTCTACATGTATACAGTCCTAAAATTACATTCAGCCCTTTGAAGGCAACTGCGAGGCTGATGTGGCCCCTGGTGAAAATGAGTTTGATATCCCTCGTATAGATTATAATTATTTAGTTTTTTTCTTTTTTCCTTCTTTTTCAGTTCAAACTCTGCTGCACACTTTCCAAACAGAGCCAAACAGCTTTTTGCACTTTGTTCAGCACTTTGTAAAAGAGACCCCTAAAAAACAAGAGGCGGCTACCCACCCTGGCAGATTTATAAACTCATCCAGCAAAAAGGGAGGGCATGGATATGAGGACAACGAGAGAGAGGGAAACACAATGAACAAGGAAGGATCGACAGGAAACCAGAGGAAGCTTGAAGACCTCCCTCCTAGCCCACAGGTATGTGATAGTGTGTCCATAGTCTAAAACGGGGCATTTCAGACTTTTTTTTCCAAGTGTTGTTGAACACCATCAGCGGTGACAGTGGCTGCTCACTGCTTCGAAGGGGCCGACTTGCTGCTCTCAGAGTTCCCAGCCTTGGTCACTGCCTGAACCCTGACACCAAATGTGTCTCAAGACATCTGGCCTGCTCAGTGAACTCTGTCTTACCTCCTGAGTTGCTTCCCCAGTGTTTGGGGACGCACAGTGTTGTGTAATGTGTATCATAATGTTGGTTTCATATCTGCGTGGGTGTCTTTCTGGCAGGAAAAAGAAAGGTTTGAACCTCATTCTCCCACCTTCTGAGTTATTGTCTGCCAGACTGTTTGCTACTAAAGTGGAGGGAGGGTGATGGTGGTGGCGTATTTTCTGCTTGACAGCCTGACAAAAACAAAGGAAAAAACCCTCACTCAGTCCGTACTCAGAAAGCTGTTTGGTTTGGGGTTTTTTAACCTGATAATGAATTCGACTTTTTACAAATTCAAGTTTTGGATAAAGAAGAATGATCTAAAAATGAAGGTATTTTTATGCTCAATTCTGATTGCTGGTACCTCTGGAACTTTTGACCTGTGACTTGGAAACTGGAGGGCTGGATTCCAGCCTCCACTTTATATACATGTCTCTGAATTGTGGATACTTGCTTAGCTATACAATGTGGTGTCATTGTGGCTGGGTTTTAATTTAATAATAGTTTAACATATAAAGTGCAGCACTAGCACAGATTGAAAGAAAGGATCACTGGGACTTCTACCATTTGGAGTAATTCACATCCCTTGGAACTACTGCTGAGCCACTCCTGGCAAGGAAAAATATGAGCTACAGGGCTTATAAAAAGATTTCTGAAGAGTAATCATTTTGCCATTGGTGGGAACTTTTGGGAACCACTGAGTTTTCCACATTTTTCCCCAAGGCAGGATTCCCCAAAACTTCAAGTTTTTGTTTGTCTCATCCCCACACAGGAAATGACACCTGCTTGGGTGCTTTGCTTTTTAATCTGCCCACTCTCTGGCTGCAGCAATATGAGTATAGGTATCATAGAATATATCTATATATATAGATATCATAGAATATATATATAGACACATCATAGAATATATCTAGAAGGCTCATAAATCAGCACAGTATTTCTCATCAACAAAAATTGGTGCATGGTTTTGTTTAATGTTGGGCTTTTGTGATGGCATTCAAAATAATGTATTAGTTTAGAAGTAACATTAAATCAGTTCCAAAGACAGCATTGAACTATGTCTAACACTGTCAGTAAAACATTCTCATTTCTCCAAAGATTCTAGAGATTCCGACTTTATTATGGGATTCACAGTCATTTTCAGTCTAAGGGACAGAGAGGCATCACAACCTGATGGGTGCTGTCAGCTTGGTCAGAGCAGCAAGTGCTGGGAGGAAGCGGTAGATCCTGGCAGGATTTTGTCCTGCACTGTAGTGCAGAGGTCTTACCCCTTGGGCCATAACCAGCCAGAAGCAGTTAAGAATAAACCTAAACTTGTGAGGACCTGGGTTAAGCGGAAGAGATTACCTCTAATATTAGCTGGTTCTTGGCTTTATAGCACAGACAAGGTTTGCCATGCAAAGCATCCACAGTGCTGCATCACAGATCAGATGTTTTCTTTCCAAATACCAACAGCCTAATCAAAAGAATAAGGACTATGCAAATGGCAGGCAGAGCTTGAATGCCCAACCCATCATTAAGAAATCTCCAATTGCTCTTTTTCTTTTCCTCCCTCTTTTTTTCTTGTGCAATATATATTCTGATACCTTGGTGACAAAAATGACTTCACACAGTAGAGAAGACTGTTTGGCTGATCTCAGAGGTGACTCCAGCTTCATGGTGTTGACACAATCCATTAACTGTTGTATCTGTGCAGAGTCTCCAGCCATACTGTTGCGTCCACATTCCTGGGCTTGGATTTGTGCCCTTGTTGCCCGCAGTCGGTGCGTGGACGTCCTCACTTGGCTGCCCACCCCGGTACACAAGCAGGAGGATGGTTCAGTGCCTGCTCAGAGAGGTGGGAAGACAATTTCATAAGGTTACAGATGAGCGCTGGAAGTGGATTTAGTCTGACATCCTGCTTGATGCTGCATATGCCAGTATCCCAGCTGGAACTGGCCTCTTGTGAATGATAACATTTTTTTTTCCTTAAATTTCTAGACTTAATTAATCTGGAAATGAATTGCTGACTGTTAGGAAGGGATTCACAGGCAGCATGTGTTTTCTTTAAGGAGGATCTGTGGCGGGGAATGAGTCAGTAACAGTGAGTCTTTCCCTGTGTGTGGATGCCAGTGTGTCCTCAGTGCCAGCTCCCTCAGATGTGATGACCATACCTGCTGTCATGCGATGCCATACGGACAGGCACATTAGGAAAAACTTCTTCACAGAAAGGCTTGTCAGGCCTTGGAACAGGCTGCCCAGGGAACCAGTTGAGTCACCATTCCTGGAGGTGTTTAAAAGATGTGTAGATGAGGTTCTTAGGGACATGGTTTAGAGGTGGACTTGGCAGTGCTGTGTTAACATTTGGACTCGATGATCTTAAAGGTCTTTTCCAACCAAAGTGATTCTGATTCTTTGTTGAGTGTCTCTCTGTGCTGTGGTGGGGAGGGTGATGGAGGCACAAACTGAATATTGAGCTGCCCTTTTTCAAGGAGACAATGGGCAAGAGCTGAGATTTATTGACTAGAGTTTCTAAACATCATAGCAAAGCCATGATGGCTTTATACCTCCAAAAGTTTGCATCAACCAGCACTTAATAAATAGTAAGTAACAGGGACATACAGTAGTAGACCAAGGAAACAAAGGAATTGAGTATTCTTAAAAAGAAATCAGTGATGAGAAAACAATAAATTAGGTTTTATCTGTTATTCTAATTACATTGGATTAGAACCAGATTAGAAACATCTGCTGCTCTGATTTTGCTGCTCCTGGGATTCCTCAGCCCTTTCTTCCTAAGTGGAACATTTCAAATGAGCAGGATCTGGCCTGAAGAAATCCTAGAAGCTGTATTCATTACTTAGGTTTTCTGTTTGTGCTGATTTAAAGATTTGGCTGTTTTGATTTTCTTTGGATTAGCTGAGCTCAAGGGAACTCTCCAAAGGAATGTGCCATTGGTTTTCTGTTGGTGGCTTTTTATGTGATGCAATGCATTAAAACTTCCATGCAGGCAGTCATTAATTGTCGAAACCAAAAATACCCCTGAACTCCGGTCTACAATTATCCATAGTGTGCTATATTTGGGACACATTATGGTTTCTATCATTAAGAAGGCCTCCTTGTAATGCCCCATCACGGATAAAGCATAACCACAAAAAGGATGCATATGGACAAAATATAAAGTGAAATTATGGGTTTCTATATTGAAATGGAACTACTGATGATGCATGTGCCAGACATGAGTGACACACGGAACAGAACTGTTAGTAAACAGAGGAAAAACTATAAATATGCTTAAGACGAGACATCACGCATTTTTTCAAGTGACAAAATTTGTACTAAAAGAAAGAAAAAAGATCACAAATCTAGACAGACGGCACTGCATGATTCATTCCCCAAAGAAATCAATGTCAGGATGACATTTTTCTTCAGGCAGTACTGGCAACTGCTCGTAATTTGCGTAAACTTTCTCTGCCCTATGAAAACAAACCATCAAACCAAAAGGTAACCACTGAAACAGCTACCACTCAACCAAAAAAAAATTGTATTTTAAACAGAGCACAACACAAAACTGCATGAGTCAGTCTACCGTAAACTTTCGGCAAATAGGATGTGTCATAGAGATCAACTTCGGTGTTTCCAAAGAGCACAGGCTTATACAGCAGGCTTTTTAGAAACAGACTGCACTCCAAATAGTAATTCCCTACTTTCAATAAACCCTGACTGGCTGCAACTGGTTATTTCTCCTGATATAGACAGCCAAAATAGCTGACTTGTAAACAGAAGCCTATGGAGCTAGGTTAATTACTGGCATTACATATAGTATTCAGAGCTTTTAAAACCAGAAGGGATCATTATGATCATCCCGACTGGCCTCCTACATAACATAAGCCTTGGAATTTCACTGAACGATTCCTGCTCACAGCTGCTGGTGCTGATGGGAAGATGTATCATCTCTGTTTAAGTGAGTGAAAACACACCAGTTACCCCATTCCACTGGCTAGTTAACCTTGTTTTGCAACCTGCTGGATCTTCTGCAATGCATATTTATTAGGGTATATTTAATATGTGGGCCTGTTCAATTATATTTAAAGTATTTATAGATTTCTATCAGTTTTAGGCTCAAATGCCAACTAGTTCTAGACCCTATATCCTGAAAGCCCATTTATGACATGGTGTATTGCAGTTAGAGAGCACCTTTCCCCCTAAAATCACGCTTCTCAGCAGTGAAATTTTTCAGCACACAGCAATACATGTTTGTTGGTTTGCTTTCCATTAGATAACAGTCCTGAGGTCCACTGTTTTGGCTTGTTGCAGCATATGCTGTTCTTGACAAGCTGCACAGCTGTTTAAGTTGGGGGCTCTGGTCGTTCCACTGTCTTTCATACAGGGAGGTGGCTGAGATGTTGCCTGGCTGTCCTTAGTGACCTTGATTGTTCTCGTTTGATGGTCTTTAATGTGTCTCTTGAGAAAAAAGTGAGTTCAGCTATTTGCAACAAAACCTCAACATTTTGCCTGAAAAACCTTCTAGAGTCACCCAGCTTTCTTGGTAAAGCAAGGAGTCATCTCTCCATTATGCATGGGAAGATGATTCAGTTTGCAGATCGACCAGTGCAGTGCTACAGAGAGAGCAAAGCTGATCCTGTGTGAGTCAGTTTGGGCCCAGCAAAACTGAGTTTAGGCACAATGCCACAATTTTGCTTATGCAAGTTGTTCCTAAGAACAGTCTAGGTCCAGAAGGAGATGTGCCTGTATTTTCCGTTGGCCATGGTATCTCATAACTCTGGAGCGTGGACTGTTGATTGAATAGATTTCTGTACAGCATTTGACTTTTGTACCTGTATGTGGGGGAAACATAAATTCCACCGTGAATAAGAAATCCAGGTGGCTCTTTTAGTCCCACTTTGTTATGCTGGAGAGGCATGTGACAAGAGTTTGGAAAGGGTGCATGGTACGACTATGAAAAAGATAAGAGCAACAGACAATATATCTCAAGCTACTTTTCTGTGGAAAGGAGGAAATCAGGTAAATAGAAAAATGTGGAGAAGCTACATAACTGGAGCGAGCTTCTATGTATCTGGACCGGCTGGATCAATGAGCCAAGACCAATTGTATGAGGTTCAACAAGGCCAAGAGCCACATCCTGCACTCGGGTCACAACAACCCCAGGCAGCACTACAGGCTCGGGGAAGAGTGGCTGGAAAGTGCCTGGGAGAAAGGGATCTGGGGGTGTTGATCAACAGCTGGATGAATATGAGCCAGCAGCGTGCCCAGGTGGCCAAGAGACCAAGAGCATCCTGGCTTGTATCAGGAATAGTGTGTCCAGGAGGACCAAGGCAGAGATCATCCCCCTGTACTTGGCGCTTCTGAAGCCGCACCTCGAATCCTGTGTTCAGTTTTGGGCCCCTCACTACAAGAAAGACATTGAGGTGCTGGAGAGAGTTCAGAGAAGGGCAACAAAGCTGGTGAGGGGTCTGGAGCACAAGTCTGATGAGGAACAGCTGAGGGAACTGGGGCTGTTCAGCCTGGAGAAAATGAGGCTGAGGGGAGACCTTATCACTGTCTACAACTACCTGAAAGGAGGTTGTAGCATGGAGGGGGTTGGTCTCTTCACCCAAGCAACAAGTGATAAGACAAGAGGAAATTACATCCAAGTTGTTTCAGGGCAGGTTTAGATTGGATATCAGGAAAAATTTCTTCATCATAATGGTTGTCAGGTATTGGAACAGGCTGCCCAGGGAAGTGGTGGAGTCACCATTCCTGAACATGTTTAAAAGACATGTGGATGTGGTGCTTGGGGACATGGTTTAGTGGTGGACTTGGCAGCGTTTTAGGTTTATGATTGGACTTGATGATCTTAAGGGACTTTTTCAACCTAAATGATTCTGTGATTCTCCAGTGGGTCTTTGAATGAAAATGAAAGAAAAAGCATGAGTCCAAGGAATCAGTTTCGCAGGTGAATGTCCAGAAAGAAAATGAAGAGTTCAAGATCTGTTATTGAGAAGTAGGAAAATTCACATTAACTTCCCTGAGCTTTGTACCAAATCCTTTGTGAATTATATAGCATGGAAAATCATGTGTAAGTATGTAGAGCCCAGTCCACTCCTTCAACAGGTTCACTTCAACAGAATGACACAAATTCACACTGGGAACAGGTATGTATAGAAGAACATAAGAATGGACATATCAAAGGACCTTCTATTCCAGGTGATCATTTTTCACTTACTTTGGAAAGCAGAAAAAATACAGGGTGAATTCACATGAAAAATAAAATTGTAAAGATAATAAGACTTAAGCAGAAAGTTTGCTATTGAAGACAACTCTCTGGTTTTGCCCTGCAATATGATTTTGTGTCCATGAGTGCTTTAATTTTTGACATAGCTGATCAATCTGTATTAAGTTTGGTTTGGGAGTTTCTGAGGTTTGCAAAAATGAGAAATCACAAAGAAGGGTTGTTACATTTAATGTTGATTAACAACTTACCAACATCCCAATGAAAAAACAAGGTATAAGTCATTCCACCACTGCTGGATCAAGACTATTGGATTATTCAGTGAACTGTGCTGGAGAGCAGTAAAATAGGCCATCATTCTCAGTATTTAGTCAAGTACACAAAATTTCAGTAATTTGACTTGATCTTTTCATAAGACAGAAAGAAAAGAAAATCAGTCTAAATGTCCATTCTCAACATCAGAATATGATGGAGTGTCAGAAGATCAGATGTTTTGTACCATTTCTTCAACTGAAATAATGTTTTTAACGTCATGGATGTATTTGCTCACCTAAGGACATTTCGGCTCTATAGAAAATTTCTTACTACCTCACTACAACAACTTCAGTTGGTGTCTGTTGGAAAATGTCAGGACTGTTAAAAATAATTCAAAGAATTGCCTAAAAATGAAATGTTGATACATCTTTATAGATAGACATTTAAAAAATGTATAATCTTCTATGCAATTTCACAAAGCAGGGCTGTGTCTTCCTTTAGCTTCCTGAGAAGATCTACTGTCATCCGCACCAGAGACTGAAACAACAAGTGTGCTCTTGATAGTCACTTGGGAACTATTAGCATAACCTCTGTTTTTCTGTCCTTTATTTTTGTAATGCTCACTGACTGGAAAAATGAATAACGATGTAACTGTAAATGGTCTTTTGGAAAATCCAGAACTTTCACAGAAGAGTCATGTGGACGATCACTTGTTCTCCGTGTCTCAACTCTGTGGTGGTCTGGGAGGCAAAAAAGACCTTCCTCTGGCAACCCCCAAAGATGAACAAGTTAGAAAATAATTGTACTTGGGTATTTTTGTTTCCTGACATCAAAGCCTCTTGAGAGAGAAGTGGGCTATTACATGACATTATTCTTTTGTTCTTCCTGTAACAGCTGTGGCAGACACTCAGCCTTTGCTTTCTTTGCGCATTTAAAATTCTGATTCATTTAGGAAGACCAGATAATAAACCTGCTGAGGGTTCCTCTCATTCTGAAGTCTGTTGTAGCACTTTTACTGGGATAATGTGGACCAGCAACAGCCCCCCATACATGGGTGTGCACTGGAGGAAAGGAGGAAATGTGGGAGGAAATTTTTCTCCAACTGATGAGCTGTGGTAGACTCTTATCTTTTACTGCTTTAATCACGGGGGTGGCAGCTGGCCTACCTGCACGCTTGGGAGCCCTGACCCATTTCAGCATAAAAGGTTCTTGTTACTTCATCCTGAGGAGTTTTAACATCTTTGGTGCTTCCAACAGGGCTTTGAAATATGGCTGTGTGAGAAGCGTGCACATGGGTATTTGGCAGGACAAAAACCATGGAGCTCTTAGTGTAGAAAAAAACCCTTTTTAAAAATTTTTTTTCCAAATTGTTTTTCCAGAGCTGTTCCCACCTCTCGCTAGCAGAGCTCAGGGAATCAATGGCTGTTCACCAGCACCACAAGCTCTGGTGCAGCCAGCACAAAGGAGAGGTGGCAGCGATGCTGGAGATGCTCTCTGGGTCAGGGGCCTGGGAGAGGCTCTCTCCTGTGCCCCATTCTAGGAGCCCTCTCCTCCCCCTCTTCCACCAGTTCTCTCCACTGGAGATAAGGTGTGTGTGGCTGGTAGCTGAGGGTGTTCGTCTGGTTTCTGCAGCAGCTGCACTCAGCATTGATGTCCCGCTGATGATGAAGAGGTGGCTGCGTGTGAACAGAGTGGGCTTTCCTTAAACAAAACAAAAAGCAAAAAAAAAGCAACACACAGTTGAAACTCACACTTTTTCTTTTTTTTTTTTTTTTAGGTGGAAATTCAAGTCCTCTGAAGTTGGGAAATGCCAGATATTTGTCTGTCTGGCCAGCCCAAATTTAGCCTCGTGTTTATGTGTTCTGCTACGATCTTCAGTTGCCTTCGTCATGGGCTCTTTCTTCCCCTGGGCCCTGATTCATGTGAAGTTTGGCCTGGTTTCAAAATCAACACTTTGAAATTAGGAAGTACCAAACCTGGGGTTTCCCAAGTAACTTTCATTCTGCAACTTTGCATGCGTGCCCTTCTGCATTTCATGCCTAGCTTGAACACAGAGTGTCAAAATTAAGGCTATCTGGGCAAATGCAAATGTGTTGTTTCCGCACTTCTAAAAATTCGATTTTGCCAAGGTTGCAATCTCTTAGTGCTCTTTCTTTTGGTAAGTAAAAAACAGTGTAAAAAAGCTGCCATTGAATCCAGTAATCTGAAAGGTTCAGTGATGTGAATGGACTGTGGGCTACCAATACAGCCTTGCTGCACTTAGTGGATCAGTTCATCCATTCATGTGTACCTGTCACTTTTCAAGAACGTAAATCAAGGGCTAGTATAAATTCTAAGGCACAGGAAAGAGAAAAGCAAATAACATGTGGGCTGTAAGCAGAAATGCAGCCTTTCTTCTTACCAGTAGAGAAGAATTGTAAGAAAACCAGCAGATATTTTAAAATCAGTAGGAATATAACCCTTCCAGCCCCCAAAACAAATTATGAAGAAGGTTTAAAAAAACATCTTCAGTCAAAAAGAAGACCAAATATTATAGGCACTTATTTATTTTGGGCCTTAGACCAGGCTGCTGAGCCAAGGCTTGGCAAACCTACACCTTGTTTTTGGTTTTGTCACTGACCTGCTGCCTCACACAAGCAGACCCAGACATGCAGTGCTTTGCTTACTTACCAAGTAGGTTTTTGTGGCAGATTGTCCCTTTCTTATGAATTTTTCTTCATGTGGATGTCTAGCCCTAAGATTAATCTAATATGTTACAAGTTTTCAGCCCTAATTTATTTTTCTTTTCCACAAAGAATCTCTTCCTAATGTTTTGCATATTGCAGTGCCAGTGGAGGTGAACAGATGCAGTTGAACTGCTAAGCAAGAGCCCTTCCCCAGGATGTAGGTGAATTGTTAAGACAGAGCCCTTTCCAAATGGCTCCTGTTCGTTGGAACATGCTGACTAAATGTGACAAAGTGCTCTGCATCAGCAGCGCTTTGCTTGGTCTGAGCCTGTCAGCTCCTCAGTAAAAGCTTTTTGACGCAAGTGCCCAAAGGCATGTGAGTTCCTGTTGTTTGTAACGATAAACTACTGGTTAAAAGTGATCTTAGTTTTGAGAAGATATTGTAACTGTAAAATATGTCTTTGTCTGAAGCAGCATGGTATTTGACATTTTCAGACTAAATGTGCCTAAGCACCATTTTGATGTATTTGAGTATTAAAGAAGCGCCTCTATAAGGAAAATTGTTTGGAGGTTTTTAGTTCACCAGAGTACGGTGGTTTATTTATCATTTCAACAAAATGAGAGCACCCCTGTATTATTTTGGGGATACATCCCCCTGTGGGACTGGGCGCAGAACACGCACAAAGCACTCAGGCTGTTGCACATGTGCTATGTAAGAGGGATGAGGCTTTACCCAGATTCTTGCCTTATGCCTCAGAGCAGCTCATACAAACTGTGTCTTTAGTCCCTTCATCAGGCATGTTTGGTACAAGAAGAAAGCAGGTGGTTTCCATACTCGGATAAATGTGTACCATAGCAAGAGAGGTAGCACTGCTTCCAGTGAATGCTGCAGGTACCACACACATAAAATCTCCACATGACTTTTACTAAGTCAGCATTGAAAGTGAAAACGGCTCTGAAGAGAAACCCCCTTAGGAAGTGAAGGTGGAAAGCCTGTGACACCTTTATTTTACCTAACTGAGGGAAACAAAACCTTTTAATCATCAGTTCAGTATCACAGCTGGCTGATTTCACAGACTGCCAAGGATTTGTCAGCTTTATTGTCAGATCTATTATCTGTTTTGCTCTTACTTTCTGTTTTCACTTAGATAAAAGAAGACGAGCTGAAAAAAATAATTAGTTACTGAGACATCTCTTTCTGTCTTGGAGAGCTCAGGTGGTTCTCACTTCCCTGATCACCTTTAGCAGAATGTCCAGTGAACTAGGAGTCAGAGAGGAAACAAGCAGGTTTAGACAAATTCATTTTCAATTTGATACTCTTCAGTCTTCCAAGCTTAAACATTAAACAAAAAATATGAATCGATCCTGATACAGTTAAAATACAGTACCATAGTCCGTGCGCCTGGCTGGCTTCTTCATATGCTGTCCCCACCTGTGGAGATACCTCTGTTGTTTGCAGGGTTTTCCCTTCCCTTCCCTTCCCTTCCCTTCCCTTCCCTTCCCTTCCCTTCCCTTCCCTTCCCTTCCCTTCCCTTCCCTTCCCTTCCCTTCCCTTCCCTTCCCTTCCCTTCCCTTCCCTTCCCTTCCCTTCCCTTCCCTTCCCTTCCCTTCCCTTCCCTTCCTTTTCTCCTATGGGTCTTTTGTAAGCTTATTCAAAATTATTTGCCAGTAACTACAATGGCTAACTTTTGTGCTAATTCAAACCTTGCAGGCCAAACATACAAAAAAAGTTGTTTCAGGAAGATCTCTGTAAGTTTGATCAAGGTCTGCTAAAATCGAACTTGTAGAGTAGTTTGGTAGATTTGGAGTTTAATAATTTGTAGAGAGTTGGAGAAAACTCTACTTTTCACAGAAGGCTGCCATTCCAGCATATGAAGAACTGCATGATCCTTTTTGGGAGGGGACAAAAAAAAAGGTAAGTTTCAACATCCCATATTATGTAACAGTTTTGCCACATTATCTAGTGATTTTACGCTATAAATAGGCACTTTTAAAAATAATTCATGGAATGAGATTGAAGCATGAGAGCTGATAGATGCAGCACTGTGAGGAGGGCTGAAAGGGGAAGGTCTATCTGCTTTCCCTCATTTTACTCAGGAAGTATTAAAACCACTTGAATGGGTAATTAAAGTGTGTTGTAGTATGTTAATGAGCTGGGGTTGTTCTTATTCTGATTCTGATATTTCTATAGATAAAATAGACCACACAGGAAAAAAAAAATCATTGTCAAAATGTCATTTAATGGATGCTGTTGAAAGTGAGATTTTTGTTATATGTATGATTGCCATTGCGCATCAGCACTTAACAGCTCAATTCAATAGGAGAGGAGATGATAAAATGTTGGTACACTTACTCGTCAAAAACCTTGTTCTTTGATTTCCACAGGCATATGCTTTTGGCCTATAGCTCCCTAAATCTGCTGGGTATGGCAGTTTCCTTGAATATTTGATGGTTTTTTGTGGTGACTGCAGCAGAGAATTTAATTATGAGGGATAAACTCTACCAATATGTTCAAACTATCTATGGATCTTTCTTTTTTCATTGGCTTCTCTTTGCTTTTCTATCAATTTCTCTTTACTTCTTGCAAGGTCCATATTATGATGTTAAAATTCAGGAAATATTTCTTCACTTTCTGCACTGTATTCCATATCTGAACTTCATCTTGAAGCAATATTGTGCATCTGTTATGCTTAATTTTTTGTAGTATGTCTTACACAATTTTTGTAGCTACAGTAGAGATAATCAATATTTTATTATATCCATTAGATATATAATTTGGATTGCAACTATCCTCTTAAGAAGTAAGAGTTTCAGCTCTTCCTTTAACATACTATATACATGGTAAAATTTGCACTAGTAAGTAGCTCTGTGTCTCAGAAGACAGTAGTTTCAGGCTTTATTTTAAATCAACCTCTACCTGCATCACAGGATCATGCAGATGCAGCTCTGTTAGACCTGTGTGGAGAAATACATTTGACAAAAGAAATACTGTTTTGTGGGCATGTTAATAAGGGAAGGAGCAACTTCTACCACTGAAATGCTGAATTAGAGTTCTAATTTCAACAGAAAAATTGGTTATCTACAGAAACATCATTTAGTTTCTCTCCATCACAATAGTCTTCTTCCAATAACTGACATATACATAAATTTTTCCTATTGTATCTGTGTAAGATAGATATTATGAAGGAAGATGCATAAGACTTATTGCATTGTCAAACCTATCTCCTTCAGAGGGTAGGAGAAAATCCTCTTTGTTAGCAGCTTGAGTTTCTTGTATTTAAACTGAACAAGAGCTGAGCGTACGAAGCACACCTGAAGTTCATTACACAGCTGAGAAGGCACTATTTTCTCTATTAGGATTGTGATCTTCCTCCTTTCTTCTATGAGCAGATGTGGCTTTTACTTGCATGAATGCTAGGCATATGCGTGGTGTCTGCTTATTGTTTAATTTATTTATTGTTTTTTTTTTATTGTTATTGTTTATTTTTTGTTGTTTATTTTTGTTGTTTATTATTTATTGTTTAATTTATTTATTGTTTTTAACAACTATTAATTACTCTGGTCCCTGTGCTTGCTTATGAAAAATGTAAACAGAGCTCTGGAACTCAATGAGCTCAAAACCAAGCATTTGATGATCCTTTTAGAATCAAGTCCTTAGTCCTTTTCCTTGTGTCCTGCTCTGGTATAGCAATTTTTGACACTTAAACTCACCTTCCTTCACCAGAGAATTTGTGGAGAGTATATTTCTGCCATAAGAATATGTTTTTATTGCAGTGATGAATCCTTGAAAGAAGAGTTTGTAATGGAAATGCTGATGGCTCCTTAAATGACTATGGGACCAGAAGACTAGGCAACACTTAACAAAAACAAGGGCATTTTTTAAAATTAGATTTACCAGTCCTACCTTCATACGGACTAGAGGAAGTTAAATGGTTCGGCTCCAACCTGGAGTCAAAGCCAGCAGTGCTGACTGTATCGTACTGGGCACAAACTTGGTCTAAGACCTTGGAAATATTCCACTTTCCAAAGATCTTACAATGTAACTGGTATCAGGCAGCCAGGGGAATCCTGGAAGGAAAACCAAAGTGTCACAGGAAGTGGGGCTGTGATTCAGAAGGTGACATTCTGCAACCTGAGTCACTCATCCCTGCAGGGGTCCCCTCCTGCAGGTAAATCCAGCACCCAGGCTCTGAGTCCTCACTGCTCCCTGCTGCAAAATGCTGGCTGACACTTGTCACAAGAATAGCAGCATCCATCCTGTCTTTTGGCTATATTACAAACTGGGTAATTACCTTAAAGTTCCGGTTGCTTTAATTGCCTATGGTTGTTTCTGCTGCACTTCCTTCCCCTTGCTCTGTGTCGTGTCGCTGGCACTGTTACAATAGCTGCCCTGTTTCTCGGCGTGACTGGCTTTGCTCGATGCCCAAGGGGACCTGGCTAGATTTCAGTGATTTCTGAGTTGCTGCTTCTTTATTGTGCCTTTTTAGCTTGTGCCACCACTGAAACAAAAGCTGAACTGCCTATTGTGTTTGGAAAGTGCCCAGCCTACTGGGGTTTGTATCCAAATAAGAACACTGCTAGCCTGAGGAGCACTGGAAATCTGTGCTATGCCAGTAAATAAAAATAATCTTTACGTAGCATCACAGGCACCACAAAGCACAAAGTACAATAGGCAGAAGTTCCCATTCCCACATAGAAGACATACTTGGCTTGAGTCAGTTGTTATATTTTATTTCTAGTGCATATTTTAACACTACCAGCAAATTGTCAACCACATGTATCTACATCAGGAGCACTTAGCACATACTCATAAAGAATGAGCAATTACTCCTTTGCAGGTTATTTTTAAAATAAGGAAGTTCTTTCTTACAATTATGGAATAATAAGCATTGCAATTAATGTTAAGAACCAAAGCTTCCTAGGTAATAAAAGCACAAATAAACTTAATTATCCTAAATGTCAGTTGCATTTTTATCTAGAATGCCATAATAATAACTGATTTGATTTCTTTTCAGTAGCAACTACTTTAGAATGCAAATTTTAGAATGACTCTGGGGCTGAGAAACCGTACACCAAATATCTGCTTTCAGTAGATTTTTATGGTGGCTTATAATGGAAAAGCTGATAGAACTTTAGCCATTACTTTTCTATCAAATACTGCTGTAATTCCAAATTAACATGCCTCATGTTATCTGCTAGCTCAGCTGCTTGCTTGGCTTTCATTATGATTCAAGAAATGCTGGTTCCTTGGTAATTTCATTAATTTTGATGTCTGAGAGTGGCTGTTTTGAGTTTCTTCTTCTGTTCAAAGCATATAGCAGAAAACACTCTGCGATTTGCTAGAAATCTGATCTCGGTAAGTACTGAGTGTCTTTGACTTGGTTCTGTTGATTTCAAAGGGCTGGGAGTACACAGTGACTCACAAGACATGTTGGCACCTGGCAGAATCCTGTCCTAATCAATCTGTGTGGTGCTCAGTGGTTTCAGTTGGCAAAGACTCCTGCAAACTATTGCCTTTTATTGTATTATACATTCCAACCTAAGTGGTTTTGCAAGCCTTGAAGTTTCCTTTTAGCTCCAGATTCAAGTGTTTCTGAAGCATTAACATAAAAATCCTTCAGAGCATCATTTTTCCTGACTTTCATAATGAAAGCATGCAAACTGTAAATTTCATAAATTTCGGTGAAGGAAAATGAAGCAGTGTTTTTAAGCTTGCAACTGAGAGCATGTTCAAAAGCTCTGTGAGTCTCAATGGACCTTTTGATACACATGCTGTGAGTTTGGGGTCTCTTTCTAAGCCCCGAACACAGCACAATTCATGTAAAATCTAAAAGAAACACAGCTGATATTGCCATAATCATCAATTATTTCATTCAGTTCTCTTTAGAAAGGAGCCAGCCTGCCTTTAACTTTTGCCAAAACTTCCACTAAAGTCAACAGACTATTTAAGCACTCAGCATGCATATCCTCTTACTTTCTTTCCTTGGTTATTTTTGAACATTTTCAGCCTTCTAATGCATGTACCTGTGCACTTGTACGTGTCCTTTTAATACGTGAATCTGAACTGGTTTTGCACTGTCCTTTGGCAACTGTAGGACAACTGTCTAGTCGCTTTGTGCAAAGAGTGCAAAGGATGCAGCTGAAACTAAATCTTAAGGCAAGAACTTAAGAAAAGCCTTAAGAATGGCTTAAGAAATACCAAGTTTTAAAATGGACCCTGAGTTCCCACATCAGGGATATTTTTTCTCGAGATGGCGCTTGCCCACATTTCAGAGCTGATTTCAGTTATCCTTTATCATAGAATCATAGAATAGCGAGCTGGAAGGGACCTGAAGGATCATCTGGTCCAACCTTTTCTTGGCAAAAGCACAGCCTAGACAAGATGGCTCAGCAGCCCATCCAGATGAATCTTAAAGGCATCCAATGCTTGCGAATCCACCACTTCCCTGGAGAGTTGAGAGTGTATGGGTCAGGATCAAGGGACAGGCTGGTAGGGGTGATACTGTTGTAGGTGTCTATTACAGGCCACCAGATCAGACTGAGGAAGTTGATGAGGCCTTCTATGCGCAGCTGAGAGTGGCCTCACAGTCACAGGCCCTGGTTGTTGTGGGTGATTTTACCTTCCCTGATGTTTGCTGGAAGGACCATTCAGCCAGCCAGCCACAGTCCAGGAGGTTCCTCCAGTGCATTGATGATAACTTCCTCATGCAGATGGTGGAGGAGCCGACCAGGAGAGGTGCACTGCTGGATCTCATCCTCACTAACAAAGAGGGTCTGGTTGAAGCAGTAAAGGTTGAGGGCTGCCTGGGTTGCAGTGACCACGAGATGGTGGAGTTCAGCATCTCGTGTGGCAGGAACAGAATAGCAAGTAGAATTGCAACCCTGGACTTTGGCAGGGCTAATTTCGGCCTTTTCAAGCAACTGCTGAGGGAAACCCCATGGGCAAGACTGCTTGAAGGAAAAGGGGCCCAAGAGAGCTGGATTGCATTCAGAGATTGCTTCTTCCATGCTCAGGATCAGAGCATCCCCACACGTAGGAAGTCGAGGAAGGGAGCCAGAAGGCCTGCGTGGTTGAATAGGGATCTGTTGGGTATGCTCAAGCAGAAGAGGCGAGTTTACAGGTCATGGAAGCAGGGGCTGGCCACTTGGGAGGAATATAAGGCTGCTGTTAGAGGATGCAGGAAGGCAGCTAGGGTAGCCAAGGCCTCCTTAGAATTACAGCTGGCGAGAGGGGTCAAGGACAGCAAGAAGAACTTTTTCAAATACATAGCAGATAAAACTAATACCAGAGGCAATGTAGGCCCACTGATGAATGAGGTGGGTGCCCTGGTGGCAGAAGACACAGAGAAGGCAGAATTGCTGAATGCCGCCTTTGTCTCTGTCTACTCCGCTGGAGGATGTCCTGGGGAACCCTGTACCCCTGAGACCCCGGATGAAGCCAGGTTAATGGAGGAGTTTGCTTTAGTCGATGAGGACTGGGTTAGGGAACAATTAAGTAGTCTGGACGTCCATAAATCCATGGGTCCAGATGGGATGCATCCGCGGGTGCTGAGGGAGCTGGCTGAAGTCATTGCTAGACCGCTATCCATCATTTTTGCCAAGTCTTGGGAAACGGGAGAGGTGCCCGAGGATTGGAGGAAAGCAAATGTCACTCCAGTCTTTAAAAAGGGCAAGAAGGAGGACCCGGGTAATTATAGACCGGTCAGCCTCACCTCTGTCCCTGGGAAAGTAATGGAACAGCTTATCCTTGGTGCCATCTCAAGGCACATCAGGGATAAGAGGGTCATTAGGGGCAGTCAGCATGGCTTTACCAAGGGTAAGTCATGCTTGACCAACCTCATAGCCTTTTATGAGAATGTAACAAGGTGGATGGATGATGGCAGAGCGGTGGATGTGGTCTACCTTGACTTCAGTAAAGCCTTTGACACAGTCCCTCACAGCATCCTCACAGCTAAATTGAGGAGGTGTGGTCTCGACAATAGAGTAGTGAGGTGGGTTGCAAACTGGCTTAAAGAGAGAAGCCAGAGAGTGGTGGTCAATGGTGCGGAGTCCAGTTGGAGGCCAGTATCTAGTGGAGTGCCTCAGGGGTCAGTACTGGGGCCAATATTATTCAATATATTCATTAATGATTTAGACGAGGGAATTGAGTGTACTATCAGCAAGTTTGCTGATGACACTAAGCTGGGAGGAGTGGCTGACACGCCAGAAGGCTGTGCTGCCATCCAGCGGGACCTGGACAGGCTGGAGAGTTGGGCGGGGGATAACCTGATGGAATTTAACAAGGGAAAGTGTAGAGTCCTGCATCTGGGCAGGAACAATCCCAAGTTCCAGTATAGGTTGGGGCATGACCTATTAGAGAGCAGTGTAGGGGAAAGGGACCTGGGGGTCCTGGTGGACAACAGGATGACCATGAGCCAGCACTGTGCCCTTGTGGCCAGGAAGGCCAATGGCATCCTTGGGTGTATTACAAGGGGGGTGGTCAGTAGATCGAGAGAGGTCCTCCTTCCCCTCTACTCCGCCCTGGTGAGACCCCATCTGGAATATTGTGTTCAGTTCTGGGCCCCTCAGTTCAAGAAGGACAGGGAACTGCTGGAGAGGGTCCAGTGTAGGGCAACAAAGATGATGAAGGGAGTGGAGCATCTCCCTTATGAAGAAAGGCTGAGGGAGCTGGGGCTCTTTAGTTTGGAGAAGAGGAGACTGAGGGGTGACCTTATTAATGTTTATAAATATATAAAGGGTGAGTGCCATGAGGATGGAGTCAGGCTCTTCTCAGTGGCAAACAATGATAGGACAAGGGGCAATGGGATCAAGCTGGAACACAAGAGGTTCCACTTAAATTTGAGAAAGAACTTCTTCTCAGTGAGGGTAACAGAGCACTGGAACAGGCTACCCAGGGAGGTTGTGGAGTCTCCTTCCCTGGAGACATTCAAAGCCCGCCTGGACACATTCCTGTGCGACCTCACCTAGGCGTTCCTGCTCCAGCAGGGGGATTGGACTAGATGATCTTTTGAGGTCCCTTCCAATCCCAAACATACTGTGATACTGTGATACTGTGAGAGACTATTCCAATGGCTGATTGTTCTCATAGTGAAAAATTTCCCTCTTGTGTCCTGTCAGAATCTCCCCAGGAATAACTCATACCCATTGCCCCTCATCTATAGTTTTATAGTTGACTTTATACTCAGTATCTATTGTATCCCTACATTCTACATGAAGGCCCTTTTAACTTGAAATATTGATCTGCCAGAGGGGTTAATCTAAGCATCAGTTAACAGAACTCTTCAGGTATTAAGAGGACACAAGCTGCCTCCTCTTCTTTGCTTCCAGTCTTTGGAACTGCCCAGAACTGCCCAGTCTGCTCAGAACTTCTGCCTTGCAGAAGGGCTGGGAGTTGCCTCTCAATTCACATTTCAGACCCACAGTTCAGCTGTCCAAAGACTTAGGACAAGTACCGCAGCTCCACAAGGCTTCACATCGCGCACAGGTGACTCCAGTCCAAACAAAGCGGTTCAGGTGTCACTTCACAGTGTGGCCATCTCCATTAGCCTGAGGCTAAATGGAACTTAGAAAACACAACACTGAAGTCATATAACCACAGCATCATTTTGATTGGAAAAGACCTTTAAGATCATTGGGTCCAGTCGTTAACCTAACACTGTCAAGCACAAGTTAAGTTGTTCTCCCATATTCTTCAGTCAGTGAGACTTGCATCCATCCTTCCACACTTTTCAATACCTATAAAAACCAGACCACAGCTCATTTTGTTCATTCATTTAAGCTGAAGCAAAATTCAGTGTTTTTCAATAGCAACCACCAAGTGAGGAATGGACACAGGGAAGTATGTATGCCAGGGCCTCATCTACAGCTTGCATATTAAACAGTTTCTAAATGAAAAGGAGGTTTGCTGTGCTATAAAGTCATCTTTTTGCAGACCTACAGCCCACCGGAACGAGGGGACAGGATGGAGTGTGCCTTTTCCAGTATTCCCCACCCACTGACCCAGAGCATGAAACCCACAGAGTTCTTGGAACTGCAGACAGTGTTTGAATTCAGACTAAAACTGGAAAACAGAAACTGGCCTTTTTTTTTTTTTTTTTTTTTTTGAGTCACATCAGTCAATGCTATTTACAAAATCGGTTTATGGAGACCACAGGTGGACACTCTGACTCATTACACATGAATACTAAATATATCCAAGACAATCTTGGAAAATCCCATAAAGAAAGAGGGAATAGCCGTCTGATTTTTATATTTATAACATCGGGTTTTGGATGCCAGTAATGGAAATTATATTGTTTTCACAAAAAGCAGGTGAGGGACAGTAAGGGACTGAATGATTGCCAGGCTGTGTGTGGCTGGACGGAGAAGAAGGCTCTCAGTTAGACGGGGAGGAAGGTTTGTCACGCTGCTGTAGGTTGCCATTCGCATTTGTGGCAGGCTGTGGTGAGGTTAGCAATGCATTCCACAATTGTCAGGAGTTAAGCAAATGTTATGTCCTTTAGCCAGGGTGAAAAGCACACCTGCCCAGGAAGCTGGCGCAAAATTCGGTTCTGCCTCAGCCCTCCTTCAGTGCTACATGGAGAATTTGAGTAGTACTTACAGCCTCATATCCTGCCACACGTTTTAGTCTCTCTGATCTTGAAAACCAGGGAGGTCCAAGGTCTGTAATATATACAGGAAAGAAGATAATGGATCCCTTTATGTTTGTCATCACTGAATTCTGTTTTGATGGATGTTTCAGTGCCCAGGCTTCTTTCATTCTCAAGGCTGAAGGAGGGCTATTGGTAAACTCCCTGCAGTCCCTCACTTACCCTGAGAAATGCAACAGGGTAAAAATGAAAAAAGGCAGAGACAGCAGTTCTAACCCAAAAGCTCACTTTATACGTAAGCTGAGAAACAACAGCTTCTGTTAGGAGAAACAGAGGAATGAGTTGGCTATTCTAATCTATACATTTTCCTGAATAGCTAGTAAAGTGAATAAACTAGATGCCAAAATGCAAATTTTTTACTTATAGATCACCCAAATCTATGTTGTGGGTTAATGATATTTTTCATTGCCAAGATCCCAAGCCAAATTCTGTCTAGGCAGCACTGATCAGTTCCTCGCTACTCCAGTAAACAGCCTCAAGGGGTAGTGGTCTTCAACTAAAGGAGAGGAGATGCAGCCTAGACATGAGAAAGAAATTTTTTATGATGAGGGTGGTGAAACCCTGGCCCAGGTTGCCCAGAGAGGTGGTAGATGTCCCATCCCTGGAGACATTCAAGGCCAGGCTGGACGGGGCTCTGAGCAACCTGATCTAGTTGAAAATGTCCCTGCTCATTGCAGGGGCTTGGATTAAGTGACCTTTGAAGGTCCCTTCCAACCCAAACTATTATTTGATTCTAACTAGAAAGAACTTCTCTGTTGTTACTGTCTTGCTCAAAGTAGCAATGTGTGGGTGGCTGTGAACATAGACACAGTGAGAAACTACTGATGCAAAGTCAAATTAGAATCACAGAATCATATCAGTTGGAGGAGGCCCTCAGGGTCATTGAGTCAAATCATAACATAAAACATAACATAACGTCACATAACATAACAACATAACATAACATAACTCTAGCACTAAATCATGTCCCAAAGAACCTCGTCTAAATGCCTTTTAAACACTTCCAAGGATGGTGATTCCACCACTTCCCTGGGCAGCCTGTTCCAATGCCTGACAACCCTTTCTGTGAAGAATTTATTCATAATATGCAATCTGAAGCTCCTCAGTCACAACTTGAGGCCATTTCCTCTTGTCTTATCACTTGTTGCCTGGGAGAAGAGAGCAACCCCCTCCATGCTACAACCTCCTTTCAGGTAGCTGTAGGCAGTGATAAGGTCTCCCCTCAGTCTCCTTTTCTCCAGGCTGAACAGCTCCAGTTCCCTCAGCTGCTCCTCATCAGACTTATGCTCCAGACTCCTCATCAGCTTTGTTGCCTCCTCTGAACTCTCTCCAGTAACTCAGTGGCCTTATGATAAGGGGCCCAAAACCGAACACAGGATTTAAGGTGCAGCCTCACCAGTGCCAAGTACAGTGACACGATCGCTTCTCTAGTTCTTCTGGCCACACTATTCCTGATACAAGCCAGGATGCTGTTGGCCTTTTTGGCCACCTGGACACACTGCTGGCTCATGTTCAGCCGGCTGTCGACCAGCACCCCCAGATCCCTCTCTGCCAGGCAGCTTTCCAGCCACTCTTCCCGAGCCTGTTCTGCCTGGGGTTGTTGTGACCCAAGTGCAGGTCCTGGCACTTGGTCTTGTTGAACCTCATACAATTGGCTTCAGCCCAATGATCAGCTGGTCAAGATCCGTCTGTAAAGGGAAAAAATTAAGTGGTCCTGAATGTTCTCGTCGAAGCTGTGTAGCAGGAGTGGTGTCACTTCTTTGTGAATACAATTTGTATGAAGTGGTTCATTGGCTGAGCAGATGTAATGGGGATTTACTTGTGGATTTTCTGACTACTAAGATCTTCTATTATAATTTGGCTCAGCTTGCTGATTGTTTAGCAAAATAGACACAACTTCAGAAAAGCTGTTCTTCTGATACCCTGAATGACTAAAATTCAGGAGCAGGAGCTGGCAATTCCCAACCAGCCTATCTGCTTGGCTTGCTGCAGTCGAGCTCTAATGAGCTCCCCTCCATTTGTTCTGTGTGTCTCAGTAATGCTCCTTCCAGCCTGCTGCTGAAGTAGTTGTAATGGTGAATTCTATTTCTTCAACTGCTTTCAAAGGAGCTAATTCTTCAGTGTATTACACTCGTTTCCATCCATTCACCTTTCATACTATCTACTTCAGTAGACTTAAACCAAAATAAGACATTGCTTGAAATGTTCCGGATGTTGTTGTTGTTGTCTGTTGAATTTAACTCATCACCAGTGCAGAAGAGGCAAACAGCACAGCACAAATGGAAAAGTTTATTGCAAAAACATAGACATGGCGAAGTAGCATCCCATTTTTTTTCCCCTAGAAAAATGAATGTCTTTGTTTCAACCTGAAGTTGAGCAACTTCTACCAGCTCACTGTCTGCAAATCTTCATTCTGCGTTGATCATCATAGTCATATGAAATTATTTAACAGGTATTTTCTTGCCAAGGTCACATGAAATTCATTAATGAAAACATAAAAGTGAATTTGCCAGCTTGTCTCTCGTTGAAACACTCTTTTTGGCTTAAAAGAACCTGCTAAGTTGTAAGAATGAGCAGGATTTGGCATTTTCCCAATAATAAGATGGCAATAACAGAGAGGAGTGCTTGGCTATGTTGTATGGTAAGTGAACAATGCATCCACAAATTTTATATGTTTTATTCTTAGACAATTCATGACGACTTAGATCTAGAGCTACTTTTAAATTACCCAGTGCAGGAAAATCCCACAGGTGGTCTGCAGCCATCATTAAGCCTTTTGCAAGTACCCCCAACAACAGTAAAGGGAAATGTAAGTCTTTTTGTGGGAGGGGGGATTTTGGGGGGATAACTTTTGGGGGACAAGGATAATTTTGGGAGCCTGTGTTTCATTTAAAGCTTTGCAATGGCTCTTCAGTTCCAGTCAGTGCAGACTTTGGTCTGTATTACAAAGAAGATTCACTCTCTTTCATGAGGTAAAACACAAAACTATTTACAGGACTTCTGAAGCTCAGGGTTCATCTAAGTGAATAAGAAACCGTCTGTATTTCAATAAACAGGGGATGAGGCCTTTCAAGAAAGAACCGTGCCTGCTCTTGCCTTTAAGGCAATTGCTCTTTGACTGTTCTGGCTGCTCTGCATCCTTCAAAGGAGACCACACTGTGTCAGCTAAATGACTGAAAAAATAGATTTTTTTCCCAGACAGTGTAAAGTTGGACTCTCCAACGTGTTTTAAACAAAGTTGAGACACCATGAAACTTTAGCTCAGTACGAATTGTTCTTTGTGCTGCTTCCACTAAGGAAAAATGCATAAGGTATTTCCTTTGCTGAACACAAAAATTCTTCTCACTTTTGCTGCAAGAGATTTGGGTTTAGTTCAAAGGCTTTACTTTTTAAACCATAAGAATTTCTTGCTAGACACTGTGTATGTGAGCCTGTGTGTACCTTTATGATTTTAAAATAAACATATTACAATTTAAACCTTTCAAAATTCCCCACAACAGCATTCTGCTTTAATTTCTTTTACTTCATTCCCAAATCAAGCCAACCAAAAGTCTTTCTTGACCTGATAGGAACCTGAATAAAGTCCTTCTTTTTCTAATTTCAGTAGATTTGTGAGAAGGAAAGTTTGGATTGGTTTTTGTTTTTTCTTCAATAGTAATAAAAGAATTAATTGGTGATTCAGCGCTTTCTTACATTCCCCAAGGTCATATAGATAAAATGTTGCAGCAACAAACATTTTGAGTCCTGGTCCTATAATATAACCATTGTATCACTGTGAGGGAAAAGGGAAGCAACTAACAATTCTTCGAAAAGAAGGAGAGCCTTGGGGCATCTGAGGATCTGCCAATATTTGTTGACTCCATTATGATAAACAATGTAGACGAGAGGGGACTTGCAACATACCTTGTCATTGCCTGCTCTTCTAAGCCAAGGTTTAACCACAAAAATTAGTGGGGAAAAGGCAAGGGTGAACATCTGTATCATAACCTGACATTTTAGGTAACTCTCTGTAAAATCTCGAAGGAGTTTGAGAATCCAACAAACCAGAAACCATTTCCTCTGACTTGGGAGATTTGTTTCTCCAATAGGGGAAAACTCCAGCTGCAAGGAAGTTCGTGGCTGTCCCCCTGCTGTGCCCTCGTTATAAATAACAAATGCTTAAAGTATAATAGTTACTGCTGCAAACATCCTTATGGCACTCCTGCAATGAATAATCTTCCCAAGCAGTGCTCCAAGTCCCTAAGAGCACCATGTGTGGCACTTTTTGGATGGACGGCACTGCCAGAATGAACAGGATGGCCACCAGTGGCTTCCAGGCTGTACTCGGCCCCTGCGTGGTGGCCTCAGCCGGGCAGGGTGGTCTGCACAGCAGCAGGTATGACTGGGCAAAGCAGTACCAGTGATGACCGGGGGGCTGGATCTCCATTGCCTTCTCCAAAGCCAGAACATGACCAGCCATGAGAGGAGGACGCTCGTAGCAGGGAGCCGGTGCCTTGCTGTGCCTGTATGAGGCAGCAGCTCCTGCTGAGGCTGGGTTGACACCTCCTTTTCTTCCCCCTGTCTACCCAGACCACTGGTCTCAAGCCATTGTTCTGGTTTGACTGAAAATGAGTTAATTTTCTTCATGCAGTTAGAAACCTTCTTTTTTCGTAGCTAGCACGGTCATTATTTGGACTTAGTTTGAGAACAAGATGTAACACCCAGGACAGAGTTAATGTTTTTAATTGCTCTGGTCTGAGAGCCAAGGACATTCTGAGCGCTCTGCCCACAGGTGTGAGGCATCGAGGAAGGGGGGCATGGATGGGGCAGAGCTTGACTGACACCCAGTAAGAGTATTCCTTCCCATTAGCATCATGCTTCATATTTAAGGAGAATTGGAATCTTATGGTTTTTCTCTCTCTTCTTCCTTTTCTTTGCTCTCTTTGTTGGAGCTGGGGGAGTTCTGTTTGAGAATTTTCTTAGTTCAGCCTTTGCCATCCTGCCGTTTGCAGAGGCCTCCAGGCCTTTCTGCCTTTTTCCTGGCTGCTCCGTGTGAATGGAGTTCATGAGGAATTGCATGAGTATCTTTTATTTTATATTCTACTTATATTATATACGTATTTACTAGTAGTGCATTATTATTTAAAAAAAAAAATTATTAAACTGTGTTTATCTCAATTCAACTTTCTCCCTTTCCTTTCATTTCTCTCCTGTATTTGGGGGTGGGGAAGGGGGTGAGTGGCTATCATGGTTGTATTGCTAGCTCAGGTTAAACCACAATAGCCATGAATCCATAAATCGGGAAAAGGACATACTACCGAAAAACAAAGATAGTGTGTGTGTAACTCATGAACACTGGATTCCAGAAATTCCCTCAGCTCAAATCCTAGTTCCAGTGGTAAGGAAAAGAAACCAGCACAGCCAAAACCAGAGCCCAAGGACTGGGAAATGAGCTGAACAGATCTGCAATGTCTGTTGTCTCCCCTTGTCCCCCTCAGGCAGCTATTAAATATCATTAGGCTGAAATGCCTGAGGATAGGGTCTGATTAACACTTTTCTGGAATATACAAGTATCTCATAAGTGGAATACAATAATTTAATGCTGTTCATTTCCAGAGAACCTACTGAACACTAGCTTCTTGAGTATACTGTGCACTATGAGTTATTTACTCAACTTTATTGGTTACATTGAAGAAATGCTGCACCTTGTTTTAATCTAATGCAAAGCAGTGTGTTTTTATGTTTTTGTATGTGCTGTAGTCGTCAATGATTAGCACCTTGCATGTCTCAGCAGTTCCTTTTTTCTTCCTTACGTTTTAAATAAAATACGATGGAAATTCAATACTCTGATCTGTATTCTCCCTTCTATCCACATAATTTCTCAGAGGTGTCAGATCTTATTCACAAGCCTCACTTCTTCTGTCATCAGAAAACTATGTCAATATTCCACCTCACCTGATGCATTCTCTTGCCACTTTATCTAAAGATCAGAGAAAACATGAAAAGTACTAACCAAACTGTGAAAAACTGTAACTGTTGGGCCTAGAAACAACACAGTTTGCAAAACATATTGTCTTTATTATAACTTACATAATAGCCTCAAATGAAAAGGCTGGGTGTGTGCAATGATCTCATGCACCCGTTATTGCCTCTAAAATATAAATATTGAAGCAGTTTTGGAAATCTGTTGTTTCCTCTGAATACTGGAAAGAGTATAAGCATAAAAAAGTCTGAATCCAAGACCACACTTAAGGTATTTCTGTAAGGAGGAATGTATCATGGAGCACACTGGGAAAGCTGATAGCTTGTATCTGAGCTGATTTCTGTGCTTATTTTTATAAAATTAAAACAACAACAACAACCAATCTCTTAAACTGGAGTAGAATGCATCATTTTTATTTATTTGTCTCTCCAGGTCCATGGAATGCAGCTCTAAGTTGATTCACAGTTAAGAGATTCTTCAACTGGAAAGACTGAAGGTCCATTGCGTTTCTTTACTGGAAAACTCTGTCAACAGTCAAAACTTTGCCCAGGAAAGAAAGCTGTTGTGATTCCAGTGTGAATTCCACAGTATAATGAATTTAAATTCCCACCAGTTACTGGTGAAATTTAACTGTGGGATACCTTGTTCGATAGTTTTCTTGTAGATGATGAATGCTTGAAGAGAAACATTTGACATGGTGCAGTCTTAAGATCTTTTTAATATCAAATTCACTGTGATACAATATACCCATGGCAAATGTGGGAAACAAGAAAAAAGGGGCCACAATTATATGTCAACTTCTTAGCTGTGGCCATTGGCAAGAACCTGCAATGGCTACAGCGATACTGCCAGCCATTCTTGGAAGAAACACCACCACAGAGGACAATTAATACTGCTTGCTTATTTTCTGGCAGCCTGCAATGCATACTGGGCAACAGAGGGAGAGCCAGAGGCTGCTTTAATTTTCAAGAATTAGCAATAATATGCCATGGCAGGATTTCAGAAATCAGACTGAATCCATATTAGCTTTATTGCACTCACAAAATACTGAGGCCACATGGACACTAGTATTGTCCTGTACACTCATAAATGCCGCTCAGATTCTGGCACTGAACATCTGATTTCATTTCATTTCATTTCATTTCATTTCATTTCATTTCATTTCATTTCATTTCATTTATGTTTTATTGTTTCCCCCTGTAATTACTTCACCTCTCCTCCAGGCTGCCCCCTAAATTTCCTGTAACTGAAGAACACATTTCCTTCCATCTCCTCTCTCTGTTTGGTAGAAACAGCCTCAAAAGATCAAGAAACAGAAGGATGGACTGTTCTTGGTGTTTCTCCCAGGAATGAAGGTTTGGTTGCCAGTGGCTTTAATTTCATTGGAAGAGGCAGCTGCTATCCTGCAGCCAAGTGAGAAGATTAAATGATTTGGGGACAGTGAGTTCACCCAGGAGAGAAGGGGTGGAGAAGACAGTGTCTTGGCACAGTGAGTTGCTTTTGTGTTGGGAGAGCAAGTGCCTGGACTAGGCTGTGCTGGGAGGTACAGACTAACCCAGAAATTACTAAAACAAATGGTCCTTAAAACATGTTTTGGAGCAGAGCCTACAGCATGTCTGCAGTGCACATGAGATAAATCCTAGAAATGGTTGGAAGGGACATCTGACTGCAACAAAAGGCTGAGTCTTACTTTAAAGTGCTCAGAAAGGATGGAAAGGCCCACTAGAAAAATTGACTGGGTGCTAAGAATGACAGATGCTACATGACTGCTGGGAAATTTAGTACCCGATACTGCCCCTGGGATGGGCAGAGGATGTGCCTTGCTTAGATAAAAGCACTGTGGTGTATTTAAAAGCCTCACCCATCCTTGAACTTGCTTTCTGATTCTTCAGAAGGGATTTCTGTAGTCATAGGAAAGATGGTTGTTCCAGATGTGCATCTGGGTTTCTCTCAGCCTCTCCAGGCCTCCCCCGAACAAAGGGTCTATTGGAAGACGCTCCCCTGACACTGCAAAGGTGCTCAGAGCATTTAAGTCAATATACATTAATTTTATAGTGATAAGAGTCCATAGTTGTATTCCCCTGTGCTCCTTCACCTGGTTGGCATGAATACCTTCCCTGCTTTCCTGTGGAGAACAGACCCCGAATTCAGCCCTGCACTTTGAGCTCTCTGAAAATCTGAGCCTTGCTACTTCACCCATATCTAATGAAGCATTTCAAACCTGTTCTGCACCTACTTGCTGCTTCTTAGACCTGCTGAGCAAGCACTAGCAGGGAGACAGGAAAGGAAGCTCTACTGGGAGAGATTTTTCTTCTCTGTTTCCTGAAAAAAGCCTCTGGCCAATATTAGGAGAAAGAGATTTTCTGTGTGTCAAACTTCTTCCTGGTGTTACTGGCAAAAACAAGGACAGGTTTAAATAGCTCCTGGGCGGATCTCCTTTTGCAACCAACATCCCCAGCTCAAACTCTCTTGCAGACTGTCTGCCCTCCTGCTGTGCCCCTAATACACAACACATCTTTGCTGCCAAGTGCAAGAATTTATAGGAGGGTGGTGGAACTGTAGTCAGAGGAAAAGGCACACAAGCTTAGTGGGAGGAAAGAGCAGTCCGTCTATATGAACAATAAATAAAAAGCTCTCCTCTGGTAACTCTGCCAAGAGTTCATTAGTTTGGTTTCCTGCCTGGTTGTAAACATCCAGTGGCAAATGTCCTCTAACCACATGGCTTCATCCTTCCAGCTCTGCTCGCTCTCTCTCCCAGTGTGGTGCCAGTGGGTATACTGGGCCTAAAGTCTTCAGGTGCACTTGGAAAGTGTCTCCCTAAACATTTCAGAAATGTTGCCTGGTTCTTTCCTGAGGCTTTCATACCTACTGCAGCTCTTGTGATTTCACTGTCAGTTGATGGAGAGCAGAAGTTGGGAGAGTTTGTCCAGGACTCTGGCTATTCCTTGGAAAAGGGCCCCAAGAAGCCAGTGGAGACCTTCTGCTGTCTCCAGATAGAATCAACTATAGCTGACAAAGGTTTCTGTAACCTCTCCTTATACAACCCTAATGACACTGAAGCCATAGCTTCTCCACACAGCCTCTTCCAATATTTAATTGTCTTCCAAGAAGAAAGTATTTTTCCAGAGTCCAGTCTACACCTCTTTTGCTGTCATTTAACTTGATCTCTTCCTCTTCTGTGCTCAACATAGGTAGAGAAAAGCTAATTTTGCTGTTACTTTTCACTTTTTTAGAAAGTTTGTCCCCTTTTCTAGACTAAGTCACCCCTGCTCATTCGGTCCTTTCTTTGCATAATGCTTCATTTCTCTCTCTTTCATTTGTCCATTTGCTTTCTGTTTTGAGTAGATAAATAGCTACAAAAATGTTCAAAATGCCCCTTGAGGGATTCTGAATAAAAATCTTGTAATCTCTGTAGTCATCATCTCCTTTATCCATACTAATAAGGGAGGATGAGGTATGGGTAAGAAAACAAGCCCAAGGCACAGAAAAAACAAAACATGTGTAAAGGAGATGATAACTCTCTGTTTTGTAGTTCTGGATTTGTTTCAGTTGTACAGCTATTTCAGTAAACAGATTTCCCCAGAGAAGAGCGGCAACTCTGAAATACAGTGAGAGCACCTGTGTCTAGTACAACCAGCACAGAGTCCCCACCGCGGGCTCTCTGGCACTGCACCACGCTCAAGAGCGAGGGAAATCTGGGGCACAGAGCACCCAAAGATAACTGTGAGTAAATGCCATTTCCCACTCTTTATTATTTTTATATCAGAGCTTATGTTCCTGCACAGTGGTGGATAGCTCTATGGCATCCTCCCTTCAGGCCCCTCAGGAGTAGCTCCGTGTCTTCTAGGGTAACAAACCCAACACTTCAATGGCCTGTGACAATACTTACTGAAAGTATTTATATCGTATATTCTTCCCATCAGCTTGCACTTTTGTAGTAGCAGTTGTGCCTGGCTACACGTAATGCTGGAAATTGGAGAGTCCATACTATTGCCCGTAAACCACTTCTCTAAAGCTTCAGGCTACAGAGCTTTCACATCATTTGCTAGGATAGCACGGCCTTCCGAAGCTGTTCCCTGTAAGACTAGGTTTAGCCACTGGCATAAGCATAGATACTTGGCAAGGTATATTTCTTGTTAGGATGCTGAAGATGCATGATGTAAAGAATTAAATGCTTTCCAAGGCTGAATATATAAAATGTGCCATGATGTATTCAGCATAGCTGTGGAGAAGAAGAAAGAACACTTACCAGCAGATTGGGTGAATGAAAATGCCAGGGTAGTTTTTGACAAACATTATTTAACTTGCTTATATGCATTTTCAATGCAGTATAAGAAATGCAAATTGGTCATATTTCAGTGTAACCCTCTATTAGGGAAACATTTATAATTTCCACCCAGAGTACACAGGTAACAAGATAGCCTTGTTAGCAAGCTGTGTGTCTGAGTGAGTCACCAGCCTCTTACACCATCATATGGATCAGAGAGGATGCAAATCCGTGAAGATTTCCCTTTGGATCTGTGGATTTTCTACAGGTGCATCTCCTTCTGTTTGCCACCATCCAATCTCTTTGTGGAATGGAAATTTGTGGTCTGTGATCTTCCCAAAGTGGGCTTTATCTGATAACTTTACCAGACACCTACTGCACTTGAATCTTTTGAGAGGGATTGAAGAGGTAAGCTTGCTTAGTCAATCTGAATCTTCTTCTTGCGTAGACATGTACCAATCAGATTTTTCCTGTTTTGGTCTATACAGCAATATCGAGAGTCATAAGGTTTTCGTGTCCTGTTTCATTTTTTTTTTTTGATACAATTGCTTTGGGAAGAGACAGCGATATGTTCAACAGATCTTTTCAATATGGTTTTATGTGTCAGTTGACTCTTGAAGCCCAGGAAACTTTAAAGAGACATGGAGGAGAAAGAATATTTACAGTATATTTCTATTCTACCTTTTTTTCTGACATTTTAAAATTACTTAGCATTAACATACGAGGCTGGCACCAGGGAGAGACAGAGATGGGTAACTGGGGAGGCCTGGGCTCTCACTTTCTCCAGGACACTCAAGAGTAGCAAAACCCAGTTTGAGCTCAGAGCGATGTATCTTGTTGACAGAGATAGAAGTGATAGAAGGTTTTCCTCCATGAGACCAACTGGGAACCAGAATTGCCAGAATTACTCTGCTGCCATTCATCCCATTACAGTGTTACAGCGTTACAACATGCCCCATAATAAAGTACTTTGAAATGTGTTGAATACTGACACTTGGTATCTAGCCTTGGTATGCCCAGACTGAAACTTCCGAGTCCTATTTTGAGGAAATGTGTTAAGGGTGAAGTTCCCCTTTCAGTGCAATAACTTCAGGAGTTTACCACACCACATCAGAATAAAAGCTTATTTTAGATTATGATATCATTACTATACCCATAACTATTAAGAAATACCATTGCGGAGACAAAGCCATTATTTTTTCAATAAAGCCTTCATTAAAAATAATCCTTTGAGTAACAACTGTTGGAAAGATCCACCTGTAAAATTAAGATATAGTTTCTCAATGAAGTTGTAAAAAGATGACTGAAAGACAGACAGATATCTTCCAGGGAGAAGTGAAGGAGAAGTACTCAAACACTTAAGAATGAGAGAGATTTAACCTTCACAAACTGCCAAAGGAAGAGGGAAATTTTCTTTCTTGACATTTTCACACCAGTACTTTCCTGGGGGATTATGTTATAGTTGAAGATAAGTTATTGGCAGTCATTGGGTGATATTCAATGACTTGTGTTATGCAGGAGGCAAGGCTACATGACCTAATGGTCTGGTCTGGCCTATGAATTGTTTAAATATAACTAGTTATTTTATGCATTTTTTTTTTCCAATTCAACATACCTTAGCAGTTAGTCAAGATAGAGTTTGGTTATTCCTAGTAAGGAAGAGATAGATGAATGTGGATAATGTTTACTTGACGTTTTCAATGGTCTGCACATCTTGATGTGGTTTCTTTCATGGTTTTGCACATGAAGGACTCCACAGAATGTGGGACATGACTGAGCTCATGGTCTGAGGTTATACGGTATGATATCCAGTTTTCACCAAAAAAATAGAGGGCTTCCTTGAATAGACTGCAGGAATCCTTTTCAGGGAGATCACTGCATGGGGTCTTCTCCTTTGATGTAGTGTTTTCCATTGTGAAATTTCAACTAGTCATGAAGACAATAAAGGTCAAATTATCAACTGGGCAGAGGGTGCACACAGAGGGCACAGAAAGCCAAGAGTGGCTCTGATCTTGTGGTTAGTTCTGTAGCTGCCCTGTGCCCTGCGTACACTGGATATGTTGGGTAAGCTGCATATACATTGCATACTGCTTAGCAGATACCAATGACATGTAGGAAGCCCTGATTTGCTTGCAGTCACTTTGTACCTATTTCTGTTCCTTTGTGCATGCACAGGAGATTGCTTCTCTTGAGGGGAAAAAGACTCCAGTAATTTGGGTGCACACTCCTGAACTGACTTGCTCTTAAATGAGAAAACTTCTTCCTGATAGCTCCTGCTCAGTGGCACCCAGGACTTCTCCAGCAGGGAAAGCACGATGTGTGAAACTGTTCACCTGGAAAATGGATGAGTCCTTATGCTGGGAACATGCGAGGTTCCACTGTTTCAGGCAGGGGGAACCAAATGAGTACCCAGCTGCATCCCAGCCAGCCTCAGCTTACAAAGCTGGTTGGAAAACAGTGATCCTAACCTTTTGTCTTGCGTCACCCTTTCTCCTTGTGCTTCATTACCTCCAACTCTGCCATTAATGGGCAGTGTTTTTAGTGCTTTTGTATAATTTATCATGGCAGGAGTGATGCCTGCTACGAGCTTGCCTTTCGGTGCAATACATATAAGAGAACAGATAAGCATGTAGCAGCCTAAAAATATTATTTTTGTATTTTAAATACATTGTGAGAACACATTCATACATAAAACCATGAGAGGGCAGCATTCTCTCTATCATTCATATTCTCTTTCTACTGGAAAATTAAGAGTGACTTTCTTTAACATTCATCTCATAAACCACAGAGAAGTGTTATATATAATTCAGAGCTTGGTTCAATATTCTTTGTAATCAATAGGAATGTTTCCCTTGATTTAAATAGGTGTTGGACTGAGGCTTCAGTTGTTCCAAATGACATCAGGAGGAACTGCCTGCATAATTTAAATCAGAAGATACTGAAAATAAGTAGTCAGGAAATAATTTTGGTGGTGGTTAACCATTGGAACAAAATACCAAGAATACTGGTGTATTCTCCATTTCTTGATGTCTTTGAATGCAGACTAGATGTCTCTCTGGAAAAAGTGGACGAAAGCTGCTGGGTTGAATAGTGAGGTAGTTCTGTGAACTGCATGGCATAAAAGAGAAGTTGATGCTGTATGTATGCAGACAAGATAAGCCATACATTCTTCTTTACACTGTTAGTAGTTAAGCAGCGGTTTCCGGGAGTGATTGTACAGTCAAAATGGGATGTATTTCCACATGATCTTCTCTAAGTCAGTTCAGAGCATTTTCATCACCTGTATTACACAAGCAGTCAGGTTTGGTAAGCAAAATGATCTTTCTGGCTCTGGAGTCCATTAATCTGGCCACTATGATAGATTCAGTGCACACTTTTATAGCTGTCATGTGATCCTTTGAGCTACATGCAATATATTATTGTAGGAATAAATGACTGGATTTTTTCAGAAGAATTAACGGTGCATTTTTTGGAAAATTAGAACACTTTAAGATAGAGAGAGTGGTTTTGAAAAGGGGAAGCAGAATTGTTTACCTCCAAACAAGTGCTTCAGAAATAACTTAGCTCACAAGAAACGATGGATTTTTAGCCAGATGAATATTTAGACATCTCACAATGTTGTTCCAATGTAGAGTGGCAAGTGCTAATTGGCATTCTTGCTTGCAGTTTCAGCAGGGAGAAGGAGTATTTAATGAACATGGAAACCAAGCTATTCTTTGTATACTGCTTGACATGGTGACCCAACTCCGGACTCCGCGGGTTTGTGATGAAATTGTATTTCCTTATTTGTTTACTTCGTCTCCTGCTGCTGAGGGAAATTCCTGTATGTCTCTTATTCACTGTATTTCAACACCCCTAAAATGATGCACGAAGTTTTCACTGAGAATGCCCTTAGGAGGTACCACAAACTGCGGTTTCACAGAAAAGTCATTAGGACAAATGCAATGGTGAGCAAATGTACATGATTCAGAAACAGTGACATGCCCCAAGCAACTGTTTAGCATGTGAGAAAGCAAAGGGTGTTCACAAAGGCTGACAATAAAAGAAACAAAAATATTATTTGATCAGAAACCCATTTACCTTTAAATTTCACTTGTATTTTCTGTCATTCATATGTAGCACCTAAAAAGGTTCCCATTGTCTCAGGGAGAAAGAAGTTGTGCCTGTGATTTTTAATTAGGACCATCGTAAAGAAAAATACTAATTTTCTAGTTATGTTTTGAAGACTACTAAAGGGTGTTAGCATCTGTTAACTTGAAATATTTTCACATTGTTTCCATAACAAAGAAAAATGTGAGGTATTATTTAATTTCCCGTAACTTGCAGTATAAAAATGAACTCAATAACAAGTGAGCTTTGCCAAGACGGCTGTATATTTTTTTTGAGAAATAATGTAGCTGGTTCAGGCTAGCCCACATTTTACATGGGGTTTGAATTAGCATTTTTTAATGGATCTTAAGAGCCTTTTTCTTTGCTGTTCAACTTAATACTGAAGCTCCAGTTCAAGAATGTGCTTCATAGTGTGAGAAACCTTATTCAAAGCAGTGGGCTACACATTCAGAGCTGGACATGTGCTTACATATCTCAAGAACAAGGGCTTGGCATACAATGAAACTAACTGGGGTGTATGGGACCCGCGCATGATTTGAGTCTCACCTAAGTTTTTATTTGATGTCTGAGATAGTGCCTGTTGTGTGGGAGGCCACTGCCTCATGCTTAACCTTATCTCGGTCTTATTTATTCAGGTAACATCAAGAGGCCATAGCCCCATTGTGAGTGGTGTAAAACAGGGAAGTATAAAATGCAAATCTTCAAGACAGGCCCCAAAAGAAATGTCACAACATGTAAGGAGAATGAATAAGGTAGTAGCAGCAAGCAAGATAACAACTTTATGGCTTTTCCTTTTTGGATGGAAGATGAGGTAAGGTTGGGGAGAGAGGGGTGAGATGAGGGAAAGGGAGAAAGGCTGCAGGAAGATATGGAGATGTAGATGAGGGGTGAAAAAAAAAAACAGTGTTTCTCTATGGGGCAATAGAAATGCGCTCAGGAGTGTTGAGAGGTCCCCGATCTGGGTTGTGCTCCAAACAGCCAGATTCACTCTCCCCCTCTCATGAAATCCAGCCCCTACCACCCACCACACAGCAGGGAGAGGGGAGATGGAGAGATAACCATCGCTGTCTGGCTTCTGCTGTTGCCACAGTGGCTGCTGGATCTTCTTGGGCATCCTTCTCGTCTGCATGTCTGGCTGTAGTTTGCTTTTTTCTGCACAGCGTTGTTGGGGAAGGCCATGGATTTTGACTCATTTTAACAGTCAGCTGATGTATTCAACAGGGAGCTTATTTTGCTAAATAAGCTACATAGCAAAACACCAAGAAGCATATTCCAGTGAAATAAAATACGGACTCTAATTGATGCAGTAGTTTTGAATAAATCTTTCCATTGTCACAGTCATCACACTAAATGCCAAGGCCTGTCAGCACCACTTCTTAGTTACCTACCCAAGGTAATTATACTGCTCTTCTTACTGCAGAACCAAACTCCATCCCAATTTTGAGGTATTAATCTTGTTAACAGTCCTAGTTTATGGCTTTTTACCCAAGCAGAATAAAAAAGAAAACACGGCAAAAATAAATGACAGGCTCCATCTTGCAAGATAATCAGATCCCATCTCTACTTGCAGAGCCAAAAGAACATGGAGATCACTGTAGATGTCTTGCTGGGCGTGGGTGGATGAGGTGGTGCCACAACAGAGAACTGAAGTCAGCTCTTTCAAGAGCCTTACACTGGGCCACCCGTCCTTTTGCACAGAAATGGCCTTGGAGAAGTAATGTGCAATTTCTTCCCTTCTCCTTTTACGTCCATACTCCCAGGCAGTCCCCATCCCCATGGGCACGAGGCCGAACATTTAATTTAGCAAACATTTGCCAAACAGCCCATGCCACCCACATACAAGATTTATAAATAGTAAATTTGCTACATTTAGTTATGGAACTGTGATGCTTTTCATCCCTTTGCAACTTCAAACTCTGGGTGTGAGCAGGAACAGCAGCTACTTTGTCCTCAGAGTTGCCCAAACCTATATAGAAGAGAGGTATCCAGTCCACACTTAGGCTGAAATTTGTCCTTTTGGGTGGCTACCTAAGGATATTTCCACTTTCAACATCTAAAATCAGTTTATAGGTAGAATGGGAGGAAAAATTATGCCCCCATTTATGAGAAAAGTGGGGCAGAGGGAGCAGAAAAGGGGATGTTACTGATTGCAGTCCTCTGTTATTGCAGGCCAGACATCACATGGTTCTGTCCACAAAATTCATGGTTTGGTGAAGAAAAAAGTTCTGTTATGAGTCTGGCGCCAAACTGTGTCCTCGGCACCTCAGTGACTTCAGCTGGTATCTCTGGGTTGTAGGTCTGACTGCAATTAGGCCTTTGAAATTAGAAGAAAAACAAAGGCTTTTGGTGGCATTTTGTGCAGAATAGGTTTAAATAATTGAAGTGTTTAGGCTTCCAGAACTTATTATATTTTGGGGGAAAACAAAAAAAGGAAATTTTTTATTTTCTCAATTTTCTTCTTCTTTCTGTTCTCCTCTTGCACTAAAGGGCCAAGATTTGCCCTTGCAAACTTATCTTTAAAATCTATTTTGTTTAAGATTCTGCTATTGTGAAGAAATCCCGTTGTATTTAACAAGATGTGTTCAGGCAGGTCCTATAAAAATATTATTCTTCTGCAAAATCTACCCTAAAAACCCTTTACAATTTATTTGTGATAGTCTGTAGATTTTTTTTTTTTCCCAAACTACTATATGGCAAGGATATAATTTTGGATTAAATACTAACAGCTCAAAAAGTGTATGAAAAGATAATAATTTCCTATGAAATGCCAAAGGACTTTCCTCCATGAGGATATAAGCAAGACCTACAGGAACTGGTAGTCATGCTGCAGAAGGATTTTTCAGGCTTAGAGAGCTTGGGGGAGGGTGTTGGAGTGCATTAGTATTCACTCCACATCCTCGCCTGCTGTTCCACACGCACTGTTTCGTGCCTTCATAAACTGCTCTGGATACAGATCAAAATTATTTAAAAGAATTCACAGGAAAAAACAAAACAAAACAAAACAAACAACAGAGCAGCAGTTTCTATGTATTTCCACATTGCATCGCCTTCATTTTCATTGACATTTACTGTTAGCCTTTTTATAGCAATATGAAAAAAGAAGGCAGAAGCAGAGAACAGAAAGGCTTTCTCTGATAAGAAAGGCTTTTACATTTTAGAGAGAAGTTCTCACAACAAATCAGAGCGCTGTAAGCTTCCTTGTGCAGTCAGCATCAACAATTTAAAGCATGCAGCGCTGAATTCTTTAACTGAAAGGGCACTATAAAATAACTATTATTCTTTCTTGTTTGCAGTATCTGATTATAAATAGTAAGAAGTATGCTAATCTGTTCTGTGTTAATGCTTTTTAATAGGGTGAACATTCACTTCCTCTCTTTTAATGTTTCACTCCTCATGACTCTTGAGTCCCAAGGCAGTCCAAGGGCAGACCTCACCAAGGAGCCAGGCTTCCGTCTCCTCGTGTTGAAATCATAGCTGCAGGAACACTTATTGCAAAATCTTCTGACAGATCATGTGGGCAGGATCACCTGCAACCTGTGGCTTTATCAAACATGTTCTGCTTCTTACTAATTGCTTAGAGGGAGAAGCCTTTAATTTCTTGTTCACTGAGACAAGCCTGGATCAGGGCCCACCACCACTGACTGTGGCCATTTCTTAACATTTGTTCTAGTAGTGATTTTCTTGAATCCTGATTCATTAGGAACGTGGTAATATGCAAAGTTGTGTCACAGTACAAAGCTGTGTTTTCTCCTCTGATAGAAGGCCAGAAGAATTCCAGCGTCTCAAGAAATATGGAAATGTATGGAGATATCCTTGAAAATTGAAAGAACAGAGGCTAGAAAGTTGAGGGGAAACATCAAACCAAACACTGGGAGCAGACAAGCTTAGAAGACAGCTGTGAGGGAACCTTAGAATTTTTTAGAGGGGTGAATAAAGTTGGATTCAAGGAAGAGGTGTTTCTTGCACACACACATACATACAGAGAAGTCAAACATCCAGTGCTTAAAATGCACACTGTATGAAATACAGCAAACCCAGAGTGTTGAGGCACAATATGGCAGATCCGAAATCTTTAAATCGACAGCATTTCCTTGTGGACAATAGTCACTTGTCTCTGAGAAATCTCTTCAAAATCCCAGGTCCCTGCTGGGTGAAGTGCTGGCATTTGTGCTGTTGCTCTCAGGGTGCCACCCTGCTGTGCATATGGTGATGGAGAATAAATATGCATGAAGCTGACAGTTAGCTTGGCTTCCACCAAAGCTTAATTTAGCTCACTTGTCAGCACAGAATAAGAGAAATTAATAACAATAATTAATAGTTCTTTTAACACAGTGAGTAAAGAGCAGCATGTGATAAAAATGCTAAATCTGGGGAAACTTCAGAGCTGGAAGAAAAGGAGTGTGCAATGGACTCCACATTGCTGAGGAGGTAAGACATACTTTACAGGGCACTGATGGACTAAACAAAAGAAAATGTCTGGTCAGAGGGAACAAAGGAATGCGCTGGAGCATCCAGGGAGGAGGTAGCTCGGTCCACGCCAGCTGGAATGCATCTCCTGAGGAGGCTGAAATTCCTTCCACCTTCTCCCCCCTCCTTTTTATGGTTTTCAACCTTCTCTGCAAAGAAAAGGACAAAAGTTTTATTATGCCTGAAGTTTGGCCACAAGCAAAAGTACCTAAAAGGTGCTTCAGGGTATTCAGAACATGAGTGTGTGCTATTTCTGCAGGGACGTGGCCATCTTTCCAAGTGACTTTTGCCACCATCCACAAATTGCATATTCCTTCTGCGTTACTTCATGAAGGTCCCTCCTTTTTTTCTTGGCTTGCACCACTGCACTTCCTTTGAAGCCAGAAGCTGCAGAGCTGACATTGTACAAGGAATTTCAAATAAATTCTGATAGCTGTTTTGGGAAGGAAACATTGGGTGTTCCACTATTGATTTTGTTACTTTTATTGTGATTCTTTCTGTGTATACCTACAAGTGGGGCTTTTTGTGGGTGGTGCTGCACAAAGTCTGAGGAAGGCAGCATATTTTCTTAAGAAACTTTAAAACATTTTTAAAAGTACAGCAAGAAGACAGAAGAGAAGTGTAATACATTCAATTTGTATAATATGTATACACACGTATATTACATACACTTGAAAAAATCTACCTTTATACTAACCTGTCCCGTCCTTCAGACACTCATCTCTCACAGGCAGTATGCTGCTCCCAGAGAGTGTTGATGGACTAAAAAGCAGAGTCTTCAAACTTGATTCAAGAAGGGTGACCTATGAACAGAGGACAGTATTGAAGACATAGAGATGGTTGTGGGACAATGGGCAAGCTGAGGCTGGTCTCAGTGGCATGGTGAAGGAAACAGAAGCTGAAAGGAAAGAAACAGGAAGATAATTATGGAGGAAAAGGACTGTGTACCTCTCAAAGGCACGGACAAGATGCTTTAACTTAATTCAATGGGAAAAGGAGAGGCTGTTGGAGAAGTTCAAAGGAGCGTAGTACTCATATGCCAGAGGGCGAGGTCAGAAACTTTGTATAAATAAGGGGAAAAGCACTGGCATATGTGTCTGAAATTACCAGATGTCTAATGTTATCTACAAACCTCACAGGACTGACATACAGAGTGCAGCTGGAAGATACTGCTTTTATACCCAGTCTTCTTACTTTGGTTCATTCCCTCAAAAGGCTGCACTCTCTCACAGTGCTGCTTCTGTCCATCCTCAGTAAAGTCCACACTTGAGGTTCTGGTCTCTTATCTCACCTGTGTTTCAGGTTCTTCAGCTGTACTGTAGAGGTTTACTGCCACAAGAAGCAGCCAAGGTGCTGTGCCAAGGAGCAGCTGGCTTCTTCTCATGGATGATAACTGCCTTTAACTACTTTCCTGGTTGGAAGGGGAGAGACCAGCAATCCACAGGTGGTGAAACCATTTGGATGTAAATTATACAGGCTGTCCATCAAGCTGCACAAGCCAATAGCCGCTTCACAGTTGAATGAACCCAGCATGTGAGAGATTTAAATTCAGAGCATGTAGCAAAGAAACCTCAGACGTCCATGCAAAATTCATTGAAGGCCAAGCACGGCATCATTGCTGGCCTGACATCCTTGAGTATGTGGAAAACCAGAAGGAGGGAAAATTGGTGCTATGTTAATACCACCCAAATATACACAATGAAGTCAGACTGAAAGCAATGAAATTACAGCCGCTCCTCATGAGCTAACAGGACCATTTTCCTTAACCAGTGACCTTCAATTACAGAGTAGCAGGCAAATTAGTAGAGACAAAAAAGAAAAACCTGTTAGCCAGAAAATCTTACTGGCTAAAGCTTGTCTTGTGTCAGTTCCAGTTTACGCAGCTTTCGGTAAAGTATGTGCTGTCTCTTTTGGAGTACTGGTGTTAACTGGAAATGTTGATTCTGGGAACAATGAACTCCTTCTAATCAAATGGTTGGGGGTTACAACTGAGTTTTTAGAAGACCTTAAAGCTTTCTGAGTGCTTGAAGAATCCGAATCATTGCAAGAAGCCTCCTGATGGTACAGAGATCAACTTAAGAGATTTGAGGCCAAAAAAGGCCAAGGCAGGAATGACTAAATGAAACACCCATTTCTCAGTTCCCAGCCCTCCAGCATCCCTTATGCTTGAAGTTGGTTGCCTGTAGGTCAGAATGACGGTGAAGCAGGCTGGGATGCAAGTGGGATGCAGGCTGGCGGCCCCCATACATAGGTACAGGGCTTACACTCAGCTACAGCCATCTGAAATTTAGGAGTCTGATCCTACGTGGTTCAGGTTGCCTACACAACCTGAAAATTCACAAATCCAGATGAGTGGTGTAGTATGAATCCACTTTGAAAGAAGACTAGAGAAGATAATGTTACCTGCAAGCTGAGGGTGCCCACATAGGGAACCAGCACTTTTCAGATTTAAAGCTGACTTAATTCCCGAGGTGGGCAAACCTGAACAGCAAAGAATATATGGCCTTCTTCATTATGAAGTTGGAGATGTTCGTATCTAATTGTTTATGACTGGTAACTTTATACATTCTGTGAATCTAATTTTTCAGTTCCTCCGTTGCAGCCTTCAAATCCTATAATCCAAATCAAATTCTGTTTTAATAGGACAAGCTCCATCTTCCCTTCTCTGGATACATGGTTTGACAGGTGAGGTTTTCCTTTTGGTATATTAGCACCTTGCATCTGCCTCAGATTTACAAAATGAGCCAAGGTCCCAATCAAAAAAATCAGGCAAACCCATTTACAAGATAAAACAAGTCACACAGTTAAAACGAAGATAACCACTTAGATACAGGTTTTCTTTTGACAACATTATTAGCTAATAACCTTTCTCTTCCTTCAGTGTATGCTGGCATAAAACCTTTTCCCCAGGGTTTCTGAGGTATATGAGAGAAAAGGGATGGGGATATATCTGCAGAGGGTTTTCACCTACTTCAGCAAAATCCAAAACAGGCCTTACTGCTACCTGCACCATCACACTGTCCACAGATTATCAGGTTTCCTTAAGCCTCCATTTTCAAAGTCTTCCCATGATAGTTAGGATCATCAGCTTTTACAATTTAAACAGAGAGATTAATTTGTAAGGGACTGCTGTAACAGCATGGTAGAATGCCAGATTGTTTCCTTCTTGCAGCTACTAATATGTTTGCTTTCAGAGGCAATCGATCTTTTTGAGATCCCTCTTCCCCTTAGTTTGACAGAAATCTGTTAATGACAAAGCTCTGAGTGTTCTCTAAATGCAACATGTGGTGAACTTTGAGTCCCAAGCCTGAAGCCACAGTCTTCCCACTGTTTGTTGCTTGGGCTCAATAAACATCACACTGATATACTGAGATGACTCAGCTACGCAGCGTCCACCTGGCAGCACCAACTCTCTGGTCTGGACTTGTGAGTTTTTCCAGATAGCAGACAGGCTGAAAGAGCACAGCCATTTATAGACCTGGTGATTATAATGATGCATGGGAGCAAAAATAGATTTATAACAATCATAACATCCAGGACAGCAATACAAATAGTGAGGATAAAAAACAGGGAAAGATAAATACCTGTCTGGAAATATGACTACTGCTGAATCAATAAGCTGATGTCCTACCAAAAGCACATCGTTACAGATTGAAAGCAATGTGGTATCAGTTACTTTCAGTCTGCCCAGTGAAGGTGGCCCTTTTCCATTAGTTTTATCATAGAATCACATACTGTTACAGCTTGCAGCAAACCATTTCTGATAACTAGACAGCTGTTTAGCATCACTTTTAACTAATGATGTTTAAAACAAGTTAGTCATATTCCTGTAACATGCAATGTACTACTTAATGCCTATTATATTCACCACTTCAGGTCTGTTAGTAAAAGAAGAAAACCTGATATATTTATTTTAGTTTCTTTTCCTATTACATGTTGTATACTATGTGATGGATAATGAATAATTAAAGGCACTTAACATTTAAAAAGCATTTCAGGCAGTGTCTCTTCCCTGTTATGGCATGTAGTCACAACGTGGTTCTTCTAAACACTGCTGAGAACAGCTTGGTTGTAGCATGGACAAGCGTTTATTACAGGGTTTACTGCCTTGTCCTATGATTCCATGCTCTGCAAAGCACATCTTAACTAATTCCCAAAGGCAAAGTGGCAACGCTGTAAAGCACTTGTGAAAACATTCAAACTGCAGTTTAAACCTTGTTGCAGCACAGTTCTTCTCTGAAAAGTGACACTGAAACCGGCATTGTGGGATCCTGTATTTATTGTCTATTTGTGATTTCCAAATCAAACACGCTAAGTACAACTATACAGTTCCCTCCTAACATCCACAGCCAGCTCCACAGACTCCAATGAGATTAGAAAGTTGAAACTTTCTTGTTCATGTATCACTGAGGTGATCATCTCCTTAGCATCTGTCCAAACCTGCTGTCCCCTCTGAAACAGATACACCTTGGCCCCCTTCCGTTTAGCTGAATGAGCTCGAGGAGGATGCTTTCTTCTCATTAACCCCTGTCAGTGTTTTCACTGCTTATGGGAGTAAAACGTCTTTTCGGGCAGGTCAGCAGATCTAACTCTGAACACAAATATACACAAAGCAGATGTGTTGAAGAAAGTGCCACTTCTTTACTACAGCCACAGTTTCAGATACAGAATTTCAATGGCTTTTAATTTTTTTTCTGGCCTGTTTCAAATCTTAGAACATTGCAATCTCTAGAAAATTCTGATAGGAACAATATTCTCTATACACATTAACCTGTTGAAACACAGGCTTACGAGCTACATTTTTATTTCTCTAGAGAGCCATCAGTTGTGTATTTATGGCTAGCACCAGCGATGAGAAGACACAGCCCAATCCAAGGCCCACTGAAATCAGTCACACTGTTCAATTAACCATGTGGAGCATGCGATGGGTTTGGTGCTTTTCTTTCTTCTATGTCTGAGTGGGGAGCGATCAGCCTCACCGCCTCCCAGGGACCCCTGTGTTGATGCTGGAGCTTGCTGTTCTCAATCAGCAGAAGAGACACTTTGCCATGTCCATCTGTCGACCTCTGAGGCAATAAAACTAGTTTGGCTTAAATAAATTCTGCTGATGGAGCAGCTACAGCATTCTGGTTGACACTTCAAGGTGGTCACTGTATGAAAAATACCATATAGCTACCATTATATGGTAAAAGATGGACATTTCAAAAACAGTCCCTCCCCCTTCCCTACAATGAAAATGTAGAGGTAGATCTTGTTTATTGGCACTATTGTCCCTTTGTCTGGGAAGTATGTTCATAAATATATCTGAGAATAGATGCTAAAGCACAAAAAGGCTCTGCAAAGATGACAGGAACAGTTAGAGCATCCTTTCAAGGTGCAACAGGAATGAAGTGGTGACTACTGCCCAACAGGTGCCAGCAATGCTCCCTCGGGCAGTAGGGTTTCCGTGCCAGTTTTCACATCACGTTTTACAAAAAATTCACCACTAATTCACGTGTGTCAAATTTTGATCATCCTGACGAGTGTAATCAGCATCTGTTTCAATCTTTGGTTATGCCTGAGGGTTGTTCAAATGGTTACATATGTGTAAGGAGGTATGCGCGAGGCTGTCCTTCTTGAAGACAGTGGTTTCCTGACTTAGTGGAGCTGAATTTTTGTGAAACAATATGCCTCACTCTCTTGCCAATCCTGCACACCCTCGTGACTCAAAGGGGCAAAACTGAATAACCCGGAGCCAATGTGGGCCCCAGATCTCAAATGTTTGAGAGCTGGAATACCCAGAGCTGAGGTTTTGGTCTGGCCTATGAAAAGAGAGTGAAAGCCATCTGTGAAAATTGGAGGCACATCTGGGTTTGTCTTCTATCCCAGGATCCCACAGCCTCCCATAATCACTTTCTGAACATCTGCAGGTTGGGAGAACAAATCCTTTCTCCACACCTTTCCTTGGGAACCCGTGCTCAGCCCTGTGCCTGGTACACACGGATTCCATGGGGCTTCTAGGGAGCCCTCTGAGCAATCCAGAGAGGCAAGACCCACAGGGTTTAATCCTTATGGCTTTAGAAAAATGTCCTTTTCTAACTAAAAGCACCACATGACAAGTGGAGAAAGAAGAATAGGCCCCTGAGTGGGGCCTCTGCTTTGGACAAGAGCTTGCTGAAAACACTAAGCCTCCCAATTTTTCAGACACTGACTGTCACTGACAAATCACAACCACACATGGAAAAGCCCCACATCATTTCCACAGGTCTCTCTCTCCTCCTCACAAAGGCTCTTGGGGCTAGGGCTGGCGGTGGGTGGCCCAGGCAGCTGGACCCCCGCCATGTCACGCAGGCCTGCCCTGGCACAGGCAATGGCCGTTCCTTGCATTCCTGCCCCAGCAGGGACGGGGAAATGGTGGGGATCCTCCTTTCCCTCAGCCTTCCCCTCCCTGGCCTTTGCTTCCCAGCCATCCCTGATCCTGGAAGCCCCTGCGGAGCAGAACCGAGAGGAGCCCTCTTCCTCCCTGGGAAATGGCAACCGCGGGTGTGCTGCCACAAGGCCCAGGGCTCAGCCTCCAGCAGCAGCTTTTGAACGTGTCTCCCAAGAGCCGGGGGGCACCCAGGGACCCGCTGTCGTCACCAGAGTGCGGGTGTCCCCTCCAAGGCAGCTGCTCGGGGGAGAGGTGGTGACAGACAGCCAGACAGCCAGAGCCCAATTAAACCCTCCCCTGGCCAGCCCCTGACACTCCCTCCTGCATTTTCCAGTCTGTGGTTACAACGCTCAAAGGGTTCCATTAAGTCATCAAGTTTTACAGGTTCCTTAAAAAAATATAAATAAATAAATAAAGAGGGGGGAGAGACAGCGAGCAAGAGAGAAAAGTTTGGTCATGGCAGGGAATGAGTGATCAAAGCTGAGCCAAAGCTTCCTGTTACACCGGGACTATATATATATCGTCTCTTTAATGTTGGGGGATGTCAGCCGGCTGCCGGGAGCCCGGAGCGGGAGCCGCGCTCTGCCTGATTTCCAGCTCGCTGAGGTTTCTTCCACCGACCACAATGAACAAGTTCCTGTGCTGCACGCTTGTGGTAAGTCCCTTCAGAGAGGTAGATGGGCTTTAAGATGCATTACGGCTTCAGAGATCAGGCTGCAAGGACATACGATTTTTCTTCTCGTTTTTTTTTGTTCTGGTTTGTTTTGGTTTTCTTTAGTTTTGTTTGTTTGTTTGTTTGTTTGTTTTTTGGGGCTTTTTTTTTTGTTTGTTTTCTCTCCGTTTTCTTGGTGAACCCTTTTCCTTTCTTCACGCTGAGCTTTCCTGGTGAGATTTGGAGTGCGATGGACACATCCAGCTCCAGGGAGGCAGCAGGGATTTTCATCCCATTTTTAAGGTAGTGGCATAGTTTGCTTTTCTTTGGAGTTTTTTTCCTGTCCGACTCTCTCCTTTTGTAAGGCTTCATCCTACCGGAATGACACAGAACACTGTATCTAGAAATGAATTTAGAAACTTTAGGCTGGGGTGTTTGGTTTTAATTTTAAAAAGCTCCATCCCTGCCTGTCTCTAATCTCTGCTGCAGTGGCACTGGTCAGTATCTCAGATAAAACTGGGAAAACTGCTGTGAAATCCAGGAAAAAAAAAAAAAGCTCAAGCATGTGGTGCTTGTTTGGCTTAGAAAATTCAGCTTCCTGTGCAAGAAAGTGATGAATTAGTAGCTGTGTCAGTATCTATTACAGAAAAAGTCATGTTATTAAGTCTGGTATAAGCCCCTGCTTTAATGAGTTGCTGTTTACTTGGTGATTTAGCAAGATACTTCCAAATGCAAATTTAGAAATGTTAGCAGTGCAGTAAATCTTTCAAAATGTCATTTAATCCATTTAGCTGTGTGGAATTTTGTATGATGTCAGATTAATTAAAACCTGCATACAGACAGATACTGTGTAACATCTATTTGGAGGATATTCATCTTTTGGATAAGAAAACATTCAAAGAAAACATCAAAAATAATATTCAGAGCAGGCTGTTACGCATGCCTGCACAGAAACTTGCTCCTGGGTTGTTTTGGTGAGGACAGTGGCATTAATGTTGCGGCAGAGCGTTAGAACTGAGATCCATTTATTTTGAAAGCTCTTTATAAATGCGACGAGATTTCCAGGATCCGATGAGTAATGCATGTTTGTTACTCTCTGTACAACTTTCTGAAAGAGCTTTTTGAGTAACAAACCCAAAGTAATTAATGGTGCAAGGGAAGCAAAAAGTTGTCAGGCTCGTGGTCAGCAAACAAACACAGGACAACTTTTTCACCTCATGTATGATGTTGTGCCTTCTTTGTCTATATGAAAACATGGAAAATTAATCTGGGAATTTCAGCATTAGCATGTTACCAGCTTGGCTTCTTATCTGTGACAGTCATAAAATAATCACATCAGTATTTTGATTTTGATTAAATGTGATGTCCCATAAAGTAATAGCTTTTGGTGGAGTTCAGCATAATCCTCTAGCAGATGAGTCTCAGAGCTGAAATTCATCGTGACAGGAGTACATACCAGAAAGCTTCATCATTCAACTGTTTTTTTTAATTATTATTTAAAAGCAATTTGTTTAGAGTTATTGTGGAGTTTAAGTACTGCCAGATGAGCTAGAGCTCAGAAAAGTACTTTCAGTACCTGTTTTATAAGAACACTTGTAAGAGGCCCAGTAGCAGATCAATGTTCTGTGTTTGGCTCGATACCTTAAACTTAATCTGGAGATACCATATCTAAAAAAGATTTTTTGGACATGATGTACTTTCAACCTTGGACTCTTTGGTGGGGTTTCAGAAAGGGGACCTGCTGTGGTGGTGGATACATGTACGTGTTGTTCGCTGGAACACTCAAACTGCTTACAAACATTATGAAATCAGGTTGAATTAAAAGAAATTCCCCAGAGCTGGATCTCGTTACTTGTCACGTAACTGTCTTGACCCTTAAACTTGACCCCTCTGTATTTTTGGCTCTCTGGGCACACGTGACGTGCTTTTTCTGGCCTGCCTGTTGTGTTTGGTGTGTGTAGGCAGCAGTGGCTTTGCAGCCCGCGAGGGTAGGAGTTATCTTTCTGTCTGACTTTCTTTCTGTCTGTCTGCATGTGTGTTGGTTAAAAATAAAACACCAAGGTTACCAGAAGAATTTTTAAAAGATTGTCGCAATTTAAATAACACCCACTGTTCAAATCTCACAGAAACTTTCATTTTCTTCCTTCTGTATTTAACTTTTATGCTAGTAGATTTACTACTCTGATGGTCTTCCTGGACAAAAACACCTGTTTGCTCATAATACTGGACATGCTGTTTCTCTAGGTAGATGGTCAGTTGTTGGTAATTCTGTTCAGTGCAAAGGCAGACTGTAGTCACGGTGCTAACATCCCAAGCTTGGGTTATCTCTAAACCTTGCTGGCACTATGGTGAATAATGCTCCGAAGCATGAGCTATGGACAAGACACATCTTCTGGTGAGTAGCTGGTTAGGCTTTTCTGCTTTCTTCCTCCACAAGCTTCCAGACCAATATGACTCATATAAATGAGGACTTTCAATTTAGCACTTTGATAAGATGCAAAACTGCTCTTCAGTTGAATGTAATTTTCCTACCACTGAAAATGAAACAATATTTTAGACCTCTAAATTGCTTTGTGAATCCTGAACTGCTTTGTGAGTGGCAACTAATTGTACCTCACAAAGTCTCTAAAAGCTTTGAATTTTCGACATACTGCTTTACTGTCAGAGAAATGGAGATGGCAGTTGATGTCCTCAGTTATGAATACGGGTGGCTTGGGCTACTCATTAGTTATATTCATTACATAAAAGAGCAATCTCCACTCTTACGTACAAAATTAGGTCCTGTTATGCCCCAAGTGGGTGGATTGCACTGAAGCCATTGGCAGAATGGTGGAACAGCTTTATAAACTAACCTCAAACCAGCAAAAATGGCTCTGTTTTAGCTTCTGTCATGTGCCTGATGCTCAGCTGGGATCTGCCAAAATGTCCTTCATCTAGGCTGTGCCCATGGGGTGAGGCATGTTGCATGGCTGTCAGCCCAAAGAGCTTAGATTTGGGGATTGCATGGGGCCCCCAGAACAACAAGGTGGGGAGAATGAGATCTGAGTATCTCTCCACGTGACAAATATTTAGCACCGGTTGTTTGCAATAGGCAGCCACGGATCTGACCCAGCATGAAACTGTCATGTACTGGATCTAGAGATACTGTTTTGATCTGATAAGCTACTGATTAGGAGGACCCCTTTAACATCATCCAGTGCTATATTTTGCCACTGAGGTTTCTCTGAGGTCTGTGCATTATTTCAGTGAGGCATTCTGCCTAAGGCCTCCTGCCTTAGCTTTGTCCAAATACTTGGTGTAGAAAGCAAAAGTAGGAGAGTTATGAGGTTTTACTTTGAACCCAATGCAAACACTAGGAGCAATCTGACAGATGCTTTGAACGATTATTTATCACACAGGAAAATATGCTTCAGAATCGTTGTGGAATGTGAAACAGAAACAGATTTATCTTTCTCAGCGAATTAAACATTCTCCTTTGGTCTACAACCCAAAACCACAAAGCCAAACTATATAATAATATTTTCATATGCTGAAAAGCCACTTTCTTTTCTCTCACAAAGCAGTGATTTCAGGGGATGATGCTTGAAGGATTTTTCCTTTATGTGCTTTGTCTTCCAGTTTATTTTAATTCAACAAGAAAAAGCAAGTGGCTCTTTGCCTTACATTTAAAGATGAAAGGAAAGGGCGTGTAGTTTTTTCATGCCCAGGATCTGAAAAGAAATTTTACAATCACATTATTTCTCTTTGAAAAGCATCTTCTAAGGGCTCAAATAAATGGACTGCATGGGAGTTTTATGTTAGCATTGACATTTTGTGTATGCTGACATAAAGATGGTATAGAAAAATATAGCTTTAGGCCTAATGTGTTGAGTGACACAATCAAAGAATTGCTTTTTAATCCTGGGTAACTCATTTTGAATGAGTTCTCAGTATTTGCATTGACTTACACTAGACTTATATTTCAGTACTTACGGTTCATCCCAAGTCCTTCCACGGAGATGGTCATCCTGAGGGGTACGCAGGATTTGGCCCAGGGAGATAGACAAGGACTGAGCTTTTCAGCCCTTTCAGCCCATGACACTGGAGGCGAATTTCACCCAATGGGTTGATAGATGTAGTTAATGATACTAACTTTTGTTATGTTTTGGTTTAGTAATTATTTTGTTACTGATAGCATTTCATATTCATAAACAAATAAAAAGCCACCACTCTAAAACAATTGGGATTTTTTTTTTTAAATTAAGCCTTGTATTCCAGTACCTCTAAGAGAACCCTTTGCAACTGAGCCAGAGTAACAGTGAATTTGTTGAGATGAACAAGATAACTGAGTATCATTGTCTTACATTGGTGTTGAGATATCAAGGATTCCTTGGTGTTTAAAACTGAAAGGACCTGCCCGGATCATTTCAGTCTGTTCCTCAGCTCTTCCAGGAAACCAAAGGGTGTATTTGCTTTCAGAAATGCATTGCGAGCTATGTTTAAACTACTTGGGTTTCTGCACCTGCTTCTCAGTACAAGGCTGTTCCCAAACTTCCTCTGAAGAGAGAATCCCCTTTTCATTTGCTGGCATTATCCTTTAACAGAGAAAGTTCTTCTCCCTCTGTGTGTTCACTATCTATTTTTGCTTAACCTCTAGGTACTGTTTTGAATTGCCAGGGTATTGAACAACTTCAAGATGAGGCTCTCTGTATCTTTCTGACCTTTCTCGGTACCTCTTCCAGGTTGAAATAACCTTCCCTAAACAAGGATGAACAGAATTTTATGCGATCTTCTGAATGACAAATCCATAGCTTGGCCAAGTATAGTATTTATAGATTCCAGCTTTGGTTTCTTGAGGGTTAAAGGGTGAACATGTTTGTGGCCTCTACTTCTGATTCCAGTAAACTGAAGCCAGGCTTCTAGTTTCTTCCTCCTTTCAAACTGGAACATGCTGCCTTCTCCAGCAAGTGCAAAACAGCCCAGTGCCAGCAGGATCAGGGAGAAATCCTGCTTTCTGTGAAGCTTTGAGGAAGACGTATGTTCAGAACTAGTAAGTTTTGATTGCAGCATTTTCATGTGCTTAGATAGTGCTTTTTCTTACAGCAGAGATGAAGGTGTTTAGTACATTGCCCACCTTTAAGTATGGGCATACAGGTCAGTAAAGGGTTTTATGTGACTGAGAACTAGCTAACAAGTTGGTCATAGCATGGCTTAGGAGGAGAAATGTCAGCAATCAGACAAAATGCATTGAATTAGCATTTTCATTTGATTCAGGAACAGGCTTTTGAAGTGCCTCTCCTTATCATCCTTATTTACTGTATTTTATTTTGCACATCAGAGCAGACTTGCAGTGCACAAAATGGGTTTGCAAAAGTAAACTGGATTGATGAAAGTAAATGTAGACATAAGCTCCAGAAGTGCACCAGATGCGCCGTAACCACTAACGCATGCTCAGTCCCTGAGAGCAGACTGAAGTTAGTCCAAAATAATCCCCCGAATCATGCATAATGTGGATGTCAGGTGCTCAGCACCATCTGTTTTGCTCTACGAATCTGCAGTAACAGGTGACCCAACTTGCTAATATAAGCACAAATTCAGTGTGTCTTAGGCCAGTAGAAAGGACAGTTTAGTGTGTTCCCCTCTAGCTTATTCTGTGAGCTTCGGGACAAGAGTCTTTTCAGCCTGTTCACATCAAGTTGCTGCAGTAAAACTAGTAAAAATCCTAGTTAATTACGTTCCACCATTCCTCTTGCCTTTTTGCAAAACTCCTGAAAAATAGATTGCTTCTACTTTGGCACTTGATGTAGGTTCAAACATAACTTCTGATTTCCGGGTTGCATATTAATACTCAGAATACTTGTGCTAGGTGTTTTCAGTCTGCATAGAAGGCAATCTTGCTGATTTATTATCTAAGTATTATTAAGGGACCTACAGTAGTCTTATGAAGAAGTGTGGGTTTGTTAATTGGAGTCTAGAAATGTACTTAACAACATATTAATGGCTGTACTGGGTCTAAGAAAAAAATAACCCAGAAAAAAAGCCTTTAAAAGCCCCATATGTTGTCTATGACTGGGGTTTCTAACTGAAGCATAGACGAGATTGAAGAAAAAGGAAGAAAAATAGTGACATTTTTCCAAAACACTCCCCAAGACTCAAGCAATTTGTGCTTAGGGATTTCCTGATCAAAAAGGGATTTATATCTTTAATAGCCTTTTATTAGAATTTTCCTCCACTATTATGTCCAGTTGCGTTTTGAACTTCAAACTCAGCTGTTTACCATGTCCTGTGGCAATGAATCACACATCTCACTGTACTGTTAGGATCATAACAATAATAGTTATGGTCATCTAGCTCTCTGTTGAAGATGATGTATAAAATGTTATCATAAAATACCAGGCTAATGTTTGCATTTACAGCTTTAGTTTGGATGAACAGTCTTTTCTCACAATTGTTTACCAAGTAAAAGAGTTAGATCCTGCACACATATGGCTCAGCTACTGATGGATGGATAATGGCAGCTACATAATGTGTGTTTCTGGGAAGGAAGAGAAGACAGGTGTGATGTGCTTTTGTTTCAAAAACACACAAAAAAAATCAAATGCAAAGACTGATCATCCTTTCAGTGATACTGATTTATTAATCCTATTATTATGGTTATTGGTTATACTCATTTAGATTAATAGTATTGTGGTTGCCATTAATAATTTATAGTTATTGGTACTTTGAAAGGCAAAACTTTGCATGGTCTCAGGCACATATTGTTGAAGTATTGTTTGCTCAATTTTTTAAATCAATTCATCTCAAATTGTGTTGAATTGTTTTCATTTTTTATTGGTTTGCTTCACATAGCTGTAGGTTCTTCAGGAAGCAAGTGCCTCCATTTTTCCTTACAAAACTCCATACAATCACACCCTGGTTGCTGAATTAGAATTATTTTAAATCCTGATCTGCAGCAAACCCTCTCAGTTGCCTCATCTATGATTTTCAATGTAAATTATCAAGCAAGGAAAATAGCAAAATCTTGTTCTTACTCCTGCGTGTTGCAGAGGGGAGTTGAGCAGCCATGAAATGGTCCATCTAACTGTTCACACCTGAAAACATGGCAGAGACATGACCTAGAGGAGCAGCTTCTGCTGCAGTGGCAGCTTGGGGTTTGTTGTGAGCCGTGCATTGCATAGAAGGATAACTGGTGTTTCTACACGAGGACGTGCTGTCCACGTCTCGTTGCCATCCCTAATCATTTTCACAGTGTCAGGTTTTCATCTGTGATGGGTATTATCTTGGTTTTCTGGAGATGTCTGCATGAAATGCGGGTTGCTGCTTGTCTTTGTACTATCTGTGCTGCGTGTTGCAGTCCGTTACGTTCTGCAAAGGGAATGCGTGTGTCCATGCAAGTCTTGAAGTCTAGGATGCTGTATTATCTATTACTGAATAAAAACCATAGAAGAAAACCCGACTGTTCACATCAATAATTAATAAGATCCCAGGACTTCTTCTTACTAGAGTAATAGCTGTAGATTTTCTCGCAGTGGAAGACATTGTGCATTGAGACCACAAGAAAAAGTTGGATCTCCACCAGTAGAAATCAAAGATTGGAGAAATTATAGGGCTCAGTAAAGGGTTACCAGAAGAGGCTATGGGAAATATCCATACTACCTGCATTTCGTTCTTCAGGCTGTCTAAGTACACTTCTATAAAAAGTGGATTCACAGACAGGCAGTTGGAGAGTGCAATAAAAATATATTCTTAAGCAGCAAGAGTTCCTAATTTAAGTACCTAATATTATTTAATGCAAATGCTGTGACTTGTGTTAATGCAGGTGAACGATTACATTGTCCTTTACAACCTTAATAAGACTATCACTTAAGAAGTGCTGTGCTGTGGCAAAAGTGGGGCCCTTAGGTGAAGCCTCTTTAGGAAATACAGGGTTTGATTGAATAAAAAGAGTTAATTCCACTTACACTTTGGGGACATCTGCATTGGAAAAGAAGAAAATGCGTTCTTGCAATTGAATTGACAGCTCCGTATTAGCTGACTGGGATTAGAATAGCAACAAAGACAAGTCAGCTGGATTTATATTTTGAATGGATATGTAGAAAAAAAAAATCTTCGTTCAGAGACAGTTTCATACAATGTACAAGTTCTAGAAGAGGATTCACACGCTGGTGGCGGAGTGCTGGGATAGAACCGGGTTCTCTGTGTGGAGAGTGAGCTGCCGGCAGACCCCATGGTGCTCAGGGTGGTTTGTAGGGAATAAACCTGAGAGTTATTTTTTTGGTAGGCTCATGGAATCACAGAACCAAATTTTCAGTTAGAAGACCAAAATGATGTGTTGCGGAGGTTGTCTTTACGGAAGGGCGGGTCATCTCGCTTTGCTAGATCCCAAATTGCACCAACAAAGCCGAATGCTGCAGGAGTGCAGCGGTCATGACGTGTGCCGGGACTGAACCGGCTCCTCGCGGCAGCCGTGAGCTGATGGTTTTAGGTGGGAAGTGAAAGCATTAACCTGGGCTCTTCCAGCTCATGTGTTGAAGTCCTTGACGTACCCTTCATGAACTGCAGCATTCTTTGCCTCTGTCTGAAGCTGCATCTTCATACTTGATGTAGCTGCCATATTTTATCCCCAGAGCAGCTGCTCTTCAGTGCAAGATTAAATGCTAAGCACTGAAAAGTAACCTATATTGTTCTATCCATTTGTTGCTGATAAAAAGAAATAATGTAAGACATCACCTTGAAAGGTATCTGTGGCAAAGGTGCAGTATGCTGATCAGGTTTGTGTGCTCAGATATCATTTTCTTTGCACCTGGAGTACTGGATGCTAAAAACACAGGAGTGCATGATCCCCACCTCACTGTGCATCGAGCCTGTTGCCAATGAAATTAATAGACCAGGTTGTCTGGTGCCAGGCAGTAGAAGGTCATTGCCCAGTGATATCAAAAAGAGTATAAATGGGATGAGAATAGGATCTACATCTCTGGAAGAACAAGGAAGTACTTCCATCAGGAAGATCTGCTGGATAAGATCCTAAAATTTTCCCATTCTAAGACAGACGTGGGAGAGTCCAGAAGTTGGCTAATATTTTATAAATTTCTAATGCAAATATTTTTTTGGAGATAGCAACATGAATAGACTCATAAACTAATGAAAATTTATGTTCCCTTGTGACCACGGTGCTCCCCAGAACTAAAGCGAGTGATGTTTTATTTTCCTATTGCTAGCTCTTGGACATTTCTGTTAAGTGGAGCATCCAGGATGACTCTCCCCCCAAGTATCCCCATTACGACCCAGGGACATCTCGTCAGCTCCTGTGTGACCAGTGCCCTCCTGGGAGCTACGTACAGCAGCACTGCACGGCCAGCAGCCCCACGCGCTGTGCCCCGTGCCCGGACCAGTACTACGCCGAGGAGTGGAACAGCAACGAGGAGTGCCAGTACTGCAGCTCCGTCTGCAAAGAGCTGCAGTACGTCAAGCAGGAGTGCACCAGCACGCAGAACCGCGTCTGCGAGTGCGTCCAGGGCAGATACCTGGAGCTCGAGTTTTGTTTGAAGCACACGGAGTGTCCTCCCGGATTCGGCGTTGCACAGCCAGGTACGTGGCGCTTTTCCATACGCACAGACTTAATTAGAGCTCTGCGGCACGTCAACGACTCGTGGCAGTTACAAGATTAGGAAAGAGGCTCGTCCAGATGAAATTACAGGACAGTAAATTGTAAAGGCAATTGAACCTGTTTTAGTCTGCATCATTTGGACTGTAGCCAAGGGAACATTTCTCAGTGGAATACTCTGCTCCTACAGTAATATATAACTTAATGGCAGTAGCAAATGTAGCAAATTGCACTCTAATGAGAAACATGATGGATTGCCTCTTTTAAAGGAACATTATCTGGAATGTAGTATTTGTGTGTGTGATAAATAATCATGTTTTTCATTTTGAAATCTTCTGTTTCAAGCAACCGTATATCTTGACAAACACCAGGAGCACTACATGTTTGACACCAAGTGTATAATTATAACAATATTAATATAGCTCTAGCATCACAGCAATATGTGGTAATAATTAATTATCAGCATCCTAAGTGGAACTCTTAGGGAACCTGTTACTATTATCAAACAAGCAAACATTTCTTTGTCAAGCAGGCTGGCATTGTGCTGGAAGTCTGGTGGGGATACAGAGCAAAGCTGAATTTTTCAGTGGAGTGTATTCTTCATTTAAGACAACATAAATTGTTAAAACAATAATAAGTTCTCCTCTCAAAACAAAATACAGAATTTATCATTTGGCAAATGTCATGGCCCAGTTCAGCTCCAGTATTTAATACAGTCTGAAAGAATTGTAAACTGTCACTGCACCAGAGGTTGGAAACTGCCTGGGGAAGTGCGCTGAGGAAGAGAATACAGAAAATCAAAGCGTTTTGGACACAGACTACAGAATTAATTCCCTAGGAGTTACGTATATGCAGTGAGAATCACTGGGGCTGGCCTGTGCACTTTAGAGCTGTGGTGAGTGACAGGTTTGGAGTTCTGTCTCATGTTCACAGAGTCACAGAATGGTTGAGGTTGGAAGGGACCTCTGGAGACCATGTAGTCCAACACACCTGATAAAGCAGGCTCACCCAGGGCAGGTGTTCACCTAGCAGTGCTGTGAACATCTCGTTGGAGAACAACTTTGACATAAGGAGAAGTGTCCCTGCTGTAGCTGCTCGCAAGTCCCTGAGTAACTGGTTAACTAAGCATTATCCTGGTGCTCTTGCCACCGTTAAACATTTCCACTGGCAGCTACCACATTTCCGTAGTGTAAACCTTCATTAACCTAAATCCTTATGCCCAGGGGCTTGGGTTAATGAGGTTGCACTGTACTTCAGCAGTAAGTCAAATGGGTACAGAAACAAAGTTCTCAGAAAGACCATTTGGAAGACAAACAAAAAAGTATAAATTGTCTGAGTAACCAGCCCACTCCATCTCTGCAAGCAGAGTAAAACTGTGGCAGATAAATTTGAATCCCTCAGTTTCAAATGAAACAAACTTTGGAAGAAGATAAACTGCCAAATCATGTGATTTATTGGAGAGCTGGTTTCCAAAAGACCATCAGGATGAACCAGCTAAACCGAAGCAGACCTCAAAAAAGGAATGAAAACATTGTAAAGATAATTGCGTCCCCCTGTGTCAATAGTCATTTTTGACATGAGGCATCGACCAAGAATTTAATAAGCATGGCCCACACTGTGTTCCTGGTTTCTGCCATATGATAGGCTTGAACATTTTAATGACGTAAATTCAGGTGAAATAGGACCTCAGTGTAGAAAAATATGCTTCTACTGCCACACAGAGAGATGGTGTGGTCCAGTGTCTCATTTGAAGTTTAAAACATGCTGGTTGCTCACGATTACATTGGGCAGATCACTTCAGTTTTCCCCTTCTGTGAGTGCAGAGTAAGGTTTTGTTCCTTTCTGCTGCGGTTGGCACTGTATGTGGCAGAGCTTTGAGCCGCGATGTGCTGGGGAGGCAGCACCATCTCCCTGTGCCTGGGGAGAATGGAGGATTTGGGGTGAACCAGAGGGAGCAGCAGAAGGGCGGCTGGGCTGCAGAGGCTCGTACTCTGAACAGCAGCAGAGAAGCAGCTGGCAAAGCTGGAAAGTGGCTCAAGCCTGAGAAGGCTGAGACATGACCGGTTTTATTTCCCTCTTGAGCTGTGAAGGTTGTAGAGGAAGCTGTGAGCAGAACGACACACCGTTTGCAGGGACTCTCTTTCCCTTTCCGGAACACAACAGCAGTGTGTCTGTAGCAGGGAAATGCGCTAAAAGTTGAGACTTCTCAGCAAAGCAAATTGCTGCAGGTGCAGGGTTGGCCGGTGTTGATCCAGCCCAGAGCCACGGGCGGGAAAACAGGCGGGCTCTGCGAAAAGCAGAGCATCTGGGGGCTTTAGCAATACACACAGCCCCTGATTATTCAGGTGCACAACAGCTAAAAGTTTCTCCTTTGTTTTCACTTGTTGTCTGATAAAAGAAGTGTTAGGTCGGGTGTATGCAAGTATTATTCTTCATTTCACATCCCATTGAAAACTAGAGGTTCATACTCCTTTTCCGTAAGGAAATTTCCAAAATAAATAAAATTACTTAAAAGCTAGCATTAAAATAAGCACCCACATGTAAATACTTCCAAAATACACTAGATGGAGGCATTTTCTTGTTCAAATATAGTTTCCAATTATCTCCAAAGAATTTTAAGCATGTGCTTAAGTTCATGTGCAATAACAGAATATTAGATGCTAGACTTTCGGCACTTGATAAATGTTGGCTGAGTAAAGATAAATTAAGAGTGAACATATAACATTTATTGGTGCTGTTGCTTTCCTGCTACTGGTGGTTAGACTGTTTGCATTGTTCCAGATTTCATGCATTCATTTTCTTCCTTTTTGTCAGTGTGATAGAACTATATATTGTTATTCAATGGTTGTATCATATATTTGGTTCTGAAGTAAAACTATGCCTTATAAAAGTGAAACACCAAGCAAAAAATATATATGGATATGAAATATTTTTCCTATGTTGAATGGTCTACGTTCTGTGCTTTAAATAATGTTTTATTCAAGCCCAGAAAAAAAGTTCAGAAATGTTACTGAAATTCTGTTTTCCTGTATCATTTAATATTTGAGTAGGGAAAGTACTTTTAAGAGGGCTTTTAGTTGATATTTAGTCTGGCTATATTTTTAGCTAGAACTAAAGTAAAGCATTGGAGTAAGGTTCTGGACAGATATTACAATTTAGAGCAGTATCTTGTGCTATTTAATTATTGCACAGAATACAGTTGAAGGATGAAGGTCAGACATCATGTAATGGCTGAATAGACTCAAGTAATTACCAATCGAAATATATTATTTCAGTAAATTACTGATTAATTCAGGAATTACTGATTTTAAAGCTGGTAACAAGTGTATGTAAGGCTACTATTTATTACTCTAGCAGGAACATAATTCTCTTAAAGAATATTTTTTATTTTTAAAATTTAAAGTGTGTTGGTATTTTGGGGGGAGGGTGGGGTTTTTTTTGTTTGTTTGTTTGTTCGTTTTGGTTTGGTTTGGTTTTTGTTTTTCCTAAGTGTGATTCCTTCATATACCAGCAATGTGACAAGCAGAAGAATGACAGTTTTGGGAGGAATATTTCCTTTTTGTGTTCTTGTATATTTTTTTCACAGTTGATATTCTATGTAACTGGATGCATTGTTTCCCTGTTTTCCCAGGTACCCCTGAGAGCGACACTGTATGTAAGAGATGTCCAGAGGGATTTTTCTCAAATGAAACATCGTCCAAAGCAGCCTGTCTAAAGCACACAAACTGTAGTGCACTGGGTTTCAAAACAGCATTGAAAGGAAATGCAATTCGTGACAACGTCTGTCAGGAAAATACAGATACGGCACCTCAGAAATGCGAAATAGGTATGTGTCATATTAAGAAAGAGTGGTCAGAAAAGATACCTTTAATTATAGCTAAAATGAATGTATCAGCACTGATGAGAAAAATATCTGGCTTGTTAGCCATTTGCCTGCCATGGTGATGGCCATAGTAGAGTTGTAATTATTGTAGGTCAGACCAAATGGAACTTATGCTCAGAGAGTAAAAGCATTATAAAGACCACCTTTTAGATTATTTTTAAAGTGTTTTTCTTATCATCCTTGCTGCTTGCTCTTTTTTTTTTTTTATTATTTTTCAGAGACAAGCAGGATAATGAGATCAGAACAACTGACATATTCTTTTTCATTTCAGATGTAACCCTGTGCGAGGAGGCTTTCTTCAGGTTTGCTGTTCCCACATTTCTCGCACCTAACTGGCTGAACATGCTAGCGGACAGTTTGCCTGGCACAAAAGTTAGCACGGAAAATATTGAAAGGATTAAACAAAGGCACGGTTCGCAAGAGCAGACCTTCCAGCTTTTGAAGTTATGGAAGCAGCAAAACAAAGATCAAGATATGGTCAAGAAGATTATTCAAGGTACCTTATTTTGACAGAACATACATTAAAAGCAACCTTCTAAGTGGCATTTTAAAAATTGCTTGGGATCAAATACCTTGAGGTGGTGTGTTATGTTCTGAGGGGGTCTCGACCTGCAGGGCTTGACAGAGATTTACTGATTCAGTAAGCACAGTGAAGTTGAAGGGAAGCAGGAAAAGAGCTCAGCTTCTCCTGATCAGTCCAGGACTGAATTCTTCCCAGACTTGTAGCCCCCTTGGGAGCTTGTGTGGTGTCACAGCCAAGATCCCCTTTGGAGACTACACAACTGTCATGGTTTAAACCAAGCTGGCAACTAAGCCCCACGCAGCCACTCACTTATTCCATCCTGATGGGATGGGAGAGAGAAAGGTGAGAAAGCTCATGTGTTGAGATAAAGACAGTTTAATAGGTAAAGCAAAAGCTGTGCACACAAGTGAAGCAAAACAAAGAATTCATCCACCACTTCCCATGGGCAGGCAGCTGTTCAGCCATCTCCAGGACAGCAGGAATCCATCGTGTGTAATGATTACTTGGGAAGACAAATGCTATCACTCCAAACGTCCTCACTTCCTTCTTCTTCCCCTAAAATACAGGTTGAGCATGAGATCATACGGTATGGAATATCCCTTTGGTAAGGTGGGGTCAGCTGTCCCCCCTCCTGAGTTCTTGTGCACCTCCAACCCCCTCACTGGTGGGGTTGGGTGAGGAGCAGAAAAGGCCTTGACTGTGTGTAAGCAATGCTCAGCAATAGCTCAATCATCCCTGTGTTATTAGCACTGTTTCCAGCACAAATTAAAAACACAGCCCCATAATAGCTACTATGAAGAAAATTAACTCTGTCCCAGACGATTTGTCAAGTTGGGAAAAAGTTTCCCGTTGTTACATCTGAGAAGTGGCTGTTGAGGATGGGGGGAGCTGGATCCCTGCCACGGAGGGTGCAATTTGTTCTCTATAAAATGGAGACTGACAGCTCAGACTAGGACATCTATACACAGAATGGGGATGCATGAGACTGAGGAATACACAGACAGGCTTTCCCTTCTTTTTCCTTTCCGATACCTATTTGTCATGCCATTTCACCACTTTGTTTGTGCTGAATCTGCCAAGACAGGTGTCAAAGGTGACATAGTGCTGCAATGTTAACACCGAGGTTTTTATAAGAGTCAGGCCAAGTCTTTTTATGTAAGCCACCATCAACAACCACCACATCTGAGCGACCTTTTGACCACTCAATAGATTTGAAAAATGCTGCAAAATGTTTTTTTCTCCCTCTCCTTTTTAATATGTATGCTTATGTCAGACTGTGAAATGTCTAGAATACTTCAAAACTTAAAATGACTGCTTTAGCAAAGCTTGCCTAGACATTTCTGAAGAAGGCAACCAAATTTTTCATTCACTGGAACCAAACGTTAGGAGTCCTATCACATACACAGAACATGTTACAAGATAGATGAAACGAGTGTATAGCAATAAATACTTGCTGCTAAGTTTGTTTCTAATTTGGGGCTGTTTGTCTTTGCAAAGTTAATTAAATTCTTAAGTGCTTTTCCTGAGCCTGAAAAAAAAAAAAAAAGAAACCCTGCATTGCTGAATTATTTGAAATGCCGTAAAAAAGAAAAGGAATATTCACCTTGACAATTGGAAGGATTTTTTGCAGACCATGGCAAAATTGTAATTCATTGTACTTACCTCTCTTTCCTTTTCACTCTCCATAGATATTGATCTTTGTGAAAATAATGTCTTAAAACATATTGGCCACCCAAACCTCACCTTCGAACATCTCAACACATTGATGGCAAATTTACCAGGCAAGAAAGTGGGAAAAGAGGACATCGAGCGCACAATGAAACTGTGTCAGCCTACAGAGCAAGTTCTGAAACTTCTCAATCTGTGGAGAATAAAGAACGGTGACCAAGACACCACTAAAGGTTTAATGTATGGACTGAAGCACTTGAAAACGTACCACTTTCCAAAACCAACCATCCAAAGTCTGAAGAAGGTGATTAAGTTTCTTCACAGATTTACAATGTATAGATTATACCAGAAACTCTTTTTAGAAATGGTAAGGAACCAAAGTAAATCAGTGAAAGTAAGATGTGTCTAGTTCAAGATATTTTTCATTCTCCACTGACTATTTTTCCCTAATTACTGCCAGCAGTAATTATACTGGAACATTGTTTCCCTACATTATGTCTTGCTATTTATAGAAATGCCTGACTGGAATAGCTCTAAATCTTTTGCAGTGTTTTTGGAAGTTTTTCTTTAATAAAATCACTTTTGTAAAAGCTATTAACCTGTTGTTAACACTAAGGGCCTGATTCTGCATTTTTGCACATTCAGAGTTGAAAAGCCCCACTATAGTCACTAGATGAGAAAACAATGTCAGACCAGGCTCTACTACAGTATTTGCTATTTATATTTTTTGAGATATAAACATTTCTGTTGTACATATTTATTAAGTTAAATGGAAATTGTATGAGACTGAATTTTAGAAAGAGAAATGAAAACCACACTGTATATTTTCTAGTTACATAAAAATGATCCCATATATTTTTCTGGCAAAAAATTGTAGCATGCTCTAAGAGTTATTAATTTCTTTACATTTTGTATTTAAAAAAAAGTATTATTGCTTAGTTTTGTTTGTATAAGTTGTGGTATCTTTTGGTAGGGATGTTTTAATTTATCCAATGATTTTAATTCAAATATGGTGAAAATATAGCATAAGTGACCTGAATATTTAAATATTCTGTGAGGAAGTGAATGTACCATATTTAAGAAGCTGGATTTTTACATAAAATTTCATAGTCTTATTTTATATAACAATTAAATGTTTCAGTTTACTTTTTGACTGGTGTTTACCTCTTGACTCTGCAGTAGGAACTACTCACAAAGACAGACCATGTGGATTTAGCTGCTTATCTTGGGTTTGGCTCTGTGCTACTCCCTGTCTGGTCTAGGAGTTAATATGTGAGCCAAGTAAACATTGACCAGCACTGGATTTTCGTGCTCACTGTACAGGTGTAAAAGAAGGTAAAAACTCTTAAAGGTTGTAGTTCAGAGGGTGCAGGAAGATGTGATGCAGCCAATTACAGCTCCATAGATGCATTTGGCCCAGCATTGCTCTTGGCCCAGCATCATTCTTGGAGAGCTCACAACCTTTGCCCTGACCACAGCTTGTAATTTAATGGAGGAGAGATGATGCACAGCCCTGGTGGGCTTGGAAAGCCTCACATATTGCCACTGTGTTTAAAGGAAGGGAGCCTTCAGCTACAAAAGGAGGTACCTGCAAAGAGATGGGCCCCAAATATGGGAACAGGAAGTGTGTGTGTTGTTATCAAAAGCTCACATAATTTTAAGGACCAGTTCTCATTCACAGTGCAAGACAAAAGCTTTGGTGGCTGCAGAGAGAGGCTGGACTCTTGGTTTTTTCTTTAAACCATGCAAACAGAGCTTGAGTATTCAACATATTATTTTTCATTGTGTAGAGGAAGGAAAAACCATCAGCATTTAGCCTTGAATGACAAATATTCCTCTATTGCAGATGAGAGTATCTTAAGCAAAGAATGAGAAAGAGATTCCTGGTAGATATGATAGGTGCTCATCAGAAGTGCTCTCCTTACAGAGGGTACAAATAGGACATATTGCTTTAAAACACTTGGGTTTCATTTTCACTGAATTTTCACACCACTTTTTGTATCAAAAGGAATAAACTCCCTTTTATATTTCATGTCCTATATATTAGCATCTCATTTATCAGTGTAGCTGAGAAATGGTGCTGAACACATGCACAAAAATCCTAGTTTATGTTCATTCATTTGAAATCATTTACATACTTCTATAACAGAAACTGTTTTTACATATAATTAAAAGGCTTAAAAGATGATAACAACAGAGTCTCAAATTTGCAAAATAGAGACCAGATGTTTCCATGACTCTGTCAGGTGTGGAGGTTTGGGGTGTTTTAAGTATTAAAATGAGAATAATCATCTCACTGCCAGCAAAGCAAAGAGTAATCCCACACACCTCTTATGAACATTTCCATCCTAATCCTTTCTGCATTAGCTCTATATAATACAACAATTTAGCAATTGGTAGCATAGTTATAGTGTCAAGTAGTAATTTAGTTAAAAAATGTATCATTGAAATCACTTTAACAGAGCAATTGGCTGGGGAAAAGCACAGCTGCTTCTTCAGACTTGATACTGGGTTTAATTTATACATTTATACTTCCATATTCCAGCTTCTTGTAAACAGTACTGTGAATGTTTGTGGTCCTTCATGAATGACAGTACTGAAGAAGGTGCTTAGAGCCACAGAGTATAGTTTATGCTATAGCTACCATATTAATATGCTATACTTCAGTGGAGTATAGCCTTGGCTGGATTTTCTGTGAAACTTTAGCATTAAACTATTACCCGTGCCTTTTAAAATAGGATTACTTTACTGTTCCTTTTTACCCGCCCCCCCTTCCCAAACATAAAGTTACACCTGCTCAATGAATTACACCTTTTAAAGCTGATTCAGCTAACCAGGTGCCCACGCTCAGGTAGACACTTCACAGCCAGTTTATGCCTCATTTATCAATTCAGCTTCGTTCAGCTGTAAGGAATCGAACACTTCACATCCTGAGCAGGCGACACTTAAACCTTATTGCCTTCCCCAAAGAGCCTCCAGCCCAAAATAGCCAAGACAAACAAAAGCAAGACCCAAGATAATGAGGGAGAGGGTGAGGCAAACAGAAAGTGGGAGGGTTGCTTGGAAAAAATGTTGGTTTGGGGGTGGTAGTTTGTTTTTCAGGAAAGGTTGCAGGAGGAAAGGGGAGTTGTGTGGTGGGTGAGGAGTCCCCGCGTCCCACGGAGGGGAAGGAAGGGGGGCAGGAGGGCTGGGGACAGCCAGCCAGAGCTGGGTCTTGCGGGTGGCACGGAGAGGGATGCTGTGCTCAGGGTACCCTGGCCTGCCGGGGTACCAGTGCCTGCCCCCTCCCAGCCTGGCTGCGGACCCGGCAGGGCCAGGGCTTGTCCTGCTGTGTCGGCCTCTCCTTCACTGAGAAAAAAGACACGCAGGTTCAGGAATTTTTGAGGGAAGCAGTGAGATGGGATTTAAGGCAAGTTCTTCAGCTGTTGTCTGTCCAGCCATGCTGTCAAAGAGCGGAAACAACCCTCAGTTATCAAAAAAATAACATGGGTTTAAAGCAGAACCTTGTGATTTCAAAATCTACAACCTCGTTTCTTAGATTTTTTTTATACGTGCTTTTCCTCTAGCAAGGCAGTCTCTTGGGTCCCAGAAAATACACAATGTTTTGGAGTAGGAGGGAAATTAAAGAAGAAACCAGATATTAAGCTCTTTAATCATCTTTCTTTACGCTATGCACATCACCAAGCACAATAGATTCCTGGTCCCTGACTGTGACTCATAGATGCTCTCATAGTAAAATTACCATCAACAATACAGTCTGCTACAGAATGAATGTTTTAAAATAAAACCTGGTACTATACAGCTTTTAAAGAGTTCAGAGAGCTGGGTAGCAAAGGTTCAAAGAATTGGTTAGGAATGTGCATATGTCTGTGATCAACCACATACACGCACACACATTTGCACATACTCATCCCATTCCCCACGAATACAACTTGTAGTGGGGGCTTGGACAGGCTGTGGTGATTATTTCAGTTAAACCAAGCCCTTCATCACCCTCAGACATCCATCATGCCCGTCGTGCTACGGGTCAACGTTGCCACCTCCAAGGCAGAGGTATCTGGTTTATTTGTGAGTCAACTTCAAAGTGCCCGAATTTTCAGCCTTAAAGTAGTTCGGAACTGTGTCACAGAAATAAGCAAATACTTATAGAAAAAAGAACCAGCAATTTCTGCAGACTATCAGAAGCTATTCAATTTTGGACAAATGTCAAATATAGGAAATATCCACTCTCCAAAATATTTCTTTGTTGAAATAATGTGGTGAAGAAAAACAATTGGACAAAAACAATGGGAAAAAAGAGAGACTTTTACAATTTTTTTCCTTCACCTTAATTAGATGGTAGAACCAATATTGGCAATAAGCTCAGTAGTGAGTATGGACAAAAATATCTACAAAGCTAAGGCTGCAGTCATTGTGTGACTATTCTCAGCAGACTCAAAGGACAAATCTATGGGAAAGGACTATAAGAATGCGCCCAGAATTGCAATGAATTGCGTAATTCTATTTTTATATTAGAGTTTTGAACTTAACAAAACTTGAGACAAAGTGAAGCAGGTGAACGCAACGTTAACGTAGTTTATTCCACTCATCATCATCCTCATCCCTTGTATTTATGGCAAGTTTGCGTAGGATTCCTCTGTTTGTCTTTTTGCATTTAAAAAAAGTTCTTTCATACGACCAGGTTATTTTTTTAAAATCATCCTGACCTTTAGTACCTAGGAGGTTATTTAAAAGGAACCACATGATGAAAGATTGTGGCTTTGGCAATATTTCTTACATGAAGAGGACAGGGCGTGGTTCAATAATGGTGAAGACAGAACTTTCTGGAGAATATTTTTCTTTTTTTTCCCTTTATCTAAGAAGGAAAGTCTTCATCCCCTTTTAAATAAATAAATAAACTTTGTGGCAACAAGGATGTTCAGAACTTTGGCAGCACATAAAATGAGATTTCTGTTGATTGATAGTATCTATGGTGTGTTATTGTGCTTCAGCTTGGCCTGTGGCACTTAAAATAAGTGAAATGGTACATCCTAAAGGACAATTAGTCCTATGTAATGCAATGGAAATTCAGTGTAAGAGATGGATCAGGTCCTTGTGTTCTTTGAAGTGGAGAGACAGAAACACCAAAGACCAAGGTGCTTAAATACCAGAAGGGTTGCAGGAGCCCCTCCTGGCTGGACGTAGGGAAGATGAACACAGACCCATGTTTTCGGGAAGGGCGTTCACACTCAGGGGATGTGTCAATGCTTGAAGAAGGGTGTGTTTTTTGGATTGCAACAAAATAAGCTGAGAGTGGCTGGCAGGCCAGTGAAGCCGGCGGGAAACCAGGCTATTCCGGTCTCCAGGAGCTAGAGAAGAGCAGCTTGGTTTTACACCGCGTGGGTTGGGAGCCAGCACAGGGATACAAGGAATGGGCAGTTACCGCTGTTGAGAAGTGTTTTGAAAGTCTAAGAAGACTGACGCGCTGAAACCTCAAGAAGCCAGAGGAACGATGCAGGAAAATTACAATTTGCGCCTCAAAATCAGACTTTCTCTCTTGAAATAAACACCAAAACCAAGCATTCAGAAAACAAATCTCTCTTCTTTGAAAGGAAGATATTTCTTTGGCAGCTAATGAGCAAAACCCCATAGCAGTACTTGGGTGACTTTGTCTTGACAGAAGATGCTCGCAGGCAAGTGATGGCAGCACCAATGCAATTCAATGCCCAGCTGCAGACCCAGTGATGTTCCCAGGTTCTTTTTTTGTACACTGCAAGGATATGGACACTTCAAACTCAAAACAAGGATGCCCAGCCCCACCAACAAAATTGCTGCAAAGATCTGTCTACGGAAACTGGATCCCTCCTCCCCCATCCCATCACTGGCTCAGACATCTCTGGGAAACATGGTGTCCTAGCCTGGCTCTCCCTCATGGTGTGATGCACCCACATATAATCCCTTTGGGTGCAGACTATTGCTTCACTTCCCTGCCACACCTGGAGCTGCTGGTGCCCAGCAGTGCCCAGCGTCAGGGAGGCGGCAGCGGGGAGGAAGGACGCCCTCCTCCCCAGCCTCAGGAGATCCGACCCACCAGCTGCCGGGAAGGAGCCCTGACTCAGCCTGGAGACAGGGCAGGACACACTGGCCTTCAGCCGGGAACGGGGCCACACCAGCGCCCAAGTGCGTGTTAAACAGTCATAGAAAAAAGTGCAGGCAGAGGCTGTGTTTGTACAAAACAGACACAGAAAGAAACGCCTGCTAGGACAGAAAGTGATGGCCAGGACTTGTGATGTTCTCCCTCCTCTCTGCCAGCCTGTGAGGGAAGCAGCCACATTTGAAGGCTATGAGATATCCCAGCCCACATGTAACCTACTGCTTGGGCATTTACTCCATTATTTCATAAAGGGTTGTGGCTGCAGACCCCATGGTGAGGGTACAGCTTTCTGTCCCTTCAGCCCAAGGATGGACTTGAGCTGTGGGACTGGTGGGTGTGGAGCAAGCCTGGGGGGGGGATGGTGGGTGTGTGGGGTGATGTGTGCTCACCCAAAATGCTTTACATCTCCAGGACAGTGTTGCTCATCCACCATGCGCTGCCAGAGGCCGTGGGCCCGGCTCCTCCACCGTTGGTGTCTGTACAAATCTGGAGAGACTCCACAGAAGTAAATGGAAAAATAAAAACATGTGAAGCAGAAATGCTACCCCAGAAAGCCCATGCAGACAGTGGTGCTTCAGGGGCAGGAAAGATCCTTCACTCGAGGAGGAGTGGATTCATTTATCAACCAGAGCAAACAGTCAATTTGGTAGCTAATTTTGTAACCCTGCTATGACAGTAAATCTGAAACTATCCCATATATTCCATTTTTAGTAATAATACCCTGACATACAGCATGTCTGGTTCAAGGAAGCTTGTGAAATTTTACTCAACACACAGAGGAGTTCATATATCCTAACTTAGGGATTTGCAGCAGGCAGCAAATGCTGTATTTTACTCAACTACACAAATCTGGAAGGATCGTGAGGCCTACATATTTGCCCCTTTTCTTTCGAAGATGAATAAAAAAATTAAATAATTTATTTAACCACAATAACATTAGAATAACTCCAGAAAGTTCTTAAAAGAAGCTAATCTTTCCCTGCAGTCATGTGGCACATCAAACTGATGCCAGGGCAATCCGCAGGAGTTGACTGACAGACTAAGCATGTAGTACAGGGAGAGGCTGTGACGAGGTCTGAGGTTTAATTGTAGGAGTTCTGCCCAAGAAGTATCAAACTCCCTCTGTTCAGCACTGTGAATTCAAGCTACGAGTCAGCCCCCGTTAATTTACGGTGCCCGTCAGTTAAACTAATTGTAGAGTGTTTCTACATGCACAAAGTGACGCATTTCAAAAAGAACAATATTGGGTGAGACACACACGTCTGGCTGTTCATGTCCCATCTCCCTTGTTCCCGTTCTGATCACACCATAGCCCTATGACCGCTGCTTCTGCGTTCTTGCTGTTCACAGTTTATTGATGCAATTGCTTCCTCTGCCTGCTGTTACCCTGTGTTTTACTTCTCTCCTGTCCAGCCGTGCTGTTATCCTCCTGTTGCCACGCAGAAAACCTGCAAGGCACAAACTGAGACTGCAAAGAGCAGCATTCACCCCAGAGCCATCCCACCTTAAATAACCAACCCTACTAGAAATATTTTGTCAGTGGAAAGGCTCCATCGGGGACAAATAGGATGGCGAAGCACCATGCTATTGCTCTGTGCTACGCTGTATTTACAAGCTGCTTTGGAAGTGCAGAAATTGCACCTATTCCCACACAAATCTCCATGCTCCCTCTGACACCACAGTAAGAGGGTGGTTACTGCGACATCCCGCAATGTAATCCTGAAGGGTATAGGACAAGCTCAGACACCCACGGAATACAGAATAAAAGGACTCTGACAACCAAAAAGCCTGGGTAATATGAAGGGTAATGACTAGGAAAATCCTTAAGCTAGGAAAATACAGTCCTGTGAATAATCATCATTGCTCCCACGGTGCAGGTATTATAAGACACATGCTCCAGTTTCGCTGCAGCAACAATAAATCTGACGTGGATGAAAAAGCATCAGTCCTGTTGCATGGTTACCCTTGCTTCAGGCTGAAATACCTACAAGCCCATTCAGCAGAGAAAATACTTAATCAGCAATTTCCTGGGTTTGCTCTCATGCCCCAGAGATACCATTCCCATTGAAAGTTTAACTGTAGAAATAAATATATACTTCCAGAGTTAGCTAATTAAACAGTGAATAAAAATAATTACTAGAATAAGAATAAGAAAATTTCCTACTATTCTTTAGTAGCCAAATGTGTTCCTCTTTTGTAGGACAAAACTGGATTTCAAACTCAGCCCTGGAGATATTATTCACTCTTGCTCCAGAGTCAGTTAATGTTCAATTCAGAGATGCCTGGAGGGAAGCTCTTGCCAACACCGGAGGGAGGCTTGGAGTAATTTCCCCACCTCCTGAGCAGTTTACTACCTTCTTGGTAAGGTATCCTTTGGGGAGATAATGGGTCCTTGGCCGTCATCTACATAATGCTCAGAGGTGGTTTTTTTATGTTCCAAATGTAAGGTGTTTTCCAAAAAAATTCCCACTGAGGCATAACAAGCTGATAGTGTTTCCCTGAAAAATCCCACGTACTGAATCTTGTGGGAAAGGATGCTGACTCACTGATACTGATGGCTCAATACTGAGCTCTGATACAAAGAAGCAGGACAGTTGCATTTTTCAGACAGGAAGAAGAAAACTATAGAAACCGGACAGCAAGGGGGAGGAAAGGAGAATTTTATATTTCCTTTTGGCTGAGGACACACTGTAAGAAGGGTGAGTTTAGACTCTTTTGTAATACATGGGTTTAGCTGCATGAATATGTTTTATTCAGGTTCTCTGTGTTGTGCATAAGAAAGTACAAATTCAATATTAAATTTTAAATTGCAGGACATCTAGCTCTGTTCTTATCCCGAGCCATCACGAAAATCTTCTTCTCATTTCTCTTCAGCTAGACTTTGAAAACAATGTAATCCCCTGTACTCTGAGTAAAACCTGAAATGGATGAGAAAACACTTATTTATAATGGACGTTTTAGAACTGCCCTTTGTGGAAGGGCATCCGATTTATGATGTGGTATCACTCCTAACTTAGTCAAACAGCTTATGCCCAAAAGCATAAGGCAATCTTTAGCCCCATGTCAGCCATGAAAAAATGTCTTACTTCTAGCATTTATTTTTAATTACGATTGAAGGTTTATGCCTGGTATTCTTTGCATGTCCACGGCTTACTTGTTTTTGTTGGATTTCTAAACGCTTTACAAAAAAGAGCTACTGAAAAACTACATTGCCACAGGCAAGTAAAATAGAGCCAGTCTGCACCAGTGCCAGCATAGACAGTCATCGCTGCAAAAGGAAATACTTTCAGTATGACAGCTACCGTCTTCAGACAAAGAATTATGAAGAAAAATGCTATTTCAGTGTTTATTCAGAGTAAGAAAATCTTCTCGGTTCTGGAAAGATGGGCTGAGGAGAAATGGATACAACTTAGCTTTAGTTCAGCTCTACCATGCAGGATTACCCGAGCAACAACCGCAGCCGCCGGGCGCCAGCCCAGCCACCCCACGTCCTGTCTCGCAGCCATTTTAATCCCCCGAACACAACTCCGAGCACCAACCAGGGAAATTCTTGTGGAAGCTCAGATTTCAGATCCACTGGCTTTTCAATTCTCCCTCCCAGACAAGCGTTTGCTGGTTGTGCTGAAGGGGAATTTCGAGCCCACAGAGAAAGGCACCTGATCGCCCAAAGACTTTCTGGGTTATGCTGATGTGTCTGGTTTCAGTCTGGTCTCCACAGATTTTCTGTGAACCCTGTTTCAGTTCCTCTTTTCTTGTGAATTTCTCTGTGAAGAGAAATTGAATTTGTCAGTGGACGCCTGGTTCTAGTCTTGCTTGGACTCGTATTGCATAGCTTTGCGTCTTGATTTGGAGTTTTATTTCATTTACTGAAAGCATAACAGAATGTCTGGGCTCTGCAGCCTAGCCCAGACCAACCTCTCTTTTCTCGCTGCTACAGCTCCCTCAGTGGAAAGGGGCCACAGTCAATATGAAAGTGTAGTGAATGAGCTTCTAGTTCCTGGAGATGCATCTGCAGTTGGAAGAGAAAACAGGGGTTACCGCTGGGAGCAGTAATCTGGGAACTCCTATTACCAAGGTTCACTTGCTACTGGAAAGAGCAGGAAGATGGAGGGAAATGGTTAGCGTCTGCTTGCTGATGGCAAGACTGGAGAAAAAAAAGTAGATCTCAGATTAAGTCTGTGGGTCACTTGTCCAGTGTTACCTTGAGACAGTTCAGTTTCCTTTTAAATGCTTGATTAAAATAATGTCAATATGCTACAAGTGGACAAGTAAAGTGTTTCACATTGTCTCTGCCAATTGCAGTTAACACTTCAGGTCTTGCTGCTCAGTCCAATACCTTTGCGCTCAGGAAGGTTTGGCACCATGGTTTGTTTGAAATTGGCAAGAGAGAGAGCTTTGCCTTGGTTATGGGCTAAAGGCACCTGTGTGGCACCACGTTCTGCTCCTCTCCCAGGGCCACGAATCCACTGCCCCTACACAGCCCACTGCAGCCACCCACGGGCAGGGCCTAATGGGGTTTAAACACTGGGCAGGGCCTAACAGGGTTTAAACACTGGGCAGAGCCTAAAGGGGTTTAAACACTTTGCTGGATGTGAAAATTCCCCTTGTCTGTCAGGAAGGAAGGAGGGAACCCCAACTGAGAGAGTCAAAGGGTTTAGATCATTCGCATGGGAAAATTTGAAAGCGCTCTCGAATTCAGAGTCAGAGGTTAAACTAAGCTCTTCCTTCTGAGGAGACTCATTTATTTGCACTCAAGCAGGCAATTGTCTCCCCAGCCCCCACTCCCAAACCAACAAAAGCAAATGTAATATGTCCAACTTAAAGCATTTTAAATTAAAACAGCAGAGAAAAAAAAATATTTTCATAATCTTGTTTTTATTTTCTAGGCATGAAAGGGTTGAGCTGAGTTAACATGGATGTCAACCCCACTTGACTGCAGTAAGTGCAATGGTTCCAGTTCACACAAAAGATGTAAAATCAGGGGAAAAATGTATCTAGAACTTCAGAAATAATTAAATCATGTGTTTATGTTTATAAAATGAATGGTTAGATCTGGCTGCTTAGAAAACCAGGGGACAGAAAATAAAGTGTTACCTTACACTGTGTAAATATATGTATATATTTTTTTTCTGGGATTAAATGGATACCGAAAATGTTTCCTTTAACAGGCACTGTCACAAATGATTTGTGGGGCAAGGATAGAACTATTTAGCTCCTCTGTGTGAAAAGGACAAAAAATACTGATCTAAAACTGCCTACTATGAAGAAGGACTAGAGAAAATGGGGACCGAGAGCATCCATGTGTTCCTGACTGCAGCAGCTCTCTTCTGCTGGTTGCCTCCATTTTTTGCCTGAGACAATGGTAGGGAACTAAATGCATCTTGTTTGCCCCTTGGCTTATTTCTTTTTTTAAAGAAAAGCCTCCGTTTGTTACATTATGGTACATTCAACTGTATAGGTCCCCTGTCCCACTTTCTGTCCCAGTACATCCCTGAATTTCTCTGCCTTGCAGGCTGGTTTTTGTGGGATAGCTGTGTACAGCCCCTTAATAAAGTCAGATTATTAAATCAAACCCACTAGTCATCGTGTCCAAAACAAATAGGGCCCAAAGTTACGAAGTCAGGAGGATTTTGCCTGCACTCCTGCATCTCTTCAGAAGAGAAGCCAAACTTTTAAGAGTCTTGGCAGAAGGTATTAAAAGGAGCTTTTCTTACCAAGTGAGAGCAACAACAGGGTGTTGAAGTGATTACCTTCAAAACAGCTTAAAGACAGACATACTTATTTGGCTTTTTTTTCACCTGGGTTATCCATTACTTTTTTTTTCAGACAAAAATGACTTGATCCATGTTCCACAAACAGCGAAAGCAGGTTTTATTTGACATTGTATAAGATTGTCTGTAAAACAGCAGTGTGGCTCTTTTTTATGGCACAAATGAATAATCGTGACTTCTGTGGAAATTCTGGAAAGAGCATGCCAGGAGGAAATCAGTTATTTAGCCCTTTCTGGAAGAAAGGTCCTTCATTTCTTAATAACTGCTGATGTTCCTGATTTAGCAGCCTGTGTCCATTCATATGGCCCTGAATCAAAAAGAGTCTTTACACTTGTGGAGTCTAACTTGTCCTTCTTCCCATGGCACTGGAATAGATGGGGAGGAATCATGCAATGAGGAAAGGTTTCAGAAGAGCCGACACACTAAAGTGAAGTGAGCCCAGACCTGTATCCTGGATCTGAGCCACCCTTTGATTCTGGGACAACTGTGATCAGGGTCCAGGCTTTCAGCTGTATTGCAGTGCCTGTGACCGAGTGTGGCAGAATGCAAACCCCTCTTTCTCCCCCTCCCTCCTTCATCATGGAAGGAGTAGGCACATCCACCTCTCTCTCTGTTTGAGGCTAACAGCTTCTTTTGTTTGGCCCCAGAGCACCCTGGCCAGGGCCATTAGGAGAAGGGATTGCCGAGGCGCCAGTGAGCAGCTGGACACCTGTGACCAGTGTGGGGGATGTTTGGAGGCTTCAGGGGCACCCCACACACGGTGTGGGGGTGCAGAGAAGCTTCTAGAATGCCTACAGTCAGGTCTGATCAGCCAGTGTAAAAACGGGACTCTCGTCGAGACGGGGCCCATTGTTGCCGGTCTCTCGGAGCACGAGCTGAAGATGCTGCCGCCAAGAGCCCCCCCTCCCCGGGATGGAGACTCCGCTTGCCTTGCCGCCACGTGTGTGAGTAAAACTTCTCGCAAGATTGCGAGTATATTTATCCTTTCCGTGCACATACGCACGTGTAACTTCCCGTGCTTAATACAAGCACGTATAACTTTATTTCCTCGCACAATCACGAGTGTATTTATATTCTGTGCACATTTGCACGCATACTTTAAATTATTTCCTCGCACAATTGCGAGTGTAACTTTATTTCCTTGCACAATTGCAAGTGTATTTTCCTCCCATGCTTCCACATAAGCACGTGTAGCATTCCGTGCACATTTGCACGTGTAAGTAAATTAACCCTCGCAGAATTGTGAGTGTATTATAAATTTACCCTCGTGGAATCGCGAGCGTACGCTTTACCTGTATCTCTTTAAGAATAATCCCGCACCGTGTTCAGGCAAGTGTGTACTCCTCTGGGACTCGGGGGTGGTTCCGGCATTGTTTTGGGTGAAGCCACGTGCATGCACTCTGTGGACCGCCTGTTGTACTAGTTGCTACCCCTTAATAATTTTCCTCAACTGATACCCGAACCTATATTTAAGTCACTTTTGGAGTGCTAAAACCCTGTTTCTCACCGATTTAATAAAAGTTGTTTTGGACCCTGTTGTCCCTTAAACTAGCCTCGGGGTGCCTCCGTGACACCGAGTTTACCAAACCCTCTCCATTTTCTCTCCCACCCATCCACTCGTGGTGGTTGCAAACCCCTCTCATGTGTCACTCCACTACCTGGCTGGAGGGCAGTCAGGCGTGATTTGGGGAAAACAATTCCCTCTGTGCAAGTGCAGCAGGATGGAGCACTGAGGCACCTCTCCATGTTCTGTAGCTCTACCAAGAACATCTCCCCATTGTGTAAGTCCAGTAAAGTTGAGAAAACTGAGGCAAAAGTGTGGTGAGTCAAGACACAAAGGTATGCCCTCCATGTTCTTGGAGCTCCTGCTGTAGGGGAAAAGACCCCTTTTTGTCTGGGAAAGGTAGCAATCATCAGTCACTTTTGATGGTTTGGTCTGCCTGGGAGTCATCCTAAACGAAGTAGTGCCCAAACCATACAATCTAGAGATTCTGGATCCTACCAGAATATTACCTCATCCTAAGAGTGGCTGCAGTGGAAAATATTGACTGAAGTGACTCTATAAGGTGACTCTATAAAGAGTGATCCTAAAGTGAGACCCTTGGAGCTCTCCTGGATCACAGCAAGCTGGGACTCAGTATCTCCCTCAAAGGTGAGATGCTCCCCAGAGACATCTCACAGTGAACTGACACGTTGAAGCCATGGGTGAGGAGGGTGCACCTCTCAAGTTTTAATGAATCACCCATTGAGAAATGCTGATGCATTAAAGTAAGCAATTCACTTAACTCAATAGGGAAATTTTGTAGGTATACCTCCACATAAATTCCACATACATATGCACAAAACTATAGGTTAGTGTATGTAAGTATATTCAAATAAACATGGATCAATGCGCACGAGTATGTGTGTGTTTATAGATGGGTATGTAAGCTTTTAATCATATACCTGTGTGTGTCTACATGCAAGTGATGTAACTTTCTCTTTTGTAAGTACAGCGTGACCCTTGACATTATCGAATCTGTAATCAAGTCACCATTTTAATTATAACAAATCCCATTTAATTGTTTTAAATAATTTTACTAATTAGCTGTTGATTAAGTATTATTAGAAATCATACTAAGCTTGTGATCTACCTTAATAAATCCTGAATTGTTCCTAAATCAAAGCTGTGTAACATTCCATTCTGTGACACCGTGACTCAGTATGGAGAAAGAACAAAACCCTTATTGCTAGTGTGAAGGCTCATTGGATTCAGGGACAGGGAGAAGCAATATGAGATGTGTCTTCTGGCAGTTCATCCAGCTGCCCATGTAGGGCAGCAGCTCCATGGCTAAATAATCTTTTGTTATAAAATGGCTGAGAAGCAAAAGAGATCTGAGGAAAGTGGGGGAGAGCAGGACCGCAAAAAGAGGGATTCAGAAAGAGGAGTAGGCAATGATGATGAAGTAGGATAAACCAGAAAACAGTAATAATTAAAGGGGTAGTTTGATTAAAGGGGTAGTTTGGTGTAGTATGCTATGCCCTAGCTCTCACAAGGCACATCTCATGCATGTTAGATACCCTGCATTTTTATGGCTGGTTTTATGTTGGCCATAAAATAATTGTTCCTAAGGGGGCTGTTGGTGACCTGCATGCTCAGAGGTGAAAACCATGGCTGCACACAGAGAAGGAAAACCTGTGAGAAAGCAGAAGTAACACATACTGACAAACAGAACCAGAATCCAAGCAGAAGGAAGCAAGCAGCAAATTTCACCGTCTTTCACGAAATGTACACAAGCTGAATATGCATTGACTTTATACTTACTCACTTATTGTGTGACTCCTGGTTTTCAGAAGGTTTAGCACTCACTCCAGAAATCAGAAAAGCCGTTTATTACCCTACAGTATGTCAAAAATCAGGAATCACCTTCCATTAATAGCTGAGATTATTCAAAGCCTTCACAACAGCAAAATACCAGACAGACTGTCTCAATGGGCAATGGGCACAAACTGAAACACAGGAGGTTCCATCTGAACATCAGAAAACACTTTTTTCACTGTGAGGATGACTTAGCACTGGAACAGATCACCCAGCGAAGTTGTGTAGTCTCTATCCTTGGAGATATTTAAAGCATGTCTGGACACAGTCCAAGGCAACCAGCTCTAGGTGGCCTTGCTTGAGCAGAGGGGTTGGAGCAGATGACTTCCAGAAATCCTTTCCATCCTCAACCATCCTGTCGTTCTGTGATCCTGTGAATGCCACAAGGTTTGTTCATGTTATGAAACTAGCTGGACCTTGGCCAGGAGGAGCAGAGGCCGTAAATGGTGTAGAGCTATGTCAGCCAGGCCCATGTCATCTGGGAACATCCCCAGAGAGATTGTGGCACATACTTCAGAGCCCTCGTCCTGCTGTGGAAGGTGTTGAAGGTGTCTGGACTCTCTTTTCCTCTGCCTCTCTGGGACTGGTTTTCCCTTCCTCAGGAAAGCCACTTGCGTTTGCTTTTACAGTCTGTACACCAGGAAAAATTCATCTGTTTAGTATAACAAAGCAGACTTGAAAATAGATGGTGTTCATGTATGCTTAGGTCAGAAGTGCACTTGGCTCAGCTGATAATTATTCTGTATTTTTAGCATCAGGGTAGGCAAATCTTTCTATTTTCTCCATTGTACACAAAAAAAATTTATTTCCTTCCTGTTACACACCCAGAACTCACAATGATTGTTATTCTGATGGCACTGCCTACTTTGTTAACGCATGTGCAAAAGCTGCTTTAAAGCAGACAGATAAATACAACCTGGCTTTATTTTAAGCTTTTCTCTTTTTCTACTGACGTGAAATTTCAGCTCGATTGGAGTGATTACTAAGCTTTGTAGTCTGTAATTCTTCAGTTCAAATGCTGCAATTCTAAAGTAGATCTAATGCATTCAGGTCAACATTCAGAAATACACACTTAGTATATTCAGAATTACGCTATTGTTCATCTTGATTTTGCTATTAAATAATCCTCAAATTTTCAGTTTTGGTGAGCATAGTTTGCAATAAAATCCCTCGTTTACTTCTATAAAACACGCATAAGTGAATATTTTTAAGTTACTTTCATGTGTTCTTTATTAAGATCAAGTGGTGATAAAAATGAATTAAGAATTAAATAATTCCTCACAAAAGCCTTTTTTCCAGTCAGTAGAATCTTTCAGAGACTTAAGAAGGGATTCTACCTCATTAGATGGCTAAGTCTTGCCAATCTGTTTATATGGAGAACAAATGAAGTACAGGAATTAAGATGGTTTAAGAATTCAAGTGAAACAACTCTGTAAGATGTTGCTGAGAACAATGCTGTGGAGTTTTTGTTGAAATTCCTGTTTATTAATATGTGACAAATCCTGTTGTCTGGCAAAGTGACCCCAAATCTCAAGCTCTCCAGTCTGGTGGTAGGGATTTTTCCCATTTAACCAGCAGTGGCAAGTGTGACCTTGACTGGACCGAAGGCCTCCTCAGTGGCCATGGGACAGCGGCGATGAACGACCACGCAGCTCGTGCCAGCTCTGTGCTCAGCACACACAGAACAGGTGGATGGGGGGGTTCTGGAGGATTGTCCTGCCTACAGACTTAGATATTGGAAGAGAATTAGGTCACTTTCCCCTTCCCCTCTGTGTATTAGTCTTTCCTCCATTTCTCACCAGCTCTCTTTATGAGTTGTATTTAATAACACCCCTGGATGGTTTTTGAAAACATGCTGTTTTAATGCTTCTTTAACAAAACACAAATTCCCATCAGACATAATTTTATGGTCTTATTACTCATACAAATGTTGAATTCGCCTCATTATTCTTATTGACCTTGGCTTTACTTAAATCCTGTGGTTGTGCACTAGTGCTTCTGCATAATATAAAATCATTTCCCTTTGGTAAGATTTACACTACAGCGCTTTAAATATGATTGAACATCTCCTTGTTTTTGCAAGAAAGCAAATAAGCTGTCCTTTACCTGACTGTCCGTTCTTATTGGCTTCTAAGTTAAACAGTCTTCTGATTATTTGCTTTTACCCTGTCGTGCTTTGCATAACCCATGAAGATCATTTGCAGATTAGAGTGGTGGACTCTGGCAAGAGAAGGGGAAAATGGACTGGAGAGAGCTGGAGTATGGAGGAGAAAGGTTGTGGCTGTCCCTGGGAACTATTTTCCCTCGTATGTTCTTTTGACAGAAAAATTGTTTCCAGGTGTCAGTGCATGCGAGTCTCCCAACACAAGCAGCAGGTAGCCTCTGGTGAGGGTGGCAGAGAAGCAAAGCAAATTGGATCAGAATTTGGAAAAGTGGGAAAACATAAAGGGAGGGGAGAAAAATCTACTGCCTGCCTGCACAGAAAGATCTAAGGATCTGGTTACCGAACAGTTGCAAAGGGACTGCTGACAGATAAAGGTGGGAACAGACCAACACTATGTGATTTCATTCACCAGAAGTGAGCATGAAGTTCAGACAGAAACATGACTTGTCACCTTGTCTTGCTGATTGACCACAATGCTCTTTGTTCTGCATGTGGTGAATGCTGTGTCTGCATTTCACTTTCATTTTGTTTATTGGGCTTGGGTGGGTTGTTTTTTTTTTTTCCTCATTTTCTTTCTGGGCACTACTGCACTGTCTGCTCAAGCAAACTGCAATTAAACAGCTTCTCTGCAAGCACAGGACCAGAATGGAATTTTCCACTTTGTTAGAAAGTGTGTATTTTTCAAAACCAGCCCATTTCAGTGGGAGCACACATGCCAGCTTCCTCAGGAAGAATTTCACAGTGTCTACCTGGAATTTCCAGTGAAAACGGCCTGCTCAGTCTCCATGACAGCCTGTTTGTCAAGGCACATACCTGGGGTGTGAGAGATCCAGAGTCTTGGCCCCAAGAAAGACACCACTGGAAAGGAGAGACCGAGAGCACCCTAACTGAGGAAAGGCAATAATGTGGCAGGAAGGCACTTACTATGGGGAAGAACAAGCTTCAGGTTCATTATCTAAATACAAAATACAGACTTCACTGAAGTTGACACATCCCATGTGCATTCCCTAGGCTCCAGGGTGTTGAATTATGGCAGTCCATTTCAGCAAAGAGCATTAAAAAACTTCAGCACCCCCCATAATTCAGGATTAACTGACCTCTGTGAGCATGACTAGCATGCAAAATAACATCTCAGCTGTGAAAAGTGATGGTATTAACACATCTCTACACTACCAATATAACCTTCCCCAATATTTCTTGATGGTTCCTACCATGCACTACCAGTTTGGGATTTAATGCCTTTTCCATGCAAGAATAGAACTCAAGCAAGCAACAAAACAGACTACAGTTGAAATTCCCCCTGCCTGAGAAGGCAAGACTTCAGAAACTGCGTACACTGAGACCCAAGAGATAGATGTATTTGTGATGACAAAGCTTTTATGTCAGCCTTGATGTTACTAATATCGTGGTTTTAGTTAGTAAGTCCTTAAACACTGTGTTTTACAAAGAACTGAATCAAATTTAATTGAACTTAACAGTACAGCTGCCAATTAGTAGTGATGTTCATTTAGTTTCTATTGAGATACTCTCAAGAAATGTAGCATGTCTTAATTTATTGTGCCCATCTCAGGTTGAGTTGGTTGTGTCTGCATGTTTCTCAGATCCTTTCAAAAGATAATTCAGTCAGCTCTTCCAATAATGAAACCACCAAGAGGCCATGATGCCACCTTTCATGCTTGTGCTATCGTACTCAGCTCCCAATAAAGTACTGATTACTACTGGCAAAGTGCCACAGGCATGCCCAGAGACAGAAATATCTTGTTGCAGAACCATTTATCACAATAGCTAAACAGAAGTCTATTAAATTTCCTTCACATGCAAATGATAATCCATCTGTTCACCATCACAAATTTTTCCTATACTGTGAAAGGCTACACAATCTGTTGACTCCACCATATTGTCCACTTCTTTATCTCCTTAAAATATCCATACTTGAACACTTGAAGAAGTCTTTTGGAATTACCTGCTTTCACTCATCTCTCTCATCCTCCTCTTGCCATTTCTGTTTATGTCATCTACTTTGTCTGACTCTTTGAAAGAACAGAACTGCAAAAGCAAGAAGGAAACCAATAAAACCATTTTATGACCTGTTGACAGCTCTGTTACTTTTGTGGATGTGGAAAAATCAAACTATTTGCATATTCCTTCTTTGTCCTCTTGACAGTCAAAACTGGTAGTCACAGTCTATATAGACTATGCCAGTTAATACTGGTCTGATGACAAAAGCCATGGTTTGAGCCAACCTGCAAAGCAAGTCAACCTTCTCCCAGGAAGAAACTATTTATTTCTTCTGTCTGATTCTCTCTTTCTCAACCTCATATAATGGCAAAATCTTCTCTTTGAAAAGATATAGAAGGTGCATCTTTCTGAAAATGTTTGGACCACACTGGAATCAAGAGATGATCCTTGCACTACACAACAATTTCTCCTATTCTGTTGTTTCTATCAGTGATGAGGGACTGGTCTGAGCATCAATTTAAACTGTATTTCAGAACTATAGTGGGGAGTCATGCTGGTTTTCTTAGTGGCACATCATATTCACCTATGACTAAGTATTATATTGCAAGAAGACCGATATTCCGTGAAGTTGCATCCCCAAAACCTGACTAAACACCCTCTTTCATTGCATGTCCTGAAAGACAAAGGGGCTTAGTTATGCTTTCACTGCAAGTCACCAGTAGTGCTACTGAAAATACTGGATTAAGACCCTAAAGGAGGAGGATGTGCTGTGTAAATAACGTACATGACCTGTCCCATCATTTTTTCAGAGACCTCTCCTTTGTAAATGAAAACCCCTGTAGCAGTATAGTCTCCTTCTCACATTGCAGTATGGCTGGACTTAACAATGGTGGAAGAGGATATGGCAAGCTTTTATCCTTGCTGAACCTAACATGACATTGACATTGAAACACTTGGCTTGCCCATTAACTGAAGAATATGCAGACATATGTGTGTGTTTTATAGGAACTCTGAATGCAACTGGTGGAATAAAATACCTCAGAAAGGGAAGTTATTTTTATGGTTTTCCATGTTCCAGGTGGCAGCGCAGCATGGCTCCCAGCTCCACACTTCCCCTTTCTGCCAGAGAGGCGGAAGGGACTGAATGTTTCTCTTGAGCTTTATATGTTAAGTCTATTGGCAATAACCACGGACAGGTGCAAATACGAAGGGTTTCCATTAACATTAACAAACACCCTAAGACTCCACCTAGACACCTGGGAAAATTAGATATTTTCCCCAGACACCATAACAGGCTAAACTTCCCCTCTCACAAGCTCTAAGCCTGCCTATAAACAAAGGGAATACTATTGAGGAGAAAAAGGAACCCAGAATTAATTTGGGAGAATAGAGTGGCGATAAACAATTTTTCTGCCAATGTTTTGTACATTCCCATCCTCCAGTATCGTTGGAAGTTGTTGGTGTTTTGGTTTTTTTTTCACCTTACCGGGTTGTGTGAATCCCCATTAGATAAGTGCCCTCTCACAGATACTGTTTCTCACCTTTCCACATCCCATTCAGTTTCTCATCAGATCCAAAAGTTTTTATCTTCTAGCAAAATTGTGTCTAACCTATGACCAGACCTTTTCACCATCCCTTGTCAAGCAATTGCTGCCCAACTGTGCCTGGGGCTATCTGGATTGCTTCTGAAGAACCTCATAAACCAGGTGGTAACTCAGTCTGAGAAGCTAGATTGAATGTGACACCTCAGCTGCTACCTCTAACTGCAATGCCTGGACCTGACCTAGCAAGGTTAAAGCTGTAGAGATGTGGAGTAAAGGAAGTTCATAGTTTCAGACCTGTTTCCCATCACATTGTCATGCTTCAATCATCTGGTTCCTAACTCAGCTGGGAAAAATTGCCAGAACACACATCCCCACCCGCACTCTTGCAGATGTCACGACCTCATAGAGATACCACGCACAGGCAAGAAGAACCATTGTCCCTGTATCAAAACTGCAGCTGTTCATGTCTAACAGAGCTAAACAGCTAAAATCTTTGCATGGACAGAAGGGGAGGTCAGCTGTTAAATGAAGGACAATTCGTTGTCCAGGGCACCACAAGATAACAGCAAAGACTTCCTTTTCTGTGAGTTCAGAAAAGGTCACTAAAGGTGCTTATTTTTTGTGTGATAATGTACATTTGCAGGTGGCAGTAGAAGCAGACATGGCTCCACATCAGACCCAAAAAGGCTATCTGTTCTTCGGAGCATTTTTCTCTGCCAGTGTCTGCCACACTTCCCCTTCACTCCCTTTGACACAAGTTCAGCAGCAAAAGCCCAGAGGAAAAGCAGAAGCAATGAAAACATCAGAACAATGAAGAACACACACTCAAGAATCAAAGTCCATACCCTGCCCTTCCAGGCTGTGCTCAGCCCTCCGGCTGTTGCCACTGCCAATGGCCCAGCCACAGCCCCTGATCTCCACTCAGGTGGGTGCCAACTTGTGTCCCAGCCCCATACAGGCATTTTCTGGCAGTGCTGGCCTCTGAGCTATGCCCTGGCCTTGGCTGGGCAGGTGCCAGTTGGCCCTGGCTAATCCCATACTGGGAACACCATGAGCAGTGTGAACAACCACATACTGGTGTCCAAGCCCTACAAATTTCCCTGGGCCTGTAGCCCAGGTACTTACTTGTGGAGTCAACCCTCACTTCACATCCCCTCTCTCCTCTTTCATTTTTCCCTCTGTACTTGCTAGGTGTCAACCAAATCCCCAGACCCAAAAGTCCAAATAAACTAATCTGTGTTTGTTGTAATAGTGGTAAATCAGATAAACTAACCCAAATTTCCCCTCCCAAAATCTGTCTTTCTACAACATTTCTTATCTCCTAGCTGCTGCCTCTACTGCACTGTGCACCACCACTGGAGACGCTGCCCACTCAGGCAACCTGCCCTGGCATCACTATGAGGAAGAGTAGTCAAGCACTACACAAGCAAACAGCCTTTTCAACATCTATTTCTCAATTCAGCCGCAATCGCCCACAGGTACTCAGCGAGCACCATGCTTGGTGGAGCCACCACAGGATGGGGCTGCTGTTTGGCCCTGTGTGTGTCTGCTCTCCCCAGGCTGCAGCAGCTCTGCATCCCACCACGTCCATCCTAGGGATGTGCCTGAGTGCACAAACATCTGATCAGGGTGAACGTAGGTGCAGCATGGGCTGGGCAGCCAAAATAATCCCTTTCTGCAGAGTACTGGCTATGGAGGCACTAGTCGCCATGGAGGGATGCTCATCTCCGCAAAATCTGTAGGCCAAAATTCAAATGTGCTCCCTCCCTACAACTGTGAAACCTCTGTCTTCTTTCTTGTTTTCTACATGAGACTGAACAACTGCTATTTGGGCCAAAACTTAATCCAAGTGTTGCAACAATGGACCATAATGACCTGAAGGTGGTTTGGATTTGTTTTTTTGCTGTAGCAAGCCAGATGGAGAGAGAATAGTGATTTTTCCTTGAGGATCTCAAAGGAGAAATCAAATTTTATTAAAGATACCACAGAGAATGATTGCTTCTTTCACATTTTATTGCTCCACTCCGCAACAATAAAATATATGAAACTAGTCCAACCACATATCTAGTCATACAAAGGCAATCAAAAGCACATTACAAATAATATACGATTCAACACAGTGAAATATAATTCATAATACAATTCTAATAATCCTAGAAAAAATGGAATTCCACGGCCTATGAGATTTTCCTGACCTGTACGTAACAACAATCGGATTAGTTTTTATCCAGCATTGTTTCTTTGAGACTGAAAGGAAACAATATTAAGCTAGTTCTGGGAGGAAGGAGGACTTAAAGTATGTGTCTCCGGTATAGACTTATTGTTGTAAACTGAGAACAATAAAGAAAGGTAAATTTAGAATCAAAAGAAAATTAACAGAATAAGGAGACCTGACAATAAATCAGCAAATAAGTAGTTTTTGTAAATTCAAATGTGTGTTGTAGCCCAACAAAATTAAAATCTGAAAGTGGTAGGAAGTGTTCATTTTTGCCATCTGGCAAGTCTGGTGTCCAAAGACAATCCCAGACCTTATTAAAGTCAGTGGTCTGGCGGGATCATCTTCCAGGTACAACAGACCAGCTTGGACAAAAAACAGGAGAAATTAATCAAAACAGTTACAGAGCCGTAAATAAATATTAAAACATGAGTTCTTGTAGAAATTCTTTAGAAATTAGAATTTCTGAAAAACCTCATAATTTTTTTGAACAAAGCAGTGAAGTGAGACAACTCTTTATTTGACAAGTCTGTGCTGCTCATTTCCTGTGCTGGCAAAAAAAATCATGAACAGGCACAATTTCATAGCTACAGGCCTGTGATTGCATTTCAGCAACAGCATATATGATCTGTTGGTTACAAAGGCCTGTAGACAACTGGCTTTAAAAATTAGGAAATGCATGGGGGATAATAGTGGTTCAATAAGATGGGACATCAGCACGAGGACTTTTCAGCAGATTTGTGTTTAACACCTACTTCTATGCACCACTGACCCAGTTGAATGCACCATTAGCAAGTTTGCTGATGGTACCAAACTGTGAGGTGCTGTCGACCCTTTTGAGGTACAAGAGGCCTTGGAGAGGGATCTAGATCGACTGGACTGTCATTAGTGGGATGAAGTTTAACAAGTACATATGCTGGACTCTGCACATGGGATGGAGTAACACTGGACACACAGGTATAGACTGGGAGAGGAGTGGCTGGAGAGCATCCCTGCAGAAAGGGACCTGGGCGTGCTGGTTGGCAGCAGCTCAGTACGAGCTAGCAGTGTGCGTCCTGGCAGCCAAGAGGGCAAAACCCATCCTGGCATGCATCAAACACAGTGCAACCAGCCAGTGAGGTGATTATCCTGTGGTATTCGGCATTGGTGCAGCCTCACCTCAAGCACTGTGTGCAGTTCTGGGCCACACCATTCAAGAAGGATGTGAAGGTCTCTGAGTGTGTCCAGAGAAGGGCAATAAAGCTGGTGACAGGGCTGGAAGCAATGTCCTCTGAGAGGCAGCTGGGGACTTTGGGTTTGTCTGGTTTGAAGAAAAGGAGGCTGAAGGGCGACCTCATCACTCTCTGCCGCTTCCTGAGGGGGTCACATGGGGAGGGAGGTGCTGAGCTCTTCTTCCTGGTATCCAGTGATAGGACATGTGGGAATGGTTCAAACCTGTGCCAGGAGGACGTTAGGAAGCATTTCATTACCAGAGGGGTTATCAAACACTGGAATGGGCTTCCTAGAGAGGTGGTCAAGTGATTAAGAGACATTTGGATAATGCCCTTAAAAACATGCTTCAACTTGGCCAGTGCTGAATTGGGCAGATCATTACAGGTTCCTTCCAGCTGAAATAGTCTATTCTATCCCACCCAGCCTCGTCAACCAGAGGGGTGAATGCACAGGGAACCTGCCATGTGCTCTACCAGCAGTGTGCAGATCCCCAGTGGGACATTTTCTGAATGCAGTGATCAAGTATTTAAACATTAAGGCACTGTGAATTCTTTTTGCTGTCTCATTGCCAACCCGGCTTCTGGCACACAGCCCCTCTGTGGTGGTGCAGGGACTTGGAGGGACAAGAGCTGGTGCAAACTGTGAGACGGCTTGTCCTGGGCAATCAGCTGAAACCTGTGTCCTTAGTGTAAAGCGAAAACCATGAAAGACAGACACTCTCAAACTGGAGAGATGGAGGGAAAATAATAGTGAAAGGCAAGAGCTCCAGGGGAAGTTGAAATATAGCCAACCTTTTTTGAAAGATACATCAGTGATCCCTTTACCTCTAAAAACATCCCAACGTGTTGCTTCAGGCTCAGCTGGATCCAGCAGAGCCCTCAATGTCTGCATGATTGACACAGCTGGACTGAGGCCCGTGTGCAGGGCTGCATGGGTGCCAAACTCAGACGAGACGATGAGGGTAGGTGGGGGTGACATTTGTGGCTGGTTGGCTGGTCCAAGGGCCCCATTTCATTCCTTGCGCCAAGGTCCATGGTCCATGCCAATCATGCTGCAAGACTATCCAGAAAATTATATTTTGAAGCAAGAATAGAGCCTGTTTAATCCTGGTTAACGCAAAGCCTCTGCTAAAAAATGATGTGCACATATTTAAGAGTTTGTTTCAAGCTGAATAGACCACAAAACGGGGACATTCTTTATTACCATTTATCCTGAAGCAAGTTAATTTCCATTCCCCCTGAAGTGAGCCTTAGGGAGCAAGGAAGAATCACAAGAGCTAATGGGGAAGGCGTCGCCTATGTAACACCACCAAAAATATTCAGTTACTCTTTCCCCACAAAGCCACTGGGTAATTTAAAATAATAAAACATCAGAAAACAGAGCAGCTCGCTTCTCTGTAATTTAGAAGCATAAAAGGGAACTGATGCTGTAATTACAGACTGAAAAACCAAAATCCCCGTTTTTTAAAGTTGCTTCAGCAGAATTTTCTTTTTCTAATTGCTATTAGCTCCTCCAAAGTGGGGACAAAACCTGTAGTAGAGGGCTTTGTTCAAATTGGAATAGAAGCGATGTGCCCCAAAAGGTGCTGGAGAGGACGCTACCAGACCAGAAGTGGCCAGTGTGCTGCAAGGCAGATATCCGTGCTGACACTAGGATTTGCTGCAGGCAGAAGTGAGTGAACAGGAGAAGATTTAGCATGTCTATGGTATTCTCCATCAGGCCAGACCACTATCCTCACTTCACATATCAGCCTTTTGAGACACAGCAATAATAAGACTGATAAAAAAAGGCTGCCAAAGAGACAAAAATGAAGCTAAGCATACATGCCTTCTGCATTTTTCTTAAAACTACTAATCCTTTGGGTTCTGATGCAGTTAGTGTATACATAATGTAGTTAGTTATGTAAGTGGAGTGTAGTTAGTTATTCTCCAAAATTAGCCCAAATCCTGCAGGATCATCGCAACCATGTGAGAGATCAGGTGCCTTCGCTTCAAACAAATGGAAGGAAACCCAGAGGGGAAGAGACTTTTCAGTGAACCTTTTCAGGGAAGTGAAGAGAGACAACGTAACTTCAAGAATAGCCTGGCTTTTCCAGTGAAGTTCCTTGTTCTGAGGTAAGAGGAAGCCAATTCCAGCCGCTCTGTGTCCTTTCTCGGTAATTCGGGCTGATGGTGTTGGTCATTGTCCATTCTACTTGGAAGGGCAAAAGAGATGGTCTCCTCCCTCGCTCTGGGAACACGCTGTCTCCCACGTATGCCAGAACACATTTGCAGGCAAGGCTTCTGACTTTCTCATTTCCTTTCCTGTTTTGTTGTACGGGGATTTTAAGCTCTTGGCTTTGGAGTTCTCTTTTTATAAACCTTTTGCCTCTGTTTATTATCATTTAGTTTTTAGCTGTTTTTGTTAAGACGGCCAGTATCCTTCAGGCGCAGATGCCCATAAATTAAAATGCATTATTATTACAATAAAGTTACATCACTCCTGGAAGCCAGACTGTCCAACATAGTCCTCTAAATAGAGGTCTAAGTGAGAAACTGTATGGCATTGACCTTTACAACAAGCAACACAGCAGAAAGTATCTAATCTGGGAGGTGGAAAATATGGAGAGGAGATGTATAAAGGCGTGTTCATATACACTTCCGGTGGCCTTAAAAGTTCATCTTTGAAAACTGGGATGACCATGAAAATCCTTAAAACTTTCATAGGGAGCTGAGATGAATTATATGCTTATAAGACTGTGGTTGTTCTAAACTATTGGGATTAAATGCTAAAAGAGGCAGCATGCTTTGACTTCCATATCAAATGAGCCAACCCACTTGAGAGAGCAGTGACTGTGCACTACCACAATTATAGGGAGAGTTTGCTTATTGCAGCAGTCACCTATGAAATGGAGAGTTCAATGATCAAATGAAACAGGCTACTCTTTTTTTTTTCCAACTTTTCTATGAATATTCAAATGAAAAAAAAAAAAATCACATCAGGGCTTTGAATACCAAAAAAAATACCCCAGGAGTTGTGGCTTGTCATTTCTGTGATGAAACCAACACACAAACATTCAAAGATCTAGCAGTTCTCTTTGCAAATGTGAAAACACTAGGTAGGATCCATCCTGCCCAACTCGGAAACCTCGAAATTGTGCTATAATTTTAGTACCTAAAAAAGCTAAAAAAGATAGCCTAAGTTGCCCTTGAAGATGCCTTAGAAAGCTTTCAGAAGAAAATTCTTCCATCTGATGTAGATGCATAAGGTTAAGCAAAGATCTCCATCCAAGAGGCTTTCAAAAACTGTTTCTCTCCATTTACTGTACAGAGAATCTTATCCCTTAAAAAGTATTAGATTCCAAAATGTAGCCACAGGTTAGTTGCCTAAATTAAGTGAGATAGATCCAACTCATGAATATTTCTCTTTCTATGTACAATTTTAACCTCAAGTGCCCCCCATATGAAGATCGTAAAGGTGTTCTTATATATAAAGATGCACCACACTCCTGTGAAGAAATCATGTTATTTCCATTTCCCCATAAGGAAACTGACCCACAGAAAAAGGACAAAATTACTTAGGTTAGGTATGTGATGCTGTATTGGGCTCGCATGGCAGGGTTTTGGTAGCAGGGAGGCTACAAGGGTGGTTTCTGTCAGAAGCTGCCAGAAGCTTCCTGCATGTCCAATAGAGCTGGTGCCAGCCGGCTCCAAGTCAGACCCAACACTGGCCAAGGCTGAGCCCATCAGTGATGGTGGAAGCACCTCTAAGATAGTGTATTTAGAAAGGAGGAAAAGTGCTGAGCACACATCAATTGCAGCAGGAGAGCGGAGTGAGAATATGTGAGAGAAACAGCTCTGCAGACCCCAAGATCAGTGAAGAAGGAGGGCAGGGGGTGCTCCAGGCACCAGAGCAGAGATTCCCCTGCAGCCCGTGGTGCAGCCCATGGTGAGGCCGGCTGTGCCCTGCAGCCCATGGAGGTCCATGGCGGAGCACAGATCCACCTGCAGCCCATGGAGGTCCATGGTGGAGCAGGTGGATGCCCAAAGGAGGCTGTGACCCCATGAAGAACCTGCACTGGTGCAGGGTCCCAGCAGGACCTGTGGCCCCATGAAGAGAAGAACCCATGCTGGAGCAGGTTTGCTAGCAGGACTTGTGACCCCATGGGGGACCCACACTGAAGCAGTTTGTTCCTGAAGGGCTACACCTCATGGAAAGGCCCATGCTGGAGCAGTTTGTGAAGAACTGCAGCCCATGGGAAGGACTCAGGCTGGAGAAGTTCATGGAGGACTGCCTCCTGTGGGAGGGACATCATGCTGGAGCAGGGGAGCATGAGGAGTCCTCCCCTGAGGAGGAAGGAGTGACAGAGACAACATGGGATGAACTGACCACAACCCCCCATTCTCCATCCCCCTGTGGTGGTCAGAAAGGGAGAAGGTAGAGAAATCAGCAGTGAAATTGAGCCCAGGAAGAAGGAAGGGGTGGGGGAAGGTGTTTTTAAGATTTGGGTTCGTTTGTCATTGCCCTACTCTGATTTGGCCGGTAATAAATTAAACTAATTTCCCAAAGTCAAGTCTGGTTTGCCTGTGATTGTAATTGTTGAGTGATCTCCCTGTCCTTATCTTGACCCAAGAGCCTTTCATTATATTTTCTCTCCCCTGTCCAGCTGAGGAGGGGAGTGATAAAGTGGCTTTGGTGGGCATCTGGCACCCAGCGAGGGTCAACCCACCACAAATGCATACTTATGAACTCAAGTGGTACCTTGTCCTTCATTTTCAGGACTCTGAAGGAATAAAATCCACACCTGTGGTCAAATGCCATCTGCAAAAGGTTGAAAGAGCAACTGCCAAAATAAATCCTTCAAGCTCAAACCAGACTCTATTTTAGTGAAAAAAATGCTTCCTAGAGCCTAAGTTCTACTGTCTGCAATTTCTCATGTTGATGTGCCTTTTTAATTTATGCTCTATTAGTCTTATTCATGTTCCTCTAATTCATGTAAAAATCCATGAACTACCAGTAATTTCTGCCTACTGGTTGCCTTTATGTCTCAAATGTTTTCTTACCATTTCTTGGATGGCTTGATTTCTTAACCTTTTCTAATTGAAAAATTATGAGTCCTGATTTTTATTTGGTTTGGTTTTGTTTGTAAAATATCCAATGATCTAACAAACAGAAAGCCTTACAATAAAAATCTGCCCTTGGAAAGAAGTTCTAAAAGTCATGTCTGATTTGTCATAGGTTTTCCCCTGGATACAAACATTTATTTTAGGCAGTAGGAATCAATACAGCAGATATTTGAGGGTTGATCTAAAACTACACAGTGACACTTGAACTCCTACTGTCATTAATGAAAAGTCCTACTTTCCGTTTTGCTAACCAGGAAACAGGCAGAACTAGATATTTCTTTAAAAGCCACAGTTGCAAAACTTTTACATGAGGAAGTCCTTTTTCTATTTTTCTCTGTGAAAAGTTACACTGTCCTTTACGCATACACGGATGCCTTTCAACACCTTATTATGAGAGAGGATGACAGTAAACATCCCTTTTTGCTGAGGTGGGAAAAGTTGAAGCACCAGCAAAACCTCACTTCAGATTTTAAAGAAAACATATTAAAGTAACTGTGTGGTATTATTAAAACAGATATTAAAACTGACTAAAAATAGCAGTAGCTTCCTCAAGAGAAGTAAGAATCATGGCTGATTTTACTGTTGCGTGCAGCTCTCGGAAGTTTGGCTGTAGGTTTCTGTCAGAACCTGGCCAGAGGTCAGACTCAAAGGGTCTGTCCTCCTGGTTACTGTCAGTTTGATGCAAGCCTGGCCAGCTTGCTGTCTCCCTCCATCATCGCAAAGGGATCTGGAATGTGCAGTAGATTTTGCACTGGAATGACTCCTCCACTCTGGACCACTGCTTCTGAGTGGGTCCTACTGAAGTGTAGCTAGAAAATGAAAGAATTTAAGGTCTTGCCTCTGATCTGATTAAACTCACATCAAGTTCATCAGGGCTAAACTTTTTATAAATATTTTGGGGAAAGATAATTTGGGCCACATTAACTGAATCATCTGCCATGATATTTTCCCTTTCTACTGAAGTACAATCCGGTTATTCATGTGTGTTAATTAATAATCCTTCAAGAGCCAAAGCGTTAGTACATCATTTATTCCTTGCCAGGAAAATTATACAAGGGACTTTGTATTCATTACCCTGTTGCCAGAAGAACTATGCTCGAGAAATGGAAAATCAGGGAAAGACAGACTGCCCATTCTGTAGCAGCTTCAAAGGCGCACATCAGACTTTGCTTATCATCTCCTTGAACGAAAACACACAGACTCGATAATAAAATGGGAGAATTTTACAGAAAAGTCTCATGTAAACTGCCAACTCAATTGGAAAAAAATAAGCCCTTCCCAGGGCACTTTTCTTTCTTATCTGATATCAGAACTTTATAGCTGCTCTGTTCCTTTAACCACAAGACCCGTTAATGAGGACTACTCAGCATCGGGTGCATCACAGCTTTCAGATAATGTCCCCAGCTGTGATTTAACAAGCAAAAATACATCCCTCCTGCATAGATAAACAACGTGAAACTTTCCCAGCAGCATCCGTTCCAGTCTGGTGGAGAGGACACAGCCCAGTGCCGATGACACGGCTCTTCTGCTGCAACCACCTCTCGGACGCAGCACCTGAGCCGAAGACGCCGCGTCGAGGTGGTCTGAAAGCTTGTCCTCTGGCACAGACCATAGAGCTAACTTTTAGGTCAGTTTGTTTAACAGTTCTCATCTAACCATTCTTGAATAGTGGTTGGCTGTATCCGTGTATTACTTTAAACGATCTGTTTGTTTTACACACACCTTTTCTGCCCACGTGTCACTGCAAAATTAATCAAACAGAAAACTTGCCTAAACGTTTATTAAAACATTCGGTCTTAGTTAGCAAAGCTGTCTGTTTATCAAAGTAATCTGTTTTCTCATATGGGATGATCTTATTCATCCACATGAGGAGCCCTAAGAGATAGTGAAACATAATTAATGTAGAGGTTTATTAATTCATTATATAAAATTGTGGCCTGTCCATGGGGAAGAACAGCTCATCCCAAGATGTGCATTTCTGTCTCTCTTGTCTACAGATACGGCACAAAGATAGTATTTCGTTTGAGAAGGTTTTACTTCTCTGTCCAAATGACGACTTGAATATATAAATATGCGGGTTGTTCCTCAAGAAAATAGTTTCTCCTACAAGTTGTGTAGTATTTGGAAAGCACCCAAGTAAGATCTTCATAAAACTGTCTGGTTTTCTGGTGGTTTTGTCCTCAAACAAAACAGATGTGCTCAGGTTTTGCTGCCCTCTGCCAGTGCAGGCACAAGTACTGTGGTAAAGAAAAAAAAATCTGGTAACCAAGCCTTTGATATAGAAAAACCACATGGAGTTGAGTCATAAACTGTGGACACAAGACAACTAATTATGGGTTATGTTAGGCATGGGGAACAGGTTAACTGCTACATAATTACAATTGAGATCGCTGCGGACACAGTCAAGGAAACCCAGTTAATAGAAAGAAGTAAATGAAACTGTATTGGTATCTATGAAGAAAACAAATCCTGTCTGTTTTCTTTAGCTTCTTCAGTGATTTCAGATGTTACCAATGCTTTACTGCTGCTTAAGTATTATCCTTACAAGGCCTAAACAGGGGGTTATATTTCACATTTTGCTATTTTTTTGCGAGAACAGCAGGGAAGGAGTTAGTAAAGGTTTCTTCAAGGAGCGTCCAGCACTGGTTGCACTGCCAGTTGAGTAAAACTCCAGATACAAGTGACACAATACAAACTGGAAATCTATGAAATTGAAATGCCTGTGAAACAGACCATGGAGTGGTGGAAAGGAGGTGGATGGTCATACCAAAAGGGCTGGTAGTCAAAGGGCTATGGGGAAGGACGGGTACTGGAATTAGGACTTGTTGGAGGATGCCGTGGGCAGCAGAGCCCTGTGACTGGCCTGGGCACCCCACCAGCAGGAGTGGCCCTGCCAGGGCTTGGGCAGAACTGTCTGCTCCAGGGCCACCTCTTGTGGAGAAAAACCTTCTTCTGACAATGACAAAGGAACAAGAAAAGTGAAGCGAGTGTCCAGACAGGCTGCATCGCCAAGGCTTCCCTGAAGGCCTGACTCAGACCAGTTTGCAGGCTTCCCCATTTCCTCCTAGCTTGGTGGAAACTTTTATCCTGGTTCCTTGAACTTGCTGTGCAAAAGTACACACCATTTCTGAGTACACACCTATATATAGCCTCCTTCTGCAACGCCGCCTCACCGTCAGAGGCTGTTTCCCGTTGACACCAGCTAAATGTGGTATTGAAGTCTGAGGCTGAGGTGCTGGGTCTCTACCTGAGTGAGCAGGCAGGCAGCCAGATGGATGTCCAGTTTGCTTGACCTTACTGCGGTGTCACAACTTGCACAGTGAAGTTGCAGACAAACACTGTGGCTCTTTGGGTTTCTCTGTTTGTCACGATGATTCCGCTTTTGGTGCCGTTGCGGGGATGCCGTGGGCAAGCCCGGGCAGCGCAGTGCACACCAGCAGCCACCAGCACAGGGCATCCCTCTGCCCCCCAGGCATTTCCTTCCAGCGCTGTGGCTGGGGATGTACTCTTGTGCAAGAGACCCAGGTGTGCTCCTCGTCTTCCAGGCACACAGGTACTCATCGTGATTTTTGATCTGCAGCTGTAAAGGCAGAAGTCTTCTCTTCGGATCATCAAGGAAGATGTCTGTCACCACATCTTTGAACTTTTCTGTAAAAATTTTGGGCAGTTTCTGAGTCCTACATGTACCGGAGAAGGTGTTTCTATTTAAAGAACATTGACATCAACAAGTTAATCCTGTGGGATATGTCCAATGTGTATAAATCCATCTAGCATCTCACAACCCTCCATAGTTATTGCTGAAAGCAACTTAGTCATCAGCAGACTTTAATTAGCTGCCTGCCTGCTTCCTACCACAGATCGTCAGTGCCTGAGATACCCCTGGTCCCAGAAACAATCCCTGGCTTTACACCGTGACTCATTTATTTTCTGTGCTAAGGAACAGACTTCCCCCTGTGTAACGACTGCTAAGTCTTTGCCAAGACTTTGCTTCTTGCCCTATGGTTACTTATACTCCAGCCATTCACACTGTGGATATTTGGAGTGTCTATTAAAAAATTATAATGGGCTTTTTTAAACACTAATGTAAATTGTGTTTTCCAGATTAGCTTTTCTACAACTCACCTTCAGGCTGTACTATTCCAGTCACTGACAAATTGCTGCTCCCCACTCAACAAACCTATGATTTAGAAAGACAGAAGCACTTGTGATTTCTCTCCACACAAAGAAACATCCTGTCTCAAGACCTCAAATGTGAGTTATGAGCATGTAGACTTTTGCAGCCACTGCATATTGGAAATAAAAACTAATTACAAAACTGCAGAAAGTGAAACATAATTACTAAGGAAGAGTATTTAAATGCCACCATGGCTTATTTTGACAGATGAGCCTGTCTTGAAAATGAAGGATTTCCCACAGGAGAAATAAAGATTCTCAAGTTGCTTTTTGATCTAAAGGCAATTTCTATACTTTCCTTTTTATCACCTCCTTTGAAGGGAATCATGACTCAGAGAGGCACAGGGTTAAAGGTGCAATGAACATTGAAGGCTCCTGTCACCGCAGCAAGACTCTGAAAAAGATTTTGAGAGACTCCAAATCTATGATGTTTTTGCTGTTTCTCCTGACAGTGGTGTGATAGGATTTAAAGGAAATTTGGGCCCTGATGGATGACAATCGCTGCTCCAAGGGAAAAAAAATAGAAGAGATTATTTCAGAAAGCCTTTATGTATCATCCAGCAAGGACCATATATATCAAGGTTCAGGGATCCATTTCCAAGTAATCTGGCTAGAAAAAACAAGAAAATATATTAAAAAAGAAAGCGAGAAAGCCAGCATTGTGGGGGATCTAGGAGATTATCCAGGCTGCTTACTGTACAAGAAGCGGAAAGCAACAAATGATGATTTGTTTGATGATTGGAATCGTTACTTTTATAGCTAAAGTACCTGCTTTTGTGTGTACTTCTCTGATGTTGGCTGGGTAAGTTACTCGAGTTTTTGTGAAAGGCAGGTGGTCACTCCCAGCTGTGTGCTGTGCCCCTAACTTCACTGCTCTTCTCCTGGAAAAAGATCTTGAAATGATGCTTAACTGTAAACATACCCTTTTGATCTCATTAATATAGAGACCTGAGATAGTTTATAAGCCATTCCATGTCTTGGTTGAACTAGTACATATTAACACACTGGAGTCAACTGACTTAGACATCCACCCTTAAACACTTGCCAAAGCTGAACTCAGTATGTGTCACTCCCAAATTTATGCCATGGACCAGCTCTCCCCTGACAGTTCACAGAAGTTAAATTACAAGTTTCCTATCCACTTGAGAAATCCTCTTACATTGTCTGCTCCAGTGCAGTGCGAATACCTCTGGCATTGTCTAATCCACAAGCATTTTCCTTTTTTTTTTTCTTTTTAAAATTTTTTATTTTCTCTCTTTTTATGGTTGCAGGCACCTACTTCCTTCAGGTCCATTTTAGGTATGGGCCACCTTCCCAGGACTAAAAAGAAGGCACAAGTAAGGAAAATGGTACGGAGCGTATGAGCATTGGTGAAGGGAGATGCCTTCCGTTACTACCGGTGAAACATGATGAGCCAGTTCAGAGCTACCATTAACGCAAATCTATTATGGCATAGGATGAAATAATAATTTCTTACATTGAGTTTCCACTTTACAGATTCACACCTAGGAGTAAAAAATTATCTCTTGCTTTATTTGGGCTGGACACATGGAAGGACCATTCCTCTCTGTAGCAGAGACCTCTTACGGAGCATTGTTTAATCACCACGCCTCCTCCAACCTCTGGAAATCAGCAGGATGGGCTTCAGCAGGGTTCTTGGCCTCAACACGAGTGTGCCCCTGTGACTGGCAATGCCACAGCAATAGTTCTAACTCGTTTTACTTGCAGGGAGCAACATCACATTATATTCATCTGTGCTGCCTGGATGAGTAAGTTTAGCACCTGGACCCCAAAGCCACAATGGCACAGAAGCAGCCACCCATATTTAGTACCCCTGGATGGAGAACAGACAACTCACCATGTGTAAAAAGTACTGCCGGTTCTGCATCCTGCTAGCATCTTCCTGTGCTGTTTTGTTTTCTCTGTGGAATATTTTTTACTTTTCTTCCCACTATCCATATCATCAGGTCCCACATATGCCTGATGGCCACTTGTATAAAGTAAAATAGTGGCAACTGTTGAATTCATATCAGTGAAGATAAACTGTATGATTTCTAAGGAAGCTGAAAACTGAGTGCATACAAGTGCTTAAAGGCTGAACCCCTTATTCTTCCCATCTTGCAGTAATATGTATTGTTTTGAAATTTGAAAACAAGGAGTGAGCATACACACACACACACACAAAAAAAAGAAGATCCTAATTCTTTTTCCAAGAGTATTTTCTTATTTGCTAAAACAAATGGGTTAAACTACCATCAGGAAAACATTGTTGCATGATCATCGCCCAAAGTGTATTCTTACCCCTGGATCATAATTCCCTTTCTTTCCATTCCTTAAAAGTTCATTCAGTTCTAACTTCTACAGTAATGTTTATCTAGAGTACCTAATTATATAGTGCAACCTGCATCTGGAGTGCTGGTTCAAGGTTATTATAGTTCTCCACAGACATAACAAAAATATTGTTTTAAACTTATCCATTGAGGAAAAATGGCTGCATTTTACCACTGATAGAAGTATATGGATGTAAATTAAAATTATTAGAACTTTAGAAACATAAGAGTTTTGCCTATTGAGATGACTGAATTTCCTCCATGACACTTGCTGTCACAGAAGTATCTCCTCCTTGTTTCTACTGCAGACAAAAATTCTGACAAATTTAAGCTAAATATATTAGATGTATAAAATGACAGATTGTAGTGATAAGCAAATAAGAAAGCTGAATTTATGAATGCTTGTCAGTGCATGTTTCTTGTTGCCAATATTTGATAAGATTAATGAAATATGAATAATGGAGTAGGAATAATAATTTAATAGTTTTTCAGTACTCAATATCTGAAAAAGAAGCTTCTACTTAATCTGGCAGCAGTAAAAGGAAAGTGGGTAGTTAAAACAAACTCTTTAATTCATATGTCCTTACTCATAGGTTTCCCGTCAAGCATGGTTTCTTCTTTATTTAGAATCAATACTAAGTAAGGAAAGGATAAATATATAAATCGCAGAACTCTTTCTGTGGGTGTATTGGTAGCCAAAGTAAATTGTCTGAGGTTTGGAGAGACCATGCGCTTGTTCTGTATTTGCTCTAAAATTCAGAAGTGATGAAGAAATATTTTGTTTCAATCCCTAGAACGAGGGCCGTGAGCCCTGCCGGGAGCGCTGGCCGTGTTTCCGACAGGCCATGTTCCTGATGGATCCCTTGCTGCTCGTTTCTGCAGTATTCCTGGTCTCCGTGGAGAGGGTGAGGTCTCACACACAGCCAAAACTGAGAAGTCAGGGGCCCAGATATTGTTTCTGCCACGCCAAGAGAGTGCGAGGCAGGGATGCTATAGGACCCTCTCCTAAGGGATTTATACTGTGGAAGCCTGATCCTGCAAACAACTTGGGCAGCTGCTCAAACGTAAAGACAAAAGTAGCTCCTTATAAAGTTAACAATGACTTTAAGTTAAAGAATGTGATTACTTATTACACCAACAGTGGAATAAATTAAGAGTAACTATACTTTTACCACCGTCTCAAAAATATTTCACTGTTCCTAGACAAGTCACTTCCACTTTCTCTGTGCTAGTGCCCTTTTGAGAAATTGATGCAGTAGAATGTCTGGGTGACAATGTGATAGTGTTGTGAATCTTCACATTTGTGGCACGTCCTAAGAACTTCAGAAAAAGGTAAGTCAGTAGTGTAGAAACTCTGGGTTTTTTTATAATGCATCTGGTTAGTTGCTCAGGTAAGGCAGTCCTCAGATAATGAAGTCAGCTGGGAGAAATCACAAGTTTATTAAAGGTATGATTTAATATTACTTGAAAGCTCCTGGGGTTTTAAATGTATGCCAAAATTTTTTGCTCTTCCTAATGATCAGAAAGAGCCTTCACTTTTATCTGGGTAAAAAATAGTATCAATATTAGAATAAGTTTGGGAACACGGGACTTGCTCTTGCTAGGTATTTGAAGTTTAAAAAATAGGAAGGTATGAAACATTAATACAGGTGTATGATATAGGTACTTCCACACAGCAGACTTCATCAAAGTTACGAGGTTCTTAAACCCACAGCCACTTAAGCCCTACCTTTAAAATCAGGTATGTTCACTCTCAACACCATCTGGGTAGATCAGCCCGGCCAAGTCATTGCACAAAACTCCTTCACCTTTCATAAAAGGTTTAAATCCGCAAGAGGTTGAACATCCCTTCAAAACATCTGAGTGCAGCCAGCTAGCAGGGTCTGACTCCTGATCCGTAAAAATTGACAGAAATGGATCAATATCCTGAAGAATTATTGCTTGCATTATGTTACTGTGAAGTTTGATCGAACTCCCCTTCCTTCCTTCCTTCCTTCCTTCCTTCCTTCCTTCCTTCCTTCCTTCCTTCCTTCCTTCCTTCTTTCCTCCCTTCCTCCCTTCCTCCCTTCCTCCCTCCCTCCCTCCCTCCCTCCCTTCCTCCCTTCCTTCCTCCCTTCCTTCCTCCCTCCCTCCCTTCCTTCCTTCCTTCCTCCCTCCCTCCCTCCCTCCCTTCCTTCCTTCCTTCTCCTTCCTTCCTTCCTTCCTTCCTTCCTTCCTTCCTTCCTTCCTTCCTTCCTTCCTTCCTTCCTCCCTTCCTCCCTTCCTCCCTTCCTCCCTTCCTCCCTTCCTCCCTCCCTCCCTCCCTCCCTCCCTCCCTCCCTCCCTCCCTCCCTCCCTCCCTTCCTTCCTTCCTTCCTTCCTTCCTTCCTTCCTTCCTTCCTTCCTTCCTTCCTTCCTTCCTTCCTTCCTTCCCTTCCCTATTTCAGAAATGGAAAGAAAATTATCTGAGCACTCAAGCTGAGCATGACCAACAGTGGGAAAGGCTTCATTGGCTCAGCGCCAGAGGAAATGAAATTACTTTGAAGAATTTTCAAATTTTGCATAAAATTAGCTGGATGCCAACCCACATGTTTGGATGTGGGTCAGATGAAGATTACTGTCACAGGAGATGTAGAAGGTCAAATGATGGAGACAACCCACTCCTTGTGCTTGTGTCCAACAATGACAGAAATGTAGAAGGAAGTGGTAACATAAAGGGGCTATCTGGGGTTACAGGCTGCCAGCACGGGTACAGGGTTTTTGTTACATGTCCATTCAGAATTAAAAGAAGTAGCAAAAAATGTTATAAAGTTGATCCTTATGCATGTACAGAAGGCTCAAATAAACGTAGTTCTGGAGTCACTGGGTTTCAGGGGGACTAACACTGAGTCTGCAGGAGGACCACTGCTAGTTAAGGAACGGAGATGACATTAAACCAGTGTTGGGGCAGCTGGGACAGTGGTGTGGGTGGCCCAGATCTCAGGCAACATGCCTCAAGCCTTGGATTGTGAGGTGTTGGGAGAAGGCTGCAGAAAATCTCTGCCCAGATTTCTAGTGGAATTAACACAAGAAAAAAATTCATCGTTTCAGAGTGGAAAACCTGGGAGAGCATGACAACCTTTCCAACCTTGTTCTCAATATTTCAACCTTTAGAAACACTAGGAAAGATGTTTGCTTTCCACACTACAGCTCGCAGTACTCAGAACAGGGCAAAATAAAGAGTATGATGATGATTTAGGTATAACCCAATACTAAATATGGTCTCTTTTTTGATGTCTAAGACCCCAGCTGAATAGTATAAGACTTAAAACCCCACAGGTCACTGGGGCAAAAAAAGAAAGAGGGAAGCAGAAAGAGATCCAGCAGTGAGATTGGCAGCCAAAGAGAAGTTGGGGCCATTGGCCTCTTCAGGCCTGGGACACAGTAAGTGGATTTCTTGCGGCTGAGGAAGGGTTTTATTAGAAATGCCAGGAAAGAAAGGAAGTTTTACAGCCCAGACACGGAGTGTGGCTTACGGATGCGGGCCAGGATGGAGCAGGCAGGATGCAGGAGAAAGGGACTAATTTGCCAGTGCAAGTGGATACATAAAAGAAAACATTTCAGACTGTTTGTCCAAAGAAGGTGGGAGAGTTTCAGTGCCGCCAAATAAATCATAGGAGACCTTGGGTTGAGATAATTATTTACCTAGAGGGTGGGATAGGACCTTGACCAAGCAGGGTGCTCACAGCCTGGGACTCCATCCACACAACAATCACCACAAAGCCAAGCATGGAAAGCAAACTGCAGCAAAACTGAGGCCAGACAGGTCCAAATCTGATACAAGTACTTAAATCCAGAGACACCTCACATTTTTCATGACTTCTGTCAATGGTATTATAGAAAAGATTGTGAGAATTGGCAAATTGCTGCTATGAGATGGTGCTCCCGCTGGGCCCAAGTTAAAGGACTGTCCTCTTCACACCCACCCTCAAAAGCTCTTGAGGACCATCTCTGAATTCCCCTGAGAGAAAAGCTGGGGAAGAAGAAAAAAGAAAGGAAAGGGATGAAACACCTGAACACCTGCCTTTTGTTTTCCTTGTTTTTTTATTTTTATTATTATCAATGTAGCAAGAACCAGTGGTCCCAAAGAAGAAGTAATGTACACAATAAATTTTGTTCTACTTCAAGCTAGGGGACAATAGGCTTGCTATGGAAACTTTGTCCTGGGCCTTTGCTTTTTCTTGAGTTCCCCTAACAAAAAACAAAGATTAAAAATTGGAATTTGTTTTTTCAATTTCAGATGTTTGAGAAGTTTTCACTCAGAAAATACAACACAAACCATAAAGCATGTGGGTGCGTTGGCAACCTTTTGGGTTTTAATGAGCATCATGTATATTTTTACTGGGGAGAAAGAAGTTCCTGTGTTTTTTTTCCAGTATACCATTGCTTTAGTGGGAGTCAAAAGTGAAGTGAAACCATCGTGTTAACCGAAAGGATACCAAGATGATAGTGTTCTTCAGTTGTTCCCAGCACTAATACCCACTTGAAAGCAGTAAGAAGACCTTATTTCCTTTTGGGGGGTTTATTTTAGCATTTGAAATATGGCAGATAGCATAATTGGATTTTAAATATCTGATCCAAATTTATTTCAGGGGATTGAGTCAAAACAAATACAAATTCAAGTTTGCCTAGTGCATTTAAAAACTGGCAGCACACGCGTTTCAGGACCTCACCAATTACAGCACTTCACTTATTTCTGAAACTGTTGGCTATATATTATTTCTATCTAAAACCATGTCCCACACTTTCAGGCTTAGTTGCGGGTTCGTAAGTGTTTGTTCTATTATTCAATCATATTATAAAATGAACCACATTTTCCAATAGCTACTTCATGTTCCCTATTTCATTTTTAATTGCGGCGTTTCTTCAAACATCAGTTGTCCCACAGGATTTCATTTTTGGACCACTTTTGCAAGCCACTAAAAATGATGAATTCTTGAAGCTTGCAATCTGAGCTCCGTTTAAGCCCACATACCAAAATCTTATCCAAAACCATGTCAAAGAAGCCAAAACCAACCCCATACTACTTCCTAGGTCTAAGTTGCATAACAACTAGGCCTGTACCCTCCCATAAAAAAATAAAAGCCCCTGGCCTGCTGTATTTTTCATGGACAGAGTTACCTCAGTATCCATGAAGCATCAATATTGTCTTGCACCATGTAAACAAGAATCTTCTGTCATTTAGATCATCTTTTACCTCTTGCATTTTAAATCCTCTGGTTTCCTGTGGTCTGATGACATTGTTTGTCACTTGAATACAGCGAAACAGAGTTTGTGATTACTGACAGGTTAGTTTTCATCAGCTAAACCACCTTTTAATCTTTATTTTAATTTTTGAATGTCATAAAACTGTGCAGATACTGCTGGTGCTTGTTGTCCTACACCCACTTGTCCCCTTAAGGACCCTTCTCTGTCCTGTGTGGTAAGTGCTAGGACATCTCATGCTCTCTCAGAAAAGTACATGGGTCTTTCAATGTGGCTCTAAAGAATTTACAGGAAAATCTCAGGCCAGTAATCCAGTTTTCTGAGGAAAAAGACAGACCATTATTACAAAGTCCATGTGTGAAGAATATAATCAACCACCATATTCTGGAAAAGTGACAAAAAAAACGCTGGTGAGGATACGGGTTGCTGCCATATGACTTATCATGGCTGGGATCCAAGCAGCATCACATCTCAGGCAGGTCAAAAAGGACAGGCACCTTCAGCTACATCTCCTGTCATTGTTCTCACTGTAACTTCTTGCTACACCACCACAATTATTAAATCTTAATTTTTCATTTATGTTGCAAAGCACTTTGAGTGGAATTACATCTTTTACCTAAGTTCTCCTGAAAGGTTTTTGCTCTGAAACCAAAGTCATGAGTTTGTCACTGGGGTGCATTCAACAATAGATTCTAACCTAAGACGCACAGCCAGTCTCGCTGCTGGAGATGCAGCAGCCAGAGATACGCAACAAGGAGATGCAGCCTCGTCCAGGTGTCACCAGCCACTGCTGGTCTCTGGTCCTGCAAGCTGTCAAGCAGCATGCGTGGCCATATAGGGAGCACTGAGGTGGTGGCAGTGCTGCCAAGCAGCTACCGACTCTGTCACGTCCCACATCTTTGTGCCCGCTTTGCATATTTCTGTCTGGAGGTTGCAGCTGTTTTCCCTCCTGCGACACGGAGTCCAGGTATTGGCAGCACGGCCTGTATCCAGGCTGTGGAGCTCTTGCAAACACTGGGAGAAGAGAAACTGAGGTGGTTCACTGAAGTTCTGGTAGCCGTCTAACCAGGTCCCCGCACGGCAAAGAAAAAGCAGGCCCAGTCTTTGCTGAGCAAGCTGAGTTTTGCAGTTCATATTTCCACAGAGCACTTGAAACCTTCAGCCCACGTCTCCACCACTTCTCCACACCATGGGTATAGGCTTCTGTAGCTGCAGTTGTTCACAAAGCTTATCTCCCCACAATGCAGATCATTCCTGCTTCTTTTAGGGCAAGATTTCTCACATCTTTCAGGAATGCAAATCAAAGCAAGATGAGGCTGTGTGTTCTGCTTTCACATCCAGTGAGAAAACAGAAATCCACAGCGTTTCAAAAAGATGGACCCAATTTAAAATCACTATATCTTTGAAACTGGATCCACCTTTTTGAAACACCCTGAGTTTTGTCCTACACTTTGATGAAGAACATCACATCATTGCTAGAAGCAGGGCCTGGACTAGATCCTCCTTTCTCCCATTCTGAAATGCTTCTTTTAGATATTGTAGTCCTCAAACAGCAGGTGAATAAATGTGTTTGTGAGGCATGAAAGAAACACCTCAGAATATTAAAAACAAGGCGTATGTCCATGAATCTAAGAAGAAAGCAGATTCACATGCACATCCTGGTCCCTCATTAAGAAACCTGCAGAGTCCCTCAGTTTGGGAGAGTCACAGGAAAAGTCTGTAAATGGAAGATGTAGAATAAAAAAACCCAAGAAAAATGCAGACTATAGAGAAACACAGTTGAGGGTGGACCAGCGATCTGGTTCAGCACTTAGTTCACAAGCCTTTAATATATAGCTCCTTTCAACAGGCCTCAGCATTCTTTATAACCTTCAGCTTATTTATGACTCCACATCAGAGGAGTGTTACAGCAGCCTCATTTTGGGTGGCCAAAATGTTGATGATTGTGACAGGTTTGCATCTGGCAGAAAAGGCCATATTTCCCTTGACATGAGCATAAAAATTGCTGTTGGCCAGAGTTGCTTCTGGAGAGTCCAGGTACACAACTGGAATGTGCTGAATGCTGTGTTACTCCATCCTAGAAGCATCAGTCATGCCTTCTCAAGGAACAGTGCTGGTATAAATTCTGCCAGCTCTTCTGGCTGCCTTCCCTACCCAATTCATCCTGCCTGGCATGAGTGGTGAGTCCTCAGCCAGGGCTTAAGCTCATCAAAGTTGTCCATCATTCATCATCTGTATCAGAAATGACAGTGATATAGAAGCTGAAAGTCACCAGTGAATTGGATGCACCAACCTCAGTGTTCCTCCCTAATCTTTCCAGTGTCTTCATAAAAAAAAAAAAAAAAAAAAAAAAAAAAAACACCAAGCTAAGTCAGAATAAAAGAAAATAAAATAAAAGAATACAAATTCATTCTAGACTATAGATCCCTATTAATCTCCTCTTCCAAAAGAAACATTGGAACTGCCAACTGTTATCACAGGTACTTTCCTAAGATTTCTTCACTCTTGCAGAGAGACAAAGTACTTTATGTGAACTTCTAAACACAGGTACAATGCCACAGGCTACTGTGTTCTGTAACCAACAGTATAAACTAGTGCTCAGTAAAACTATTCTACCATGATTATTTGCTTTTTATAGTCCAAAGTTCCTTACAAGCTATATGTATAAATCTGTGTCTGGTTGAAGGTGTTGGAAGTGAAAGTAAGAAAGTGAATTTCAAATATAATAATTCTGTGTGTAGCTATACAGAAGAAGATTAAATTAAGATTACAGTCAGTATCTGTAATTTTGATGCTGCTTAACATCTGAAAGCCTGTCCTGCAGCTAGCCTTCTGTGTATGAAAGGGGGGTTGTTTGCAATTTTTAACATTCTTTGAAAAGTCCAACAAAAACCCTCTCAGCAATTCCTCTACCTGGAATCATATTAACAACATGGAGGGGTCATGGACAGGGCTGGAATGTGTACCCAGAGGAATTAAGACCAGCTTTCTAAGGGAACATGAGACACAGCATGAAAGTAAACTTCACAGATACTTTTTAGATGCAGATGGATGGCAAGTCTCAGAAACTGGGTATAATTTAAAGTCTTGATGGTCATAGATCATATGTGCTTATTCACAAGTCACCTTTTCTTACTTTTGTTCTCTCCCTGGACTCATTCATGACCTTTTTTGCTTGATTCCCTCTAGTCCTTTCTTATCTCAAACCTTCTCTTTCCTGTCTGTCTGCATAAGAAGTCCTATACTCAAACATTATTCAACATCACACTAAACTTCCTGTTCCCATCCACAGTCTCCCCTGTTTCTTCAGCTTTTTGTCCTCGATTTCCTTGTTCTTCTTTTCTCCCATGTACACAATCCTGGCTCCACACCCAGCCTCTCCAAACCAGTTCTGTATCTAGTGGGTCTGCTTCCCATAATCTTTCCCACTTTGGGATTTCTTTTCAATCTTGCCCTTCTTCAAATGAGTTCTCACTCATTCCTGTTCTGAACTGTCTCCTTAGGCTGCTCAGGCATCTCTCCCTCCTCAGTCTCTCTTCGTCAAGACTGGCTTCTCATCTCATCTGTTCTCTTTCATAAATACCTCCTCATCCCAACATTGTCTAAAGGTAACCTATGCCCTTGCCCTCATCCTTCCTTGTGGTTTTTCATCTAGCCAGCATGAGTCTCTTCATCCCTGCCTTTGTTCCATTCTGATCTTGCCAGTCTCACAGTTTTTCATATTGCCCTTATTCTTCCTTTCTGATTTTAGATTGTGGTCTCCTTGTCCAACCAGTTTCTCCTTTTATTTTCTTTTTGAAATAACCCCCCAGCTCCCATGCTTTTCCAGCTCAGCTTCTTGATCTTGATGGGGTATGGTAGACGCGCCATCCCTGGAAACATTCAAGGTCAGGCTGGACGGGGCTCTGAGCAACCTGATGTAGTTGAAGATGTCCCTGCCCATTGCAGGTGGTTTGGACTAGTTGCCCTTTGAAGGTCCCTTCCAACCCAGACTGTTCCATGATTCTATGATCCTCTCCAGCCACATATCTGAGACCTTGGTCTTTTCTTGTCTATACTTAAGTTAGATTGTTTCTTGCTCTCTGTTGATCTGGCAGCGTGTGTGGACACAGGAGGCACAAGCCACACGCCAGTTTGCTGCTACTTTTAGAAGCATCTACAGTGCAATGCTGGGTTAGTAAGGATGCAGAAGGCTCAAGTCATTTTGTGGAGATAATGCAGTTGGCATGCAAAAGAAGTAGAACATGCTTAGGACAGACCGGAATTTTGAGGAATTTATCTGCCAAACTCTACCATATTAGTAATGAATATGGTTTAAAACCCAGCCAAATATGGGCAAATGCTTATGTGTCTGGCACCAGGATGGCTCCAGCCTGCCAGCCTTCAAGTCAAAGCATGGAGAAGCCAACATTTCCAAAAAAGAATTCTTACGACCAATTCATTAACACTGGAAAAAAAAAAAAAAAAAGTCTTTTTTTCTTAATCTTTTTTCTGGGAAACAGCATGATCACTTTTTGATGAAACTTTCCAAAGTAATCTAAGCAGGGGCAGACACCCAGCATAAAAATCCACAAAGTTTTAAATAACCAGAATAGAATTTTATATTTAGAATCACCAGGCAAATTTAAAGTATTGGGTAGCATAGTATCGATAACAACTGTTTTTATTAGTGCAGCCCCAAAAGTGCTGCTCAGGGATCACAACTCCACTGTGCTGAATGTGTACAAACATGGAACAGGGATGTGTCTACAATATTGTTGTCCCAAAGAGTTCATAACTGAAATTTTAGATGACATAAAACAGATGGATCCAAACACATGGGGAGTACAAGGAAACAATAAGAAAATACTAGTCAGTGGGGCTGGCAAATCATCTCCAGGTAGAATCATCGAATCACAGAACGTCCTGAGTTGGAAGGGACCCACCAGGATCATCGAGTCCAACTCCTGTCCCTGCATATGACAACCCCACAGTTCACACCATATGTCTGAGGGCCTTGTCCAGTCTCTTTTTGAACACTGTCAGGGTTGGGGCCGTGACACCTCCCTGGGGAGCCTGTTCCAGTGTCCAGCACCCTCTGGGTGAAGAACCTTTTCCTAATGTCCAGCCTAAACATCCCCTGGCACACCCTCCTGACATTCCCTCGGGTCCTGTCACTGGTCACTAAAGAGAAGAGCTCAGCGCCTGCTCCTCCTCCTCCCCTTGTGAGAAAGCTGTAGCCACCATGAGGTCTCCCGTCAGTCACCTCTTCTCCAGGCTGAAAAAATGAAGTGACTTTGGCAGCTCCTCATATGGCTTCTTCTCTTAAACCCTTCACCAACTTCACGGCCCTCCTCTGGACACTCTCCAGTAGCTTAATGTCCTTGTTATCCTGTGGCACCCAGAACTGCACACAGTGCTCCAGGTGAGGGCCACACCAGTGCAGGTACCATCAGTTTATGTATCGTCAAGGTTTTCACATGTGTTTGGAAATATAAGAGCTTTTAAGGGAAATTAGGACAGATCAGAAGATGATGAGGTAGTTCTGCAGATGCTTAAATAGGCATGGGGTTGGGATGGAGGATGGAAAAATTTAAGTGGAATGAATCAGTCATATCACGGACCTCTGGGCAGACAACATCCAGCAGTGAGAAAGGGCCAGTAAGTAGAGGAAGAGCAGACTGGAAAGCAAGCCAGAGTCAAGGATGGCACACAAGAGGTTACCCTAATTATTGGGATTGCCACATGGGCCCATCTCTGTGCACAGAGGGGACTGTACAACTTAAGGAACATTATTCACTTTTCCTTCCATCTTCTTGCCATCACAAAAAGGAGGAAACATAGACTCCCTGCTACACTGTTGTGTGCACAGGAAGGATAATTATTTTCTGAAGACTCTATTTCCTTGTCTCCCAAGAGAGTTTGGTTGTGGTAAACTAAAACTCATATACAGCTTTAACTAAAGTGGCTTTTTTTGGGGGATGCAGGACAGAAGTGACCTTATCAGCTTGATTTCAAAGCCTGAAACTCTCCAACACCCTTAGTGTTGCTCTTTATCCTCGTTTGCAACACAGGAGGTGGCTGCAGCCCCAGGGCTGTTTTGCACAGACGGGTGGGTGTAAAGGTTCGTTCCCCTTTCCCAGCAAGAGGATTGCAAAACAGCACGGAGAAATTCTTAGTTTCACCCTAGATGGAGACGGCCTCCCTTGAGGCAGCCAACCTGTAGCCTGTCCAGCCAGGCTGGCCATAACCACACCCCAGGAGTTACACCTGTGAGTATAGCTGGGGTAGAGCTGTGAGGACTCTGACAGCACAGACCAGCGTTCCGGCAGCGGGAGCCAGCTCCAGGCGCTGCACATGCCCGCCCTGCAGGAAAGTGGTCCGGCGGGGAGGCTGCGGACAGCCGGGGCTCCCGCTCCGCGGCGGAACACGCCGGGGCGGCGGCTGTTGGGACCCGGCGGAGGCGGGAGCGTGCGCTGTGAGCGACACCTGCTGGCGGGAGCGGTACCAGGAGCCCGGCGCCGCCACCGCCCGGCATGGTTGGCACATGTCTCCCCTCACCCCGGCCAGGCTGACTGCCCGGGAGCCGTGTGGGCTGCTGGGCACAGACAGACAGAGTGTCCTGAGTTGGAAAGGACCCACAAGGATCATCGAGTCCAACTCCTGTCCCTGCATATGACAACCCCACGGTTCACACTGTGTGTCTGAGGGTGCTGTCCAGTCTCTTCTTGAACACTGTCAGGCTTGGGGCCGTGACACCTCCCTGGGGAGCCTGTTCCAGTGCTCTAGCACCCTCTGGGTGAAGAATCTTTTCCTAATGTCCAGGCTAAACCGCCCCTGGCACATCTTCCTGCCATTCCCTCGGGTTCTGTCGTTGGTCCTTAAAGAGAAGAGTTCGGTGCCTGCCCCTCCTCCCCTTGTGAGAAAGCTGTAGCCCTCATGAGGTTTCCCTCAGTATCCTCCAACCTGAACAAATCTATTGACTTTAGCCTCTTCTCATATAACTTCCCCTCCAAACCTTTCACCAACTTCACAGCCCTTCTCTGGACACTCTCCAGTAGCTTTATATCTTTTTCATCCTGTGTCACCCAGCCCTGCACACAGTGCTTCAGGTGAGGCCGCACCAGTGCAGAGCAGAGCGGGACAATCACCTCCCTGCCCGGCTGGCCATGCTGTGCTGGATGCACCCAGGACACGGTTGCCCTCTTGGCTGCCAGGACACACTGTTGGCTCATGTGCAACTTACCATCTACCAGAATCCCCATATCCCTCTCCATGGGGCTGCTCACCAGCATCTCAATCCCCAGTCTGCATGTACAGCCAGGGTTGCTGTGTCCCAGGTGCAAAATCCAGCACTTGCACTAAAGAGGGCGGCAGGCCACTAGCCCTGCATGCAAAGCACCAGAAAAGCACATTATCTGGAGGGGCAATGGTGGTAGAGGTCTCGCCCCGAGCATGACATCAGCACAGCCACCTCTAGTGTCCCAGCTCCAGAACCTGCAAGGTGCTGAGACAAGGGGTGCTGAGCCTTCCTTGCCCTGAGTCCCCTGCTGTGTGAGCCACCCTGGTTCTACTGCCAGTGCCCTCAGGCTGAGCTCAGGGCCGTGTTCACACCCACCAGCATGCCTGGGGTTTACGCTGCTCAGCTCTTTTTAGTTGTTGCAGGTGATTTCATGCTGATCTCGGAGCTTTGCCTGCAGACCTGCAGAGTATTAAGTACCAGTATTTTAGATTTGAGAGAGACGTTCGTAGTGGACACCACAGTTTGCCTCTCCCTGCAGAAAGCACCCCGTGTTCTCTGTAGGGTTTATCATCTTTGGCAGGATGAGCTTTTCCAAAAGCTTAAGCCTCCTCTCCAGAAGAAGTGAGGGGGCTCATCTTCCCAAAACAGTCATTCATCAGTCCTTGGACTTTGGCTGAGAGCATGCAGTGTCCTGCTAACCACATGAAGCTGTCTCTACAGGGCATAAATAATCCCTTGTACAACAGTCAGCATCTGGGACACAAGTGTCTGGCCAAGATAAGAGTGGCTCATTGGAGGGGATGTAGCAGCATGAGAGAATCTCAGCTGCTTGTTCACTTTGGAAGACTGATGGAGAAATAATATCACCATTCCAGTGCCAGTGGCCTGGCGTGACCTGCTGTGCTGCAAATGCTTGTCTTTGGCTCACACTTCCAGCTTCTCTCCACCACACATTCATAAAGTATCAGTAATGCTATGGATTTCACCACTGTCTTCATGCTGAATACACTGATAAAAGGAAACCATTCAAGAAGGATCAAGAGGTGAAGAATCCATAACTTCCCTTGGCATTTGGTTCCAAGGACTAATTACCCTCTCAGTTAAATATTTGTTACTGATTCCTAATTCGTATTTGTCTGGCTTTATCTAGAAACAGAATCACATATTTTCTCAGTCTGTTTTTTTATTATTAGCTAAACTGGCTGAGGCTACAAGGCTACTACAGTTGTCACGGTAAAGAATATCTCCAGAGCTTTGGCAACTTTTATTCTTTCCAGTATCTTCTCCAATGTTTTAGCATCCACTCTGAAATGCAAAGAGTTGATCTGTAAAAGTATATCCCAGTTTAAGTCTGATCAGGAAGACTATTGTCAACCATTTATTGCAGGACAACTGTGAACAGAGGAAAATCCCAAGATTCATGACTCCTGTGCTGACATATCTAGACATACCTGTGACCATAGGGGCCCTTTTCCTGAGGATTCACATTGAAAGCTTACGCTTCTCTCTTTTCTTGCTTTCAGAACTCCTGCTGTTTCTTCTGCAATCATTACCTACATTTCTTCTTGACATACTACTTCCACTTAATTTTAATAAAAGTCAATTGATTTGAAAAGGCACGGCTTAAGAAATTATCTTTTTCACCCTATAAACATTACTTTTTACCACAGGAAAGACCCCTTTTGATGGTAATTTCCAATGACAGCTACTTTATGAGATTTGCAGTGGTAATATGTGAAGTCAATATGTGTACATTTCAAGTAGACCTGAGCGTATTTTCTGTCCTCGTTGTCAGAGGCTGAGGGCTGAGGCGCAGTAGCGGTCTAACAATTTATGGCATAGTGAGTTTTGATGACTAGTTTTGTGTATGTCCTTAGCCTATGGCAAGCATAAGATAAAGCATTTCAACTTAAATCTCGGTAGAAGACATGCACATCACTTTGCATGTGAACTTTCAAACCACTGGGAGTTCGTTCAATTTATTTGTCTGAGTCCTGAGTTAGGGATGTGGTCTCAGAAGCTCTTCCCTTAGCACATCTCCAGGACTCCATTTTCTCTGGAACCACCAATGTGAAGCAAACGAATAGCACAAGAGTTATTAAAAATAGAGAGAAAAATTATTTGAAAACAGGTAGAAAGCATTGTCAAGTATTGGAACAGGCTGCCAAGGGAAGTGGTGGAGTCACCATCCCTGGAGGTGTTTAAAACACGTGTAGATGTGGTGCTTAGGGACATGGTTTAGTGGTGGACTTGGCAGTACCAGGTTAACAGTTGGACTGGATGATCTTGAGGATCTTTTCTAACCTAAATGATTTCATGATTCTATGCTTACATCTGTCTCTTTGGCCATTTTTTTTGTCAGATCTGCCAATAACTCCTGTTATCTAGGCAGAGACAGTATCTGTGTTGTGGCCAGAGATCTTCCCTTTCAAATCTATGCTATCCACAGAGGCTGTTTCTTCTTTTCAAGCCAGTTTTCTCCAGTTATTTACGCGCTGAGTATTTGTGACAAAGTTTAACTGTTTCCAAGAGGGCTGTATAAAACTGCCTTATGCTGGCAGAGATGATTCACTTTTGTGGAATAATGGTGCACACTTCTGGGAATTGCACTCTCTTAACTAGGTTGATTTCAGATTAAATTAATTAAAGCTGCACAGAAAAAAATATGTAGATGACTTCTAAAATATCCCACTGAGATTTTAAAGATTCTTAACAATTATTAACTGCTATCTTAAAACCACTTAACTACTGACTTCTGAGACCTTACCCTACAGATACTTCTCTGTACAGAAGACAAGTACCCAAACCTCCACTTTCAGTCCTCTCTTTTTATTAATGGTCCCTCCAAGCTCATTTTGGAAAATATATGAATGGTGGTTTCAGACCATCTGTAATGATCTTGCTCTTAATCAGAGTCCCTGTATGCATCTTTCCACCACACTTTGAGATAAAAGTGTGTTGCAGATCATTTGTAAATAAAATAAGGAAGCTCAGGTGAAACCGAAAGCTTGGGGTAAAGGATACACTGTGGTGCTCACCTTGGTAGGACATTCCTTCCCAGTAATAGAAATTAAAGCTGGCATGTAAATCAACAGCGTTACTAACTTAGTGCTTGTTCTCAGTTTGCCTCCTTCCAACTTCAGTAATGTCTACTCCATGAGATCTCAGTCACATCTCTACCTCCAGTGGATCTACACCCCCAGTAATATGAAAGTGGGAAACTTTCCTAATATATATAAAAAGATTGAAGCTAAAAGGTTATTCTTCTCTTTCAAAACGTGTCATTCTGCAATGTTATATGGAAGGTATTATGCAAATTATAAGTGGGGTGAATTAACCTAGACTTTCTTTTTGGAGAAACTAGGTCAGTTATTTCTTGCTGGCAGTTTTTCAACTTTGCTGCAGCCAGCCCAAGGCTATAGGCACAGGTGAGGCAGGGGCAGCAGTATGTTTGTTGCTTCTGTTGAGTGCATCCTGACTTCATTGCTAGGTACAAGAAGACTCTACAGCTACCTATAAGACCAGTTTTGAGGAGGAAACACCACACTTGGAAAATAACAAAACTGCCACCTTCGGGAAACTGAGTCTTCTTGTTTTTCAACATTGGTGCCATCAAATAATTCAGATTTCTCATTACTGATGACCTTTTAATATCATCCTGTGGGGACATCTCTGCTTTTCCTCAATAAATCATTTCTCTGTCTCTTTCTTCCCTTTTGTGTGTATTGGGGTGGTCTACCAAGTTTATTGTGAATGGCTATAAACAACAGTGTTTGAACCTTTCTAATTGAACTTAATCCTGATTCCCACGAGTCCCTGTATGCACATAGCACATATATTGACCCAAAGAGTTTAAGCTAAATGGGATGCATTGCATCTTTCAATATGTTTTGATAAAGCTGACCACAAGCTGCTGCAGAGCAGGCCTGGAACTGCCAGAGGGCAGCTCTGGGTGGTAACTCCTGCCAGGGTGAGGGGATGATCCAGGAGGAAGGAGCCATCCTGATGCCGTATTCTGCATTTTTGACTACTCGGAAGCATCAAGCAACCTTTCAGATTGTCCATGATTAAAGGTTTAAGCTCTGTGAGATGCAGCAGTGCTTTTTTTATGCTCCCATCATTTATATTAACTCCCAGAGGAAAATCAGTTGTGCTAATTAGGACTTGAGAGTCTGAATGTCAACATGTAACTGCAGAGTACAGAGGAAAAAGTTCTTCAGGAATAATGTCCTCACTGTACAGAAGAACAAAAAGCAAAACATTTAAGTGAAATCTTACTCTGAAGCCAGTGGAAGGGCAGCAATCAACCATTTTGGAAATACCTTTTTGAACATTTTGCTCTTGTAGAATGAACGTTGGACATTGTTTCCTCTTGAACAAACAAGAGTGAAGGGGAGGGGAGGGGAGGGGAGGGGAGGGGAGGGGAGGGGAGGGGAGGGGAGAAGAGGAGAGGAGGGGAGAGAGAGGAGAGGAGAGGAGAGGAGAGGAGAGGAGAGGAGAGGAGAGGAGAGGAGAGGAGAGGAGAGGAGAGGAGAGGAGAGGAGAGGAGAGGAGAGGAGAGGAGAGGAGAGGAGAGGAGAGGAGAGGAGAGGAGAGGAGAGGAGAGGAGAGGAGAGGAGAGGAGAGGAGAGGAGAGGAGAGGAGATAGAAGATGAAAGTGAGAGGTAAAAGACATCTTAACTAGTTCAAATCTTAAAGGTTAGGCATTCAAGAATACAGATATTTGCCCGTTTTCTCCCTGAACTCTCTACCTTTCTATGCAATTGACATATAAAATAAATTACTTAAGAACAGTAAGATAAAAATAACTTCTGGTAAATGGCATTTTCATGAAGTGGTTGGTTAGAAAAATATTGATATTTAAACAACTGTAGAAAGAAAATCAATGATGAATGCAGCAGTTTTGAGGAAATTCTTTAAAAATATAATTCCTTTTAATGTCTATAGTGAAGGAGAAAAATTGGTGATATTATTACCTATCCAAAATAGACAACCTATAGATGATTTCGTTTGAATAAATATGATATTGAATAAATTATTTGAATTTTATTTGATATAACACATAGCTTTAAATCAATATGTACAGAATGTGTCACATCAGCCAAGCATGGGGACACTGATTAAAAACAGCAGCAGCCAAGACCTGGAAACATGGTGAACCACAATGTGCACAGAGCCCCACACAGCACTATGTTCACCTACAGACCTGTAAACTTACTGTGACCTATAGATTATTTGCAACATTATACTGTAAACAATCATGGAACTAGATCAAATGATCCTTTAGTGTCAGGAAATTTGGGATATAGGTTTCTTGAAATACACCTCACATCCATGAGTCTGTTCCTCATGCACATCCTTCACTGCTCACTGAATCTAGGCTGTCACTTGTGTTGGCCTCAGCCATTAATTTTCTCCGGTCACGCATCCAAAACCCGCTGACCCCAGTCTGGATATGCTTTAATTCAAGATGGATTTGCCACAACGAAGAACTTGGTAATATAGTAATACAGGCCTCCTCAGCTCACTGTGAAAACGCTAGCGTGTCTTAACAGATAACACACCTAGACACTGAAGGGATGCAAAGCCAGCCAGGTTATAGTAACATATATTGTATTCTGTTGTCCCTCCTAATCTAGATTAACCTAGATATTCTAAACTAGGTACCTGTCATCCAAGTGAAAGCTGAGTTATGACTCACTCTTATCTTCCACCTGAAAATTGTCAAGCACTGTAGGAAAGGACTGTGTTAGAGGATTTGGTTCTCAAGAAAAATACTGAGTGGAAATCTGTATTTAGTTGTAATTGTGGCCTAACAAATCTATAACTTGGGAGACAGAAGTTTGTTGTAACAACTTGGGACACAGCAGAGTGGGAACTTCCAGTTGGAATGACCTAGTAACAAATATTTTCTTGGCAAAATAAAAGCATTTTCTGGTGAAAATACCAACTTCCTGAAAAAATAGAACTGTTTTTCTACTGAGTAAAAATGAAAATGAACTATTTGGTTTCAGGTTGGCTTGGACAAAATTGTTTTGTTAACCAACAGCGCGTTCCGGCATCCATGCCCAGGACCCGCAGGCAGCAGCTCTGGCCGCAGTGCCAGCGCCCTGTCCCGGGGCAGCAGGGACGTGTTCAGTTCCACAGAAGGAGTGCGGTGTCGGACATGGTGTTCCCACTGTTGTTCCTGTTGGCTGGCTTGTGGTCTCTTCCCCTCATTCCTCCTCTGTCCAATGCTGTCAATCCTATTCTGGGCTTCTGGGCTCTTCCCAGACCAAGTCTTGAGTGCTCAAGCAACTCCCTTGGGTTTCTGAATTCCTCCGTCTGCATGGGGCTTTCCTGGCCAATCTGCATCCAAATCTCCTCATCTTCCCACTCTTTTTCCTTACCCCAGCTTTTAACGTATGATTTTTGCTCTTGCTCAGTTCCCTACTTGTACTTCTGCTCTTCCTGTGGCTGATACCCTATCCAGTGCCTTCTGGCCATAGTTATTTCCTCATTTGTACTGACAGTCCTGCAGCCAGCTTTGTACCATCGGAAAGCTTTATCCCTGTGTGCACACGCCTTCTTCCAGGTCATCAGCACCCGACAGAGGCAGTCAAGCTAGCAATACTAATCCCTGCATAACACAGGCTGGGATTCAGACTGTCAGAACTTAAAGGACAGAAGATTCCTGAGGAGAGAGCTGACAACAGCAAAAGCGGAAGACTGGAGAACTAAAACATATCTTGAAAATACAGGGGAGAAAAAATTGGAAAAACCGAGCAAACAAGAGTGGGAGAATCAGTGGTTTCAAACTTTGATACCATGGCAGGAAAACCTAAAAAAATAAAATAAAATACAGGCCTAACTGTCCAGCTGCCCTGATGCCCTGATGCAGAGGATCAAAACAGTGAAATATTTCCTAACGTGGTGATACTTCATCTTTTGGATGTTTATCTCTTTAATCAGCTTGAGACTCCCCAGTTTAGGAAGACATTGGAAGTTTCTGAAGATCTTTCTGAGCTCAGACAAAAACAATATTGCTGAAATAATATCTCCTACCCACAAATACTGTCAGCACATGGACTTCCAGCCTGCAGTAAATGTACAAAAAGTTCAGCTGGTTTAGCTCTCTGCACTGAGGCTAACCTAATTCCAGTTTCTTTGCATTTGTGCTGTGTTAAAATGCACGTGCAACAGCAGAGATGGGGATGACACGGAGTGCATCAGCCCAAGATTTGGGGATTGGACTAGATGATCTTTTGAGGTCCCTTCAAATCCCTGACATTCTGTGATTCTGTGATTTCCATGGGTGCACTTGCTGTCTTCCAGAGGATGTGCAGGCACCTGGTCCAGGCCTTGTAGACCCAGTGGGAATTTTTTCCTTGATGTGAATGGTCTTTGGGATCAGTCTTGTAGTGATGAAAGAGGTCACTTTCTGGCTAATTATCCCCTTGCCAAAATACTTATTATCTTTCTGTTCCAAATATTTAATCAGTGGGATGGGAGACTGTTTCTGATACTGACGTGATTAATAATATCACTGGTCTGCTCTGCAAGCACTGTGCTGCCAATACTTGTCAATAACAGGTTTGCACAAAGTAAATAAATCGTACTTGCACATGGTAAGCTCCAGGCTCAGTCTAAGAAAAGTAAGTAATTACAGAAGAAAACAATTTCTCCATCAGATCATTTTTAGAAGCATGAGGGATAAGTCAGCTCTGGCAGGGCTGATTTATCAGGAATCCCGTGGACCTCAGTAGAGGAGGAATATTATCCTTCCTGCCTCTGGGCTGGTGGCAGAATTTTAACAAGGGTTTCCTAAGAGACCCCTCAAAGCATATCACCACGTGTAAATCATTAGCTCAGCTGCACCTGAGGTCTTGGATTTTCTGGACAGGGTGTGCTTCGGCAAAGTGACTGTAGAAAACAGTCCATGCTCAAGCTCAAATCTCCAGAGGAGGTCCAGATGGCTATTCTACAAAAGCAATCAAAGAAGGCCTCTGGCCTTGATGGTTTGTAGACTGATTTTAATAAGAATTATCAGAGTATTTTCTCTCCCAAATTGGGGAAGGATTTTTCAGTACTGAAATAACAATCTGTCACTCAATTAAGATTGGTTTATGCCACAAACCACATAGGACTCAGATGATAAAGGACAGAAAGTGCTACTGACAACCCAATTTGTCAATGTTCTTGTCTGGTTTTGGTTTAACCTCATATCTTTGCTCTAGCTTCTTTTCAAAAAATCTAAATAAATGTTACAATATTTGTGGGAAGGTTAGAGGAAGAATAATCTAAACGAGATTTGAGAAGGTAAGGTCTGAGAAACAAACACTTTAGTCAAGGCTGGCTGAAGACGTAATTCCAAAAATCTTAACAGATGCAGAGCAATGCTACATGGGGAAGTGTTACATTGTCTGTGCTGCAGTACAAGTGTCTGAATGCTTTCTAATGAGCACAGAGGTGAAATCCGGAAGATAGCAAGTAACAACTGTTGGCATAAATTTTGAGAAAAGGTTGCTCAAGAGATTATTTTCTTATGTTCATGCACACTCAGGCCAGCAAGGAACATACTTATCCAAAAGCAAAAGAGTAAAAATGAATGTCTCGTCTTTCGCAACGTATAATTAAATTGTAAAACCCATTTTTACAAAATATTGAGGTCAAGAGTTTAGTAGTATTAAAAGAAAGATTGCATATTATAAGGATAATGCTAAATCAAATGGGGTGGAAAAAGAATTGCAGGTAATACACAAGCTCCCTGCTGCAGGCATAGATGATTCCTAATTAATAATAAGCTGAATCTTCCCCTTGGCAGGTTATGCTGTAAGTGTTCACCACTGGGGTTCCTGGCAGTCCCCCCCTCTGCCAGGAACAAACTCCCTGAGACACGGACCATGCCAGCAGCCCACCATGCCTGGCTCCCAGCGTCCTTCTTGAAAGGATGCAGACCAAAGAAATGGTCATCAAAATTACGGTGACTTCAACTGTAAAAGACTCTCTCAAGCATGACCGGGAAATTACCTCCCATTCTTGTACCGCCTGTTTTGTCTGAAAAATTGTCATTTTTTTTTTTTTTAAATGGACCAAACTAGGGTAACCACTGGTAGGGAGTGGGACAAACAGTGGGGGAATCTTGCATGTAAAAGATGTCTAACACAGTTGGAGACAAATTATTCAGGCCTCTCAAGGGTTAATTGACACACACAGAGGGACAAATTGTTCTCTAGTTTCTTCCACTGATACCCATAAGAAATTTGAGCTCATCAGAAAAGACAATGTTATGCTTACAGTTTGTCATAAAACCGCTTCCTTCTATTGGAATAAAAATTAAAGAAAGTATCTGTGGAATTTTACATACATTAGGAACTGTGCACAGTTGGACTCAAACAAAGATTGGCACAGGGAGGAGATGAAAACAGCCTAAATAAATAAAATACTGTTTTTTTAAAAGCATCTTATTCTGAAAATCAAAATAATTGACTGAAACACATGATCCTCAGGCACAAAAAATGAAACCAATTTTTAAATGTAAAATTCCAGTGAAGTATTTCCATTAGTTCTATGTACAGTTATCCTCCTAGGTAGAGGGGCTAGTAATGAAGATTCCAAACCGATGAACATGCTGAATGGGAGACATCGAGTCAGTCTGTGAGATGTGGTCTCATTTGTAACTGTTGATCCACTGACTTCACACATGGATACATCTCCTCACCAATGCCCAGGATCCTATTGCATTTCTCATTAACTTGGACCCCGGGTTCATATTTTCCCTCTGATAACAGCATTGTAATAAATTTCAGAGGTTATATGTTTAGCAGAAGGCTTACTGTGGAGCTGCCTGGGAGATGAAATTGCGACAAGCAGTGCAGGAAGCTTCAGTGAAAGATGAGACACTCTACCTGAGAATAAAAGCAAGGCCAGCAGTTACAGCTTGGAGGAGGAAATTCAATGAACCACAAAACATTATATCTAAGGGTGTTAAATTGATTGCTAAGTGGGTTAAGAGAGAAATTCCCCTTTCCCATTCAGCACGGCAGAGGTGGAAGATTGAAGCAGCTGCCTAACAAAGCCTGTGCTTTTCTCTGAAGCCTCCGGCACTGCCTGTGAGAAACGCCAGGGGAAACTCGCTGCAGTGCCCGGTACCATTTCTGAAGCCCAGATAAAACTCTCCTGCATCTTCAGAGTGCACAGGCTTTGGGTCACATCCTCCAGCCCCATGCAGATGTCTCCGATGCTCCATTGAACACCCTGGACTCTCATGTTCAGGCACTGAACTGGACTGAGCCCCAGAGCTCCATTGACCAAAATGGGAGCTTGGACACCTAAATTTAGATGCAGATGTCATTGTTTAGAGCTGAACCTGGACCCTGTAATGTGTTATCAGTGGCTGAGTGCTAACTGCTCTGTAATTAAAGGATATATGCTGGTAACATAGTAAGTCCTTGCAAACCAGAGTGCAGGATCTCAAATATCCTCAAATTTTTATGAAGAGGAACAGTAAATATTTGGTCTGTAAATGAGGTTCTGGAAAAAGAAATTATACTGCGGCTAAATATATCCTTTGAATCTTATCCTGTGAATCTCAGAAGACCTGAGTTGGCAGTCTTTTCCCAGTCAGAATTCCCACTGTTGTACATGGGATGCTGGACTGTGGCTGTAAGGGCTGTTGTGGGCAGAGTGGGATGGAGAGGGGGGCTCTTCCCACAGGCACGGAGCAAACCCCGCGAGCACGACGCTCCATCAACGCAACGAGCCGGGTCAGGAGGAATCTGCTCTCGCCTCACTGTGCTGCAGAGCCGGCTCTTTTCTGCCTCCTCCTCACCATTTACTGGAGCACAAGGAATTGGATTACGTTAACCTCTGTGCTCATGCAAGGGGGAGGAAATATTCTTGTTTCTTTTAATCCCTGCTGCCCAGGTCCAATGACATCCTTGCCCCAGGGTGCTGGCCTGGCTTGATTAAGCCCTGAATAAACACAGCCAGATTTAACTCAAAGTTTTTACTACTTGAAAGAATTTTCTGGAAAGGGTTAATAAGCAGTTTGAAAATCCTGTATCAAAGACATATGGCTATATGTCTGGAAAAACATACAGTGTTTTATTTTCAGATGGGCTTGCCCTATTCTATTTAAATTCTGTGACCTTCAGGGAATCAAGTTAGTTCTAGCTTTTAGCTTATAGATTTTGTGTTTGGTATTCAAGGTTAACTTCTTGCTTGATTAGACAGAGGCAAATGCTAGCAGCTGCAGTACCAGAGTGGAAATGAAATCCTGTACTGTATTTGGTCAGAAATGTCAAGAACCTGGTAGTTAACTACAAAGAGCTCATTTTGTCTTCCATTAGCAGCATTAAGGTAAGTTAGATGCTCTTTTGTTTTCGCATTGCAAAACATAAAAATGTCATAATGTGGGACATATGTGACAATTTGAAGGCTGTCCTTATTTACACAGGGTGTGCTACTCTGTTAATTCATCACTATCATCACAGAAACAGTAGATGGAAGGAAGTTCAAGCAATTTGGAAAAATATTTGCCATCTAAAGAAGCCATGCACATTGGCCTGGTAACACTGTAAATGCACGCTAAAAATTTAACAGGATTAGACAGAGTAAAATTCATATTATGTGGCACACAAGGACAAAAGAAAATAAAGCAAATACACAGGACCCAGACAGGTTCAGATAAAACAGCAGTGTTGTGTTTGCCCTTGATTAGGTCTATAATATGTGCTGGTACTGCCAGAAGTTGGTCTCCTGTCCAGCCAGCTGCCTGTGCCAGTCTCTGCACCCTCTCATTTTCATACCCCTCAGTCTTTCCAGACTGTAAGGACATGGTCCATATCCTGCCATCACCTAATGGCCACCATGGATTCTGAGACACCTTTTGCAAACGATTTGCCAGAAGCACAGAACAAGTCTGTACCTCCTAAGAAACTGAGGTGGCATAGCCAGGACCTGCTTGACCTGAAGCTGGCTGCTCTCAGGGACTGCCAAAGCTGAGGCAATTCTCAGATCCAGCTTAAGAAAGACTGATTTCAGGCCCCTTCAGGTCACATTTGCCTTGGGAACAGGTTGTATTGGGCCTCTCTCTTCTAGGAAGGAGCCATTGATGGGTCTGCTCATGAGCAGTGACATGAAGTCAGGCAAGAAGAGACAGGTAAATGTGTCAGGCCAGGCACCAAATGCCCCCCACGGGCAGGCAGGGCAGCAGTATTGCCCTGGGAGGTATCACTAGCTTGTCCCAGAGATATTTCCCAAGACCTCGCCTCCAAACTTGGCATTCATTGTATAGTTAAAGTCAACATCTCCAGGGAAATACCACTGTTTTGCAGCTGTTTCATGCTCCCAGCTCCAAAATGAGCATCAGCTTCAAGTCAGACCTTTGCTTTACAATGTTTGGTTTACAAACATTACTGACTTTATCTCTGAATGAAGAGAGACAAATTTAGTTTGCAGTCAAAGTAAACACCTTTGAAATGACCTTGGCTAGTACACGGCTGTTATGCATCAGTTTGGAATGAGCTTGACAAGAGAATACGCATTGGCTGTTTCTTTTGATGCACAGTTCAAGTGTGGACTTGAGAGCTTGTTGACTGGGAACATTCAGATATGGATCAGGGAAAGAATGTTTTTACACACAGCTTCCTCCTCCACCTTTTCTTTTCTTTCTTTAATATAATTTCCAGATATTTCCGCAAGATGTTGGCAATAGTAACTGTTATGTGGCAAAGAAACTCTTTAGAGCCTTAAAAGTCACTCTAGAGATGCTTTCAAAAGACTTGTTAATGCTAGAGGAACACAATATTTTTTTTTCGCTCTGTAAGTCAGAGTTCAATCACCATTTCTTTTTAGGAGTTGCTAGTGCAAACTGGAATGAAGAAATATGAATTGATGCCATAAATCTATGCTTTTGTATGTGAAGAGATCTGATCTTTCAGCAGTGGTACTAAGGTACACAGTGCACTGAACTTTCAGGAAGAGTAAGGAGTACTCTTTCTACAGAAAGGTCCTAAAAGCTGTCATCAGTATCAGAGCAGCTCTCAAAAGTCTCCTCCATGTGGAAATGCAGCAGATCTTCAGACCCACTTCTTTTCTTGAGGAATATTAAAGAGGAAAGAGCTAGGAGTCCACTATGGCATGGCTGTTCAGACAAGAGTTGTAACTCAAAATTGCCTGCATGCCTCAGGAAGCCCAAAGGACTAATGTGCTTCTGGTACCAGAGCTGAGACTCTTCTATGCCCATTAGAGGTGGTCATCAGTGGGACTGGGTAGTCTGTGAGCTCCGAGATGTGAAGCAAGTGGCTCTCCTAAGAGTTGTTCTAACACTGTCTGGACACATCCTGGTGTAACTGTTCCCTTCTCTTTGCATCACTTTGTCTACCAGCACCCTTCCCATATCCAAAGATAGGAGTTATCTCCCTGCTGTGGTGATGGAGGGGTTTTCCCCATTCTGGGGCCTGAAGGTCTGCCAGCTCAGACACACCTTTGCAGGAGAACAAGCAGCAGTGGCTGCTCCAGAGCAGATTGCTGCGCAAATGTATCTTGCGTTGTACCCTGGAAACTGTTAAGCATAGGATACGGGACATATCTGACTTAGTGACACTTCTGGGCTGCTCTAACCAGCATTAACCTCCTCACAACTCCCTGTAACACTGTGCTCTTCTTGGTGGGGGGCTCAATTGTTCGTGCTCTTTTGAAAGCAGCAGTGTCATCCTAAGTGCGAGCTCAATCAGCACCTCTTACACAATCCTTCACTTCCTGGTGAAAAGGAGCTAAAGCATCCTGATGCCCAGCTGCAGCTCAGCAGTTGCTAATGGCAATGTGGATACCCCAGCTCAGCTGGCAGCACGAACATTGTCCCAACCGAGAGAACGCTCAGTCAAACTCCTGTGGGGTGAGCTGGACCTCATGGCGCTATATTTGCTGTGCAAAACACATCATCCTGTTGCAGGACTACAGGAAGCACTAGTCATCTAAATCACCATGAAGATCCAGTGAAGGAAAACCACCAAAAGACCATGCAGTCTGGAGGCTTCACCTACTGGGCCATATCCATGATTCCTCATGGAGTCACAATGTCCCCATCATGGAGGGTTGGCTTCACCTCTGGGCAGCTGCCAGGCACAAGGAACAATCACTTTCCTTCTGCCTGCCCATGACTTCCTTCTTAAAGCATCTTCATACAGTAGATTGCAAACAAATACAACAAATAATTCTTCCATTCTAATTTCTAACAAGTGTGTTGAATGTGACAGTGTTGCAGGTGGAGCAAAACAGCAGCTTCCTTTCTTAGAGCTGTCTTAAATGACAGACAGGTTTTTGAAAAGCATTAGCAGAATCCACACAAGCTTGTGCCACCATTCAAATCCGAGGTCCACTCAAAATGTGAACAACGTGTGTTGGTGGTTTTGCAGGAGAATCATCCGAAGTGAGAAGTAGGAGAAAAGAAAGCACAAAGTGACGCAGCCCAGGAACCGAGACAGGGCAAATGCTTGGTTTTGTGAAAAGCCTAAAGAAGCAGGAAGATTTGGGGTTACAAGCTGGCAAAAATGAGCAGGAGATAAGAAGCTATGCCATGTCATTTAATCCGTCTGTAAGAGATGAAATTTCCCAGTGTAAGAGTTTCATGGGACCTAGCTTTGCCTAACCCATGGACCAAAACTTTTTGGAGTACTGGCTTGTGGTTGGTTGCTTTTCATGTGCGTTTCCTGGATGGCCCAATCTACTGGCTTTGTGCCTGGGAGTTCAACTGCATCTTGTCTGAAACATGGCACGCAGCTCTTTATATAAATGTTAGTATGAATACAGAGATGAGGACTTTCCTTTTCCCCACAGAAGACTGTGAAATAAATGACAGATGCTAGTGTTGATGTCTTGGAAATAAAAGCTAAAGTAAACCGTCAATGAGACTTACGTAAATGACTCTAATAATTTTGTTTCGAAGGAAACTCAAACTCTTAGCATCAGCCAGCTGGCATGTTCAAAGTCTGTCTGTAAATATTAAAAGCTTTTTTTTTTTTTTGGCAAGAATACCAAAATATTACTGGTATCTCTGACATGTAATTCAAATAAAAATGAAGTCAACAGTAAACGTTATCAGAAACCTTAAGTAGTCCTGATATCTACTAAATGGAGAGCTTCACTATGCCAGGCTGACATAACCTCAAGTAGTGCTTGAACAACAAGGGCTGTGTTGGGTGCTCCCTGAGATGCACATGGAGTGTTTTACTAAGAGGCATGCTTTCTAATACAAATCAGTACCTTTCACTTGATGTTGCTGACTCTGCAGTGATAACCTCCCACCCCTCTGTCTCTTTTTGCAGCAAGCCCCAGGTGGGACTGCTGCATAACCTAGTTAGGTTTTCCTCAGCCTGGTCACTCATGTTAGAGACCTCCTGAGCCTTTTGCGTATGACTGAACAGTACATGTGCCAAATATCCTGTGCCCTTTGGAGAAGGCTGACCTGGCAACATGTCCTGAATGTTGATGCTGTGAATGCACTGAGGATTTCTGAATGTGCGGTGGCCCTTAATGGATGTGTTTAGTCTCTTGTGTGGGCACTTTGTGCAGCTTCTTAATGCACAGGTACCTGATACTCAGGAGAGGACTACCACACAGTTGGAAATCCTATCGAAATAAAACCATTACCCAAAGTACACTTGGAGGAGGTTTGAAGAAGATGATTCTGGGAGAGACTGGCTATCCAGTGGCCTTATCAGGTCCTGATTCCTGGAAAATGTGTTGCTTGCAGCCAGAGGTAAGTATGTTCTGCTTGTTACCTTTGCTGGTATTGATTAAGCCTGTTACATTTGCAATAGTAGTTTGCCCACTGGTCATTTCTCTAGTCTGAGTTTAAGAACAAGCTGCAAAACACTGCTTGACAGCTGCTTCCCAAAACTTCCACACAGTGGGAAGAAAACCAGAGAAGCTGCTGGTTGCTGGCAGGCTGGACTGTGATGTGTGTGCCCTCATCAGCCCCAAATCTGTCTGAACCGCATGAACAAGAGCTTGGGTCCATGCAAAGGTTCCTCCTCCTCCATCTCCTCCCCTCAGCCCTCCCACATCGCCCATGTCCTGTCCTTAAGCACAAGCATGCTCATACACAAATTACGTGGTGAGTCTGGAACCATCAAATTAATAAAAGTGTGGAGATGCTCACTCTGTTAGTTCATCCAGTGACTGTGTTAATGTAGCTAATTGCAGATGCTCCAACACTGGGAGTCCCGCACGAGCAGCCGCATCTGTGCAGCAACCTGGCCCAGCCCAGCAGGGCTCTCTGTGGCACAACGTGTAGCCTGGGTAGACGAAGACCTGCAGGATTTGTCATTTAATTTTTACAGTTCTGTGGTATGGTATGATGAACCTAGCAAAACCAACACTTTTGTATTGTTCAAATATCAAAAAAATAGTGTATGTGATGCAGAAAGAACACATTGCCAGGCACAGTTATTTTTAGCTAAAAAGCAATAGGAGTTATAGGATGCAGACTTCCATTTGTCCTGTTTTTTCAGGCATCAACTTGGCAAAGGTTAGATATCCGTAATACAGTATTCCATGGTTATGCAGAAGGACAACTTGTGCAATATGGCATCATATTTTTCAAGACTATCTAATGAAAGAGGCCAAAAGTGTGTCTTACATTTTCTTTTTACAAATCAGTAATATGGAAGACAATAAAATATTTATGTTACATAACGGGAACCCTCTGGTTATGCTTTACTTTTGGAAATGTGAAAATAATGCAAGAAGGGCTTCTCTGAAATGAGCATTTGCAAACTTAATGGGAAATGTGTCGTGGATTTAGCAGAAGCCATGAACAAATGCAGCAGAATGAGGCAGTAAGTGCGGTGCTCCAGAGTTCTGTTGCATTGTGCTTGCCTCCAGCCACTGTCACATGGAGGATTATGTGCTTACCGAGTTGGCCAGGAGGGCAGTTTTTCTCTTTTTCTCCCCACAAATCTGAGTCTTGTGTACGCTTCTAAGGCTTTTAACTGAGATGCAGTGTGTTTCCGCACTGAATTACCAGTGAGTAGTTAATACTCTGCCAGGGAGCGATACCAGAGAGGGAAACAGACCTCAGCCTAAGCGTGTTTTTGATGCCCACACTTCCCAAACAAGGTTGGAGGCTGGTTTTGCTTGAACTATCACAAATGAGGAGGTGCAGGATCACCTGCTGCTGGTAGTGTTGGAGTTAAAGTGCTTGTCTCTCCCAGCGTTAACTCCCTGAGCGGAAAATAGGTGGTGAAATGTTCTCTGATAACATCACATCATCACAGGCATACTTGGCCTTTCCCAAAATGATGCAAAAATACCGCAGAAAAATAAATACAATGTTCCTGACACGCTGCCTAGATATTTCATCATAGCATTGCTACATAACAATGTTATACTACACCGTGCCATTACCTACCTTCAGACAGGGTATTACCCTCAGTACGGGTTCAGGTATCCTGCAGATAAATTTGATAAGTGAACAGATGCAGAAAAAAAAAAAAAAACAAAATAAAAGCAGGAACATCTAGTGGAGAAAAGGTTGGCAGAGAGCCTCAGCCTCAAAATTGAAGCTCTGTTGGTGATCAGGTCAGGGAGAACGAGTTCATGCACTCAGTCCTGCGCCATGTTACTCGTCTTCTTTATTCAATTAACAGTCCTGCAATCAAAAAAAGCATAATTATTTTTTATAGATGTCCTTGCACAAAAAGATTCTGCAGAACTAAATGTTTTTTAGCACAGGCAGGGGTTTCTTCCCGCCTGCTTTAGCAGCTGTTTGTCTGGGGGCCGCTTGCACCAGACTCTGACTGGCCGGACGGGTGGTGGTCAGTAGGAAATCCAGATTTTGCAACTTCTCTGGCCAAGGCTATTGTGCTGGGTACTAACAGCCAGGCTGTGCAGAGCTGCTTTTAGGGATCAAATGGGATAACAGCGAAGAGACAGGGCTTGTTAGTGACTGCTCAAGATTTTATATTGTTCTGTGCTTCGTTCATTTGTGGAGGAACGTTCCCTGAAGCTGCTGGGGCCATTGTGGTTCCTTCCACAGCTGCTGTTCTGTGATCCAAGCAGCAAATTATGGGGAAGCTGAGTGACAGGAGACAGGAGGTTTTTGCTGAGACTAGCGTAGTACCTGATTACCAGCACCTGGAGAAGATGCTGTAGATTTTTTGCTTATTCTCTGACCCTGCAGAAGGAAAAATGGCTGTATCCCAGTGTTACAGAAGCAAGACCATACAAAGCAAGCATCAGCTCAGGACAGAGTTAGATTTCCTGAGTCCATGAAGAGCAGTTAGCTCTTAGTTTTTGATATCTGCCAAATATTGTGAGAGATGAACCTCAGAATATTTGCCAAAAGCAGAGTTGTCAATTCCTGCCCCTGGCGGTTGGCAGATGGAGGGTGTGCGGCAGCAGAGGGGCCGAGACAGGACAAGGACAGGCCAGTCACTGTGTCGCTGATGGAAACCGCCACCCCACGTACCCTCACTTTTGTACACTGATTCAAACCTGCCGCCGGCAGTGGTCCAGATATTTCAAAGGCTGCTGCAACAAAACCCACATCTGTGTTTGCTCAGCATAGAGGTACAGTGAGTGACAAAGGGGAAATTCTTATTAACACATAAGGATGCCACAAATCATGCAACTATTGAAGAGTTGTGGGGACATGCTGGAAAATGATTGGTAGCATGCAAAGTAGGAGGATATTCAGCTGTTATGTTCAGCTTCCTATACAATGTGAAGGCTGCTAGGCATCTACATGGCCTTGGATATGTTGTTTTCTAATTAGGGTATCAGTATTTGAAGAAAAATTAAGGAAATGTGTGGTTGCAAGATCCAACTTTGCATCTCCTACTACAGTGCTGGGTAGTAAAGGAGAGAAGAGAGAGCTGCACTTTCCAAATACACTGTGTACCACGTGGAGGAAACATATACTTAAATGGCACGCAAGAAACAGCTTGAAAAATTCCCAGGCAGCTGATTTTGCTCCTAAAATTTACAAATGATGCAGAATCAGAACAGCCCAGGGGTGCTGTGCCCTTTCCCTGGCTTTCTGCCTCTCACCAGTACTTCCCATTTAAGACCATTCTCCTCCCTTCTCAGCCAGGGCTACCTGCACCCTGCTATCAGCAGTGTGCTGGCGTGTGGCTTCAGCCTTACACAACTAAAAGTTTAAGACATTTCTGATGTGGAAGGTAAGTTCCTAAATCAAATTAAAATGTTCTCTATTGGCTTCAGACTCAACAATAATTTGTTCCAAATTTCATGCTCTCCATTGGTCCAATTTACACAAACTCACACTAATTAGCTGCAGAGCTTCTTTAAATTTACAAAAGCAATCATTCTCTGTGATAGCTCTATGCTATGCCCAACTCCCTCTGAACAGACTTTAATGACACAGTAACCATGGTTACAGTATATAAAATATGCAGCCACAAAATGTGGAAACGTAACAGTGAAATATCATTTTCTCTGGAAAATAAAGGTTTTTGGCATATTTACATTAATTAGGACATCACATTAAGTATTTCATGTCTGCATTCTTTATGAAAATAAAAGTCATAAGAGACAAAATGCTTCTTGAATTCTACTCAGTGGCAAACAGTACCATTGGGAAAGCATTTTTGCTGATAAAACTGGACATTTTAACTGGACATATATAAGTGTCATTTTGGTAAATTGGAGTTACAGCATGTTGGAAACAAGCCCAGAGATCCACTGTGACTGGAGCAGCCATATGTCACAGAGCTCAGGGTTTTAATCTGAGGAGTGGCAACTGGGAGGAAGCGGCAAAACCTCTCATCTGCAGAACTGAGCGGATAACAGGGGAAATCTATGGACCAACACAGCAAACCAGGGCTCACTGCACCCTGTTTTCAGGCTTTTTACTTTCCTGTTGCTGCCTCTTATTACATCTGTTTAACTGGTATAAAACAACCTATTGCACTTAAATCAAGCCTGCTGCTAAGCGATACTCGGAATATTTTGTCAATGCTGCAGTCCTCACCACCAAAGTTTCATATGTCACATAACTCTTTTGGGTGAGGCTTTAGGATCTTCAGATCTCTCTTCTTTTGAATATCAGCCTCTCTGCAGCAGATCTGATTGTACTGGCTGGCTGGGACATGATCTAGAGCATTATCTCCCTCCAGTTCACACCTTTAACATCTCTACTTCGGCAGTTTGTTGGGAAAAGGGAGAGGGGTGATCAGCCCAGGGAAAGCAAGAGGCAAAAGGCAGCCCTGCTCTACCTTTTGCTCTAGCTGTATTGCATGCTGCCATATATGTGTTACATACAACAGGGTGGGTGCATAATCCATCGATAGTTTGGAGTTGTAAAGAAAACTTTAACCAACTTGGCTCTAGTGACCAAACCTCAAAAGCTTTCTTCCAAAGTAGATGCTACTTGCGGCTCTTTCTCCTTCAGGGGACAACCTCAGAGTGGTCCTGACAAGCCTGTCGGCTTATTCTTATTTGCAGCAGTGATGCCATAAGGAGTCGCAAATAGCCTTGAAGTGACAGTTTTAAAGCAATACAAAGGTGGCTACTTTTTTTTCTCTTGAAGCATTCATCAAAGGACAGTAGACAAGGAATGTATTTATAAAAATTGGTCTCTTCATGACAAACTGATGTGCAAAAGAAAAGATGAAATTAATGGAAAAACATTTATTATGAATAGGTCATTTAGCTCTAGCCTCAAGCAAACCACCTCCTTATCAGCTGGACATGGAAAGATGCTCTGAGTTCAGCTGTACCTCTTGTTCTCTCAGCTACAGCCTAGTGAAAGCAACACAAAGGAAGGAAGATTAACCTTAGAAAATACAAAAGGATGAAAGGTTGGTGAAAATCCTTCAGTTCCATTTAGGTCAGGCTGGCATTCAACAACAACTCTGTCCAATTAGACAACTGGAGCGGATTTGCTCTTTGTCCCCATGTCTTGTGCACCCGTGTTGCAGAGACAGAAATGAAGGATAACATTTTAATACCAGTTCCAAAATGCAGATATAACAATATTCCTTTTAGGGAAAAGGTACTGCAATTCCTTTTGCTAGAGTCTTACCATTTTTTGTTTGGTTTTTGTTTTTTTTTCGCCATGCGGACAATATCAGATTTGGAACCTTAATTTCACTTAACTAGATCTTATTTTCTTTAATACAATCCACTGATTAGGACTTTCACATCCAGTCAAAGATAACACAGAAAATGCAACTAAGATTGACATGTATATGTTCTTTATAACCCTGGACTCAATTTCTGAGATATATTTTGCCTATGCAAAAGGGATAAAAAGAACAGAACTTCTTTCTGAATCTTGTACATTTTGAAATTAATTCTCACAGCACAGAGTATCTCTCTCAGATATTTACAAAGCACCTGTCACCATGGGAACAAAATTAAACAGCAGAAAAGCAGAGGAAAAGAAGTATTTTCTACTCTCCTGTATGCTTCTGAAGAAAAGGGACCGAGTAGAGCATCAGTCCCAAACTTCACTCAAGGTTTGAGTTCAGCCTGAGCATTTCCAGCAAAAAAAAGTGTCAATGACAACACCATCTTCCATCCTCCTTTTCTCTGAACAGCGTAACACCACCAAAGAAGTCAAATAACATATTCAAGAAAGTAATGACTATGTCCTGGCCTACACAGTGTCATTCTGATAAAAAGCATGGTAAAATCCTAGTCAGTGCAAAAGCTCGGCTAGATTTAAATTGAGATTTTTTAAAAAATGAAACACAGGTTCAACGTGTTCTCCAACACTTGGACATGAATCAAATGCTTCGTGACTGTCAGCTATCCAGACAGAACTGTTAGCCAGAGGACCAGACTCCTGATGCTGAAAGCTGGAATGTCATGGCCACTCTGATGTCTCAGTGACAGATTGATGCTGGGTCCTGCTCTGCGATGTGCCTGCACCCGCCTGTCGCGGTCCAGCTCTGCACTCCACAGAGGCACCTCCCACGCTGCTCTCCCCCAAATGCTGACATGCTCACCCACCGAACAACGTGTCCTCAAACCATCCTGATGTTCTGAATAATTCAAAACTACTAAAAATAAATGTCATTTTTAAGAATAATTACAGACTCCTATTATCCTTTGAAACTGAGTAAGTATATTCAAATTCTAATGAAGAAGGACAAAGATGTAGAAATATGAGTCCCTTCTGAGTCTTTACTGCTGTTTCTTAGCTATACATTTCCACACTTATTGAGTTCTTATATTGTTGTTCTTTCTCCAGTCCCACTTCCATTCAGAAATGCTAGTTGGCCAATCCTGGAGGCCGGCTGCCTAAAGGTTAATACACATTATTTGATATTATTAACACATGGTAGTTGTGCTTTGTGATTAAAACCTGTGCTGACCTCATCTTGAGTAAGGGTTGCCACACAGAATTTGATCCACAGAATTACTAAAGAAACCCTGAGAAGTTCAGTCAAAGCAGTAAACATCACATCCAGACCTGCAGTTGTGTTTTTCATCCTCCCCAACCCATGCTGACTTGCATTTATTCTTTTTTTTTTCAAAAAAAAAAAACTCTTCTGGCAGATCTTTTCCACTTGCTTGCAAAGAAGAAAGTCCTTGCTTAAAATTGCTGCATTGCAACATCCCTACTCCCAGCTATTCAACATCCCATGGCGTTGCATGAAACGCCATGTCCACACAGGCCTACCTTAGCGAGTGTTCCAGCCAAGCGCGACGTGAGTCATCTTCTGAGCTTCAGCTGGCTGACTCGCAAGGAATTTGCAGGTGTGTGTTTGTTTGGATTACAAGGAGACAAATTCAAGTGGAGACAGAACGTTTCATTGCTGCTCCTCACTACCATATGCACATTATATTTGTCACTCCTGTCAACAAACATTTGTAAACTAAAAATAATGTGTTAAATATACATACTCTGTTACAGTGTTTTGGAAGACACTGAGCCGTCTCCGCTTAGATTTTGAATGTTGTATCTTGGCTGTCTCCTTCCTTCAGTAGACACTAGTCTTGTCATGCCAGTTGGAAAGAAAGATCCATCCCTCTCCTCCCACCCCTTCTCAGTTTACTCACCATTACTTTCATAGTTAACATTCAGAGAAGAGCAACATCTTCTGAAAGTCCAAATATTTTGTAGACAGCCTTGGGAAACCTGGCTTGAATCATCTTTTAGGGCAAATCGTGAGGTTTCATTTTCCACCAAGGGAAGTTACTTGCAAGAAAATGTCATCCTAACGGGGAGCCCCTTGGGTTAAACAAACTTGGTCTTCATTTCCAGCACAGTCTTTCTGTTTGCTCTGTGTCAATTTTGCTGAATAGCTCAGACTCTTCTAGAATAACTGTCTCATTAGTGATGCGGGGAAAAAAGTTGTAAGCTGCATTCTGTCATTTCAAGAATAAATTATACCCAAAGAGCTACTGAACAGTGAGTGAGAATAGCCTGGCACATGTATTTTGCATGACTCAGAACAAGCGATATCTATATGTCATCATTATCATTCAGGTAGCAAGGTTAAGGTCAAATCCTTTGCATCGCTTGATCTCTTCCAAAGGCCAGGCAAAAAGAAGCGTGGTCATTATCCGGTATCACCTAACATTGCATCCAAATATTTTATGAAAATCAGATCTGATTATTCACAAGGTCTCCCCCATTGTCTTTCACAGATGCATGTGAGACAAGCAAAAAGAGAGGTGGAACAGGTGAAGAAGGAAAAGAATCTGTAGAAAACAAGGGACAAGGAAGGAGAGAAAAAGAGAAATGATAACTGATAATTAAAAATGGGATAAATATGTAAAAAATTGAAGCCAAAAAAGAAAAAGAAGTGAACAAGTATAGAATGCGAAGATTGTAAATGAAATAATATCAAATGATCACTATTATAGACAGCTGTCTTCTCTTCAGCAGAAGCGCCAAGGATCTTCACTTCTCAAATTGTGCAACCTTAATTTAATTGTACTTTAAGCATTCAACAAGGTATCACAAGTGGAAATAGAATACACAACTATTTTCATTTTTCTTAATTAAAGCAAAATGACATTCCATTTATATTCTGCTTTCTTTTCTATTAACACGTAAAGAAAATAGCCAAAATGACTGGGCCTTTTTGTCCTTGATTGCATCTTTCCCTCTCAAAGAAGATAACTTGCCCTTAGGTAGTTTAAGTGTTTGATTAATTATGGACCCCAGATGTAGCAACACACAGGATTCTCATTAGCAGAACAGAATGAGAATTACGGAATTTAGTGACAATTTGCCTGAAATGGACAGTGTTAGCAAGTGCTTCAGGGGTGTAAAAGGAGTGCTGCGCCTTTAATAAATGCATAGCGTTGGCAATTTCGGGAGCCATACAGTGATATATCATTTTGCTCTGAGGCAGTGGTTCCGCCTATCCATTTTTCTTACTGGTTCTGATAAAGCCACCAGGACGTTCTCCCCCATTCCTGCTTGTCAAAAAATGTCACTGAGTTCTGATGGAGTCAGATGCACTAAGACACCACATGGGAAGACACGTGGGCACACTCAGCTCTTCTCTCATGCTAAGACAACTGTACCCTGATACTGTTGACTTGTCACCAGCTCAGTGCGCATGTCCCGCTGGTCCAACAGTAATGGCAACACATGCCCATTAAAACAGATTAGAGATATTGTCACTTGTTTATTCTCTCAAGGGAAAGTAATAATTTTTTTTGTTTCTTTTTGACTTTGCGCAGTTTTTAACACTTTCTTGGTAGGACATGTCAATTGGGGATAGCATTAATGTGTTCTTGATTCTACCTATGCCACTGCTATTGAAGCTAGTGCCTCATTTTTTTAAATGTATATAAAATTAAGGCTCATTTTTAAGGCCTTCTAAAATAATATTTAGATGCTAATATAGTTATCTTATCCTGTAATTTGCTGTACAATGACAAACCACAAGGGTGGGGATGCGCATTGCAGAAGCATGGTCAGAGTGGTCCAGGTTTTACAAACGCTGCCAACCAGAGCAATGTGCAGCTGCAGGGATGCTTATGTGATACTCTTCATAAGTGGACAACTGAACGAGAGCCTGTGCACCAAAAGCCAGGCTCCTGCTGTTGAATCTCTTGGTCATGGAGCTGTTATGGCTCATGATAAGAGGGATTTTTCCCTTTGGCTGATATCCTTCCACCTTCCTGAGATATTTCTGATTGAGGATGACATGTGAGAGGAGTCGGAGAAGAAAGCTCAGGAAATCTTTTTGAACAAACCAGCCACTAGGAAAACACTTGCAGAAGATCATTTTTTACAGCGTAAGATGCATAATCTAGAAATCATGATTTGCAATGCAGACTGTTCACATAGTTATGCAGAAAGAAAGAAAATTTTACAAATAAAAGGAATGAAACTCTACTGCTGTGAAAGTAATGGAAAACACCAAGGAGACATTAGCTCTGCCTGCAAGAGGTGGTAGACACTTAGCATGCTGAAAAGCATTCCTATATTAAGGGAGTAGCAAAAGATATTGAAAATATAAGCAAAAGGGATTGAAGATTAACTTTGACATGTAATATTCATAGCCAGAGAAAATAGCTATTATTATTTATGTAGGAAAGACAGACAATACAGGATTCTTGTGGACATCCAGCACTGCTGTTTAATTATGAGAAGTAATTTCAATTTTGCTCCAATCATAACCTAATTAATCTCAAGTATTTCTAATACTCAGCTGAAAAATAACGAACAAACAACAGAGAAATCTAACCCCCCCCCCACAACACACACACACACACACACACACACTCCTGCCTTCTGTTCTCCAAGGACTGAAGAGGTTTTGGTTTGTGGCCCCACACTCAGGCTATATTTGGAGTTGTCCCCCAAGACAGGCTGAGAGAGACAAGGTTCAGCCAAGGGGCCTGGTTCACAGGGAAGCGTCAGAAAGAAGACATCTAGAATACACATCCTTGGGTCACTATGTTTTCACATCCATACTCTTTTTTTTTTTCCCCTTAAAGAATTTGGAGTTGAAAATTGATAATTGACCAAAGTCTTTTGTGTTATCGCTTTCTTTTTTTTCTTTCTGTATAGTCAGTATTTTCATTTGGAGATTTTTTTTTTTTCTGGTGAGCTATAACTAAATGCAGTGATTGCTTTAGTTGAACGAAGAATTAATATTGCCAGCTGCAGAAATTTGGGAATGTTGCAGACGTCCACACCATGAGGCGTCTTCAGGAATACCAGCTGCTCTGGATGATGTATTTTTAGGCTGAAGTTAATCTTGTGATCATCAGTTCCAACTTTTGTGTAATTCTTGTGCTTCCAGACGTCAGCATTGTCCAGCCCTGTTTCCTTGAGGGAGTCACACCAGGTACGTGGTCGAGAGCCCAGGAGTTGCAGGGTGTTTTGCAGCTGGGTGACTGAACATGATGCACGGTTCAGCACTCAGGTAGGCAAAGAGACAGCAAAGGAGAAAAAACATGGGGGCTGGATGAATTGCTGTGGGAAAGGTGAGCGATACCTGAAATCATGGAATTGTAGAGTAGTTTAGGTTGGAAGGGATCTTTAAAAGTCATTTAGTCCAACCCCTTGCAATGAGCAGGGACGTCTTCACCCAGATCAGGTTGCTCAGAGCCCTGTCCAGCCTGGCCTGGGATGTCTCCAGGGATGGGGCATCTACCACATCTCTGGGCAACCTGGGCCAGTGTTTCACCACCCTCATTGTAAAAAATTTCTCCCTCATGTCTAGCCTGAACCTCCCTTCTTTTAGTTGAAAGTCATTAACTCTTATGCTATCACAACATCAGGTTTCCCACTCTTACATGGAAACATTCAGCGACAAGCATGTGTAGAACAGAAGACGGAATTCAAGATGTGGCTTGATCAGAGGACTATAGATAGTGAAATATCTATCAGCTCTATGTCATGAACCGAAATCCACTGTCACTGCTCACAGGGAGGGGCTGAATCATCATTTCTATCTTTGCTGTTTTATTAAAAGCATTCTTCAATGCAGTTTAGGCCAATAATGAAAATCACTGAACACCTGAAATGAAGATTTGAGAATGCACAGTTCGTGGGCAATGAGTCTCCCTGCTGCACTCATGCTGCCGAGCTGCCGAGAGTGAAGCCCTGTGAAAATCAACTCCCTTTGTTGAGTGCCTGAAATAAAATTTTCCTTTGAAAGTCTGATTATGCACTTAAGTTGATACTAGACGACAACACGGCTAAATGTCCTTTCTGCATAAGGACTCACTGCCAACATGCAGGAAATGCCAGAAGGGTTCAGGCCATTTTTTATGAGGTTGGTATCAATATTCCAAAAGCCATGATCAAAGCTGATCCTTTGATCTACTTAGAGCTACACAAATATGAATTGAAATAACTACTCCATCTAAAATCATTCCTTACTAGAGAAAATTATAGACCCAAAAATAGAAAAAAACCCCAAACAACTGTCTGAGAATGAATAATGAACAGACTTTATAAGAACTCTAGAGAAATTCTAATAGAAAATACATGGTATTTCATGATAAAAATCTTAGATGATGGCATTTAATGCCAAACAAAGCCACAGCATTTCTGTTAAAGTTTGAGAAAATCAGGACTTTGTAATCAATCAGTGCCCATTTTCCTTTTGTCATATATGCTAACAAATATTAATATTACTGAAATATTTTAAATTACAGACTATGTACAACAGCCTAAACCAGGTTTGTAGCAGTTGCAGGGATTGGAGGGTTCTGTAAAATTAGTGAAATTTTGACTGTAAAAACATAAAGGTTTTTGGTTAGTAAGAGCAGAGAGGCAATAGAAAGTAGACTAAATTGCAACATGGTTTTATCAAAGATAGCTCATGACAGACTAATCTAATAATTTTTTTTAAGAAAATCAGTGGTTTCCCACACAGAAGTAATGTAGCAGATTTAATCTATATAGATTTTAGTTAAGTATGTCTTACAACACTCTATAGGAAATTACTATTTAAGTTGAAGTTATTAGGGTTTAATGTGAATAAGAGAGCTGTTTAAGTAAAAATTTGCCCTACATCATATTTAAGAAAGAGTTATGAGGGTGGCAGATGTTACTGTCTCAATGATCAGTATGTGGACCTATGCTGCTTAATGTATTAGAGTCCAAGGAGGCAGAATCAAACTATTTGCTAAAGAAATTTGCAGGTGACACAAAGTTGAGAGATATTATCAACACCAATAAAGTAGAGGATCACCACAAATAAACCCTTTTTGCACAAGACACTGAAATACTTTGTTTGGAATATTGTGTTCTGTTCTACTCAGCTATGTTCAAGCAAAACACACCTGAGTTGGAATAAGAACAGAGAAAGCTTTGGAAAATAGAGTATCCATTTTATGAGAAAAATAAAAGATCATGGTTTATTTCACATAGGTAAATGAAGGTTCAGAGGCAACTGACAGTTCCTTATGTTCAAGAACCATTTAGGTGAGAGATAATACTGGCCTAAGACCAAATATTATAAATCAATAATAAGTATTTATTAGCCTAGAAGTTTAGAAAAAGACTTTTAATCATCTCAAGAATTGAATTCAGGAAGAGTTTTCAAAAAACTGAAGAGATCCAGTGTGTGAACTCATTTTAAGACGGAACCTGGTGAGTCCAGGGAACTGCTGTTTGGCAGCCTCCAATGCTTCAAGATAAAAAATGAAGCCTATAATATTAGTCTTTGGAACTTTGTGTTTTGGTATCTTCAAGAAACTATGAATGATCAGTTGCTGTTTGCATCATATGTATATACCATATTTGTACATGACGTACATGACATCATATATATCATATTTAGATTTATTTATAAGGAACATTCTTAGTAGAAGAAAGGAAAATATTGTTATCCTTGATAAATATAATTCAACTTTTGAGGTGGAATGAATGAGAAAGAATATTTCATATTTTTATGAAACTCTAGATGTTTCCAGAACCAAGAAAATGTAAACGGAAAACAGTTGTGGTTCTAGTGACATTAAATTCTTAGGTGTTTGATTGGTATATCCTGTTCCCATCTTCAACAGTAAAACAACCGGATTTGGGGTCATACTCATGGTCTGGGGAAATTGGGGCATTGTTGTTCTGTCCCCTCTGTAGCTCAAGGGAGCAGACTACTTTCTAGGATAACTTAAGAGTTTTATTTAATATTTTCCTTCCAGGGACACTGATGAGGTCCTTGGATTATTTTTCCTACAGTCCATAACAATGGAACTTTTCATTCAACTAACATAGACTTGAGGTTTGTTTCAAGGTGCTGGAATGCATTCACATTGGTTTGGGATATAGCCTGGTGTAGATTAGAAACTTCACAAATTAACATCTGTTGCATGGAGTCCCCAGCTGGATGAAATAACTGAGTGGCCCATGTGGGTCTTTATTATTTGTTTCTTTGTTCCTCAGTTCTGCAATCGTACAAATGTTCAGTCAGTAGCAAGGGGAACAGGTAGGTGGTTTGGCTGCCATCCAAGAAATTGCTGGAGTTGTGTTCCTGTAACACCTTTTCCACTCATATAACAATGTTCAAGAGTCATTTGACAATTATGGCTTCTAAAGACATTGTACAAACACATTTGATACATGTCCTAAGTTCAGGATATGATTTATGTCACAAACCAAGGCAGCCTTCAGGGAGGGTCCATCTTCTTGAAGATTACTCAAACAAGCGCCATAGGCAGCATGGAAGAACTGTGCATTGACAGAAGCAGCCTCTTTCCTTAAAAAGAACACAAGCTCCATCCACTCTATAGACACCACACCTAAATGTATAGATATCATGGGCACATGTCTTTTGTGACACTAGAAATGACAAGACTTTTTTTTTTTTAGGAGAAACATTCTCTCTGTGAAAGTGCTGTAAAAATGCCATTAAGTTGAGGTTTTCTAAGTCTCATGTTCCCCCTTCTGGGCTTTGAGAATCCATAGGACAGAGAATACATCCTGAAGCTGTAGTAGCTCCTGATCTTGGAAAAATCAGATGTGACAAAATGAGAAGCTCAGATACTGCATTTGAAGTCCTTTCTTACTGGCACATGGAGAATTAACAAGCTGGTCAGCCTCCTAAAATCATGCTGATGTGTATCCTGAAAAATTACCGATGTTTTAATACAGAAAGTTTTTCTTGGTGGATGAAAGCCAACCTTTGCTATGTCACAAAGGTACATAAATAGTAGCCAAAAAAGATTATAGTGAGGGGATAGTAAGGGGATCATGTAGAAGCACTTGCTACACTAGACACCTTCCATTCTGACATGTTCCAAACCTGTAATTATCAATGTTCATTGCATGAACCCCACAGCCACATGCCAGATGGGTGCTGTGCGATGGGTACCAGTCAGGCTACTTGCATGCCATGCAGCTTCACAGCTTTAATTACTACTGTAGGCTACATCCATGCAGACACTTGCTGCTGTGATTAGTGAGAGAAACAATATTAGAAAGGTTAACAAAACTGGTCACAATGCTCATGGCATTACTATTGAGGTGGACAATTCAGAGGACAGATGTCCCAGTCCTACTTATCTTAGAAATTGCTAATATGTGTTGGCGGTATTGCAGGACTAACCAGCTGGACAAAATGCAGTATCTTTGCCCTCCTGTAACATTTTATACTCATAAATATTTATTCTGGTAAACGAATATCTGGGTTTTACAGATGCCTATTCTATAGAATAGGTCTTCTTCTCCACACAGCAGAATGAGGTGAACTTCTGTTTCCCTAGGAGTCCATGCAGATTTTTGCTGGGCAATTCAGGAGCATAGTTTCTCTGAATCTTACATTCCTTTTATCAGCAGGAGGTCATATGCTCTGCCAAACCCATATTCATGTAAATCCATAAGCCTATAGGGGGAGATTTACAGAGGAGTCTGTGAGAGCAACTTTGCAATACTTGCCTGGTTCTGTATCTTATTAGCTTCTGCAGGCAATGGGCCAATCCAGCTCATAGTTACTTCAGTATTAAACTAAATAACAGTCTTAATAACACAGTGAAATATATTCAGAGTCCTATGGTGCAAAATATATTAGATTATTTCAAAGACAGGACAATCTGAGACTCTGGAGAAAAGCAAATGTAATTAAAATTATTTCTACTCCAAAAATTCACTTCTCATTACAAATGTCGCCACGGAGTACTCCCAATGTAATTTTTATTCAGAGTTAGAGATAGAGATATTAGCCTTCCTGAAAACTGTGTTATCTTGAATAAGATACTATATGCATTGCCTTGAGTGAAAGACAAATGGAAATTAGATGCTAGATTATGTCAGGTGACTTCCAGTCTTCAAATTTATATGGTCTAGGTAGGAAAACGTAGTATTTGCTGAGGCAGAGATGGAAGACTTAATCACATGTGTCTTCAGAATGCAATTATATGGTATTAAATGCAGTTATTGAACATTTGTGGAAAACACTGTGTAGGATACAAAGAAATATAGACATAGAAAATGATGAACGCTAAATAAAATCCTCAAGTTACTTATCTGAGAATACTTTATTATGTGGAATCAGGCCCATCACCAGCAGGTCATCTTCTCTGACTTACCTTTAATTCATTTACATTTTATTTTCTTAATTTAAATGTTCAGAGAAAATAAGAATGAATTAGATATATTCACAGGGACTGTGAATACAAAGTATATGCTTTTCACTGAGTTATAACAAAGGAGAGAGTTTGCTGAGGAAGATATGTGCTCATACCTTTTACTTGGGCAGGATATTTAGACAGCAGCAGGTAGAAGCACCACTTGAAAATATAGCTTTGAAACACTTGGTTTTGCTCCTCAGCAAGCAATACGTGGAGGGCTCTTCCTTTGGGTGACAGAAACAAAATCATGATTTCTCTAAAAAGAGACTAGAAAAGAGGATGTTGATACAGCAGGGAAATATTGCAAGGCAATAATTACAGAACAGTTGATACAACTATAATTGAAATAGTTAAAAATACTTTGCCTGTGGGAACTCAGAATAGGCTTCAGATAGACAGATGGCTTTCTTAAAAAAAATAAAAGCCAGCTCTGTCATTTATAGATAAAGACAACAGGCTTGGATTTTTGATGCAGTGCTGAAAAAGCTAACTGTATCCAAACATACTAAAAATACCATATATTGATGCAGAGTGATGTCATACAGCTCCTTGTTGGCAACTCACTGAGGGACTGGCAACAATCCAGCAGTAAATGTAAATATAGACATTAGGAAAAAGAATTGCCAGAGGTCGAACGGGGGATTTATATTTTCCTGTTCCCCAGCCAATCTTGTCCAGTCAACCACACCTGCCCTCAAATTCTACAGTCCCGCCTCTGCATTTCTTGACCTTTGTCATCTCTTTGCTAAGCAATGAATAAGCAATGCATGCGCTCTCTCACAAAACTGTTCAAGGAGATTCACAGAAACGCTTCCCCCTTTTCCATGCCTCCCTCGTTCCCCAAGCAGCAAGATGAAAAATGCTCCATCACCCCAGCTGGCAAATGTCTCCCACAGATACTGCAGCCCAATAAGTGCTTTGCAGTTCTACACTCCCAGTATTTCCATCCTCTTCTCCTTTCTGGAGGAAGACTGTGTATGTGAAAGAACAGCAAATGAGAGCCCTTCGCTGTGATTACGAAAAGCTGTCTTCACGAATGAGCAGTGTCCTTCAGATCAAAAGGCTGGAAGTAAATATTATCTAGGCTTACCCAGGTTCTTGCAGAGAGCCAAGTCTCCTCTTGCAGGAGGATCAAAGCCTACATTACTTCATGTCTTACTGCAGCTTTCTAACAGCTGCCATCAGACATATGAATCAGATCATCTACGAGGAGCCGTTCCGGGTTTATGTGGTGGAAGACGCCCCCATAGCATCCCTGGCAAGGGGCTGCTGGTGTTGCCCAGCTGTGGAGGGCACGGCTCAGGCACTCCTGGGCAGGGAGGGCAGTACCGACCCTTTTCTCCTGTGTGCACTCCCTCTGTGTGCTTGGTGTCAGACTTTCTGTTGTGCAATTGCTGCAGCCATGCCATGTCAGTGCTTTTATGCATCTAGAATAAGCACTGTAAAACCTGGAACTGCATTCTGTCAAGATGCCCAACAATTTAGCAAAAAGAACATCAATACAAATCTTGAATCCATCTGCACCATTTCTCCAAAATCTGAGAAATCTTGAATTCCTGAAAATTTGAAAAATAGATGCTTAAAATACATACATTCATCTTTCAACAGAGAAGAAGACCCATTCTGCTTGTGCACTAAGCTGGAATGCAGAAAAGCAGCTCCAAGCCCTTTTGCTCATGATAAATGTGATATTGTGTTGCTGCTTTCAGAGAACCTGCTGCTTTGTGCATTGCTCCTTTATGGCAAGTGATAGTCACACGTGAATTTGGAAATATGGCAGATGAAAGATGATTAAGGGAGTGGAGCGTCTCCCTTATGAGGAAAGGTTGAGCTGGGGTTCTTTAGCTTGGAAAAGAGGAGACTGAGGGGTGACCTCATTAGTGTTTATAAATACATAAAGTATTCATCTCGCCTGGACACCTTCCTGTGTAACCCTCATCCAGGTGTTCCTGCTCTGGCAGGGGGATTGGACTGGATAATCTTTCGAGGTCCCTTCCAATCCCTAACATTCTGTGATTCTGTGTGAAATATGGCAGACCTGCTCAGGGAAGAACACCTAAACCTTGCGGCAGAATGCTCATACTGCTTGAACAAGGTCTGTCAATGAAGAAGGGTAGAGTCATTGACAGACCAAGCTGGTGACAGCAGAAGTGAGCAGGTGATGCACAGCTCATGCTGTTCATGCTGTAGGAGCAACACAACCATGGCTTCAAGTATGGCCAAGAGAAAAGTACAGCTCTGCAAACACAGCCCCCGAGCTCTGGGAAAGGTAGAGGCACAGCACGAACCAGGGTGCTGATGGCATCCCAGAAAATCTACTTTGTATGACTACAGGTTCTTGTGAGGAAAGTTTGATGGGAACACTTCAAAAAAACAGTGGTGACATGTTTGGGTGACACGTCAGGGTGCACCACACAAGCAATACTTCTGTGAAGTGCCAGTGGCTACTGTTTGGCACTTGGACAGAAGCAACCTCAAATACAATGAAGACAGAACATTCTTGACTGTCAGTGTTCTTATTGTGTCCTCAGGGCAACAAAAAGTCTATTTAATTAACGCTAGATGAAGATTTTTTTTACTTCTGGTAATATAAGACTGTTTACTTGCCATGTTTTAAGACTTGCCAAGGTTATGTGGAGTTTGTTACCTGATGCTAAAATTCTTGACAGGGGCTGTTTGCATGTAGATGTGACAATGGGTATGATTTCTGTACCTGCTGAATTCTCTACCAGAAAAGCACACAGGTCCAGTGCTGCTACAATAAATGTACAAATATGTAATGGGAACTGGGCTTCATTACCATCAGATGGTAGTGCCGTGAAGAGTCCTGTCATTTATTATGAAAGTCACTGATGAAGGAAATTCTCCCAAAGGATTTGTTAACAGAGTCAAAATTCAGCTTAATCTGATGCCATGTAACTGAACTTACTTCAGCTATCATTTACAGCAAGAGATGATCAATCACAGAAACTTGTGTGATGTTTTAGGAGAAACTGAATCTCATCAATGACAAAATATGATCTGCAGTGACAACAAAGTCATTGTCAAAATCAATGACAACAAAGTCTTAGAGCACCAGATGAGGCCTTTGTGACCAACGGGGTTCAAGTCCGTAGAGCTAGCAGGCTAGGAGGGGTATCGTGGGACTCTGTGGTACAAAATATACTCCAGACTGAAGAAGTAACACCAAAATATATTGTCTGAGTATAACACACCCCTCCCAGCATTTATTACAGGGGGTAAACTTTTAAATTTTAAATCTATCTATATAAGTTTGTCTCACTATAGACTCACAGAACCATGTGGGCTGGAAGAGACCTTGGGGGTTTCTACTTCAACCTGCTGCTCAAAGCAGGTTGAACACTGAATACGGACTGGGTTGTTTGGTCTTGAAAACCTCCAAGGACGGAGCCTTGCAGCTCTGCAGGGCGGTACTACAGTACTGTCATGCAGGAGAAAGGCTCGGGCTGGCGCTGTCAGAGCTTGCCTTGCCCTGCCTGGAGCTTTGTTTTGACCTGCGTTAGCTGCCGGTAACTGTTCTTCTGACCAGGTGGCTATGCCTTGTTTGACTTCTGCTTATCTCTGTGTGGTACAGCAATAGTTCTACATAGACAGTTGCAACAAGCAGTTATTCTGTGTAGAACAAGGGACTTACGTTTCTAACATAAAGATGTAGTACAAAGAAATAGAGGCCTTGCATGACAGCAGAGGACTTGAGAAGTGGGGATACAGGATGCTGTGAAGTGGATACAGGTGGGGGATGATAAGGGATGGGGCATAGGCCAGAAGTGGAGACCCAACAGCTATCAGAGGACACCCACCATCACTTAAAGAAATACAGACCAGCAGCTGAATAAAACCAGTTTTGGGGAGTAACAAGATAAAAAAAAGAACAAGTATCTAAGGCTGAGGGAGCTGGGGCTCTTTAGTTTGGAGAAAAGGAGACTGAGGGGTGACCTTATTGATGTTTATAAATATATAAAGGGTGAGTGCCACGAGGATGGAGTCAGGCTCTTCTCAGTGGCAAACAATGATAGGACAAGGGGCAATGGGATCAAGCTGGAACACAAGAGGTTCCACTTAAATTTGAGAAAGAACTTCTTCTCAGTGAGGGTAACAGAGCACTGGAACATACCCAGGGAGGTTGTGGAGTCTCCTTCCCTGGAGACATTCAAGGCCCGCCTGGACTCATTCCTGTGCAACCTCACCTAGGCGTTCCTGCTCCAGCAGGGGGATTGGACTGGATGATCTTTTGAGGTCCCTTCCAATCCCAAACATACTGTGATACTGTGTGATACCACATATAGTAAACTTGGATATAACATGGACTTGTAGACAAATGAAGAAAGAGCAAGATATAAAAATGTGTTAGAAAACATATAAAGATGATGCCCTAGGAGATCCTAGAATGAGAAAGAAAAATCTGTCAATATCATATTTCTCCTGGCAAAGGACTCCAGGTGATGGTGCTTCATCATAACACCCCTACAAGTGCCAGGCTGAATCCAGGGATCTGAGGACACAGAGGAAGAGTGGAAGAGTGAGCATAACCCCAGGAAAAGGAGTAGGAACTGGGAGATGTGTATAGAACAATTTAAATTGCATCATTATTATTATTATGATTATTACTGACACTGCCTTTTCGTATAAAATATTTGGGGTTTATTATTGTTTCTTTCTTTTTCTTAAATACGTAAATCTGGGCTGATAGGGATTCTTGGATGAATCGATTAAGATGTCAATTGTAAAATCAATAAATTATTGGCTTCATATATATGGTGTGTTTCCTCTTTGTCCATAGGCAAAATTTTGAATCTAACTAATCGCACAACCTTTTTGGACAATTGTTTAAATGCTTCTCAGAAATGGGGTCCGTGTTTCTCAATAACTAGTCCAAAACCCAGTATTGCTTGGATTATTTCCTTATTTTAATTACTTTACATTACTTTATTCAAAAAGAATACAGAAGCGCAATCAGTAGAGGCACAGATCATCCTATACCACATCAACTCAGCAGAACAGAATATGAACTTTGCCAGATGACACTTCTGATGGAGCAAGTCATCAGTTCTTAGGACAGTAATTTTTCCAGCAGGACCAGAATCTAATCTTGACATTACAAAGAAATAGCTTGCAGGTATCAAAGTTCAGAACTGCCAGAAAAATGATAGGCATACTTTTTATTTCGTAGGCTTATTTCTTGCATGTTGTTATAGAAACTTTATCCTTATCTCTGCTTGAGGTGTAGATCTGCACCACTTCAGAGAATCTCAAGCCTGCCCTGGGCAGACCTTGCAGAAACCCAGACAAACAGCGAAATCCTGGATCACAAGTAGCCCAACACCTGCCTTATTTAATCTGTGCTGCTGCAGCTCTGGTTCCTGATGCCTCAGACTATCAAGTCAGAGCTCTGCTTACTTAAGCCCTTTGGGATAACAGTAAGGCCACTATATTTGAGGCAAGAACACTTAATAAAACCGAAAGAGAGTATATTGCTGTTCAAAGACTCTGGCCCATAAAAATAGAGAAACTACCCTTCAAGCCATAGATGCAAACAGCATACAGATGATTTCATTCTGTGAACAACAGAAGGATTCAAATGAGCAGAGATATAAACCAGCTAATGGTCAGTGAGATAACTTGAATCTATAGGCATAAATTCAGATCTTTGCTGACATGAAAAGCAGATCAGAAACTGAACCCAGGACAGATGTTTCACCGGTCTTAATCTTCACTAGGAGTCTGCACAATGACAAGTAATTGTCAGGAGTACTGGAATGGTTAGTGCAATTATTTGAAAGACATCCCTCATCACATCTGATCCAACAAAAGTTAAGTGGCTTTCTGTCAACAAGGTGGCTTAACAACCCTAAGAACCTTAATTTGAGATTGCAAATGAATTTTCCTCAAATGCAGTTGTGCATTGTAAGTTACTCTCTTGTTATTCCATTAAAATTGTTGGCAAAATATGTACAATTGGCTCATGCTAAATCCCAACTCATTTTCAGAAGAAAAAGCTGACAGTGGAGTGTGTATTGGTTGCTCTAGTTTAAATTAATGTGAAATATTTCATTACTTAGAGAATTCCTAAGATAACAGTGACAAATAAGCTGCCCTTCCAGCTTGACTTACATGGTACAGGACAGCACAGTTGACATGATGGACCCATGAGCTGATGCACCATGTAACTGCTGTTCTGCTCTTTTCCTGACTGGAAATACCCAGAAATAGCACTAATGTCACAGGTTGAACCTGCTACTATAGCTCACTTTTCTTTTTACTATTATCAGCCAGGAAGAAAACCTCAGAGAATAAATATCTGACCAAGGAACACAGTTCACCATCTTAGGAGCTGAACTTAAGGGAGATAAGCACTGCAAGCACCACTGGCAGCTTGATTTCAAGCAAACCAGAGAACCCGAAAACATCAGTAGAATTTTGAAAGAAACAGTTAACAGTCTTGCCAAACAATTTTGAAAGACCCATTCAGCCCTCAGTCAGTGAAAGATTCTTTGCTTCTGACATGGGGTGAACTCACCATGGGGCAGAATGCCACCACAAAGCTGTATTGATAGCTCATTTGGAGGCCTTATTACAGGCAAGTCCTTGCACAGGCTCTCAACAAAAGGGTAGGTGTAATTTTGTGGAAGATACCATGTATTTCCTCACTTGTGAGATTTGCAGGGCTTTTCTCACACCGTATTGCCATGTACTGCTTTGTCTTTCTGATACGGTGATATCAGATAAGAAGACACTGTTGTAAAACAGGCACAGCAGCAAACATCATCCATGTTGTAGTAGGAACCTTGTGTCTACATTCTGCAGGTAATCAGTATTTATCTCTACAGGCTTTTTAGTGTTGTTCTGGAATAGACAGAGGTGAAATCCAGAATAAAGAACTTAAAACTTATGCTAAGAAGACTTAAGAATTCACTCAGAGTACAAACAGCACCAGCAACCGAGGAGCAGTTCAGAGCACAAAGGAAAAATGAAGCAGTCTTACGAGAGAAACTGAAGGAGGCAGATGGCAATTAGGTGTCAGTAAGTTCTCATTAAAAGTGGATGGTTTCCAGAGTCAATTAAAAGAAAACTCTTCAAAAAGATCTTTTGGGGCAGTAGAGAAAAAAGGAGGAGCATTAAAACCATTACAAGGCTGTTGTGTATTACAAAATCTTTTATTTCCACTGTTGTTTGGGAAAAGGGTTAAAAAGTTTTATTTGAAATCTGTAGTTCTGTCACATAATAACTCAGATTTCTGATGCTATAAGTTTGCAAAATAAATGTGTTCAAACTAGTAGAGAAAAGGGAATAAAGCAGAAAAAATAAAAGCGTAACTAAAAGATTGTTCTTTGTTTTCTTCCTGGGTGTTAAAAATAATGAACTCATTACAACTTACACTCTTAAAAGCAACCTACAGTAAGAATCTCAGGAGAACGCTCAGATTCCTTACCTCACCTTACATGCAGCAAAAGAATACTTTTGCCTGTTATCTTGGAGAACTAAAGCTAAGAAAACCATTAAGCTCAGAGTACAGTCGCTTACTGTCCTCAGTAGTTATACCAGTCACACCAGCTCAGGCTACAGTTCCTTGAGTTTCATGGGTTGAACCAGCAGCATCCCCATGGCTGATCTGGGTTCATCCCTGGTCTGCACACTTGTGCCCAGAAGATACTTGTTGGTGCTGAGCCTGGCTCAGGACACACTTGTTGGGGCTCAGAGCTGTGCCCATGTCCACCATGACACTCAGCAGGTTTTGTCAGTGTACAACTGCACTGAATCATGGAATAGTGTAGGTTGGAAGGGACCTTCAAAGCTCATCCAGTCCAACCCCCTGCAATGAGCAGGGACATCTTCAACCAGATCAGATTGCTCAGAGCCCTGTCCAGCCTGGCCTTGAATGTCTTCAGAGATGGGGCATCTACCACCTCTCTGGGCAACCTGGGCCAAAATTTTACCACCCTCATTGTAAAAATGTATGGCACTTCCACAGCATTGGGGATGAGCATGGCCTCCAGCTCCGCTGCCATGCACACAGGGTGAGCACAGGCTGATAAGGTTGAAGGCTACCAGCACCTTCTTCATGGGGCTGAGGAGCAGAGGGCTGGGCTGTTCCCTGGTCTCTGTTATTTCTGGCGGGCATTCCCATGCAGCTGGGACAACAAACGGTGAGTACACAACTGCTGGGTGTAGCCTCTGTTCCAGAGCCCAAGAGGACAGTCACACCAGCTCCTGCTGCTCAGTAGGAAGCCAGGCTGCGATGGAAATTCCAACACAAGGACTGTCAAAGATGCCACTGAAAGAATCTCAAAGGGCACCAGACACTTGTGTTTAGACAGCTGAATTAACGCTGGAACATCTACACACCAGAGTCACAAACACCACTTGCATTTCTGGCATTACTGCATGTTTCAGAGCTTCTCCATCACAGTGTCAGAGCAGGGCACTTAGGGACACCTTCACCCAGTTTGGTACAGCTGCATAGTGTCTGCAAGGGCACTTAAAGTAATGTTCTCAGCCTGCAATGCTGTCTGGTACTGCTGTTTTCCAGAATTTCCTTCTTTTTCCCCTCTTCTTTTCCTCAAGGCTTCTCAGCAGCTCAGGCAAAGCCACTTGCAAATATGAGCACAAAATAACTAATAACTTATTTTGTCTTTATCTCTGGGGTGGCAGAATCCAACTTTGCAATAGAATGAAGTTTTGGGGTTACTATAAAATGCTGGGTTAAGGAAGCAAAATGTTAAGGGATTGGGAGAGGTTTTATGGCCATACATAAGGAAATGAAATAATTTCATGTTCTTCTCTCGCTAACATTCCTCCATCTGACCATCAATTCTACACTGGAAAAAACTCGTTCCCCTGCCCCCTAATAGACCATGTTCACCTCCACATAACTTTGGGGACAGAGAGAGACACAGCAGGCTTCTTTGGCCACAAGGAAGCATGAAAAGGGGCCAGAGAGCTGGAGTAACAGCTCAGAGTAGCCTTGGTGAGCTGGGCTCGTTGCCTGTGCTGCTGGGTGACAGCGGGAAAGTTGCACATCCCCAAGAAACCGACACCTCTCACATCTCTATTCCTGCCTCTGCAGCAGTAGTGCCTAAGCTGGGCTTGTAGCTATGTACTGTTCCCCAAACTGGTCTTTTCTCCTGCTAGGACAGGCAAATAAGTGTCACAGGGCATTAAATGGGTAATTTAACTACCCCCAGCAGCCTGTTACCTACCCATGGCCCACACAGCAAGACCCATGCACAGTCACTTCAGCCAGTGTGAGCAGAGATCTCTTGTCAGGCTCTCTTGGACTCTGTTGGGCTTTGTTGGGCTCTATCAGGCTCTGTAGGGCCCTGTTGGGCTTTTTTGGGCTCTGTTGGGCCCTGTCAGGCTTTGTCGGGCTCTGTCAGGCTCTGTCGGGCTTTGCTGGGCCCTGTTTTCCTGAGCCGTGGGTTAAATGAACCATGCTAGATGCTGCAGTTGGATCCTCTCCTTGCTTCCACCCCAACCTAATCCAAAGTAACTCCATTCACTTTCCTGGAATGATGCTTTGCGGGTGCGAGAAAGTAGGACTTGGCACTCCCAAAGCCTGTCTTAATTTGCAATCATTAGTTTAAGTTAATACACCTGAATTACTTCATTTGTGCTTAGCTTAGTTTTACAGAGCACTGGCATTCAGGGAAGACCACTCCAGCTACTGGAGTGATTTGATTAACAGTGCTGAGTGATTAGATTAGCAGAGTGGCTGGGCAGAGCTGTTAATTACTTGTCCTTCCAGCTGATGTATCCCCACTGCACCAGTAGCTCGAGATATGCATTTGCATAGATAAAACCTGTACACGCTTATATCCCATTGTGGATTTGTAATTTACAACTGTGCCTCCTGTCAGCACTTCTAGTCCCTTATCTTACACGGTAGATCCGTAATAGCTGTAAGCTCTGTTATTAGCCTGTACTGGAGATCACTGTATGGTACTGAAAATGTCAGTGAGAGAAAATATTGGTTCTTTGTCTTAACTCCAGCAGAGATGTATGTCAGATTCTCTGGGTAATGTTCTTGCTGGAGTGGTGTTTCTTGGCATACAAGTGTCTCGTTGCAGAAATACTATAGTTTTGTGATGCTGTTGCAAATAGCGGCAGTTTTAACTGTCTATTAAGCTCTCCTGAGTTCCAATCATGGCAAAAAAAAAAAAAAAAGCTTCCTAGGAAATAAACCTAGTTTTAAGGCTGAGGTTCCAGAGAATTATGTGCCCGCTTGCATTTCTGTTCAAGGACAAGTGAAAATAAAGCAAGTAGGCAGTGAGACTAGGATTTCTCCTTGTAAACCTCATCCTCTATGTTAACATGTTAAAAGATTGCTGGTCATCTGCGTTCCTGCTGCTGTCAGGAGAGAGGATGACAAGCAGCCTCATCTATTGCTGTTCTTCCTCCCTTTGGTGACTTCTAGGAAATGTTGTCTTATTGAGTGCTTGACACTTTGATAGATAAAGTTCAGTGAGATGAATCCTGCTCCTCCTGCTCCCTGCCAAGAGGAAGCAGATCTATGCTGCTGCTCCTCTGCCAAGAAATAGCAGACGTTCTGTTTGCCCATATGGAGCAGCGCTCTGAATCCTTGCGCTTGGAATACACGTGGAATTCTCTTTCTATTAAAAAGCAAAACAAACCAGCCTGCTCAGAAATAAGTGGAATGCTTTTAGCAATGTGGAGTAGGTGTTCTTTCCGGGATGCCAGGGACAATTTAATATTCTGTTGGATTATCATAAATTCTCTTGTCCCTCTGGGTAGTAAAAGTGTGCAAAATACAAACGGAAAACATAGAGTAATGCTGTATGAATGATCTCAAAAGATAACACTGATGAGGAAAAGTAACATAAGGAAGAGAACAGGGCTGTGATGCTTTGCATTGCTGATATTTGCATAGTAAAAGTGTCAAATCCCTCAATACTGGACCTATACCTCCTCTGCACTGGGAGTTTCACTATATGAGGTGTGAGGCAATGAAAAATCAGGGTCATAATATCCCACTGAGTTTCTGAATCATCTTATTGCAGTGCAATAAAAGCACTTTAGAAAATACAAGCCATCCATGATGTTAAATGCAATTATCTGATCTGCCTTCATAAATGGTCACAAATCACCACCAACCACCTGAATTTTTCAACACTGGTCTGAGACATTCATAAGCAGGTAAAGGTCATCATGCTAAGACATTATCAGCTCTGACCATTATCAAGGTATTATTATCTGCAATAACACAACTGCTTCCATCCAAATCCAGCACTTAAAAGAATTTTGAAGAAGGATAAATCATTTTTTTTAGCTCTGACCTTCAGAGGATCACACGAGGTATGTTATTACACTGAAGACTACACAGTATTGATTATTACTTATAGCTTCATCCTACTGGCACAGAGATAAGTGACAAACATTACTGTTGTTAAAGGTCAGATGCCAAGCTCTGTGTTCCAGATTCCCCACGGCTGGAGCTTTAGTACCTTGAGAATTCCCCAGATATGTCCTTTTTTCCATTTGCCCAGCAATTTTGCCCAAGTGTGATAGGGACACTATGACTGTACAAATTAAATGTTCTGGTTATAAATGCACTGTGCTCAGGATGCAGCGGCCCTACTGTGCACACAGACATCGTGTTCTGGACGGGCCCTGTACAGATGCACATGTCCCACGCTGCACAGGGTCGTGTATTTTTTCTTCATGGAGACCCAGAAGAGCTACAATAATGCTACCTAAAACTTGGTTTCCCAGAAGTATTTTCCACCTGTAACAAAAGCGACAAATATGAATTTAAAATCTATTTTGCCTAAGTGTAAATGTTGGTAGCTGCCCATCAGGAAGAGCTGCACATGTGTTACCTGAATCTGAGGACACTGAGGCTCCACAATACAAACACCTGTTAGCACACCAGTCAATGTCTAATGAGCGAGTGTAGCAGGAGTGGTTTGAAAGCTCAGCCTGTAAAAAAGTGTAGAATTACCAAAATAAAGACCTTACATATGCAGAATTGACTTAGCTCCAGCCGACCTGGTCCAGGATCCTCAAAACAGTGGAGAAGAAAATTGTTATAACCAGGAGGAATACAGAGGCACTGTACAAGCATGCAGAGGTGGTGTTAGGAAAGCCCAAGCCCATCTGGGATGTATCTGGTGAGGGACATGAAGGGCAACAAGAAGAGCTGTGACATCTATGTCAGTAGGAAGACTAGGGAAAATGTGAGCCTGTTGCTGATTGGGGTAGGGGCCCTCCTGACAAAGGAAAACAAAAAAGCCAAGGCACTCAATGCCTTCTTCACTTCATCTTTATCTGTAAGACGAGCCTTCAGGAGTCTCAGGCCCCTGAGAGCAGTGGGAATGCCTAGAGGAAGGATGAGGATCAGGTTAGGGATCATTTAAACAAACCGGACATATGTAAACCCACAGAACCTGATGGGTTGCACCCAACAAGTGCTGAAGGAGCTGGCCGACACCACTGCAAGACGACTCTCAATCACCTTTCAAAGTTCATGGTAGTTTAGAAAGATTCCTGATGGCTGGAAGCGAGCAAATGTTACTCTGCCTTTAAGAAAGGCAAGGAAGATCTGGAGAACTACAGGTCAGTCAGGCTCACCCTGATCCCTGTGAAGGTGATCAAGCAACTAATTCTGGAAATGGTTTCCCATATTTAGGATAGGAATGCCACTGAAATGGAATCTATGGTCAAAATGGATTTACACAGGAGAAACAGAGCCTGACTAACCTGATAGTCTTTTATGAAGAAACGACTGGCTTTCAACACTGTGTCCCATGACACCTTCTTAGAAAAACTGATCAAGTACAGACTAGGTAAGTGTTTGGTGAGGTGGATTGAAAACTGGCTTATATGCTGGGCTTAAAAGCTTGTGACCAGCAGCACAAAGTCCATTTGGAAGCCAGACATTAATGGTAACCCAGGGGTTAATACTGGGGCCAACACTGTTCTGTCATTTTCATTAATGACCTACTGGGATGAATAGACAGTGTGCACCCTCAGCAAGTGTCCTGATAATACAAAACTGGGAGGGGTGGCTGACATGCTGTATGGTTGTGCTGCCATTCAGAGGAACCTAAACAGGCTGGCGAACATGGACATACTGGAGTGTATCCATCAAAGGACCATGAAGGAGATTAAGGGATCAGGCTATCTCTCATACAAGGAGAGGCTGAGAGAGCTGGGCCCATTCAGCTTGTAGAAGAAAAGGCTTTGGGGGATCTCATCAATATGTATAAATGTGAGGGGAGTAAAGACGATGGAGCCAGACTCTTCTCTGCAGTGCCTAGTGAGAAGAAATGAGACAATGGCTACAAACTGAAATACAAGAAATTCCATTTAGATGGGAAAAGAGAGTGTGAGGAGAGATCAAACACTGGAGTAAGTTGCCCAGAGAGGCTGTGGAGACTTCATCTTTGGCAATATTAAAAACTGACTAGACATGAGCTTGAGCAACCGGCTCTAGTTGCCCCTGCTCCAAGCAGGGGGTTGCACTAGATGATCCCTGGTGCTGCCTTCCAGCCCCAACCACTCGGTGATTCTGTGGCTGTGGGTTCCTGAGAGCATTGAATTGTTCCAGTCCACATCAAGTCGCAGTTCAGCAAATCATAGCACAAGTCAGGATTGTTTAAACAAGTTTCCCAACTGTTTGCCAACTGGCCACAGGGACTTGCTGTAGTAGACTGTTTCTCTAGCTCTGTTTACATATACATCCTCCGTTACGTATGCTTCTTTCATTTTCTCTGAGCAATGCTCATGCAGTAAGGCACAGTGATTCACTCTCCAATTAAAAGCAAGGAGGGCACTCAGTGTTTTACTTTTCTCTACAGAAAAGGGATCCAGACATTCTTCAGGAAATCACAAAGCTCATTCGTTGTTCTCAGATCTCCTGTACAAACTCACCTGAGGCTCTCGCTGAAGCAGTCCATTCTGCATCGGTGACACCACCCTCGCTTGCTTGTTCCCATCTCACACTGCCCAATTCCTTGTGCTACCACACATTTTTGGGCAGTCACCAGTGAATGGGAGCAGGCAGCTGATGGGGGTAACACTCAACAGGCTTTGTGCCAGGTTAGTTTTCAGTAAAAAGGAAAGCGGTTAGAGGCTAATGATAGCAGCAGAGAGCAGGAAGGTAAATCACTGCTTTAGATAGCAGTGCTAGCCCAGGGGAGCTAAAAGTGTTTATGAGTTCACAGGATGATTCAGGGTGGAAGGGACCTCACAAGATCTCTGGCCAAACCTTCTGATCCAAGCAGGGTCATGTGTGAGAACAGAGCAGGTTGCTTGGGGCTTCATCCAGTTGGGGCTTGGAAATCACCAATGATGGTGACTGCAAAAGCTCTCTAAGCAACCAATCATGACTGTCCACCTGGTGAAAGAGGTTTTCCTTGTACCCAGCCTGAACCTCTCATTTTGAAATCTATGCCTCATTTCTCCCAACCTCCCACCGTGCACTACTGTGAAAAGCCTGACTCAAAAAGCTGTTGTCCAAGGCAGCCACAGCTGTGGTCTACACATGCAGTCCCACTGCTGATTTTGGGTTGTCCCACTGGGCAAGTTGTCACAAACTTGCTTCAGGAGGAAAATATGTGGCATGTTCCCATGTTTGCATAAAATTTTTCTTTAGTTTATCACAAAGCAATGGATGAAATAGTCAATACAACTCTTTGTGCATGACTTAAGATATTGGTGTTAAGGAAGAGAGGAACTAACTTCACATTTATAAGAGGACAGACATTTGTATACACTGCTGTCCGCCTCAGACATGGACAGATCACATTCACCCATCCCCTTGCCTTCCCTAGTTTTCTATCATACAAAATAAACTATAACAAATTCTATTGATCTTCTCAGTATTTTAACACTCAAATTCCACTTTTTTACTGCAACTAAGAGTAAATGATATTGGCTACTTAAGAATATAGTTTTTTATTTAAAAAGATGAATCAATTAACAAAAATACAAAATCTGAGAAGAGACAAGAAATTGCAACAGGAATGAGAAAATACACCTTGAAGACATCCTATGATATTTTCTGAGTCTCCTACAGACTCGCAAATGTACTTCCTGTAGTATTATCGATTGTAACAGACAATATTTTGACAATAAGGAAATATAGGTATGTAAAATAAACGATACTCAAAATATATTTCAGCAACAGTATGAAGAACATTAATTATGTAATTATACTACTACACTATGAAAACCTGCTTTTCAGTGCCTTAGTTACACTGTTAAAATCACATTACATACATGTGAAACATGCTTATTCTATTTCTGGGCAGACTACAGTCTCCCTGCCTAATAGCTGTTCTGAAGTCATTCTCAGACCCCAGACAACTGCTTCTGAATATTAGTGTTTAACACACAGCATACCTTGCTTCCTTTTGTGATGGTAAGACCGGATCCACACAAACATGACAATCTGCTTCCATGGATCAGAGCACGGGACTTACACCTAAACTTTGTTTCTCCCCTTTCATCAGTATATGCTTAGTTGAGTTATAGAATACCTTTTTCTTTTAAAATCAAAGCCCTGCAGAACATTAATGACATAAAACTGGATACTGAAAAAACATCACCAATGCACCTAGCACTTTCTCTTAGTGCCTGTCAGGTATTTGTGGGACACTCAGCAGCTCTTCTCAAGAAATGCCGCTTCCTAAGCAAAAAACAGAACGCAGAGAAACTCCCCACCCTCCTCCTCTCACTCCGGATCTGGCAGCCGGTATTCCTGAGGCTGTTTTCCCAGCCATGTGGCTGGCTCTGACAAAGGGAGGGGAATTGGACAGGAATTCTCCACTTATCTCTTCCACACCTGCATTTCCAGGTACCTCCTACACGGCAGTGCCCATAGAATTTCTGCTGAAACTTCCTTGTTTTCCATTATCAAAACAGTGCAGGGTGTGTGCTGAGTGTACCTGAACCCCTGTACAGCCCTTCCCTCTTCCTCCTCCAGCTCTCTGTACCGGCAGAGGGACTGAAGTGGAAAACCCCACTTCTTCCCCATCAATATCAAATCTGTAGAGTTCTATGCATGCTCCTCCCACACTTTCCCCGATACAATTGCACTAATCTTCAGTTATCTTTGAAAAAAACACCCATTTCCATGTACTCTTTCCCAGAAATATGCAAGGCAATGTAAAAGTCCAGAAACTGAGATGTTAGGTAGGTGGGATGGTCCTGTCACAGGCCTATTTCTGTCACACTTGAGTTTGATGACAAACTTTGAATGGCTTTAATTTCACGGTCACAGTTTAGGCACACTCAGGTAAGTGAATCACAGCCAAAAATGTTCAATCATGGCTGTGATGCTGTTCAGTGCTGGAAACACTTGGTGCCTGACTTGAGGTCGATGACTTTCAGACATTTCTTCAACTGCCCCTGAAAGACGGCTGTGCATGAGTTCGGGCACCAAATATAATTAACCATGTTTGAAAATACTGGGTGACAACAATATGGCAGAAGTACCTTGCTAACAAGGTCATCAGATAAAGATGTGAGAATTTCACTGTATTGTACAGAAAGGACTTAAGAGAACAAGGGGATGCATAGAGCTTAATGACTATTAAACTTCTGTAAGGTGAAAGGGGAATAAAAAGGGAAAAATGATGATGGGTGATAGTGTAGTGAAGTATACAAGCCTAACATCTTGTTTAGATTTCAGAACTCTTCTAGCAGAGCACTGCTGTTGATGGATACTTTCATCTAACGTTAGCTGTCAGAAGTCCTACCTAGAAATAATTCAAATGGCTAAGGAGCCTCTAGGCAGTATTGCTTATTTCATCTGGTGACCCAGGGCAAAGTACACAGCAAACTGACTTCGGTTGTGACAAACCAAGTCTGTTTAAAGGAAGTTTGCTACACTTTTAAGGGAAAGTTTAGAAGAAATCTGTCTGGAGAGAGGCAAGGTAAAAAAGAAGCAGAAAAACAAGGAAGTGTGATGAGGTAGCTTTTTCTGAGCAGAGAAAGCTGGTGTTTTTCTAGTCTATAATTTAGCAGGGTGTTTTTAGAAAGTTAGATCGCTCTCACTGATGTTTTTGAAAGGTCTGCTCAAAACAGATTGTACTTTACCATCGATTAATTGAATCAATTTACAGCCTCTTTTCTGTAATGAGTGACATACATTAAATTACAATTTGCCTAGTCCTGACCAGAATTTGAGAAATTCCTAATTTTTTTTAGATACTGTTAAATACTAGGTTTCACTAGCTATCATGTAACACCAGGTATCAAACACTACGCCTTTTAACATCTATCATGCCCTATTTGCTATCTAGTCACAGCCACAATTTTGCCATACTTGAGCAGGCACAAAGTCGTAATTAAAAACTACAGGGCTGTTCTGGTTGGGGATGTCCTCAGGACCCACCGCTGAAACACAGTTACCAGTCAGAAATTCAGCACACTAATAGGGATAGGACTCCAGCTCTCCCCACGTCCTTGCCACTTGAACTCTGAGCCTTGATTTATTCACTCTATAGCTTCGAACTCATTCTAACCAAGAAAGCACTGCTCTACGTATATATTAGCCATGTATACTTTACTCTAACATACCTCCAAATACTTTCAAGATTAAACAAATGTTTAATGATTAATTGAATATATCTACTTAATCTAAAATGTAACCACAAACATCACCACAGTCACAAAACTTTATGTAGTGATCTTGAGAAGAAACTGCTGAAGGTTGTATGTGTGCATTACATAGATTTGAAAATTATGAAACCCAGAAATGCCCTATTTTCTTGACAGAAAGTATATGAATATCAGCTCATTTCTCCTAGTGTATGGGATGAGATGTGTTTGTATTGCACTTAAGAAAACCAGCATATCTTCTCAGTCAGTGGTACTTGTAATGCACTATATGCCTGGCACATTGCAAACGTGTGAAGGACAAGGCTGCTGCTCCAGGGAGCTTGTATCTTGACTCATATACACCACAAAGGCTAATAGTTCAAATGTATATGAGAGCAAAGTACAAGTGAGGTATTCAGGGCCACGTGGTAACAGAAGGCTTCGGGAATGTGTTGGGCTTTAAGGCCATTCTGCACAGGCTCTGGTTTTCCTTCACAGAATAAAAACTGAAGACCCAATTTAATTTTAATTACTTTAGATATTTCAAGAATGTCAAAATTCCTGGGGTTTATGAAGTCCTTATTCATTTCCACATTGTATGTTCTCGCACTCTAATTTGAACTCATGGAGGTTTGTTTTGCAAAAATAACCTGTCATGAATAACAGTAATTAGCCGCAATAGCCGCTGCTAACAAACAAAAAGAACATGTGAAAATGTTTTCATGCCCTATCTGTATTTGTCCTTCTATGGTGCCCCTGCTGTTGTCCTCCTGATATTAGTAATGACATAACTTCAGTGAGTAAAGGAACTCATAGACTCTTCCTGGCAGGAGGGACCCAGCTCCAGATGCTCTCCATGCTGTACCTTACAAATAAATGATTTCTTTTAGAGAAATTTCTGGAATTCATAATTGAGACACTGCTTTGGGGCTACCTAAGGTAAAGAAACTTCCCTAACACTGGGTAGCTTCATGTTTGTTGATACTTTAAAAACAACAACAAAAAAGGGTTTTTTTGAAGGACAAAAATCTCCAAAACCTTTTTGATGTCTCAAAATGAACCTGAAAAGGGTACAAACCCACAGCTGCGTTTCAGATGGGCAACATTTCAGGACAGATCTTGAGGGCGCCAGGCTGTTTGGTGTAAGATTGGCGAGGACCTGAATAAAGGCTTCATTGCTGTGTCACTCATCTCCTTCATTTTCTGGATTTTTTTGGACAACCTGACAGAGCTGGACAGGAAGAAGATGGTGAACGGACAAAGTCTGAGGTCGTGAGGTCCAGATGGGATGTCCCTGGTGCTCTTTGCGAGAGTTTCTCCTTCCCCGCTGAGAACGTGCTCCAGCTGCGCCAAGGATGGGTTGGGACAGGACAGGCTGACACCTCAGTGTGCAGGAGCTGCCAGGCTGGAATTCGCAGTGACTGAAACACCCTGACACAAACACCCCGTGCACCTGCGAAATGGCGCTTCCTCCCGGCAGGGCACCTGCTCAGCCCCGCCGCACACCTGGCGCTGGGCACCACCCCGCCAGCCCCTCACGGCCCAGCCAACCCCACCGCCGCTGCCCGCGCCGCTCTCCCTGCTCGGCAGGTGCACGTGGAAACGCCCGATGCCCCCAGATCCGCCGCAAAGGCCGCGGGGGCCGGTGGGGAAGCCGGTGTGTGTCCCGGCAGCCCCGGGCCCGCGGCGCCCGGCCGGGACTACATTTCCCAGGGAGCCGCGGGGCGCGGCCCCGCCCGCTGTCAGCGGGAGCGCTGCAGGTTGATCGCGGCGGCTGCAGATGAGCGGAGCCCGCGCGCGGGCGGGGGGGCGGCCGGGGCAGCGCCGCCGGGGCCGGGTCGGCGGCCGGCGCACTATGCGAGGCAGGGAGGATGGCGGTGGAAGGTAAGGGCTCCGCGTCCTCTGCCCGCCGCCCCCGGGGTCCCTCCCCTGTCTCCTCCCCCGGGCACTCACCTGCGCCGCGGCGGGGCCGGCCCGGCTCGGCGGGGTAAGCGGGGGCAGCTGTGCCCGCCGGCGGGGCCGCTCTGCCGCCCGCTGCACCGGCCTCGCCCGCGGAGCGCCCGGTCACCTCCCGGCCCCCTCGGCCTGGCCGCCCCCCGCGCCGCGCCTGCCCTGGGCCAGGTGTCGTGGGGTCGGGCTGCGCCCGCCCCGGGGAGCGGGGGTGGCGGCGGGAGCTGCCCGCGCAGCCTGCGGTAGCCCCAGGCTTCAGTCCGGCAACTTCCCGGCGGGCCCGGAGGTGCCGCCTCTGCCGGCAGGGGCTGCAGACCTGCGCCGCCTCCCTCCGAAGCGTCCCCGCTCAGCACCCGGCCGGCTTCCCCGCCCCGCCGCCGCTCTCCGCAGGGGCCGGGGCGCCGCCGGCCCTCGGTGCCGCCCAAACCCCTGAGTGCCCTCAGGCCGGGATACCCACGAAGCTCAAGCAGCCGCCCCCCGTCCCCCCGTGTGGGCGCAGAGCTGCAGGTGGTGGGCTGTGCTCAGCCCCTTGTGCCCCCGCAGGAGATGCAGAAGCCCGAGGGCTGAGGTGCCCAACTCCTGGGGAGCCGTGGCTGTGGGGTGTTCGTGAGGTGCCTGGCTCCTGGGGAACTACCCAGTGGTTCAGGTGGTGCTGCCAACAGCTTTGCTGAGGTCTTCCCATACTCCTGTGGTGGTCTGATGTTGGGTGCGTGTGCCCTTTCCACGGGGCTTTTGGGAAGCTGGAGGAGGGATGTGACCAGGTGTGTGGGAAAAGGCAAGTCCACTTCCCTGCCATCTCCTTCCAAGCTTCGTTCAGTTTTCTAGGGTTTTTAGAGCAAAGCGTCGAGAAGCCTGGGGTTTGGGTCCCATCGTGCTTTCTTCGGTGTCCTCAGGAAAGCTTCACAAGTCCACAGTGTGAAAACCAGCTCTCTGACCCCTCTCCTATGCTTAATTTAGGTTATGTTGGGTTTTGGGTGGTGCTCATTTTGAGACTGGCTTGAGCTTTGTTTCTCAGTTACGCTGAGATCTATGATTCCATCTGAGGCCGTGTGCTGTATCGCCGAAAACCATGCTGAAGTTGTCTTTGGCTGAGCAGCACAAATGATAGTCCAGCAAAAACTTGAGCTTACCGAAGGTGGCAAGCAGCTTAACATCCCTGAAAAACAGCTTCTTGGGCAAACTTGGATTAAGGTAAACAAAGCCACTATGTCTCAAAAGGTGCCTGTGCACATCCAAAGTTGTCCACCCTCAGCTGTAAGGCTCTCCATGAGTCAAACAGATTTTGTATGCGCAGGCTGCTTTACTGAATGGCAGTTCTGGAGACTGTAAGGCTATGGAAGAAGGAAGGTAGTGGTCCTGAATACAAGCATTGCTTCTTCGGTGGCAAAAACTTAGTAACATGAACAGGGCATGCGTGCCCGGTAGTGAGTAAGTAAGTAAGTAAATGAAACAGACTGCCATGCACCAGATGGTTCATATGCCAGCAGCAACCCCTATTTCAGGGTGCTCTCTAATGTCATCCTCTTCTATTCACTTGAAGTCCTTCTCAGTCTGTTTGCTGGATTTTTTTAGGTCTGTAATAATTCCTGTCATATCTGCAGTGCCTTCCATCTGAAAAATCTCTAAAAGCTTTGTAAATATTAATGAAGGAAAGCTGTGCTAAAGCAGTGCCTTTCCCTTCTCCTGAGATGTTTTTTTTTTCCTTATTTATCTCCTTCTTCCCGTTTCCTTCCCCCAGCATGCATCCCTGCTCTGGTATGTCAAACAGGCTTTCTTGTCTGCTTTCCTCCCATTTGGGGTTTTTCCTCCTTCAACTTTCTTGCCTTTGCATAATTCTGTTGCCTTTGCACTAGCACAAGATGACTACTTACTTCTTCAGCACAAGTAGCTGTGCAACTACTTTGTGTGACTGTTGCACATGCACATTCAAGGCCTCTTCTTATCCATCATTTTCTGTTGGAACTCTGTTTCTTTGTGTCACTGTGCTTAAAAGCGTGCTTTTATCTCGGTGCGTCTTCTGCCCTGGGTGTGAGCCGTGTTCTTTTCATGAACTGTGTCTTTTGTTGGCAGGTAATGTGGCATTACAGCTTCTGTTTGGGAAGCTGAGAGGTTACTTGTCCCTCATGGCTCTGATCACCACAATGTGCAGATCATACTCTAGTCAAAAGTAAAGTTGCTGTGGAATCTCCTAAATTGATAGGTTTGTAGAAAAATGCCAGTTTGCTGAACTCAAAATGTCTTGGACTCTGAAAACACAGACTGCTTTTCTTTTTCTTCAGTTATTTGTTTTGTTTGTTTTCATTGGTAAAACATTTTCCTGGTTTGCTGCTTGGGATCTGGAGAGTGTAACCTGCTGTATATCAGCACTGGAAGTCTAGAAATAAGAAAAGCCCTGAAAACCTCGTTTAAGCTGAGCTTGTCTGGCCTTCCAGTCTCTGTGGTAGTCAGCTGTGAGCTTGGCTAAGATGGGCTTCCTGGGTCTTCAGACCTTTTTATAGGTCATAGCGAGGCTTCTGGACGGCTGGGCCAACTGGCTTCTTGTTCGAACACGCCGGTGGCTGGCTCTGGGATGCAACTGGCAGGGAGTGGAGAGGTCCCTGGGGCACAAGGGGATCCTGGAGCATGGGAGTTCCTGGCCAGAGACAACATCTGCTGCCCCACCAGCTCCACTGCGGCTATTGTTCTGTAGAGACTGCCCGTTTGTCAGCCTCGGCCATGAACCCAGAGACTCTTTGTTGCTCCTTTTGGAATTGCCCTGTATGGCTAAAGGGAAAATGTTTTGTACCTTCTAGTTTGTGGAGAATCTTTGAAAAATTATGATTTCATTTTATCTAACAAACTGTTGAAGTCTTCCTAAAATTTGATTATTTTTAATGCTATCTTAGCATGGAGTGCTGGGGTTTAGTTATAGCAACAAATGTCCAGCAGTTTACTTAAGGAAAATATCCCACATTTTTTACTGGGAGAGCTGACAGTGATGGTTATGCAAATACAAAATAGGAATTTGAAGGGTACTACAGTTCCTTGCCAGTTATATGTAATACATACCTGAGTGTCCCAAAAGAGATTGTGTGGACTGGGAGGTCTTCCGGGCTGCATGGTACTGGTGCTTCCTGATTGCTGAAAGGATTGGTGTGTATGGGGAAAGTGAGCTTTACTCCTTAATCCGAGCCCATCCAGATGGGAGCACTGCCAAGGTAAGTCTATTTTTAGACCTAACAGTTTTGACAATGTTCCTTTAAGTGCTTTTTTTCCCTCTAGTAAGAATGAAAGAACTAGGTCAGAGCCAGTAGAAAAAGGCTTTTGATCTCTGCAACAGTGTTCTCAAATTTTTTTCTTTTTGCTCTTGTGCAGCAGAGGTAACGGGGATGAGGGAAATGCTGATTTCTTCCCTCTCCCCTCAGTGTTTATTGCGCAGGGAAGCGCAGGACTGACAGCATGCACCAGATAACGTATGCATGCAGGTAATCCCACACAGCGCTGTCGATCTCTCGCAGCCCTGACCTGTGGTGTCTTTGAGATTCCCAAGCAAAAAAGCACTAATTATATCATGGAGTTTTTTCATAATAAGTGTTTAATGAAGTTTGGTCTAGCACCTTTTCTTCTGTGTATAGGCTTTGGAAAGTGCATACATATTTTTGTTGCTAGTGTCTTCCTGAGAGTTAATGTTAAATTCTACTGTCCTATGGCTCTTCTGTTGTGGGCTCATGCTACCGAGTCTCTGGTTCTGCTTACTGGAGAATATTTTTTAGTAAGAAGTGAAGTGTTGCTGATATAAAATGACAGTGACTCTGGTCTCACCTCTCAAAGGAGGTCAGAGCATTCTGGGGTGTGGCATCAAAGTTCACTACTGTGACACTGAAGTTACTTGCAGCTTGTAACCAACTTCTGTCAAAGCAATCCTCTGAATTCCAGCAATGTGATGTACCTGGGTGGAAAGGCTTCAGTGCCAAGCCATCTCCAACGGATACTGAATGCTGCCATGTGCTTCCTCAAAGACTTGAGATATGGTGAGCTCATTAGAGGTGCTATGCCAGCTCTGCTGGGAATGGTAAAGCAAGTTCAGGATGACCTGAAGGACAGTTTTGAAGTAGGTTTCAGTGTAGGTACCCATCGTGCTGTTCCAGGTTATGCCCAAAAGTACAACTCTTTTGACAGATATTCAGTTATTCAGCTTTGTCTTATTCCTACACTCACTCCAGGCTGAGACTAGATGTCTCCACGTCTAAGTTTCCAAGGAATGTGATCTAGTGGATGGATTTTCAGCACACTTGATTGCCTGTGGAACAAAGAAGTAACAAACCCTGTTAATCAAAAATAGCACATGCTTCTATCAATGCTTTTGTTTTCTTGAATTATTTCCAACCACTCCTTGGCTTGAGGGACTTTGAAACATCCTGGAAGGAGCTGCCAGTTGGAAGCTGGACTGAGATAAACATCTACCTCTCCAGTTGAAAATGTCACATTGAACGTTAGCAGAGGAGATGGGTAGAATCATAGAATCGTTTCAGTTGGAAAAGACCCTGAAGATCATCAGGTCCAGCCATTAACCCAGCACTGCCAAAGCCACCACTAAACCATGTCCCTGAGTATCACATCTACGTGTCTTGTAAACACCTCCAGGGATGGTGACCCCACCGCCTCCCTCGGCAGCCTGTTCCAATTCTTGACAACCTTTTCAGTGAAGAAATTTTTTCTAATATCCAATCTAAACCTCCCCTGGTGCAACTTGAAGCCATTTTATCTCATCCTATCACTTGTTACTTGGGAAAAGACACTGACACCCACATCGCTACTACCTCCTTTCAGGTAGTTGTAGACAGTGATAACGTCTCCCCTCAACCTCCTTTTCTCCGGGATGGATAAGACAGTGGGGGAGGTGCACACAGGACAGAGAGGGTAAGACCTGAACTCCAGTTTTTGGTCTTGGTACCGGTTCTATATGTTATTTAGTAACTACTTATTGCAAAAATGAATGGGCAATTATTGGATTCCAGACTGGAATATAGGTCTTCTCCCATCCACATTCATGTGGCAGACTTCTTATAGGACTGCAACATCTATACCGTTCCTTCTTGCTCAGCAACAGCACAACTTCAGATGGGGCTTCTCCCCTTGACACATCACCACTGTTCTTCCACCACACAGTGCGTGTACAGCTTGGTGGCAGCGTGTGCTCCTCTGCTTTGAACCAATGCTTAGAGCTTTTCTGTCTAAGTTGAAAAAGTCAGTTCTGTCACAGTTCATCGCATCTGTCTTTAACAAGGTAGATAGTGATCCTTCTCCAAAGGAATAATGTAGCTACCTAAGGCCGGGAGTCTGTTTTGGACTGCAAGTGCTCATTTTGAACAGGTACATTGTGCTCCTCAGTACAGGGTGACTGAGCTGAAGTTCAGAAGGTGCATTCCATTGTGGGAACTGGAAACTCTGAAACGAAGGTCTGCTAACAAAGAATGTCACTGCACTGAAGTCTCTTTGCGTGTATTCACACTGAGTGGGAGGGGTGGAAAATAGCAGGTTACATGGTCATTTTTCCTTCCCTGCTTTTTGAAATGGACACATATTAGGCAGGAATCAAAATACAGGATAGACTTTGGCATGTCACTGCATTTGCCTTGATGAAATTTGGTTGTGGGATAAGAGGGATTTGGTTGTGGGATAAGAGTGTACTCTGAAGTGCTTTCAGGTCAACCAATTTAGATAAAATTAATGAGTGTTTAGCCTTACCCTTTAAAATACTTGGAAGACTCAGTAGCTCCAGGAGGACATTGGTTAGGATAAATTGGCTGTTTCAATTCAATCAGATCCCATCATAAGGATAGATCTTGTCAGGTGGTGATATATGGGCCAAGGGAAGGAATGGTGCTTTGAAAGTTCATGTGCTTTCTCCACCAGGACAGAGCAAGTGAGCAAATGACAGGAGTTAGACATTATATGCATTTCCTAACATACTACTGGAAAATACCGACAAAGTTGGTAGTGACGTTGTAAGATCCCATGTTTACTGCTTAAATCAAAGTTGTAAAACAGAATTCATGAGAGGTTTTCTAACATGGTGGGTAACATCCAAGCAGGTTGTGTAGCTTTGTTGCCCTTGTTTACAGCTTGGTGTATGAGGCCAGGGCAAGCTGTTTGGAGTCAGTCCCCTGTGCTTTGCAGCATTGCTGCCATGAGGGTTATGGCAGGAGAGCAGCAGTGAGAACCTGAGTGAAGACACTGCAGCCAGCTGGTGTCAGAGTTGGAGACCGATGCAGGTTTTTCAGCTGCTAACCATGGAGAGGTCTTTGTCCAAAGCATTATCTGTGGAGGCTTGCTAGTGAGTGCAGACCTGGGTGTCTGGAGAGCACAGTAAGTTTTTGTTTTGTCCATTGGCCTCTGAAAGTGCCACAGCTAGTTTGCAGAAGCAGTAGAGCTGTTGGAGGGCTGCTGCTCAATGCACTATTGAGTTTCGGGATTTGTTAGGGATCCTGTGTCTGGCTCTGGTGCCAAGTTTCTTCGCTGTCCTGGCTGAGAGAGTTTTATCGTCTTGTGCCCTGTCCCATCTCTCTAGTGTCTCTCTTTTTGTCCAAACTACAGAGTGTTTCAAAAAGATGGGCCCAGTTCAGAATCACCATATTTCTGCAACCACGAACCCCCCATGAATGAAACTCTTACAGTCTGTACAGCAGGTCAAGGGAACATAGAACCTTTTATAAAAGGTTACTAAAACTTGATAACTCATTAAACCATTTGTAAATTTTTGTGTAATTATAACATGTTCGATCCATCTTTTTGAAACAGCCTGTATGTGGTCTCTGAGGCAAGGACTTCCCTTTCTGTGCAAAGGAGATACCTGGAGGCTGGGACAGAGCAATCCTATTGTGGGTTATTTCCCATGAAAGCTATTGCCTTTGAAGGGATCCAGGTATTTACCCTTGCAGAATAACAACTGAACAACTCAACCCTCAATCATTTGCTCAAAGCATGCAGAGAATGTAGAGGGAGTAGTTCTGGAAGGTGCCACAGGCAAAGATGGAGAAAATGGCCAGAAAATTGAGTAATTTTGAAGTCTTCTGAAACCATCTGGTTGATGATGGTCAAAGGAGTAAATAGGATTTCAGGACAATTAGGAAGAGCTCAGAACAAGGCAAGAAATACCATTGTTTCTATGTCATTGCATGTTGCTCTTGTATTTTGAATCCTCCCTGCAGTTTTGCTTGCCACACCCCCAAAAAAACACAGGACTGGAAAGAGTACAGGAAAGGGCAGTTGGCTGGTCAGAGATGTGATTTGTTCTCTGAGAGCAAGTTGCAAAGATTTGGATTCTTTAACTTGGAAAAGAGATGACCATGGAGAGAATCCTTAGACATTGGTTTGGAGCAGGCAGAGAAAGGAACTAGCTCACAAGGCAGAATCATAGAATCACAGAATAATTTTGGTTGTAAGAGACCCTTAATATCATGAAGTCCAACCATAACTTAAATCTAGCACTAAACCATGTCCGTAAGAGCCTCATCTATATGACTTTTAAATACCTCCAGGGATGGTGACTCCATCACTTCCCTGGCAGCCTGTTCCAATGCCTGACAACCCTTTCTGTGAAGAAATGTTTCCTCATATCCAATCTAAATCTTCTCAGGCACAACTTGAGGTCATTTCCTCTTGTCCTATCACTTGCTACTTGGGAGGAGAGACCAACCGCCTCCATGCTACAACCTCCTTTCAGGTAGTTGTAGACAGCGATAAGGTCTCCCCTCAGCCTCCTTTTCTCCAGGCTGAACAGCCTCAGTTCCCTCAGCGGCTTCTTATGAGACTTGTGCTTCAGACCCCTCTCCAGCTTTGTTACCCTCCTCTGCACTCTCTCTAGTATTTCAGTGATGTCCTTCTTATGATAAGGGGGCCCAAAACTCAACATCATATTGAAGGTGGGGCCTTGCCAGTGCTGAGTACAGTGGCACAATCACTTCTCTAGTCCTGCTGGCCACACTATTCCTGATACAAGCCAGGATGCTGTTGTCACACTTCTGGCTCATGTTCAGATGGCTGTCATTCAACACCCCCAGATCCTTTTCCACCAGGCAGCTTTCCAGCCACTCTTCCAAGCCTGTAGCGCTGCCTGGGGTTGTTGTGACCCAAGTGCAGGACCCAGCACTTGGCCCTGTTGAACAATCCTGATGGTCCAGATCCCTCTGTATGACCTTCTTGCCCTCCAGCAGATCAACACTCACACGCTACTTGGTGTCTTCTGCAAACTTACTGAGGGTGCCCTCAATCCCCTCATCCAGTGAACAATGAAGCTGTAGGGTTTTGTGCTTAAAATAAAAAAAGGAAATAGTTTTTTGTGTAACACACAGTTCCCCAGGTGCAGCTTTCATGGTGGGTCATTCCTAGCCTGCTGGGGGAGGATCAGCTCATGTACACCCTGCTGTCACACTGTTTCCCTAAACAGTGGCATAAAGGGCTGGACTTCTAGTCTGACTCAGCCTGATCGCTTTTATGGCAAAGTCCAGCTCATCTTGTGTACATCCAGCACAGTTGCATTCACCACAACAGGTTGATTTGCATCAAGTAACTGAGAGGAGAGTTTGGCTGGGGCAACCTAGAAACACAGAGAGGAGACAGGGAATTGGGCACTGAGCTGTAAAAACATTAATAGACAGGATAGTGATCTATAAGATAGGTAGCTCTCTTTATCCCAGTATATGTGAATGGATGCTGTTCTGTAAGAGGAGCTGTCTGTCAGGTCAGTGGGACTGGGTAGAAAAGAGTGGCCGCACATTAGCCTGCAGCTCTAGAAATGCCATCCTGGAAAATACCAGTTCTGCACAGCAGGTAGGGTTGGAAGCTGCTGAACTTCCCTGCATAAATACATGAAATACAGTCTGAGAGAGACCTTCAGGAGAGCCTGAATCAGATCAGATCTACAGATCTCACCCTTAGTGCCTTCTGCCTCAGGTCTGTCACCATTACATAGGGTTCTCTTTCTCTCTCCAGGATTGGCCTGTGGCAGCAGGACTACAAAGAGAATGATGAGGGAGTTGCTGTGAGTAGCTACGTGTTCTCCATGCAGAATGAGCTGAACTTGACATTAAAGAGCAGGTTCATTACTTGGAACAGCAAGAATTCAGCCTAATACGCACTGCTTCTGGATGAAGCAGGCAGGTGGGCGGGGGGCTGAACTTGGGCTGGGTGAACTCTGTGTTCTGTTACGGGATCCCAGATGCTTGCAGGGAGTATGTGACTAAACAGAAGAGCACAAGGAAGGGGTTTGGGATGGATTGTAGACTCTAGTGCAGTCCTATCTGTTTCTATATAACGTGGAATCCTGATAGCTCACAGTCTTCACGTGAACATCCACATCATTACTTCTGTCCATTCCCCCACTCATTTGCTCTCCTCTGCCCTGTTTTTGTGATTTTTTGTGGTTTTTTTTTTCTTTCCTCTCCCTAGAGGAGCTTTTAGTTGAGTTGATTTGCTTCTCTGCAAATGACCTAGTAAAAGCAAGAAAGAGACTTTTAATAATGCTGTTTCAGAAACATAAGAAAGAAGAATTGTAATGTGTGTAAATAGAAGCTTTCTCCTGGATTTTCCTCTAGCAAAATAATTGCATACTATCAGCTAATGGTTTGTCGCTACACAAATCAGCTGGGATACTAGAGTGAGTAGGCTACTGTGGTATGAGTAAGAAGTAGGAGGAGTAGGAAGAGAAGAATTTTACTGGGGGAAGGAAAGAAGGCATTTCCAGGATCTTCAGTTAAATGTGCGAGGGAAGGGGCAGGGTTGAACAATGATAAAGGAGTTAACTTCTAGGCAGTTGAGAGAAAGCTGGGACTGAAAAAAAAAGTCAACTGCCAGATTGCAAGCAAGTTATGCTAGTGAGAATGAATAAATAAATTTTCCATTGTGTTTTGAGGTCTTTGTGCATCATTCATGGGACAAGAAATAAAACCCGGATCCACAGCTAAATTGTAGCCATTTCTGTGCTGCAAGCTCAGCAGACACCAGCTTTCGTGAGCTGGGCAAAGGCAGAGATCTGTGATGTGTCTGGGACAGTGCACCTCCGACTTCAACTGTGTGTCTCTGAACCGTGCTCTGTATGCTGGATGGGCTCACTCTTGTTTAGAAGAGGTTTCTGATGTACTATTGGCTGATTATAGAATTGAATAGTAGTGCTGTTAGGACTTGAGATGAGGCATTCTTAGAAATGTAGTTTGCAGTGGAGCGTGACTAGCTAATCTCCTAAACAGTGGTTGCAAGACAAGTTTCTTCAAGGAATAGTGGAACTAATGAAGGCTTGTTTCTTACCCAAGTGTGTTCTTTGTCTTTTCTATCTACTTCCTCTCCATATTCACTGTGAAATCCTCAGAGAGCAATAGTGGCATCTAGCCTGCAGTTTGCCTAAGTCAGTTGGTGATGGACAATTGCAATGTATGGTGGATACTCTTCCTTCAGAGAGAGTATAATTTTAGATCTCTTCCTCTATATCTACCCACTGATTGTGGGTTTTTTGTTTTGATATTTTTTTTTCTCTCTCTCCATACTTCTTATCTCCTGTAGCACATTTCAGGAGAAGCTTTGTAGATGCTTGCACAAGTCTTCTTATTAACAGAGGATGAAATTAGTTTGCAAAACAAATTACTAACTCTTTTGTACTGTAAGCCATTGCTCAGATTATGTTCCTGTATACATATGTTGCCTGTTACTGACCTTTATTACTTTGTTCACAAAAATCCATTTTCCTCTGAGCTAATTGCATGGCTCACTAGTCCCCTTCTTTGCCAGTATTCTCCTCTTCCTCTGTACCTGTGCAGGATTTGTGGTAGACTTGCCTTACTTATTCACTAAATTAGTCCATTTTTCAGTGAGCCGCTCTGTTACCAGTGTGAGTTCAAGAGCTGCTTAAACCAACTGCACATTTATTAAAATGGAACGAGAAAATGCTTCAGAAATAATTTGGCTGTCCTGTCATTGTGTCTGCTTTTTATCATGAAATCCTGGTTCTGTTACAAAGGCAGAACTTGCATTTCTGAGGCTCCAAAGTCTACCTAGCATAGTGATAATGTGCAATCTGTCTCCTGAAGAGCAGGTGTAACAAACTGTCTTATGTTTATTGCCCTTGCTAAAGTCTATGAGATAAGGGATGGCCATGTGGATATTGCCATATATAAAATAAGTAGTTTCCAGCAGGAAAGTTGTCAAAAATCTGTAAGTAAATTTCTTAGCTGATCAAACTTATGTGCGTAAGTATCCTGGTGGGATGAGGGTCTTAAAAGGCAAACTAACCCTGTACAAGAAGAGGGTTTCTTACTCTGGGCTTAATGTTTCTGTTCTGTAGACAACTAGTGAGTCTTTCTTCTCTCTGTACAGTCAAGATTTGCATGGTGTTCAACCAGCTCAATAGTTTAGTTTGATTCTGCATTAAACTCTTTAAGATACTCATTCTGGTTTCTTGATACCTTTCCGGTGCTATACAGGACTCGCTACCATCAGCCACCTCCTGCAACTGAGGTGTGTGTGAGAGATGTATGTGGAATATAGTAGGTTGTCTCATGATTTTTCTCTTTTTGTGCTTGGCTTCAGTTTTGGGAGCTTTTTCATTGTTTCTGAAGAGAATGAATGGCTTCTGGTAGTAATTGGTGGTCATCCCAGTGTACCACACCCAGTTGCCCATCTAGAGAGATTCAGAGATAGCTGCATCAGGAGTGCAGTTACTTAAATTTTGTCTTGCTGATGATAATTCTAAAGAGGTAAAAAATGCAAAAGCCCCATAATTTATAGTTAAAAGCTAAAATGAACATCCTTCTTCTGAATGCGTTGTCCCCACCTGCCTCTGTCCCCTTCTCACCCCAGGCTCCCCCTGCTCTGCCCTCCCTGCCCATCCTCACCTGGGTCAATGTCCATGTCCTTGTTGCAGAGCTGTCTCTTCTCTCGCCCTTCCAAATACCACCCAGCTGGAGGGCATGACCTACTACTCAAACAAACTCTTGATTGTAAAATTTGCCTGCTGTAAAGTTTGTTTATTAAATCGGTTAATCTAGTAGATGACTAATGGTTGTGATGAAGAGAGACCAAGACAAGCAGCTCTTGGGAGGGACCTGACGGTACAGCGGTGTGTCCTGTCTGTCTGTCTGAGCTTTGAAGTCAAACCTAGGGTACAGCTCATCAGTCGCAACACTTTACAAAGAGCCCTACAGCTCAGTGCTGGCCTGGCTTTAGGCACAGCTTATTTGTAATTGTGTAGTGCTGATTTTTGATTCTGACCAACAGAAGCAGATAGCTAGATACAAATACTGCTTCACTAAAGTACTTTGGGACTTCAGCCTTAAAGGAGGTTTCTGGTAGATAAAAGTTGTCTGTACAGAAGTAGAAAAGGTCCTGACTGATTTGGCAGGCTTCTTTACTCTGTGAATGCTGCTAATTTGGTGGTCCTTGGATAGGCAGATTCGAGAAACAGAGCGGGCAAAATCTTGAAGCTACTTCCCCGACAGTTTGCCAGCAATATTTACGAGGTGGCAACATAAGCAGCAGGTTGTATTTGTGTGAAACTTTGCTTGCAGTTTCAGCTGCTCCAAAGTGATAGGCTGGAGGAACTGTGCTGATTTGCGTTAGCTGGAGATAGAACTCCCTGGAGAAGTAATTTCTGGAGGCAAATGCCAGACAGTTTCTCAAAACCAGAAACTGATTGATGAGGCAGATGGACCATCCATAGGAGTTATAGAAACTGACTACTGTGGAAAGACTTCTGCCAGATAAAGTAGTCAGAATAATCCAAAATTCAATGGTAGAAATTAAGGTCATCTTTATTAGCTGTTTTCAGTCTTATTTTTTTAGTATTGTAGAAGTGGTACTAACTGTTCAGATCAGATATAGTCTTTGAAATAATCCCATGTTTTTGAAGAATATTCAGGCTTACTAATGAAGTACAAGCTTCTGGAAACATGGAAAGGGCTTTGCAGTGCAGATCGTTCTTGCTCAGTTTGGTCGGTGTGGGCAGCCACCTCAATTTGGAACAAGATCTCAGTGATTTTAGCATGAACATCTCTCTGATCAACCCAGTTAAAGCTGGTTGTGAACAATGTCAAGCAAAAAGTCCTAGGGATGCTGTTTGACTGCCTGGTATTAAAATGCAGCATCTGGAAGTGTATAAGTGACTGAAAGTGCTGACTGCAGAATCTGATTTGCTTTTGGAGATTTGGTTTGCTTTTGACAGGGAGCTGGGCAGAGATGGCAGGAACAGGTCTAGTGAAAGCTGCTGTGCAAAGGTCTTGTAGGATCTCCTTCCCTGGAAATACCTGTTAAATCTTCATGACCTCCATGAAGACTTGGGATAACTGAAAAGATATTTGGATCCTTTTTATAAGGTCCTTGTTAAGTCCAACCCGAGTTTCTTAACATTCCAGCTGTATGGACTAAATTCTGTTTGTCTTTTTCAACAACGTGACATTTTATGGTGGGAATAGCGGGCGGATTGTATGGTTTTGCCTCGTAGCATTGTGCAGCTAAGTCTGTGGTATGAATACATAAGATGGAGCTGGCGCGTTTGCCAGTATTTGACACAGGAAAGTTTTCTAAGGATTGTTAGAGGTTGGATGGGTGTCTCCCGTGCCTGCTTTTTGTCTCCGAATAGCAAACGCTAGCATGTGACTGTGATGCACACGGAACAGGCCAGATGAGTAAGAATATGCTATTTTTACTCGATCGCCTTTTTAGAATAGAGCAATTGTTATTGCATGTAACTCAAGCATTTGCCAAACACGCTTTAATGTAGACTTAATTGATCTGCTTAAAATTTTAAGCAGCCAGCACTATTCCCACTGAAACAAGTAGTTATGAAATGTTTGACATGGTAGGCAGCAGAGAGCACAGAGGGAGCGACTGATCATAGATTTGATTGCTAAGCCTTGAGCCTACAGATGGAGAGACAAAGACTTTCCATCTGTCCATGCGAAACTTTGGATATATCAAGGCTGTGTTTTGAAGAATGCCCTCAGGCGTTTCTTGAGACGGGATTCACAGGGTAGCCTCTAGTGAAATGCAAGGTCTGTCCCCAGATGCCAGTAGCTTTTGATGGCTCTTGGTGACTCTTGTGTACCATCAGGCGTGCTCAGACAAGCTGTCTCTTGGCTGTCAGCCGCCCGGGAGGTGGCCAAGGGAGTGCGGCGTTCCCGGTGCCCAGTGAGCTCTGCCTGGGAACTGCACCCGGTGCCGCAAGGGATCCGCCTGGGCACACAGCTCGGCTCACACGGCTCCTGCAGGGCAACAAATTCTCTTGCTCTGTCTACGTGGAAAGGACTTGGGTTTGTGTTCTAGCATGTGGAAAAAATACACTGTGTATTGCATTTTGTTCCCTCCCTAGTTTTTTAGGACAGACATGGCCACTTCTCTGTTTTGGGTGCCCCACTTACTATTACTTGCAGAGTTTTTGACTCACTTAACTTGGCAGACCTCAGCTGTCTTTTCTTTAAAATTCTGGAAAATTGGATATTTTCCATAGATCCAGCTCTACCATTGAGCTAGGAGTACAGGAGCACTTAAATACCTTTGTTTTAAATAATAGTTTGTTTCATAAATGTAACCTGTGTTATTGTGTCTGCAAGCACCACTCCCCATGTGCTTGTTGCTGTGCAGTTGGAGCTGTACAGAACATCTACTCTCCCTCCCCAAAAGAAAACAAGTTCCCACCAGAGAAAGCTTTCAATCCAAGTTAAATGGCAGTTGTTGGGAAGCATGAAGAGACATACAGCATTAATCAACTGTTAGGTGGGGTTTTCAGCAGGAAAAGGAGAATTTAAGTGCTCTGAAACTGGATGCAGATTTGTATTATTGAGAAATATGCAGGATATATGAATAATGAGATTGTATGGGTGAATATTGGAAGAGGTTCTGTTTCAAAATCTAATGATACTGCTGACACTTAGTGGCATCAGGCTGCTACTATTAGCTGATTTGGAGGTAGGGTTTGGTGTCTTGGGATGATGAAGATCGGTAGAGTGAAGAGGTGCTGAGACAGTCGGGATACTGTCAAAGCAGCAGTGTGGGACAATGGTCTGAATGCAGAGGGTGGGGTGAGCTGTCATTAGCTAATACCAGTGTAATGAGCAGTAAGAGTCTGGACAAGTGTTTTGGAAAAAAAAAATACTTTGTAGGTAGAATATTTTCCAGATGAATGCCATTAAGTCCTGAAAGAGATTTAGGAAGAGTCAGCTAAGAGCGTCAGAGCAGTCGGGTTGTGATAAAGTTGGTGATTCATGATTCTTTTGTAAGAGCTGCTTAGGCTCAGTTCTGCAGGGTGTTAAGCCTGGGTTCTCTCAGCTCCCCAACCCCTTTAGTTTTGCATAGTCAATCCTGAGTTTAGAGCTGGTCTTATCTAGCTGAAATTATATAAGGTACTGATTTAAGAAGATAATATGTTGTTATTGACCAGGCCTTGACCTCTCTCCCTGCTTTTAACAAATCTCAAAAAGGTACAATTGTGGTTTTTATTGACATTTAAAAGGCGGCAAGAGCTCCACCCCTGCCATAGAGATGGAAAAAATTATTTCTGTGTGGTAACAGGAAATAACAAACCCATGCAAGCAAATACTTATTCCTTCTTACCCTCTGTGTAGCTGAAAGTTGGAGGCAACACTAGGGGAACACAGTAGAGCTGACTACCTGGAGCTGGCTCACGGCAAAGAGAGCTTAGCTTTGACGAGTGGCTGAGATATTTATCCTCACCTCTGCTTTTTTTCCTCGGGTCCTTCAGTTTGCCATCTCCCCGTGCTGAGGCTCTTGTTCTAGGTGAGTCTTCCTGAAGGAACAGATTCAGTCCAGGTGTATGGTAAGCCAAGACTATAATGGGGGTGAAGGAGAGAGATTAACTCTTTCCTTCTCCCTCTACCCCTAGGAAATAAAACCCATTGTCTCCCCCACTCCCCTAATATCAGCAACTGTGGAAAAGTCTTTCCTGGGGCAGCCTGTGTTTCTTTCAACCACTGATGTCTTTCCAATAAAAAGGTAATGGGCATCTGTGTAATTGCTAACAGCCTCTCCGATTTTTTCTCTCTCTTGTATCCTGAAGGATCCCAATATAAAGCATTGTTGAAACAGCACTAACATTCATTACTCGTGAAAGAATGATGGGCTAAGAGTCAAGCAGCATCTTGCCATGTGATTTATTTCTTTTTTTAAGCTATCCAGGTGAGGCTTATGCTACCATGTCATCAGAAATCTGGATTATTTGCTCCCTGTAATGCATGGTAAATCAATGCAGTAACCCAGAAGGCTTTCCTTGTCCATCCCCTACCACTTTCCTCCCTAATCTGTATTGTTTGGAGGCCCTGGGAAGGGAGGAGCTGCAATTCTGAGGAAGGTTGCTGCTGGCGGTGTTCTTCAGGCAGCACTAAGTCCCACTGTGCTTTGTGAATTCCCTCTAGGCAGCACTGGAAGGGGGTGGACAGCCAAAAACTGCCTGTTTCTGGATGCTGCTGAGGTATGTTAGTATTTTAAAGGTGTATGCAAGAGTCTTCCTGGTCAGCTAGGCAAGATCCTTGTAGAAGAAAGTTGGAGGGATTTTTATGGACCCCATTCCGTACCAATTGTCCTTCATTGCTAATTGCCAGGCCCTGCTGGAGCAGGATGTGCTGGGAGTACTTTTACAGGTTGTTTAGGATGTCTCCCATGTTTTGTCAAGGAGGAATTTGGTTACTAACAGAACAATTTCTGTCTTCACTGGGCTCTGAAAAAGTCTGTGTTGGTGGATCACATCCATCTTTTCTGTGGTCTGGAGGATAAGCAAATTAGTCATTAGTAATTACTTGTTTCTTTCAGGTAGGTAAATATGATCTAGAGGAGATAGATAATGACAGGTGGATATGATCTAGGAGAGAGAGAATTTTTTTTAGATCTTAAAACACACAGTTGTAAATATAAACCAGAAATTAATATCTTTTTGAAACCTCCCATGGGAGCTTATAAGGCCCAAAGACTTCCTTCATCATAATAGCTTGGCAGGTTCTGGATAGCTCTCCATGATGGCCACACAGCCAGAGCAGGTGAAGCCTGTTAGCTCCACTGCAGAAGTAAAAAGGATTTTGCATTTGCTCTGACACAAAAAGAGGACCTGCAAGGGAAAAAAATCAAGCAGCAGCTGTGTTCAGGTTCAGTTCCATTGTATTGTAGCCATGACAAAAGCCAAATCTAGGAAGGGTAAGGTGTGGGGTGTACCTAGAAATAAAGGACTCAAAAGTTAGGAAATACCTCTACTAAAATTATTGTGGTTTAAGTATTTATGTTTTGGATTGACTCAGTCATGTGACTGGGAACACCAGTAGGAGGAAAGGAGGGACTTGAAGACAGTTATCTATTTTTCCCTCCTTACCAGTGAGAGGTGGTGCCAGAATGATGGGATTTGGTTTTGCATTGCCTTCAGCAACCTACAGAGTTCGAACCCGGGAAGAAAGGGACTTGGAAGAAGAGCTGCAGCTGGACTTAGGGAAGAGCTCTGCAGAGTTGGTTTGGAAAATGGGGCTCTGTAGCAGCTCTATAGGTATCAGGAGGAAACTACAGATGCCTGCCCTATTAGGGCTACAGAACCACACAGACTGCTGCAGACCGGTTTTTCTTATGTGGTTTTTTTTCCCTATTAAAATTTTAAAAAGTTTTTGAGAAATTGCTGCCTTGGAAGGGAAACCCAGGAGTTCCTAAAAAACTTCTCAGAGAGTTTTCGGTCCTTTTAAAGCAAACTCACAACTCCCTATGCAAGGCCTAAGCAAATGGAGGATCCCTTTTGATAAAGAAGAGATTTTTAGCTGGAAATCCTTTTCCCATGATGGTCCCTGGGATAGCCAGTAGAAATCCTGCCTCACTTCGAGAAGCTCTGCATCGTGCACCTCTTCTATTCCCTTCACCAGAGGAGGTCTCTGCAGGGCTCAGCTCTGGACATCCCGTGGTCTAGTGATTCCTCCTCTTCTTCCTCTCAGGCTGTCTCCTAAAGAACTGACTGTTCAGAGGGGCATCCCTCCCTCTTTTACATGCTGGTAAAAGAAGTCCAGGACTAATCCCCTACAGCTACTCACAGTGAGACTGAAATTTAGTTCCCTTTGTGTTCTTAGTTTAATTTACTGTTTTTCTGTGGGCCAGTCATGTATTTTTCTATTCTTCTCCATAAAATGGCTGCAATTTGTAGTAAAGCATGTTGCAATTCTTTACTGCTTTACATCACTCAGTGTTGTTAATGAATTATCCTTCATAATGTTCTTTTGACATGAAGATAGGAGATGTTTCCATCCCTAGCTTCCAGATGTGGGTATTATAGTGCCTGGACAGATCACTTATCTTTTACAAATATTAGGATGTTTTTGAAAATCCCAAGGAGAAAAGGCCAACTTTTTGGCCTTCACTTTAGTTCTGCTCCAAGGAATTTCCATAATTTAGGCTCAAAATTTTCAAGGAAGACCCTGAGATTTCAGATGAACGAATTTTCAAAGGTTCTGCAGTTGAAGGACCCTTCACGTTTTGCTGCTTCAGCCTGTTTCACGTGAGGCTTTCAAGGACTGTTCCATAGCTGGTAGAAACTGGCAGTCCTCATTCCTTTCCCTGCTCCCCACCCTTTGCTACTAAGCCAAGCAAGAGTAAAAGGGCAGCTTTTATTTTGGCTTTACATTGTGTTTTGGGTTTCTATTCAAGGCTGTCAAACATTGCACCACAATATCTGGGCAAAGTTCTTTTGCGTACAGGGGAAGTTGGGACTATTAATTATGAGTAGCACTAAAAGTAGCACAGTTACCCAGGAACACAGATGCAAAAATCAGATACTCACATGAAGGGGAAGTTGCCTGAGGACCTATGCACTTTCAAATTGCTACACATGCAAAGAAGGTTCTTAAGGCTGCTCTCTATGTGAGTGCTGGAAGTGTGAAATTTCAGAAAGAAAATGATTAAACTACTGCCATAATTCTAAATGTGCATTTCTGTGGTATGGTTTGCATTAGTTTTATTTTTTCCTCTGGCTGCTTTCCTTATTCTGCTGTCATTACTCCACACTTCATTATATGCTCCTAGAGAGCACATCCCTCTTGCTTGTTAGGATGGTGTAGGTGGTAATTTGCAGCGGTACAAAGTGCTGAAGGAGAGATAATCAGCCGGGTAAGTCATTACTCGGTGCAGAGACCAGCTTGCAGTGCACAGCTTACTTATCCCACATTGTTCAGGAGCTAGAATGTTGTAGTAATTGAAAATGTAATAGAAAAACTTTTAACTTGCTTTCCTAGAAAACAAAGAACGATACAGCTGAACAATGAATACATGGAGTACATTTCCCTACCCTAGGAAAAGCTGTAAGTTGGGGCCTTGGATACTGTAGTGAATCTAGCAGAGCAGAGCTCAGCACAGTAGCCTGCAGTAAATAGCCTTTTACAGCACTGCATTGCCTCTCATTTTCTTTCTCAAATATCTCACCCTGAATACATGTCAAGCTGCAGACAGCTTTTTGCCATGATCTGACATAGCTCTGGTTACCACGTGGCGCTTCTCAGTACTTACGACAAGTGTAAGGTTGAGTTCTTCTTTCCTAAGCAGTGTTTTCTCTTTCTTGTATTTTTTTTTTTTTCCCAGCTATCCATTGCAATCTGAATCCAAATGGTATTGATCACCCTGTCCCCACGGAAGGTATTAATCTGCAACTTGAAGGCGAGGGAGTTGAATCGCCCTCTGTTAAGAATGCCAGTAATCCAAAAGCGCCTGAGCCGAAAGAGACACCCAAGAAACAACAAGTGGAGCCAGAAATATCTAAGGTAGGTAGGGCTGGGTTTGTATTTATTTTGGTGAGTCTTAAAGAACCCAGGCTTCTTGGAAGTCCTGGCTACTGCTTAAAAAGCATTTTTCATTCTGTTAAAAACATATAAAGCTGCAAAAGTAACAGTTTGAGGAAGTGGATGTAACAGAAGCAAGGTATTACCGTGGGGTTTTAGCCCACACACATCTTGGACATTACACTATTTTATTGTAGATGAAGATAGTTAAAATAATGGAATAACGGAGTCTCTCTTTTTCAGACACTGTGGAGACTTTTTTCCCAAATGACTTGAGTAACAACCAGGATGGGAATAGATGTGTTTTTCTTGAGTGTGGTTTTTTTGTTTGCTTGTTTATTTTTCATGGGGTAGATAAAGGAAAAGTTCTGTGGATATATGAATATATGGATTTTTATATGGGTGGCTGAGTTTAATAAACTATTAACTAATTTTAGGGAAAATACCAGGTCAATTCTTCTGTGTCTGGTATGTCAGTGAATAAACATACTTCAGAGATGAATTCCTAAAGACAAATGAAGTGTCTGTTCTCATTCGTAAGCTGCTGTTTCTTGTTTGTGTGCAGCAGACAGGACGACCAAGTGCAGATGAATGAATGTACTCCAGATGCTTTGAGTATTAGACAATAATGTATCATATTAGATGTGTTTTTAACTAGAAATAAAAATAAGGTAATGTTAAAAACATAAAATTGGGAGTGATTCTTTAAAAGCCTTATCAGTCTTTTTGACCTTTAAAGGCCTAAACTCTTGGTTTAATGAGTGATTTCTGCGGAGTGAAAAACTGAGTTTTTACTGAATCTGACACATTGGGAATTAATAGAGCAGATAAAATGTTTCATTTTTAAAGGTCCAAAAAAGGCAATAACAATTACTTCAATGACTGAACAAATTAAGAGTATTTCCTACTGTCATCAGTATAATAAATGTAAGAAATAATATGCATAGAGTTGCGATGTGTTTCACTTTTTAGAATAAAGTGGCATTAAACATTTTGAGCCTTGTGGCCTCGACAATAAAGGCTTGGTATGAATTCTCCGTTCTGATTTTTGACTAGAATACTTAGTTTTAAATAAGCACAATTTGAACTCATTTCATTCTGTCCTAAATCACTGAACTAGACCCTGTACAGGTTGGCATTGGTCAAAATCACTGCTATCTGCAGTCCAGTTATCAAGCATGTTGCTGATTTCTCTTGAACCCTTGCAGAACATGTTTGTGCTTATTGCTCTGAATCATCCATTTGGTAACAAGACTGTGACATTTTGGATGGGCTTGGAGAAAAGGCTCAGCTAGTATACATCTGTCCAGCTTTTTGCAGACAAAGACAAGCTAACCCTGCCCATGTTTCAACATCACCAGATGAAAATCTGCCCCGTACTGAAAGCTAAGGAGGTGTGTTGAGCTCAGAGGAGATCTTACAAGCTTGGACATGAAGAAGCTGAATGACATGATGAGGCTTCCGATTGAGAATGGGCTTACGTGTAGTTGACGTGCAACACGGGCAGATTGAGCTTGTCTTTGCTTGCAAAAGACTCATGCTAGTGGAAAATGAAGATGAAATGTATTGGTGATTTAATGTAATGAAGCCAGTTTCCACTGTCTGAGCTGTACTTGTTGGACTGATGAACTTAAACCCGTTTCCAAGGCTGTCCGTGCTGGAGATGGCCGGGGAGCAGGGAAGCGCAGCGCTCTCAAAGCGCTGAAATCAGCTGCTGCTTTCCTACATCTGATTGCAGGAGCTTTATTTAGAAAGTTGGGCATGCTTCAGATTTAAAACCAAAGAAGCCACCAAACAAAACTAAACATTTTGCTTGATGGAATAAGCTTGGGATAATAGTAACAAGCCAGTGAAGTGAACTGTTTTTCTGAATGTGTTGCTGCCTTGTTATTAACTTTGCTTTTTATGTGTGGTATTAACTTGGTGACGTTTTTCGTTTGGATTCATATGTTACAGCCTGAGGTGGCCTCTCTTTTCTGGCTTGCTCTGCCTTAAATTTAAAAATTGCATTGTTTTTTCCTCAAAAATGTGAATATGGAGTTGGGTTTGTAACTTGTGTGGCTTTAGGAGTTGAATTAAGCTGTCATTATGAAACTTCATCCATGCAGTCATTTCTGTACAGTGGAAAGATGAGCAGGAATAGAGGAGAGAATTGTAAATAAAACATTGTGGGCAGATACTTTTGTTTTATATTTGCTCGTTGCTCAGTTGTTTTCTAAAAGCTTTCTTTGTGATCTTGTGTATTCAAGTAACATCAACACATACCTTTTATCCACACGAGTGAGACCTACATTGCACAAAGCAATATAACATATCGAATGCAATTTAAGGTGCCTTATAGACCACCTTCTGTGCTTTCAGCTTTCTAATTTGTCTTCATTGACACCAATTCTGGCACTTTAAACCCCTGTCTGCTTTAAGGTTTTGCTGTCCAAAGAAAATCTCCTTTGTAATGGAATGTGTCCTTTTTCTGTTCTTAGCTATGGAGTTGCAGAACAGGAGTAACTCATGGGCTACAGACAGGTTTAAAGTTCCTTTTTATGCAGCTAATGTGGTGTAAATAGGGGGATACAAGTGTTTGTTTCTATATTGGGGATGCAGACAGCAGAAACTGTAGCATGAGCGAAGTATTGCTCATTTAGGAGGTCCTGACAAGGATGGAATCTAATTTGTATAGGCTGACTGAGGTAGAATTTTAACAGAAAATGGAACAACGATCTTAGTCTCCCTCAGCTGGTTCCCTATGGAACCACCTTGTTATACATGTGAGCAAGTCCAGAAGAGGCCAAGATTATTAATATCTAACCTGATCTGCAAAAATACTTGGCTTTTTTGTTTTATATATTTATTTTAAAGTGTATATGTGTAACACTATACACACTTTCTTGATCAGTAATTGATTTTTCAGTGTTTATGGTATATGAAAAAAATCAGGCAGTTGTGTGGGCAGAGCAAAAAATATCATTGGAGAAAGCAAAGACGGGTTTTAATATACATTTTAAAATACATATTTGTTCTCTAACACCTTCTACATCTAACCTCTATTGGGTGTATTTTCTAGAATTCTTATATTTTTTCATTAAAATACTACTTCTGGCTCTTATGTTTGGTCTGTTTAGTTTTAATATCATGGTAATCTCTAGATAAACAGAATGAGTCAGGACATTTGGAGTTACAGAGTGGAGTTCTGTTAAAAAACAAAAAGGTTTTACTGTACTTTAGAAGCCCTGTACTTCTCTGAGTGTCAGCTTTAAAAGAAGGCAGCTTCCCTGGCAAGATGCAGAAAATCATTTCTTACAGAAGTTACAACTTTCATCAAGGCATCCCAGATGTTGCACTCAAAGCTCTGGTCACTGTGAGCACGACACCCAAATCTGTTCTGTCACTTAATTCAGGGAGTTTTGATTCCTAAGTAAGGTGTGCATATCTGGTGGTAACACTTTGTCTCCTTACGTGGTAGCAGATGTAGCAAATAATAAGGACTTTTTAATGGCAACCACTATGGTTAGACTTTTTAAATTTTGTGTTAGCAATGGCAGGTTTTTATCTGACTTGGAGACAGATTAACAGTCCTTTAAAATGTTCATGAAAACTACAAAAAGAAACTGGTAAATGAAGTGAGATTTTTCTTTAATCTTACCTTCTCTTAAGTGCTCTACAGACAACACTAGACTATACTTACAGTGTAGTTCATGAATTCTTTGGTTGCTCTTGCTTTCTTAAAGAAAAAGAAAACAACACCTTTTTTTGCTTTTAAAATTATATCAAGCAACACTGAAGGGCTGACTGAACTCAGTGACAAGAGGATGAGAATTTATCTTGGCTTATTGGCCCTGTTCGGGACTGATGGTGGAAGCAGCTCCTCTGGCATCCCAGGGAGTTCTGCTCTGCTCAGGAAGTATTTGCTGTGTGTGTCAATGTGTGATGAAATGTCCAAGCACAAAAGAGAAGGCTTCCGAGTCATAAGGTGTTATAAAATCTGTCTTAGAAATAGAAAAGTGTTCTGTCAGGTTGTGGGTTGTTTTTTGGTTTTTGGTTTTTGTTTTTGTTTTGTTTTTTTTTTTTAATAAAAAATGTCCTGGTACTGTTCTCTAACAAGATAATAGAAAAGGTACTTTTCTAGAAGAATTCTCCAGGTTTTTAAATCAGTAGCTTCTGCTTCACAGTGTTTATCCTTTTTGGTCAAGCTTAGAAAAATAGATGGGCTGAGAAACAATATTTTTCCAACCAGTGGTCCTGGCGATGGGTATGGTGGAACATAGGCTTTCATCAGCATAGCAGCTTGGGATGCTGAGACCATTTTATTTCCCTCCCCACCTCTCTACTGTTTTTTCTTGCTTTTTTTTTCCTCCGGTTGGTTGAGAAACACTGAACTGGGGCAATGAGGTTTTACCTTTTTGCTTTCTCTTCCAACTGTTCCCCTCTTGTGAAACCTCTGGTGGCCACAGGAGGTACGAACAAGAATGCAAACTGGACTGGCTGAAGTTAACACACATTTCGCCTGTTGAAGGGAAGGTTTGGATAACCCCGGCTGGGCTGTTCTGCTCCTCCAGCTTCTGTGTTTGGACTGTGCAGCTGGTGGGAGGGCGACTGAACTGCAGATACCTATGTGTATCGCAGTGGAGGTGCAGACCCTGGATGGTGAAACATTCCTTTACTGAACAGAAAGTTTGTTCTTCGTAATGGATTTTTGTGGAGAAGTAGTTAACAGATTACCAGTGTCCACATCAGATCACCACAATGAAAGCCAATAGATATGGTGTGTGGGTTTTTTTAAATTATTTTTTAAAAAATCCTCCCTACTCTTTGACTGTAATAATGACAAAACACCACTTATTGCATTGGGTCTTCTTTGTGACTGGCAAAAATAGGTACAGAATCTAAGTGTACAGTTTGTCTGAAGTGAATTTAAAAATATTTGGTAAATGCTAATATCAGGTAGTTGAAATAATTACACTTCAGGTCAATGTGCCTTTCTAATGTCTCATTCTATGATTATTAGTGATACACAGTAATTAGTGGTCTCACTTCTAAATTGAGGGCTGAAATGTTTGATGTGTATGTACCTCTTCCTCTCTCAGCTTGTCATTCGTGGTTGTGACATCTGGCTGAAGTTTAAAGTTTCAGAACCGTGCAGTGAAGGAAGCTTTTATCCTGAGAGGTGACACAGGGCTGCTGGGTGACCCCAGTATGTTTCAGGCAGCTGAGGTTGACGTTTTATCACTCTGGGGTTTTACTGGTGTGAATGAAGTGCTGGAGTAACCCTGCCTGTAGTGCAGAATATAGCTGCTTGGTTCAGAATTTACGTTGTCATGAGCCAGGAAAACAAGAAACGTCTCTCTTTGTTGGGTCTTGTGAGCCACTTCATCATAGGAGGATAAATGCCTGATTCAGAATCCAAGTGTATTCTTGCTGCAGCATGTTTTTCCCCATTGCTATGTCATCCATTCTTTTTATAAACAGTGTAAAATGAAGACCCTTATTTTTGCAGCAAGGCTTCTACATTCAGCATAAAAGATCTGGCTCCTCCTGTTCACCCTGTTCGCCCTGACTGTGTGCCTGGGGATCCTGAAATTATCAACTGCCCTCACAGCAGCCACGTGTGAGTGGGAGATCTTGCCTGAATCGGTTTGTTGTGTTTTGCCCAGGACAGTGAGGGGAAAAGAAGGGCAAAGGACCATTATTCATTCCTTCTCCTTCACCCCTCATCACAAGGTGGGATTGTTTTCCTGTTGCTTCTATTCTTTCTCCCCATAGGAAGCCCAAATAATTAACTCAGACTAATACTTAGCTCTTCAGATGAGTATAAGCAGAACAGATGAAGCTTACTTACAAAGATCACTGTTGAGTGACCTTCCAAACTCTTTAAATGGATCCTTTATGAAATTCATCTGCACAAGCTCTATCCATTACTTCAGACCATCAGGTGATAACAGGAAGTGAAATTCTGTTTGTCAGGCTTTTTACAGTTGGACTTTCACCAAAAAAAACCCCAACGATTAATACATTTTCAGCAGTTGCGCACACACAGTGCGTGCGTGTGAAGGACGGTGAGGTGTTTGGGTGTGGGCTGTGATCCCGCGATGCGCTCGGGGTGGCCCAAACCCCCAGCCAAGGGCTGGTTTGTGCCGCAGGGAGCAAGCGCAGCCCTCGCACGGGGCGAGCGGGAGCAGATGGTGCCGAAGTGGCAGCTGAGGGAGCATACGGAGGGAAATGTAGTCTGAGCTGGCTCCTGTTGTCCTGTGAAAGCTATCAATGTGAAATTTGTGTTCTTTCTCATTACACCAGTGTAAAAAGGAGCAGCAATTGCGCTATGTATTAGCAAACATAAGCAGTAAAAAGCCATGGTAGTACTCTAGAAATAAGTGGGATGTCTGATACTATAGACACGTGTAGACACAGACAAGTTATTTAAAAGAGCTTCTCTTTGGGGAAAAAGAAATATAGATAAAAAGATAGAGCTGTTTTTAGAGGAAAAAGCAATTCCATGCAGCGTGTGGATGCATAATGTACTGAGAGTGCCAGTTCTGCCGCTTGCCTCGTTGTGAAGCTGCTCCACAAAGCCATCCAAACCCTCTGCTTTCACTTTGAAGCTCCTTTAAGGGCTTCATAGAAACTGCTTCAAAAATAAAGCAGTATTTTAATGACACAGCTGCATTGATGGGGAAGGAAAAGTACAGAATTGCCCGGTAAAGAATAATAGCACTGTGATTAGAGGGATTACAAAATGTATTATGGAACCAATTTAGCATTTAAAATGGGGAAGCAGTTTAATGTTCCACTGCTGGCACTACGGGTTCTGCAAATAGTCCATCTCATCTGAGTTATAACAATAATTTCATTAATCTGCCACATGTGTTCATTGGACACTTCTGACAAAACTGATTAGCAGTTGCTGTAGGCTTACTCGTAGGGAGAAACGTGGAACCTTTTTCCTTTTGAAAAATAACGATTGCTGAGCAATGGGAGTGAAATGTCATGATCACACAAGGGGTGTGGGACTGTAGTAGCCCTGATAATATCTGAAGGGCATTTCTTGTGTTATCAACCTGTTGAGCTTTCCCCCGGTGCAGAGATGCATTAGGGAGGGAAGGGGTGGCCTGGGGCAGAGTGGTGCCTTCCCCTCAGGTACCGCGGGTGGAATTGAGCTTGCTGATGGGTGCAACTTAAATGAAGCATCTGCATGTGAGCTGGGTGTCTAAACTGTTGCCACATTTGGTGGAGATCCAGTCAGCATGCTTGGAGGAGTGCAGATCTGAAGTGAGCACTGCTCAGCTGGGTCTCTCTGTGCTTTGAGGACTGCGTTGGTACTTGAGTTTAGGTGTTTGGATCTCCAACTCAGTTCTGTCCTCTGCCTTGCTAACTGGTCTCTGCATTTGATGTCGAAATGGCTGTTAATGTCTGATGGAGGTGGAACCTTGTGTTAAGAGACCATATTTCAGAAGCTGCATTTACCTCAAAAATCATACTTTGAACACTTGAGACAGGCGAGTCCCATCTATTAATATTTAGCTATGTTCAAGATGATCGTCTGGCAAGCAAAGACTGCTTAATCTGCAAAAAACCCTCTATCCTTTGGATTAAAAATGATTGGAGTGTGTGTGTTTCATTTTTCTCATTTCTCTTAATTGGTCTTGGACTTTAGAAGCCTGTTGCTCTTCACTGGAAGTCAAGTTCTTGCACTGTGGCTTAGTTTTTCCAGCTGTAGAAGAACGATGATGATTAGGACTAGTTAAAACTGGGAAGTATTTGGCAGATGAGGACTAGAGTGTGCATGGTGTTTGCCTCTGAGGGCTATCTCTTGTCTCATTTGGGGTCTCTGAAATCAAGGAGGCTTTTCAGTGTGCTTTCATTTCACACTTTGCAAATATTACCTCTTTTTAGCTATTTCCGAATGTGGACTTCAATCAGAAGTGTTTATGTTTCATCTCTGTTCCACAGTCAGCTGCAGATTACTGTGTAGCCGATGTGCCACTGCAGGGAGCAGGGAAACATCTCCCAAATGTTAAAGCAGACATTTTCTATGATGCTATGTATTATCAGAGGGGCAAGCAGAAAGCAAGAAGAATGTTATGTTCAATAAGAGACAATTCTTCCCTTTCCCTCTTTAATTCTTTTGACCAACTGATTTGTAAGTAGTGTGGGGTTTCCTTGGCTGTGATGCCATTAGGTGGAACTTTGATATAGTGATTGAGCCTGGGGATGGCTCTAAGTGCCTGTGTCCCACTTCTAGTACTTCTGTGCTTCTAGTTATGTTGCTAGGGTGGTTTTATATTGTTGTTAATCACTCTGTGCATTTGCAGGGTTAGTTCAAAACTAAGAACGATATCCATATATGACAGACTCTTAAACTAAAAGCAGTGTAAGTTTGCAATGGGAGAGCAGAGGGTGGAAGCATTACAGCAGTATGTTTCTTTGAATATGAGGTGTCAGTGTTCATGTTCAGCTGAGGCCTTCAGCATGTGGAAAAGACAAATCCTACTCGTGGTAGTGGCATCAAAAATCACAAGTACTTTCCCTTCAAGAGATTAGGGAATGTGGATCAAATTCCTTCAACAAATCCATCGTTTAAAAAACATGAAAGAGAGAACCTTTTGTTTTTAGGCTATTTGCTTATTTTAGCTTTTGAACTGTCATGCAAAGTTGTGTTTTCCTATTCTCTGAGTATACCAGCTGTCCTCTGCGGTCTGCCAGCCCTGTGAGACCCTCCAGATGGACACATTGCCATCTTCTGCCCACCAATTCAGTCTTGTCTTCACCTGCCAAACTGATCTCATTATCCACAGACCCTGTATCTTTTCATGTACCCCCCAAAGGAGAGAAAATAATCCACTAGAGTCAGCATTAGACTGACGTAGTATTCAATTTGCTCTGCAAACTGTTGCCCAACACGAGAGATGCTGATCCTGGTCTGGGTGGTGCAGTGCTGCTGAAGCCTCCCCATGCCTCACTCAGGTGGAACAACCAGCAGAGTCTGCTTAGGGCTTCCCACCATTCTGACTGTGAGTGTGCGGTTGGAGAAGCTCAACGTGTGTTTCAGGAGACAGCTGTGTCCCTCTTCTGTCCCACAGCAGCTCACACCCGTGACCCTTCTCCTTGCACCCTCAAAAACTGCAGCAGTAGAAGCAGCTGAAGCAGCAGCCTGGGCTGTTGGGCAGAGAAGCAAAGCCAGTGTTTTGGCTTAGAGGAAACTGTTAAATTGGCTGTTTCTTCAACATAAACATTGCATTTCCTGCCTACCTGGAGGTCACCACGCAGGTGGTCTGGAGCATCTGTTCTTCCATCTCCCTGACCTCCTAGATCCTCACCCAGATTATAGTTATTACTGGTAGGGGCTGTTTGTAGAAGAGGTACTTGGTAGAGTGAATATTTCTAATTTTACCCTTATCTAGGAAGGAATATTGTGATGATGCGTCATGCTGCACTTCTAGGGTTAAATGTGCCCTTGACATGCATATCTAAAAATAGAAAAACTTCAGCTCTCAACAAGGTAGAGCTACAGCATATCTCGAGGCCTTTTTTTCTGTCCTTAACGTAGAGGATCTCATAAGTGGATATTATGTTCTGCCTATTTTCTTTTCTTCTCTAATGTCTGTAAGTGCATCCATCAACTACTGATGACTTTGCTGACCTAGACGCCATCTACTTTTCTTGCCTTTTTTCCTTGCTTTAAACAAAAGCATGACAATATAGTCTGTATCTAATGGTTTTAGAACTGCTATTAATTCATCTTTCATTCAAGGCTGATTGCTTTCAATCTTAGCAGTACACTTTAGATCGTGAAGGATTTTGTAAATGTATTTTCATTATGAAAAGGTAGATGCGACTGAACTTCAGCATACCTATGCCAATAATACAGTCTTTTATCACAGTATCACAGTATGTTTGGGATTGGAAGGGACCTCAAAAGATCATCCAGTCCAATCCCCCTGCTGGAGCAGGAACACCCAGATGAGGTTGCACAGGAACGTGTCCAGCCGGGCTTTGAATGTCTCCAGGGAAGGAGACTCCACAGCCTCCCTGGGCAGCCTGTTCCAGTGCTCTGTTACCCTCACTGAGAAGAAGTTCTTTCTCAAATTTAAGTGGAACCTCTTGTGTTCCAGCTTGATCCCATTACTCCTTGTCCTATCATTGTTTGCCACTGAGAAGAGCCTGGCTCCATTCTCATGGCACTCACCTTTTATATATTTATAAACATTAATAAGGTCACCCCTCAGTCTCCTCCAAACTAAAGAGACCCAGCTCCTTCAACCTTTCTTCATAAGGGAGGTGCTCCACTCCCTTAATCATCTTTGTTGCCCTACGCTGGACCCTCTTCAGCAGTTCCCTGTCCTTCTTGAGCTGAGGGGCCCAGAACTGGACACAATATTCCAGATGGGGTCTCACCAGGGTGGAGTAGAGGGGAAGGAGGACCTCTCTCGATCTACTGACCACCCTCCTTGTAATACACCCGAGCATGCCATTGGCCTTCCTGGCCACAAGGGCACAGTGCTGGCTCATGGTCATCCTGCTGTCTACCAGGACCCCCAGGTCCCTTTCCCCTACACTGCTCTCTAATCTGTAATTTCCCAACCTATACTGGAACCTGGGGTTGTTCCTGCCCAGATGCAGGACTCTACACTTTCCCTTGTTAAATTTCATCAGGTTATTCCCCCCCCCAACTCTCCAGCCTGTCCAGGTCCCACTGGATGGCAGCACAGCCTTCTGGTGTGTCAGCCACTCCTCCCAGCTTGGTGTCACCAGCAAACTTGCTGATAGTACACTCAATTCCCTCGTCCAAATCGTTAATGAATATATTGAATAATATTGGCCCCAGTACTGACCCCTGAGGCACTCCACTAGATACTGGCCTCCAGCTGGACTCTGCACCATTGACCACCACTCTCTGGCTTCTCTCTTTAAGCCAGTTTGCAACCCACCTCACTACTCTATTGTCCAGACCACACCTCCTCAACTTGGCTGTCAGGATACTGTGAGGGACTGTGTCAAAGGCTTTGCTGAAGTCAAGGTAGACCACATCCACCGCTCTGCCATCATCCATCCACCTTGTTACATTCTCATAAAAGGCTATGAGGTTGGTCAGGCATGACTTACCCTTGGTAAAGCCATGCTGACTGCCCCTAATGACCCTCTTTTCCCTGATATGCCTTGAGATGACACCAAGGATAAGCTGTTCCATTACTTTCCCAGGGACAGAGGTGAGGCTGACCGGTCTATAATTACCCGGGTCCTCCTTCTTGCCCTTTTTGAAGACTGGAGTGACATTTGCTTTCCTCCAGTCCTCGGGCACCTCCCCTGTTTCCCAAGACTTGGCAAAAATGATGGCGAGCGGTCTAGCAATGACTTCAGCCAGCTCCCTCAGCACCCATGGATGCATCCCATCTGGACCCATGGATTTATGGACGTCCAGACTATCTAATTGCTCCCTAACCCAGTCCTCATCAACTAAAGCAAACTCCTCCATTAACCTGGCTTCATCCGGGGTCTCAGGGGTACGGGGCTCCCCAGGAGAGCCTCCAGCAGAGTAGACAGAGACAAAGGCGGCATTCAGTAATTCTGCCAGCTGTAATTCTAAGGAGGCCTTGGCTATCCTAGTTGCCTTCCTACATCCTCTAACAGCAGCCTTATATTCCTCCCAAGTGGCCAGCCCCTGCTTCCGTGACCTGTAAACTCTCCTCTTCTGCTTGAGCATACCCAACAGATCCCTATTCAACCACACAGGCCTCCTGGCTCCCTTCCTCAACTTCCTATGTGTGGGGATGCTCTGATCCTGAGCGTGGAAGAAGCAATCTCTGAATGCAATCCAGCTCTCTTGGGCCCCTTTTCCTTCAAGCAGTCTTGCCCATGGGATTTCCCCCAGCAATTGCTTGAAAAGGCTGAAGTTAGCCCTTTATCTAAATAAGGCTTCTGTATAGGTTTGAAGATGTATTTTTAAATAATCAATATCCTTGCCGCTTGAACAGAAAAGCTTTTTCTGGAGATAAAGACTATCACAATCGTATGTTCTACTTCAAATATAAGACTGTCTCAAACTTACTTCTTTTGGTGACTCAGAATTTATGCCTTTCTCAGGTTTGTCCTAAAGAACAAATAGCTTTATTGTCAACATTTCAGCATTAGATGGTGATTTGTGAAGTTGATGAGGAAAACTGAACACGTTATTCCATGTACTAAGCTTTCCTGAAACCTTTATTGTTAACTGCAGAAGAAGAATCTGAAGCGCTTGTTAATGTTCATGCTTATTAAACTGTCACTACTGTTTGGTTTTTTTTTTCTGTAGGGAAGGCTACTTTATGGCTTGCAAACTATGGTTAATTGTCCATAGTAACCAGCAGCAGATTATTTCAGAAAATTTTTTTTTGCTTGAATAATTATCAGGTTTGTTTTCCATAGCTGTTGTTTCATGTTCCCTTACTCTCTGTTGAAACAATTTAGTATTGGAGCGGTTTCATTTTTAAAAGTATTTTTGAAGGGGAGAAAAAATAAAGAACGGTGCCAAATGAAATGCTTAGGTCAGCTGGGTGTTCAGCATGTTGATTAAACACCCAAGTTCAGAAATTCAGATGAAATTGCATTAGTTGTACATGTCCATTAGTACATACTGCCCCTTCTGCCTTTTGCTGGGAGGAAAACAGTATATTACCTTTTTTTTTTCCTGTTGACTTTTGCTCCCCCTCCCTGGTTTCCAGGTTCCAAAGGACACAAAATGCTGATAAAAACCAAAAAGAAAAATAATTGGAAAGGAAGTTGTCTTAGCCTTCGATTCCAAAAAGAAAACTGTATAATGTAGTCAGGTTATGTGAACAGTCCTGAGATTTAGGGGGGGGAAAAACTACTGGAGTGCATCCTGTTGTTGTGCTCTAAAATATTTTATGCAAATTGCAAGTGATTCTAAAAACACAAACTGAACAGATGAAACTGAACTCAACAATTAAATTAACTCCTGGCACAATGATGGCAAGTACAACCAGCTTATTGTTGATGAAATTCTTACTTTACAGTGTTCATCATCTGCTTCCTTCCATACCCCTGTGCCATGGTCAGGGTTTTGTTCTGGGTTTGTGGGTCGTTTCCTCCCATCCCATTGTTGTCTTGTTTTTTTGACAAACCTGGTTCCCTTCAGGGTGTTACAAAGGTTTCTGCTGGGTTGGGGAGGGTCAGGATGCAGTGGCAGTGTGTCCTGGCTGAACGGAGCTGATGATGGAGCACCCCATTTAGTGGTCTGTCTCCTGCAGCAAGTCTCAGTCCCCAGCCCCTGCTTTCTCTCATTTTATTGAGTTGACCGCTCAGTTCTTTGACTTCAGTGCGTTGACGATCAATTTATCATCCAGCTGAATTATCTAACTCTGGCTTTTATTAGTGATAGAGTACTCCCTACTAGCTGGTCATGAGCAACCAGTGAGAACTGTCCCCTTTGGCAGCATTTCCTTGTTAATTTGGCTTATTTTAATCACTTGGCCATGCTGGCTGTATTTATTGCTTTGCTGCGATTGCTGCTGAGAGAAAAGTCTGTGGAAGTGCAGTCCACATGGAGCTATCAGGAGACTGGATCAGATTAGGAGGAGGAAGAGGAGATACCAATCTGAAAGAGTAGTAACCTTAAGAACCAAATGTGTTTTGATTTTTCACCACTTCACCAGCTTTACCAAGTGCTTCAGTTTGTCCTAATGTGTCAGAGATGAAAACTGGGTGATCTTACAGTGAAACAGGAGACTGCAGACTTGGTTGTGGTTTGTTTTTATTTGTTTTGTTGTGGTTTCTGTTGTTTGATTGTTTGTTTCTTTTCCCTTCAGGAGAAAGGTAGAATCCAGTGCAATAATTACAGGAACAATAGAATGGGGAGCAGTGAAATTATAAATTTCTTAGCATGGGATATGTGACTGAGCAAAAAGGATCAAAAGAAAAAGCTGAGGAAGGTATAGGTTGCAGGTATAGCAGGTGTATGATGGAGATCAGGCAAAGTAGTAGAATATGTGCAGCAAAAGGGAATTTGACTGCAGAAGGTGAAATAAAGTGCAAAGGAAGAATAATTTATAGGATGAGTTTGAATACCCCACTGTATTTATAAATCTTAGAACTGAGGAAGAGAGGTAAAATCAGAAAATTGTCGCTGCTGCATGCAAATACACTAGGAGAATAAAACATCTGTGCTGCCACAAGCAAGTAGGACTATAAAACAAAGTAGAACTTGAAACTTTCCTATGTATTAGAAAGTTTCTCTTATGATTTTGTTAACGGATATTAATCTGCCACGTGTACATACAAATTGAGTACAACCTCTCCCTTAGAAAAGCTCATATTGGTTGTTTCTCTTTTAATCCTCTTCTAAACAGATTGACAAGGATTATTGTATAAAAACAGCAAATTGAGTTTCATTGACCTTTGGAATATTCATAGGATCATAGAATAGTTTGAGTTGGAAGGGACCTTCAAAGGTCATCTAGTCCAACCCCCCTGCAATGAGCAGGGACATCTTCAACTAGAACAGGTTGCTCAGAGCCCCGTCCAGCCTGGCCTTGGATGTCTCCAGGGATGGGGCATCTACCACCCTTCTGGACAACCTGGGCCAGTGTTTCACCACCCTCGTTGTAAAAAATTTCTTCTACATGTCTAACCTGGATCTACCCTCTTTGAGTTTAGTTTAAAATCATTACCCGTTGTCCTACTGTAACAGGCTCTGCTAAAAAGTCTGTCCCCATCTTTCTCATAATCCACTTTTAGGTGCTGAAAGGTGGAGCCTTCTCTTCTCCATGCTGAACAGCCCCAACTCTCATCCTGTCCTCACAGCAGAGCTGTTCCAGCCCTCTGACCATTTCTGTGGCTCCTCCGGCCCCTCTCCAACAGGTCCATGTCTGTCCTGTGCTGAGGGCTCCAGAGCTGGACACAGGACTCCAGGTGGGGTCTCACCAGAGCAGAGCAGAGGGGCAGAATCACCTCCCTCCACCTGCTGGCCACACACCTTTTGATGCAGCCCAGGATACAATTGGCCTTCTGGGCTGTAAATGCACATTGGCGGCTCATGTCCAATCTTTCATCCACCAGTACCCCCAAGTCCTTCTCCACAGGGCTGTTCTCAATCCCTTCATCCTCCAGCCTGTATTGATACCATGGGTTGCCCCGATCCAGCTGCAGGACCTTGCACTTGGCCTGTTGAAGCTCATGAGGCTCACATGGGCCCACTTCTTGACCTTGTCCAGGTCCCTCTGGATGGCACCCTGTCCCTCAGATGTGTCAACTGCACCACTCAGCTTGGTGTCATCTGCAAACTTGAAATATCCAAAGCTTATCACTTACATTTTTATATGTTACTGATGTTTTAATCGGTGAAACAACATAAAGCAAAAAGTATGTGAATATTTATTTTCTACTTTCAATAATAATTATCAGAAGTCGTTCTTATGTTTGTTAGTGAAGGGTTTAAGGACCAGTGAATTTTGGCCAACTTACTAGAAAAGTTATTCTAATCTACTGTTTTTATTCTCTCCAAATATATATTTCTGCTGTGTATTTTGCCTGGGTTTAGAAGTGATCAAGACATTAAACAGCATTCCCAAAGGTTATTTCTGATTATGCTAGCCAACAGAATCAGAACCATTTGTGGATATAGGTAATATTTTCTTGTCTGTCAGGAAACAGCCTTTTCTTACGTCCCTCTGCTAATAACCGTGTCATAAAATAAAAGGTTGTAGTGCTGTGTTCAAAGAAATAAAACAGCAGTAGGATAAAGGTGAGGAAGATACCTCCACCTCCATGTAATCTCTTCTGTGAGAACATGGAAAGATACTTCATCTCATGTAAACCTTGGTGCTTTCAGGAATCGTCACGTGATTGCATCTTGTCTAGGGACAGTTCTCAAGTGTTTGACTAAGGAGGTTTTGGAAACATGTCCTCATAAACAGCTGGTAATGAAATGGTAATTTATAATTGTAAAGTGTTGGTATAGCAGCTACATACAAGGGGGGGATCAGCTCCACGTTGGAAGCTTCAATGACAAAGTGAAACGGGAGAGAAGTGTGAAGATGGGGGGCCTAACTGCTGGAACGTGCCTTGTGACCGGGCTGCCTTGTGAGCCGCGAGCAGAACAGCTTAAGTGGGTTACAAGAAACAGGACAGGTGAGCAGGAAAATGTGAAAAGTACTACACATCTCCAAGAGAAAGCTGGATTATCTTGAAGCCCCATGCAGTGCCTTGCAAAACTGTCTGGGTATGTCAAAATGCGGCCTGTCAGTAGATGGTGCTCTTTATATCAGCTATTTACTCATGCTGCCTGTGTTTGGCTGTGTTTTCATGTAAAAGGTCTGGTAACATTCCTTAACAGTTCATTTCTCTGAATTCTGATGTCTTGGAGATTAGAAAATGAAGGCTTTTGAGAGACTGCCAGAAAAAAAAAAAAAGTGTTGACAAATTTCCTTTGAAACATCCTCCATCCTTGAATTTTTTCAACAACTTTTCCTTGTGAACATGTATTGTTTTGAACTTGGAGAAATTCAGAAGCTTCCAGCGTAAAAACCTTGAACAAACATTGTGGACTGGAGAATATATAGCAGATCAATTCAGTTTGGCAACTGACCTGTAAGACACTGCAGTAATGTGGTCTAAAATAAAAATGCAAAGCAGATTTGGCAAGTCATTTGCAGTTCTAAAGTTTTCTTTTGCATATTAACTTTGTAGTTTTACCTGCTGTTTCTGGATAGATAGGAATTAGTTTATTTTTAAATGTAATGCTTCTTAGAAAGGGCTTAAATGAATCAACGCAATTTTGAGTTTTACCTGGAGTCATTTATTCATCAGTAGTTGGATGGATATAAAAAGCTGCATAAAAATGAATATTTCCTAATTAATGTGATTGAAGTATTACTAAACCTGCCTCAATTTTTTTATTATTCAGAAAACATGCCATCTCTGGAGGAAAAAAGTTAAATGTGTTAATTGTGTAAAAATATCACCTGCCAAAGGCTGCTGTTGAGACGAAAGCCCTGATCTGGGTGGCAGAGCAGCATGGCAGAGCCCTGGGGAATCGCAGATCCTTGAAGCTGTGTGTGTCTTTATGCAGTGGGCTGTGTATAGAACATCAGCTACTTAACCAAGAGTTAAATTTTGGCTTGTGAGATGAAATTGCCCCTGGAGTGAATCTTGAGAGCTGCCCACTGCCTGACGCTGCTGGTCTTCTGCAGACAGAAACTGAAGGATTAGCATGAATTTTTCATGTAATCTTAAACTGCAAGCAAATGGTCCAAGAAAGAGAAGGGAACAGAGTTCCTTTCAGAAATGTAATTAAAATATTTCTAGTTCTTATTCAGGGCCAGTCTGTCTTTTCAGCACGTTGATTTAGATATCACTTCATAGATCTCTCTCCTGAAAGGATATATATTGTATGTACTCAACACATTACAGCAGATGAATATTGTTCCTCACAACACTTAATTTACGTTCTCTCGACCCTCCCTTCACATTCAGCTCATTATGACTGAACTTCCTTATATCAAGGACTAGTGGGCATAATATTTTTGTTGAAAATCTCAGCTCTGGATTTGTAGGGACATGTCACAGCTGCCTTCCCCAGGAAGATGTTGCTGGGACATTTTGGGCTGGATTTACAAATGGTACCTGGAGCCGAAGATGCAAATCTTCACTTGACTGGCATTCCTGCCCTGCTGGGACGTTCCTGGGAAAGTCCCATTTTCCCATGAATGGCCTCATCTAGAAGATACCTTCAGAGCATGGCAACAATTGAGCCTCTGCCTTCCTTTCCCCACCCCCTGTTTGAATCTGGTCTGCTGAGTCCCACCTGTGTGGACTTTATAGCTCCAAATCTTCAGGTTTTTGAGCAGAGACGGTGCTGCTGCCACATCCTTCTGTTTCCTTTCAAAATAAGGAAAAGCTTCTGACCTTTTGCTTTTGAGTCGATTTGCTGCACTACAAGAAGAGATGCTTCCTGGGAGCGAGGTGCCTCCCTTTGGCCTGGGCTGGCCTTGATATGAATATGGGACTTGTGCTCTGTGGCTTTTTCTGTATCTTCTTGTTGGCTGACTTAGGCTGCTTCCTAGCCAGGAGGGGCTGGCCTTCATCAATCTCAGTCTGAGGCTTTTTGCTTTCTCTAATAAAGGGGATAAAAGGGCATTGTAGTGCTTAAGCTCTTTTGATGAATATAGGACTTCATAGGGAAGATAACAGAATACAGAAATTGCCTTATTAGGGAGAGAAGACTAGCTTCTCAATAGTAATTAGCAAGAAATTACATTGACGTCAGAAGTCTGCGCTTTGTTTTGAAAAATATGTGTATCTGCCTTCTAGATATTTATTTAAGTTGAGAAATCCATTATGACCTCCTACACAGGCATTGCAACACTACTGCATGAAGCAGATGGCCGGGTGAATCTGCCTCTTCTGTCCACTTTTGCCTTTTTTCCTCTTCCTTTGCTGGAAGGGGAAGCAAGAGGATGATCCCTCAGCTGAGGCTCAGAGACCTTTTCTTATTTGTACTCATGTACACTCTGGCCTATAAACTTGTTCTTCTCAAAATGTATTTGGCTCAAGAGAACATAGTTAAGAGTCAACTGGCAAAGATATCTAGAAAACTTTGGTTGCTGTTGGGGTATAAAATGTCTTGGCTGCTGCGCTTGCCTTCTGCATATGAATGAGCCCATCCATAAAGACTGAAAGTTGGCATGGAAAGGTAATACTGCTTCTTACAGTGCGAGCCTCTTAATTGGCACATCTGCTGGAAACAAAGGTGCCAAAAATGTGATTCACTCGAAAGGAGTAAACCTTGTAAGAAAGAAACCTGTCATTATTTAATAGGGATGAAGATCCTCTCAGGATGTTAGATGTTCTCCCTGTACAAATGTACTGCTGTTGAGCTAATGGTGGAATTAACCTCACTACCTGTTAATGCTGGAGTAACATTTTCTTTTATAGCTCTTCTTATATAAAATGCTTCACTGTCTGTGTGTTTAAGATAAAAAAATGGACTGTACTCTTCACCTCTGACATACAGCAGCTATCAAAAAAGGTCTGAAAAGACCAGAGTACTGCTTTGTACAATCCACCCCCCCCTTTCTTTTTCTTCTCCATTAAAGAAAGACCTATTTGTATTATAGTTGTATTCCTAGTAAAGAAACTACACATCATAATTTTTAATTGACACACTTCAGTTCATATCCATGTTAGCATGGATAATGTGAATATGAAACAGTCACAGTCTTGTCTAGTTCTTCTCATTTCAAGGCACTGTGTTTGTAATTCTTAATGATAAGTATTGATAATTGAGTTGGTTTTGAAAGAATCCACTTGACTGAAGAGTTGCAGGTTAGGCATCATCGAATATACGTGTTTATGAGTCAGAAGCATTCTCATGATCCACAGAACAAATATAGGCCAACCAACTTCCTTTAATTCTTGTTATTGAATTTGCAAGTGTAAAACCAAGACTTCATGATGTCCTTCAGATCTTTAAATTTTTAGCACTTACCTTTTGCTATTTATTTTTCTGTAATTAAAGAACAGTAAGATTTCAGAGTAGTATTGAAATTTTCATGCAAATTAAACATTTTTCCAGTCTAGTTTGGCCAGTGGATTTTGTTGCTGCTACAAGCTATATTTTCGCTAAATTCTTCTACATGACCATTTTTAAGTAAGTATATGAGAGGTGCCAAGAAAATCAGTGGACCTACTTATACGCCTGACTTGTATTTATTCTAATGAAATTCCTGATGAGTGATCTACTAGGTTTAGTTCAACTGTAAATGTAACTGCCTAAGATGCAAGTTGCAGGGGTGCCAGGATTGGTTAAAAAAAAAAAAGTGGGAATGGAGACCCCTTTGTAATTGTCAGGTTTGTCGTATAGGTGGGGTTTGGGTGGCGGTAGGATTTTTATTTTAATCTAGACCCAGAGAAAATATTTTTGGCAAATACTGAACTTCCTCAAAAGTGGAATTCCAGTTGCTCTGATGGTATTTCTGAAGTTTGGGACGAACTGTTGGAAAAGAGGGAGCTACATTTCTACATTTCATCACTGGTTTAGTTATTGGATATTCCTGTTTGCCTTCCTATGCGTACCTGAATGAATTTGAACTTGCCACTTTTGCTTAGTTCATTACTTGTTGTAACTTGGTATTAAAACAGGGCTGTTAATTTAAATTAACCGTGTTTCTTTGACTCAATAAGAGTAACAAGCACGCTAGAGAAGTTTGAGGAGGAGCCTTAGTCTTCATATGCACAAGGCATGCGAGCAGGACACCTGCTGTGGGAACAGAAATTGTCCCTTCTCCAGACCTGTGCAGGACACAGAGTAGGCTTCTGTTTGTAAAAGCAGGAGGCTTTGTATTTACTTGTGAAGACTGTAATGTGTATGATAAGGTAGTGATAGATAGAGCCCAGACTTGGACAGGTTTGAATTGTCTCAGGTAGAGGAGGGGAATCAAAGCCACAGCAATGAAGAAGTATCAAACAATTGACGTATCTTGTGAAGTAGGAATCCTCACCCTGACAGAGCAACTCTGCCTCTGTGTGTCTTCTCGGAAAGTATCCAAACACCAGTACTTAATTTTTGGACTGTGAAGTATCTTCTGCACTGAGCAAAATGGGTCTTTAGTTTGGCAAAATTAAAAATGCACTGTTTTCAGATGAAGCAAACTTTAAAACATTACACTCATTGGTTTGGATTTGGTTGTCAAAACCTAAAATTGATTGTGCCTCTGGGCCTACTTGCGGTTTTATTTTAAGCATTGTGGGCCTGTCTGTCCCAGTTGTGGCTTTCAGGATTTTTGATAGCAATTACAATGATGTCAAGCAAGCTTCTTGACAGTGCTGAGGAGTGCTCTGTCTTCTCCTTTCTCATCCTGACACTGCAGTGCTTCACCATTTGCTGATAGTGCCACTGCCATTTATATCAACACCAGCATCTGCCAGTCATGATTCTTGCTTTCAGCGTGCGATATCTCTTTGAAAGAGAGTACTCTCATGGGAAATGTGTCACCTTATTTATCCTTGCTTGTTGTTTCGATACTGTCTTTATCCTGATCAGGATAATGCTCAGTAATATTTTTTTGACAACTTTATCCTTTTCTTCTGATGATTATACTTGTGATGGCCTTAAGAGGGAGTTAACACCTTCTAACTATTTCCTGCTTTGCAGTTCAGTCTCATTATTATCATAATTTGATTCCTTTCCCCGCTTTGCAGTCTGTTTGTAGTACACCTAAGCTTGTGGCACAGGTACAGAAGGTACTGGATTGGGTCAGTCCCAGTGTTGCTTGAAAGCCAAGGTAAAACATTCATCGTTCATTGGTCTTTGAACAAGTGGTGGTGCTGGGGCCCTGCGGTAGAAGTTTCTCCTTGTGGCTGCCAGAGCAGTTTTTTGGCAGGGACAGCAATTTACAGCACTCTGCTGGAGGAGGCAACAATGAGCAACCAGTGGCTGACTCGGCCCCTGGGGCTGCGAAAAGGTGAAGAGACTGTCGGTGAGAGACAGGAGGCTGAGGGCCACTGCTGTCCTCATAGAATTGGCATTTGTTCCTCTCCTTCTCCTTCAGAAAACGGAAGGGTATGAATAGCAAATTCACTTTACAGAAGCTTTTCCACTTCTCCTGCACCTTCCATGGCTTCTCCACCAGTCTCCAGTCTTTTCCCTGCCGTGTCCTTCCTGGAGAGATCTGACCCAGCCCTGTTCACCTTGTGCTCACAGCCCTGAGCTGCATCTGCTCAGGTGTCCTCGTCTCCCTCTAACTCTGTTCTCTCTCCCCTGTGATGTCAGAGGACCTGTGTTAACAGATGTGAGTGCGCTGGGAGCTGCACAGCCTCTGAGTCTTGCTCGTGGCATCACTGTATGACTCTGCCATGCTCAGGAGGTCATAGATTAGGCCAACCAGGTGAATTTTACATCTTTCCTGGTGGAGCAAGTAAGTTTGGGGCTGCAGATGTGAGACACAAGCTTGCAACTGAGGGAATGCAAAGTGCTATCTGAACACACTTCCAGCACAACTGGGGAGTCTTGGTGGCCCTCCCATGTCTCTGTAGTTTTCATTCAAAGAGGACGTTGCGTGTTGCTCAGTCAGAGGTGTGTGACTTGTACAATAACTGCTGTAGTGTTTCTGTTTTAATCCTTCCTGAGTGGCATTAGGGATTATGTCTTGGCTAAACCAAAGTGGGTGCAAAGTTAACCTTTAAAGTGTGCTTCTAACTTAATTGCAATTATTTTTTAAAATAATATATTTTATTTGCCATACTGACTTTGTTTTTCACAGTGACTTAAGTAATAAATTAGAATGTGACTGTTTGAATTTCTGATCCAATTAAAGTTTTAAGCATTCAATCTTTCATCAACATAAAAGGGAAGATGTCTTATAGTATTTTCCTTTTTTTTTTTTTTTTAATAAGCACATTTCCTTTGGTTTTTCATTTGCGTCTCTTCTTAGGATTAAAATTCTCAATAACACAGATGGGTACCCAATACAACAGAGGTTTTGGTGTTTTTATGGGGTATCTGCTTATTATTGTAATTTTCTTATTATTTGCTGGAAAAATCTGTTAATATTACTACCTGACTATCTGAGTGTATTTCTAAACCAAAAATGTGTCATTTCCAGATACTTCAATATTATAAGATATCATATAAAAACACATTCACAAGCCTGGCTCATTTTTTCTGTTCTTTCCGGAACAGAAACTGTCTTTTATGTTAGTCATTGATTCTGAATTCTATGTAGGCAATTTGATGTTGGAGAAGTAATTTGGAATATAAGAAAATGATTCGTATTTTCTCAGTTTCAGAAATACAACCCAAGCATGTTTAAAAATATATCATGCTTTTCAAATTTGTTGTGGGCATTGCGGCTCCTGCTGCTTCTTGTCATAAACGGTGGAGATGATGCTGTTAGTCGTGCTACCGGAGCAGTCTGAAAGATTCGACAATAACTTAGATAACTCTTGGAGCTGTGTAGTTTAAGTTCTCTGTTATATATATCTATATTGGATACACATGAAATTTTATTTTTCTAATTTTTAAATATATCACCGTCCCTTTATAGTTTGCTTGCAGAAGGCATTATGTTTTGGTTTAACAAGTATTTCCTTCTCAGCTTCATGCATGAGGTGATCTCATTTCTTCAAGTCTCTCTGATCACAGACACATCAATGGTTTTCTGACACATTTTAATGTTTCCTTCCCCAGCTGACTCTGCATTATTCTGGGGGTGACAGCCACCCATCTCACTCTCTCTGTCCCTGTTAGGTGACAGTGACCTAATTCTTTCCTTTGCTCTTCCCATACCTCCATCACAGCTATCACCCCCTTTTCTTCAAACTGCCTAACTGGGTTAATGTAGCGGTTCAGCGCTGAGCAGTTGTACTCCGAGTTTACTCCGTGTGAGGTTTTCTTTGTGCCTGAAACGCGGCTGGCAGAGCTTCATGCTGCTGGTCTAACAAATGATGGTGCTTTTCCTTGCAGCCTTGCCTTGCTGATGTCCTTTGACCAACACAGCTGTACCAAAATTGGTCCAGCTTTGTCTTTTTCTAGTTAAACTGTAAACTTCAGAGCAGAGTCTCTTGTGATGCGTGTTGGAGCAGAAATCTGCCTCAGTTCTTTGAGCAGCGCTGCTTTTATCCATCTCTGTTTCACACATGTGGGCTTTTTTAAGGCAGAAACTGTAGGGTCTGACTTTCAATAAATTGGAATGCAAATATGCATTGACTTTGCTTGTGTGTTCAGGGTCAGTATGTTGGCAAATAGAATGTTACAAATGGTGTCAGGCAGCCTTCTTCCTGCAGCCCTGTTTGACTGAGGTCCCTGATCTCCACAATCCCTGGATTTTGTAATCTGAGCAAATTTGTCAAATGCACGAAATGTTTGGGTTGGAGAAGCTCTTTTAAAGAACTTGGCTCAAAGTATGTAAAGTAATTTTAATGAGATTGAATCCTCTGTCACTCAAAAATACAGAAGCATTTTCTTTCTTTTCTGGAGTGAAATGAAGCATTACAACAGGCTGCCCAGGGAAATGGTTGAGTCACCATCCCTGGAGGGGTTTAAAAGACATGCAGATGTGCACCTGGGGACATTGTTTAGTGGAGGACTTGGCAGTGTTAGGTAAGTAGTTGGACTCATTGATCTTGAAGGTCTTCTCCAACCCAAATGATATAATGAGTCTACAAAGTGCAATAAATAAAGACAAAGAAATTCTGGTGAATAAATCGACGTTCAAAACTGGCAGCTTGGTAAACTGCACCTGGGAGGCTGAAGTAGAGAAGTTGTAGGTCGTGGTTTAGGAAGAGCTGGGCTTGGGTACCAAGTGCTGTTCTGAACCATGAAATACACTCTCTAGTAGTGTGCAGGCAGGAAGTTTGATTTGTTTATTTACTACTGAGCTGGTGATTTTAAGTACTGTCTTCTCTGCCCTTTGGAACAAAGAGAGCATGAAATTGTGTCACATATTAAATATGTTACTTTTTTTTCTTCTTGGGAGTCATTTTTATAGTTTGAGATTCACATAGCAACAACCGGTGTTGGCAATTTAGGAGAAAGAGGTTGACACGCAATCCTGAAGAAACAGGTTTTTCTTCAAATATGCAAGAAAAGATCAGAGTACTAAAGACTTTTCTTCTCATTAGATGTGTATCTGGCACATGAGTTGGCAGAGTGTTTGGCAGGATTAAAACTGTTTAAGTGCTGCCAGCAAAGTGGGATCTTAGACTGAGTTTATGTCAGGAAAATGAAAGGGGAGGCAGGACCAAAGATGTTTTAAAATATATTATTTTATCTTAATGATTTTTGAACTATTGTTTAACTGAGCTGATAAACAGAAATAAAATAAAACATAAAGTTTTCCACCTGTCTAGGTAGTTTATGTATAGCTAGTGGCAGGAGACTCATTTCATAGGTATGTTTATGGTAAGGGTAATTTTCTGTGGTTTACTGGCAATTTTTTTAGTGTAAGATCTGGCTTTAGAGCAGGGAAAAAACTAACAAATGAATTTTGTGGGAGAGTAGTGTATTTTTAATAGCCTTTCATTTAGAGCATCTGGTTGGAAAATATTTTGAGTGTGATGTTCCAAAAATGAAAGCGACAACAATATACTTTTTATAACTGTTGCTTTAAAAACCATATATTCTGCTAACTCATCAAGTCCTTATGAATTAGAAAATCAAACAGAATGGTGATAGTATCAGTATAAAAATGTCCTCTTTGGGCTGCAGTTACAAGTTGAAGTTGAACATGTTTCAATGCTAATTCTGCACACTGGACAGGAAAAAATCAGCATGTATGTTTGCTGTGCAATGTTCTGTGTATTGCAGAGCATAACAACGACATTTGAAACCATCTTTCAGTTCTACAGGCACAGAGGGAAATGTTAAATTTGTACTGAAATTGCTGATGAACTTGTTCTTCAGATATTTAACATGATGGTGCTTAAACCTTTTGAGAGGAGAATAGTTGCTGAACTGAAAAGAGCAACCTCTTAGTTAAAGCAAACATTGGCACTACGTGTGCCAATAAATAGCTTGTAAATTTATAGCTAGCTCTATATATATTTGTATACAAATATTTGTAATTTAAGTATTTTTATAATGTACAATAAAAGCTCTTAACAATTTATTTATCAAGGGCTAACAGACTTTCCTCTAGTCTTCGAAAGATCCAATGCTCAAGAAATATCTTCAAATTCAAGCAGTAACTCAAAAATACACGTTGAAGTCCTGACCCTGTTGTTCAGGGATTTCAGTGGAATCCAAGAGACTGCTTGTGCTCTATGGCTATTTTTACTTGTTTTTTCATTTGCTCTACTTGTGAATGACGCACATTTATATATGCACGTAATACAAATCAGCTGATACCATAATATTGGGTTCTTCATTGGAATGCAGTTTCTGCTGTGACTCGGACAACAGTAACAAGTCGGGTAGAGGAGTTCAGGGGGGAGCCGGTTGCACGAAGAGCAGTGAGGGGGCACTTGCTGTCCCTGCAGGGTCATCCCTACTCCAGACCCTGGCGGTGTCCAGAGCGGGTTCTGCAGTGCAGGGTCCTGATGTGCTGCTGGGAAAGGGCGCTGGCCTGGTTACAGTGCAGTGTCAGCACCGCTGGAAATGCCTTGTTTCGTGGACACGTAGTCTGTCGGTCAGGCTGCCGCTTGCTGCAGAAGGTGGCAGCTAAAGAGGAGAATCAATTATTTGGGACGGTTTTGTGCATTCTTGTGATACCTCTAAATGTCGGTGGTGCCCATTAGTGTGTTTGAAACAGGATTCATGTTTCCGGCAAGTGTATTTTTGTTTAAAACAACTATGATTTTCCTGCTGTTCACTGAACTTCTACCCAGGCAATGAAAAAGAGATAGGGAAAATTGGGCATGAGAAATTCAAGATGTTTACCCATTGGAATTTTATATCTGCCATATTCCCTGGCCCTAACTTAATATCTTTGCACGATGCACTTCATGGACTTAATAGGACATGCAAAGCAATAGCTTAAAACTGCTTCAGGCCTTTGGGATTCTAGCAATGAAAAATTTCGAAGCAACTTTGAAAAAGTCTGTCTGACAAAGTCCATCTGTGTAAATGCTGGGATACACCCTGGCTGGCAGTATCGAGGGAATCTGCCATGAGTCCTAATGGAGAAGAATGGTTGAGATGACATTCCCCTTCACCTCAAATTTGTGCAGAAAAACGTCTCTTGAACCTTCTAAACCAGCGAGGAACTGGAGGACAGGTATTCGGAATGCACAGCCTGGCAACAAAGATACTTTATTTTGTAGTCTCAGTTCTTTGACAAAATCCTGAAGTAAACAGACACAATGGTGTTCACACCCGCTTACATCAGCGATGTCCAATGTTAAACATTTATTGTTGGTAATGACCACCCATCTATTTGAGATTTTCTTAGTCTCCAGGGCAGACTGTGTTGCAAAAAAAAACCCAAAAAACCAAAAAAACAGATGAAATCACTTTGAATATTTCTTTTTTGTTGTTTTGCCTACTTTGACAAGAGGCTTTAAATCCCTGCAATTCAGATCACCAAGAACTCAGCGTTTTCATATGGTTAAAAAAAGAGTGTAGGTACAAAGGTGAATTGCTTTATTAAATGAAATGTGACTTTATACATATGGCAATGCAACTGACAATTTATGATTGTTTTATGTATAAACTGTTAATCTGTTTGTTCAGATAATCTATTATAAAACCAAATTTTCAGGGAAATAGTGAACAGTGGTCTTTTAAAAATGTATTTATGAAGAAGAAACTGTTTAAAGCAGGAGTCCTACTTATTTCACATAAACAGGGACTGTAGGAGGGTTGAAGGTAAAAAGGAAGCAGAAGAACTCAAAGTGCTTGTAAACATCAGTGGAAGTGGGGACGATGTCAGCCGAAACGCTCGGTACGGACCGCCCCACCAGCTGTGCCTGCGCTGGTGTGCAGTCTCCTTTTCCCTGGCAGAACACGTCTCTAAGCTTGTTTGCACTGAAGGGTTTGTTGCAAGATCTTTTGGAATTGTCACTGAGGAACACACCTGGCCTGAGGATACTCCTGGTTGTCCATGGTTATATCCAAACTGTGACACCAATGTGCAGCCCTCTGGTGAATCTGAAGGGTTCAAAGGCTGCAACTACTGCCCCTCAGGTGCAGAGTTGGTCATTCTTTAAACTGTTATTCAAGTAAGACATGGTGCAATATGTTTCTTTGATGCAAGGAACACATATGCAATGCGAAGTAGCGTTAAAAAAAACTTTCACTTTGTAGGATTCCTGGGTGATGTATTTGAACAGCTGGGTCTTGTGTAACACGCAGGTAATTATTGGTTATCTGCCAGCCAGAGCAGCTCCCATCTTGCATTTTTTATTTTAGTATCTTATATAGACATCACAGATTATTTCTGAAATGTGTGCGGACTAAACATCATTTCTGTTCATCCTCTTTGTGTTTGTAGTCTGGGACTGTGAAGCTGACCAAGCCTGTGGCGTTATGGACCCAGCAGGATGTCTGCAAATGGCTGAAGAAACATTGCCCTAATCAGTATCAAATCTACAGTGAGTCATTCAAACAGCATGACATAACTGGTAAAGTATGCACTATCAGAAATATTTTACTTGCTTAAAATGTGGCAAATTGTTTTACTTTGTTGCTAATAGATTGTGACTGTGCGCTGAGGGCTTCTTGCTGATTGTATGACTAGAGTTACAAGGTTTAGAGCAGGAGGAATACACCACCTTTATAGGATGTGATAAGTGATTTCCACATCTCTCTAAAAGATAAATTTCACATTATTCAGTGTTAATATAATGAGGAAAGAAGTCGGTCTGTGTGTGGGTGAGGGCCACACCCTGTTCATTCCAAATAAATAAAAAAAGCCCCAAATGTTAAGAAATGTCCTATGAGGAAAAAAGTAAATGAGTTTCTTTTCATGGAGGTGTTTCACCTTGATTTCATATTCTTTTTTTGCCCTGCCCCCCTCCCTTTTTTTTTAATTGAACTTGGAGCCCTTAACAGATAGGATGGGAAGCAAACCCAACTGGGCCTCTCCCTAGGGCTGAAAGAGAATCAATACAGCAAGTTGTTTCCTGACAGATGTTTGTTTAACTTTGTTCTGGAAAATTTGCAATGGAGGAGATGCTCACATATCTCTATTCCAATAATTTATGGTCTTTAAAGTTGGTATTTTCCTATTGTCAATCTAAACTATTATTTCCAGCCAAATAAACTGATTTCTGTCCCAGGCATAGCTCAAGTACAAACAATCCTTCTCTCTTGCAGTCTTTCCTTTATTGGGTAGGGGGTTTCCTGCTCTCACACACTTTCTTTGTCTACTCTAAAAATTGTTTGTTCTATCATGGTTTGTCCCCCAAATACCCACAGGACCTCCAAACCTTTAACAGTTTGTGTCTTCTCTTACAAGAATATATTAAAAGCATTGTTATATTTTATTTTCCTATTTACTTCAGAGGTTTATATTGATTTTGTTGATCTGTTTGACTTGTTAACTCCTACTCGGTTTGCTGTAGTGGTATTTTAACTGACCACTTTGTGGTCAGCTGAAATTTGTTCTCTGAAGTGGTGGTATACAAAAATGGGAACAGGCATTCAGCCATTTAATATCAAGCAGATGTTTGAGTTTCACATACAAGTCTTGGTCTTAACAATAATGTACTGTTAACTAATGTGTGTTTCAGTTAGTGTCTTGTTTGTGTACGTGTACTTGTGGTGTTTCAAATTTTCCATCGATTCCTGTTGCTACTCTTTCCTTTCTGATAATATATGGATGACTGCAAACGTGGCAAACTTAACTACCAGTGTTTGTTTACTATGTAGCCATGAATACGTGCACATGCTCATATGTGAGAGGTGGTTTGTGTTGGTTTGGTAAGCGTTGAGTTTTAGTGCGTAACCATTGTGCCCATTTCCTCTAAGTCATCAGCCCTGAACGCAGCCCATAGGAATGCAGCCTGGGTCTCCACCCATGTGTACAGAGCTGAGTGCATCCAGAGCGCTACCAGGAAAAACTGAAGCTATTTCTTCATGTTTTCTGGTACTGTTTTACTGACATATTGTCTCTTTTTAGAATTAAGACACAGCGAGATAAAGTTGAAAGGAAAGTTGTTTTCATTTCAACATACATGTAGATGGAACCTGGTAGTTTCATTGCAGATGTGCACAACATCGAACCTTATAGACCTCTGTGAAAAAGAAGAATCAAGATCAATCCTTCTTACTTTACACAAAAGAAGTATAAGGAAAATATTAGTATGAGTGTTAGAATGTAAGTCTGCAGGAAAGACAATCAGTTCAGTAACTACCAAAGAAAAGAAGAAATGCGATCAATGTTTGTACGGCTTTTATAAAAGTATGTTGTGATAATATTATGAGTGAAATCAATAACTTGGGAGGATATTTCCAGTGCTCTTGGTCCCTGTGACTCCGATTATTTGAAATCTAATAAGGGGATAGAACAGTGGATTTGTGGCTCAGAAAAAGTAGAGCATGAAAGGAGCATGGAAACTAATGTGAAGATTAAGCCAAAGTAGTGTAACTGTTTCCAGATATGGTTATGGAAAAGTGATGTGATTGTTCAAAATTTCTCAGGAATTAAAGTGGCTTTACAGGCTGCTTTGATATGGAAAAATATGATGGAAAAGAACTTGAAGAAAGTGACATGAAAAGGATATTTAAACTTTATTTGAAGATAAAATCGAAGTCATGGTCATAAGCCAGGAAAATAGTCTTGGGCAAATATATCTAGCAGTTGTTAACCATAGGTGTTGAAAAATGCAGCATTTTACTTGGGACTGTTAGTTGCTGATGACAGTTATTGAGTTGGGGGCAAAAAAGCAACCCAAAATGTCCTTTCCTTTGTGGAGATTTTATACCTTTTTACTACTCCTGACAAAGAGCAGCTGCAGATGTGTAAGAATAAAATGCTTTATCTGGTGATCTTGAGGATGCCATGGGACAGTGTACTCTCATCAGGTTTGCGGGTGACGCCAAATTGAGTTAACAGTTGACAGACTCAAGAGCGGGGCTGCCGTTTGTAGGAAGCCTGGTGCAGGGACCAGACCTCGGCTGCAGGAATGTGCCGACAGGAACCATTGGGAATTCAACAGCTGCTCTTGGCGTTTGCACCCATGCGAGTGGACATAAAAAGTTGCTCTGACTAGCCAGCTGTTTACACTCATTTTATACCAGTATTAGTTCAGGGGGCAAAGCTGAGAACCGGACCTTGTTTTCCGTGTGCATTTGTGGATTTGAATTTGCCGGGCAGCAATACTTTTAAATGACTAGGGCGTTCTTGAGAGATGAGCTGTTCTTTGATGGTGTTATCCTGTACCATTATTTTTTTTTTGCAATGTCTCAGCATTAAGCAGAGCAAGACTGGGCATAGAATGACTAAGGAATAACCATTTTGGTGAAAATGGTCCATTGACAAAGTAATAAAGGTGATGTCCAAGTGACTGTTTATTGATGCATGATTTGTTGAAAGAAAGGAAGGAAGGAAAGAAACCCTGCTTCACCTCTCGTTTTTACACCATGTTCCCCAGTGTGCTAATGTGTGTCTAGAGAGCATGAGGTTTTAATGCTATGATCATTAAACAAACCTCATTCTGTCAAAATAATACCCAAGAGGTACCTTGGTCCAAGTGAAAGAATTTCATAGGAGGTACTTGAAAGGGCTCAAGCCTTTTTAAATTAAACTTTAAAGGAGGAAAGGAACAGGACTCAAGAAAACCTCTTTTTAGTTTTATAAGGGACCAGAGCTTATGAGTATTCATTAAATACCAAACGGCACCTCGGAAAATGAAATATATGCTACTGAAAACCTGCTGCAAATAACTTTAAAATCTGGCTAATTCTGTAACCTGTAAAGATACTTGCATTAAACCAGCTATCTTGACATATGTTTTTATGAAGTTCATATGAATTCTTGCTTTTAAAATCTGAATTGATTTGTTTTTTTCACTTCAATAATATCTTTGCAAATGTTAGGTGTTTATCACATCAGCTGAAATACTCAAGTTATTTAGCATATTGGTGAAGGGATGATATTGTGGTTCAAAAGACTAAACTGGGATTTGGAGAAATCTTGGCTCCGTTTCAGGTTACTCTCATGTTCTTAGGAAGCACACTGAATCCACAGGGTCTAAGTTTCTCTTTCCATACAGAGAAGGGACTGCTTTTTCTTATCAAAGTGTTGCCAAATATCTTTATGATTTCCGGAAGATGCCCTTTGGTTCATAGAACTCACTGAGTTTTGTGCTGTGACCAATGCAGGGACCTGGGGATGAGAGGCGGGCAGGGGGTGCGGGAGGCCTGGGGTTCAGTCCTGCCCCTGGGGCGGGAAGGGTGACTAAAAGCAGGCAGCTTTATTTACCATGTTGTGACGTTCTGATCATATTCATCCTCCCCGTGTGTGTTTTGGCGTCTCTGCAACGGTGATAAAGATACCAGTGTTGTTAAATGTGTAGGAAAGATGTTGTTTGAGCCAGCTGAGTCTTTCTGTTAGCAGATCTGTTTCATTTGGAACAACTTCTGCTCACTCCCTCATCCATCCCTTGAAAGTGCTTCCAACTTCGTTATCCTTCATCCTTCCATTATTAATGAGTATCACATTGACCGAAAAACATCTCTCGTGCCAGTGACGCGGGACACCTAGTGCGAGACCAGATGCAAGAAGCGAAATGAGGTCTTGTGTAAGGTGACCTCTGTCGGTGTTCACCCCGATGCTTCCCCTCCGTGTTACTGACACCTGACCCTCCAGAGTCTGCTCACAAATCCTACTGTAGTTACACTGCACAAAACTACACAAATTGGCACCTTTCCTTAGCTTGTTTTATTGGACATTGTTTTATTATCCCTTATGAACTGGTAGGTTGTTATCGGTAGAAGACTGGTTTTATGGTCAGGTGTAGTACTGGTACTAAGTGAAAAAGGTCCAAGGTCAGGACCAGGTGTTGCAGGAAGTACTTTACCCTCCTTTAAAGCATTATTAAAGTGTTGCTCACCACATTTTTCTCTGTCTGGTCCCAAACCTGTAGCAAGTTCAGAACATTCCACAGCACTGTCATATATCTCAGAAAGCATCTAGTTTATTCATGGAAGAAAATAGGTTTTAGTAGAAACAAAAAGAACCTTATTGTGTCCAAGTGGAAGGTATTTCTGATAAGATATTAGTTATCTTCCTTGTTTTGCATGTGACAGTGCTCTTCAGCACAATAGATCTCTCCTCCCAAGCCATGTTCATATGATAGTGGTGGTGTAGAAACAACTTCCATCTCCAGCAAGCTCTGTGAAGCTCTTCCCTTCTCTGTGGTGCAGCGCTTCAGCCAGCCTTGCCCACGGTCCTTATTTGTGCCACTTTTCCCTGCTCTTTCTGTGAGGTCTTAACAGCAATGTTGGTTGGTGGGCTGTCAGTTCAATCCTGACTACATCCATCTGTGGTTTAAAAAATAAAATAAAATCACTGCTTCACCCTGGAGAGAGCTTTCATTCTGCTGCCTGGATAAGGTCAGACTTATTTGTAGTGTTCTTTGTGGAGCTGTGATGCTTGTGTTGGAAAATGTGAGGGACTGAAGAGTTTTCCTTGTTTCATACTTGGCTGCCCTCAAATTTTTAACATGTGGAACACATCAAAGAGTGACAGACACTGGGATAAGGCTTCTGTTTGCATAATATGTGGCAACTGTTATTTTTGCATGGAAAAAAATATCAAAAATATATTAATGCAACCCTGTGTTTACGTGGCATAGAATTGAAAGAAGTGAGATGAACCAAATAGTTGGAAAGCGGGAATCTTTTTTCCCTATTCAGCTTCCTACTGATAACATTTTGGATGCATGTAATCTCTTACACCTCAGCAACGGCTCCTGACTCTGGTTTCCAGTCAGATCGTAGCTCAGGAGACACCCAGTGAACTGCTGCAGCAGGAGGCAAAACTCTAACAGCTCCTGAGAGATCTGGTGTGGCCAGGAAGGCCCATCTGCAGCTGCGAAGGGGCCAGTGAGGCACTTGAGTGCTTCACTGAAGTTGTAACTTAACATAGTTTATTATTTTCTGATAAACTGGGTGTTCTGTGAAAAATAATCTGTGGAGTATTATGGCAGAAAGTAACTTTTTAATGGAGTTGTTGTTGTTATTATTATTATTTTGATCTGGAACAGGAGAACATTTTCTAACCAGCTGCCATGATAGTGTCTTCACTGCTAAACCAGCTTGCCGGTTGTGCACAGGAGAACTAGGCCCTATGTGTGTAAGAAGAAATCAAATCAGTTCGTCGTGAGGCAGAACCATCTTCACTTCTGTGCTCAAACCAGTGGGGAGTGTCTAATGCCATTATTTGTTACATTAAAACCTGTGTGGAAGAAGTTATATTATCATCTGTTGTTTAATAGGAAAGGGAACTTGCTGAAGGGTGATTGAGGCATTTTTGGCCTTGCTTGCCAATGATGTATTGTTATTGCTTCTACGTCTACTAAATTCAGAATGAATAGTTTCCATGCTCCTGCTCCATTATCAGCTGGGGGATCTGCTATGCAAGGAGCTGATGAATGTTTTACAGCATTTCCTGTGATATTGGATATTTCTTGCGTCTGGTTGCTTTTCCTTGGTGTGCTCTCTGCACTTCTGACTACCTGGGAAGTTCTCTCATGGTTTCAATAAACAATTACTCTACAGCACACTCAGAAGTGAACTGCACTCTAGCTGCCTCTTTTTCTTCACTCTGTCGCTCTGTAAGAATTCAGGAGGAGCCATGGTAGCCTGATTTGCTGTAGCTTTTACTACAACCTGATGTAAACCACAGAATCCAAATCATCTTTGAACTGAAAAGTGTAATTCCTGTCCTTTAGCTTCAGATTTGAAACTGCCTGTCAACTTGGCTTAGATATGTTCTTCTGTACCCTTAGAGCATGAGCATTTAGGTTGACAGGAGAAAAAGGTATATTGCTCTTTATTTGGAGCACTGTTTACTTGCTCCCCAGTACTTTCTCCTCAAGTGCTGTCAGATGTTGGGCAATTAATGTTTCATAATTAGTGCAATGATAATTGGATTATTCTTTTCCTCTAACACAAGCGTTCTTTGCAATTTTAGTTCAATGTTGTTCTGTTTATTTTAGCAACCTTCTACTTACTAGAGATGGTATCGTGTTTTACCCTTGTCCTTTAAAAGATCTTCGTTGTACACTCTTTGTAAAACAGATCCACTGTGTTCTCTGCAAAACACTGATTCACATCAGTATCGTGTAAAACTCACCTCCAGAACCTCTCACCGTGGCAGCCAGTTTCAAAATCAATTTCTGTCTCTTACTCAGAGGGAAGCTAAAAATGTGAATTAGGGTAAGATATGGAAAGCTGTATCAAATGTCTGAGCATAGCCTATTTCAGGAATTCTCAAACCATATTGTAAAGCTTTGTGATATTTCCTGGTTTGCTGATAAGGCTTCACAATGTGTCTGCAAGCAAGAACAGAGCACTGATTGTGATCCACCGACAGAGCCAAAAAGCTTAGGAGCTGATTTAGCCTTTGGGTACGTACCCTGTCTATCTGAGGTGACTCGGGCATCCAATTTAAGTGGGATTCAGAAGATCAAGGGTAAGAGAGTAAACTGCTGAAGTAATCAGTGGAGGGGCAAGGGATGCCTCCAAGCAGATGAATTTAGTGGACTTCATATAGCTAAGAGAAGATGTTATGAAAACACCCGTTTCCTTTATCCACCTTCTTTTGTTCTTGATAAGCCATACTTTTTATAAACCATTTTTTCTTTAGCTGCTTTACATAGTTACTTTATTAATAGTCCTAACACTGCCAAATACTCATTTTACTTCTCAGGAAGTTGTTTTTCTGCATATTTTGGAACCATCACCAACCGTTAGTGATTAGGTGGTTACTTTACCACATTCCTTGATGACTAGGCTGTGTGATCCTATCACCTAGAAGCCGGGCAGGGTGAAGCACTGTTGGTACCTGGAGACCTCCAAGGAACAGCTTGAAGCCATAGAATTGTTAACCTTGATGGCACTTCTTTATTTCCTTTTTCTAATGCTGATTACTTACTTCAATATGGTGCATAACAGCTTGGAGTCTTTCCACTCAAAGGACGGGGCCTTTAGCTAAGAACTGGCCATTGAATATTTAGGCCTTCCTATGATTGTGCTGATTCCAAGTAGTCTGCTCTGACCAAAATCTCATTAAGCTGTAATTCTGTGTTGCTTTTTGAAACTTGTGCTTATCTGTTGAGTCTGGAACTTAATTTTTCATCTCAGTTAAAGTGCTGGTCAGTACTGCTGGGCTCTCATTTCCCCCCAAGTCAGGCTTTCCTGCAGCGCTTCAGAAATTCTGGTTCCCATCTGGTGGGAACCAGCACAAACCTGGGAGGTGTTGGAGGGTCTCCTCTCAGATGACTTGTGGTGTTGCCTGGCAAGGACTATTTGCCTTCTTGCTGTGCAGGCATTAAGTCAATTTTATGGCTCAGTTGTAGGTAAGGAAAACTTAGATGGGGAAAACTTCAGTGATTAAGTGGAGGAGTTGTTAGAAGACCTTACAATTCTTCACTTTGAAGAAGTGAATTAATTCGCTACCTAGTGGGTGTGTGTTTGTGATATCAGTGAGCAGCTAGCACTGATTCCTTTTATTTCGGCTTGTTACTTGCCAGCATGTGCTATTCATGATATGGGGATTTAGTCTTAGTGTAATCTTATAATTATTTGGCAGTGTTTCTCCGGTCTAATAACACAGCTAACCTAATGATGAAGTGCAGAAGGAAGCTTTCCTGAAATCTGAACCTGGAGGAAGAAACAGCCGAGAGTTTGATTTCTGCTCCGTGACACAAATGAGCCAGTGCATGCTGAATCTCTCTTACCTGATCTGTCTGCAGTTTGTTGTGTTCCTTCTCTCACCTCCAACTCCCACCCCTGTGACTCTTCCCAAGCCACACACCCTCTGTCACTTGTGCTGTTATTCCAGCTTCTTCCCTGTCTCTATTTTTCTAATAAGTATGTAGCATACAAATCCACTCTTGCACCAAATCTCTGACAAATGGAGTAACTCATATCCTACATGTTGCCCTCTGCCATGAGTCCGTGTTTTCAGCTGTTTCACAGAATCACAGAATGTTAGGGATTGGAAGGGACCTCGAAAGATCATCCAGTCCCATCCCCCTGCCAGAGCAGGAACACCTAGATGAGGTTACACAGGAAGGTGTCCAGGCGGGCTTTGAATGTCTCCAGAGTAGGAGACTCCACAACCCCCCTGGGCAGCCTGTTCCAGTGTCTGTCACCCTCACTGAGAAGAAGTTTCTTTTTGTATTCAAGTGGAACGTTTTGTGTTCCAGTTTGTACTCATTGCTCCTTGTCCTATCATTGTTTGTCACCGAGAAGAGCCTGGCTCCATCCTCGTGACACTTACCCTTTATATATTTATAAACTTTAATGAGTCCACCCCTCAGTCTCCTCCAAACTAAAGAGCCCCAGCTCCCTCAGCCTTTCCTCATACAGGAGAAGCTCCACTCCCTTAATCATCTTTGTTTCCCTGCGCTGGACTCTCTCCAGCACTTCCCTGTCCTTTTGGAACTGAGGGGCCCAGAACTAGACACAATATTCCAGATGTGGTCTCACCAGGGCAGAATAGAGGGGAAGCAGAGCTGCCTTCTCTCTCCTGGACCCTGGACAGCATTGCCAACAAGAACCGGGCTCCCCCTGTGCTGGCGCCTGCGCGCCGAGTTCCCCCGAGCAGCCGCCTGCACTCCTCGGGGCTCCCCAGGTGTCTCCGGGTCGCTGTTTAGAAACAACTGGAAATGCTCTTGGGAAAACGATGTTGCTTTTTCCCTTTTCCTTCCGCTCGGCCCGGAGCGCCGCTGGTGGCCGCAGGGGGGCGCCAGCACACAGGCCCGGACCCGCTCCCGGCGGCGGCACCGGCCGGGGAGCGACCGCGCGGGGGGTCAGACCCACAAACAGGGCACAGCTGAGCCTTTTACGGAGAGCAGAGAGCCTGGAGCAAAAAGCATTCTTCCCTACCTCCCCTGTATTACAATAAAAATAAAATCCAAAGCTTTTTTTTTTTTTTTTTTTCCAAATAACTGGTCTAGTGCTGAAGCTGCTGGCCTCTGAAAGTCCAGATTTGCCAAGGGAATAGCCTTCAGTAAAAAAGAAGCACTTCCTCCTAGTGCTCCAGTGAAAATTATTGTTTGATTTCATATATGTAATTGAACAGGCTGAAAGTCAGACAGGGTCCGGTATGGTGCATTTGGCACTGAGCTTCATCCCTGTAATCACAGAATGCGCAGAGCAGGGAGGTCACAAATAACCTGGCTATTTTTGCAGAGATATAAGGACCCATGTCTAGCATTTTCCTCTGATTTCAGTGGAAGGAGCTCTTGGAACAACAACAACAACAAACTCTGGATTCTGTCCAAGCCCTTACTGCATTCAGGAATTGATTTTCAGGCCTTCACCCAACAAGGATCTGGACACCCTGTGAAGTGTTTACTTAATTCCTCAGATTCTAGTGGTGATCAACACTTACCTGATGAAAGAGAAGGGTTTTTGTCCTTCTGTTTTCAGCCAGAATTGCTTGCTCCTCAAAAAGAGGAATCTGCTGTGAGAAACTTGTGTCTTTTAATTGATTTTGTTGTCTGTGAACAGAAACCCTGCACTTATAAATGTGAGCCTAGACGCACCAAAAAAGTAGGATTTTAATAAGCCATTTTGGTCTGAAACATGGCCATGTAGATTAATCCGTGAACCTCCTTAACACGGCGCACTGAAGGCATGACTCTTAGAAAAAAACCCAGCAAAATACAGTCTTCCCTCCCCTGAGGTTTCATTGACCTTACTGAGCCCCAAAGTGCTTATCAGAGGCAAACTCTGTTATACAGCAATCAACATTAAGTGGTTAACCTCAGATAAAACTTGGGGGACTCCTGTTCTAATGGCTTATTATTAACTACAGCCACTATCTAACATAATCCAATATGTGAATGCGTACGTTGGAGGGCTGTGTTGCTGCTGAAAATCAGGTGCTCTGCTCTTACCGAACTTCAGTGGCTGCTAAACAGTCTGCTGTGCATTTTGGTCTTTCAGGGCTACGTTGCTGCAGAAGTGGGGTTAAAGGATGAAAGAAATCCAAGCAACCCCAGATAAAAAAACCTCGAAGAAACCCAAAAACCATGTCAGAACAGGAGCTATTCCTCTGAAGTCTTCAGAACCTCAAGAGCCTGCAACCCATCAGGCTGTGCAGACCTCACGCTGTTCCCCAATAGCTCTGCTTGAAGCGCAGCAGAATTCCTGCCCACCAGGTTGATAAGAGAAGCCTCCAAGTTCTACAGACAAAAGTGTTGCTTCTTAATCACTGACTAAGAAACCCAAATGCTCCTCCAAGGGGAATTTGAGGTTTTGTTCTGTTTTGTGAAATGCGGAACAATGATACCCTTGAGGAAATGCGTCTCTTTTGTCAGCGTGCCACGTATTCGAGACAAGCTGTCAATGTAATCCCAGTCCTGTCAGCTGCACTGACAGGGCACCTGCATTGCGCAGGGCCTGCTGACATTGGGCTGTGATTAGACGGAGGCCTTTTACACAAGTGTTTGAGCTCCCAAACAAGTTCATACGTATAAAGCCCCGTCACTTTCTCTACGGGTTCTGTTGTGTGCAGTGAACTGCAGAATTGAGATTACTTACCTGTTCACAGGTCAAAATCACCAAATCCTGGAGTTATTTAGGTTGGAAGGGAACTTTAGATCATCTAGTCCATCCCCCCTGCTCAAGCAGGATCAGCTACAACAGGTTGTCCAGGACCATGTCCTGTTGGGTTTTGAATATCAGCACAGATGTTCTATTTAGTCAAGGTTTTCCTTGACTATAATTTTTAATCTACACTTTTTATTGTTTGTTTTGCACAGGTTATGTAGATTTTTATCTTGCAGTACATGTTCTTGATATAAATATAACTGCTTGGAACCTGAAGAAGGATTAATAAGGTTGTTCATAAAATAGTGCCAAATATGGAATAATCCCAAATGACCTATAAGGAAATGTTTGTTACATGTTCTAATTTTTTGTTGCTGTTGTTGAGTATAAACACTGTCTGGAGAAATGCCAGGAATGTGACAATCTGTAACGAGCATATCAAACCTATGAAGTACTGCAGTCCAATCCGCTGTCAAGCATCGGTTAAATTGCAAAGCTAAACTGCTTGTGTCCATTGGTTTATGGATGTTATACGCATGTAGATAAAGCTTGTCATATATTGGCTTATCAAAACCAAACAAAAGACAGCTTGACTGTGATGAATGTCACCTGTAACCTTTATCCTAAGCTAGTCTGCTTCTAAATTTGCCATTCACAGATGTGTACTGTCCTTTTTTATGTCACATTAAGCCATATTCAAACCCATATCATGCTGACTCATTCCAAGTCTGTCTCATGGAGAAAGATTTTTTCTGTTAAAAAAAATGATACTTTAAGGGTTTTTTTTCTTTTTATTAAACTCAACACAAGGAGCTACAGACCTGTTAGCCTCTTACTAATTCTGCCAAAATAATGGAACGGTTAATTTGGGATTCTGCAACAAAGAATTGCATTGTATAGTTAATACCAGTCGTCTTGACGTCCAGCCTATCAAACTAACCTGGTGCTTTGTTTTTTCATTTTTGCTTTCCATTTGCATTGGTACAAGTTTAGTAGTTAAGAGCTGCCACGCAGAATACAATATCTTTTTTTTCCCCCATACAGCTTAGGATCAGATGATGTTGTAATTAAACCTGTGCCTTTTAATTCTGTAGGCTGCGTGCTGGAGTGAGGCTGGTTCACTGACAGGGGCCTGTGCGCAGCAGGGAGACAGTGATGAAAAAGGGCTTTATTGGTGTCCCCTGGACTGGCTGGTTGTGCAGCATTGTTCAGACTTTCTGTGTTGGTTGCCCAAGTGTTGCAGTTGATGTGGTAGGAAGCAATTAGCAGGACAGGTTAATGGTACAAGCGTGGTATAAATAATCTAGCTAAATGTTTCTGACAAAATTTGTTTTATTGAATAGCCAAATGTCTTTTTCAAAGAAGAAAATCAGTTGGGAGTTATTCTAGGCAGGCACTTTACATGTACTCTGAACACAAAGCTAGTGGGACTGATGTAATCTCGTTATAAAAGTTGTACTGAATAGCAGGGACTGTTGTAACGTACACAGGTCAGGTCGCTTAAGTCTCCTACATGATACTGTGTCCAGTTGTGATGTCTTAATTCTAAGAAGAGTCTAGAAGTAGATGGAAGGTGGAGCCCAGCCTTTTCCCAAGCCTGGGAGATGAGCCCTGTGTTGTCATGTTAGAGGAGATGAAGCTGCTGAAAGGAGGGTTGATAAGTGACTTAATAACTGGGTATTGGGACTTAGCAGGACAACAATGTACGATCAAAAGCTGAAATGGGAAGCTTGAGTGATTCAGTAATCAGAAAATGAATCCCGGCTTTGCAGGTCATTCAGCAGTGGAAGTGCTTACTAGGAAAAAGGCTAGATGCTGACAAAGTCAACTTTTTAAAAGATGGGAAAGGTGGATGGAAAAATACATGGTAAGTGTGTGTACCTGCAGCACCCAGACTACACAGTCACTGTGGTCCTTTAGCAGAAATACCTGCAGTCTCTAGATTCTGGTGTACTCTGCAATCTTGTTGTGTGGGTTTGGATAGGGGGTGATCTGGTTTTGTTTTTCTACTTCTTGGGAGCCCAGGCCTTCAGAAGAAAAGACCCTGGGAAGCTCAAATGAGCTTTGAACTAGGCACCCCACATAGTGGGAGAAACTAATTAGCAAAACTAAAGATAAAATAATCTGCCAGTTACCCAGCTGTTCTTGAGCTCCACAACTGGTTTTCCTGCTTGTTCAATCAGTATGCCAGACTAGGTCTAGTGTACAACTGCTAATATAAGGGCAATTTATCTATGTATTCCCACTTGAAGCTGGATGTGAGCAGTCCTGCATGCTACTAGATGTACCTCTCTTGTAAACATCACATGTGGGGTAAGTACTTGTACTTAGGCAACTACATGGTAGAACCAGTTAGTAATTTGTATGTGTAATGTGTATTTTCATGACAGCCCTCCTAGGGTTTGAATCTCTTATGCTTTCCTGTGTTTGACCAGAGAGCATGTTAGGCTAGATTCATGTAATATAGAAAGTCTAACTCTGAGATATAAAATCCTCCCCTGTCTTCTTTACAACTCCCCTGTGACCTGAATTTTGCAAATGTGGTGAATGTGACATATGCAAAGATGTTGTCTGTAAACAATCTGTTACACATTTCTCTGAAGTCCAGTGGGATGCTGATACATGCTCAAATACCTGTAGTTCCTTTAAATCCCTTCTTACGTAGCATTTCTGTACAAGGTTCCCCATATAGTCTACTAATACCGTTTTTTTCCGTGTCCATTTACATGTTCTTTGTAGATCAGATAGACATTTGTTGCTGAAGCTGCATGTGATGCTCTCTTGCTGGGACAGGTACCAGAACCTACAGCCTGCTGGGAGACTCTGAGTAGTGCCATAAGGATTCCTGATCTGCCGCTGTATCCTGGGATGGGACCTGGAGCTGGAAAGTGCAGACATCAAATCAATCTAGAGTGAAGGAGGGTTCACACTGGCTGTGTTTGTCCCATTTTTAGGCAAGAGTGCATTCTCCCTGTGCAAATGCCATTGCTTTTCTTCTGTGTTTGTGGCTTCTTTGGGTTTAAATAGGTTACCTAATCTCAGGGTGTGAGATTTTGCAAAAGTTCTTGAGGTATTCAGATGGTGAAGTTCAGATGTTCTCTGGTGCCCATTCAGAAAAGTAATTCAGGACTGCAGGCTTCTGGGAGGTTTTATCTTGGTGCATGAATTTTCTTTAACAAAAGCAGAAACAGTTACCTGCTCAGGTCGAAAGAATACATTGGTCATAGAATTGTACAAGACTTGGTTTTTTTTTTTTGACAAGGCTAAATCTTAAACTACTATGTGAATGGTCCAAGGAGAAACGCTGACACTGAATCGTCAGAGTCTAATTTTCTGCATATTTAACATCATTTTCATAATTTGTAGATCCGTACTGTTGCAGAACAACTCGGCTTTGCCTGATTACAGCTCTCGAGCTGGATGAAGGAGTCTATGGAGTATTCATGATCACTTTTCTTTCCACACCGTGAGCGAGGTGGAGCCTTGTGAGGGAATGGTGTGTGATACTGCGATGGAGGAATTCTTATCGCAGTGCATGTGCACCCGCAAACTGCAACTTTAGCTCACGGTGTTGATCTGCATTGGTTCCTACATTGCTCATTGCCGGAGCTGACCTCACTGGAGCTTTCCATGACTCCATATGGCAATTGCAGGTGTGTGTGATGGTTTCTGATCTTCTACAGGGACCAGTTCCTGCAGGTCAGTGAGAGCTTCATTTTGCCAGTGAATTTCACAGCAACTGGCTGACAATAGAGGAAGCCTTGAGAGTCTTTGGCTTTGGGTACTGATGCATGTCCATTCTAAAGACTGCAAATTCAGCTCTATTTTGGCCATACCTAACTGGGATCTTCCATCATTTTCTTGTCCTAGTCTTAGTCTTTTAAAAAACTTTTCTTGCTTTTTTTTCGTATTTTTAGTCCTTCTATTGAACAGTCTTTGTTTCCAGTAGTGGAAACTTTTACAAGTACAGAAGGGACAGTTTTCTTCTCTTATGTCTGGCTCCACAGAGACACTGCTTGGCCTGGATGACTGTGTCCCTTACCCTGGACTTGGAGCATGCATTATCTCTTGAAATGACTTTTTGAGTGGGTCTGTTGACTGGTTGCAGACTGAAATGCTTTAAAGGTGCTAACATGAACAAATATATGTTGATCTTCACAAAGACAGCATGTTGGCACAAGGGTTTACTCTGAAGTTGTACTTTCTAATAGAAACTGGTTTTTTTTAGTTCCTCCCAATAATTATTTCATTATTTTACGTGAACTGTAAGTATTTTCCCTGACCTTCTATTGAAAACCATTGAAGTTTTGGCAACAACAATTAAGCCCACCAAAAATGAATCTGATGCAAAATAACTGACAGAGAAATTTTCAGCCTCAGCAGTTGTGGTTCAGCAACACTTGGTGATTATGGAAGGTATCAAGCAGCTATAATCATAGTCATCAATACCTGTGCTGTGTGTGTGTACTGAAACACGTATTTGGTCTCCTTTGTTAGGAATGTATGCAATGCCCAATTGTGGTGAGTCTCTCTATTGGCTGCACTGCAATTTTTTTCTTGTGAAGGGAATGTCTGCTTAGAGGCGCAGCTGCTATTCTGTGAATCTAGAGGATACTGTTATGGAAGCCTTCATTTTGTTCTCTTTTTGCTTTATATAAAAATGAATTTTTTGAACTAGAAGGACACTATCATTCCTTATATAGAAAATAATTATCAATAAGTTTCATTTCTTACAAATAATAGGTTGAATATGCAGTTTCCATGTTCTGAGTTGGAAGGGACCCACCAAGATCATCGAGTTCAACTCCTGTCCCTGCATATGACAACCCCACAGTTCACACCATGTGTCTGAGGGTGCTGTCCAGTCTCTTCTTGAACACTGTCAGGCTTGGGGCCGTGGCACCTTCCTGGGGAGCCTGTTCCAGTGCTCTGGCACCCTCTGGGTGAAGAACCTTTTCTAATGTCCAACCTAAACCTCCCCTGGCACATATTTCTGACATTCCCTGGGGTTCTGTCATTGGTCACTAAAGAGAAGAGACCAGCATCTGCCCCTCCTCCCCTTGTGAGGAAGCTGTAAACCACAATGACGTCTCCTCTCAATCTCCTCCAGGCTGAACAAACCAAATGACTTTAGCTGCTCATCACACTGTTTCCTCTCCAAACCCTTCACCAACTTTGTAGCCCTCTTCTGGACACTCTCCAGTAGCTCTGTATCATTTTTTATCCTGTGTCACCCAGACCTGCACACAGTGCTCCAGGTGAGGCCGCACCAGTGCAGAGCAGAACGGGACAATCACCTCCCTGCCCGGTTGGCCATGCTGTGCTGGATGCACCCAGGATACGGTTGCCCTCTTTGCTGCCAGGACACACTGTTGGCTCGTGTTCAACTTGCTGTCAACCAGAACCCCCAGATGCCTCTCTGTGGGGCTGCTCTCCAGCATCTCATCCCCCAGTCTGTACATACAGCCAGGGTTGCCATGTTCCAGGTGCAAAATCTGGCACTTGCCCTTGCAGAACTTCATGTGGTTGGTGATTTCCCAGTTCTCTAATTTGTCCAGATCCCTCTGCAGGGCCTCTCTGCCCCGAAGAGTGTCAACAGCTCCTCCCAATTTTGTGTCATCAGCACACTTAGTATTCTGTCAAGTCCTGCGTCCAAGTCATTTATGAAGACATTGAAGAGTGCTGGCCCTAAAATGGATCCCTGTGGAACCCTGCTAGTGACTGGTTGCCAGCCTGACATAACCCCATTTACTAGAGCCCTTTGAGCCTGGCCCATCAGCCAGTTGCTCACCCACTGCACTGTGTGTTTAGCCAGCTGTGTGCTGGACATGTTGTCCACGAGGATACTGTGAGAGACAGTAATGAAGGCTTTACTGAAATCCAAAAAATCACATCACAGAATCACAGAATCTGCCTTGCGCTTTTCCCCACTCAACCACAGGGATGTGTGCTATGCGACTTTTGATCTCATGTGCTGTAATAATTTTCATGGTTTCTCTCTCAAACCTCACTAAGCATAGTTTTCAAATAAATTCTGTGTGCATCTTTAAAGCAGCAAAGTAGCTGTTGCTGTGAGTGTGCTACATCAGGCCAAAGATGCATCTAGCCTGGAATCCGCCCTTTGTCCAACAGTCGTGCTTAGGGAGGAGGGTAAGTACAGGACAAGTGTATTTCCTCCTCATTCCTCCTGCCCTCCGACAGTTGTTCGCAGCCTTCCACAAGGCAGGATCACTCGTGTGTTTGAGCAGCCACTATATGAAAACACAGCAGAGGTCTCTGTGGAAATATGTCTGAGTAAAGGACAGAGATAAAAGTGCTTGTGCAACCTGAAAGCTGACATGTCCTGATCTCTGAGATCTGAGCAGTACAGCTTTAATACTGACTTCTCATGTGCTTAGTGATGATGTTGTGTTTTATACTGGGAGAGATGAGCATTTTAAGATGTGAAGGAGTAATAAGGGTATATAAAAACCAAACCAAACCACCCCCACCCCACCAAACACACAAAACCCCCACCAGTCTCATGGCGTAGGAGACTATGCGCCTCTTGAGTTCATAGCTTGTATTTATACTCAGTAAATATTTTAGTTGAAAAATGGATTCTCTGGGTTATTTGTTGGCACAAATACTTTTACATCCAGAAAATGCAACCTAAATAAGCACAGTGTGTGTCCATGTGGGTCTGTTGCAGTTTTCCTACGTGATCCAGACTTGTGGTGCTTGAGATATTTCTGTCAACATTGATGGAAGTCTGCTTTGAAAAACTTGCAGTATTTACCTACAGATCCCTACTGTTGCAATATAGTTCTGACCTTCGGAGACACCACTTCTGAAGAGCTCACAGAGACTTTTTATTTTGTTGAGCTTGATAAATGATGTCTGGGTTTCATTTCTCTGACAGACTGTTTATTTTCACCAGGTGTGCTTCAGGACTGACTCTCAGTTTGTTTGTGTTTTCCCTTTATTAGAGAGCTAGTTAGTTGTCAGTGAAGTAACAATTGCAGTATCTGAGCATTTATTACTTGTTCCGGAATGCCAGATGTCAGAATACACCTTACAGGAAAAGAGGGAGACTTCGTCTCTTCTTAGCCATAGTAGTCTTGAAAATTTAAGGCAAAGTAGAATATGTTTTTCTACATCCCATCTGAGTGAATCCTTCAGTAGTGAGCAAGTATTTGCATACTCTTTATGTTAGCAAGCTCCAGCTAAACAGCAGCCACTAAATCTTATACAGTCTATTGCTGACTTGCAAAAGTCGCTGGGAACTGTTACACCAATATGATCATCCATCTGGCAGAAAAAACAGAAAAAAGCTGTAAACTGCAGTGCTGTTAACACTTTTGCATGGCAAAAGCTCTGATGTGCTGGATCCGTTCTGTACCTCAGTGAACTACCCACACTAAAAGAACAGTATAAACAATCGTAGTCTGTGAAACACTCTCTTGTAGAAACCTGCAATTAGAATTGGTAGCAAGAGACTGTGGGAAGCAGTATCTTTTGATAGTATCTCTCAAAAATATATCAAAATGATAAAACGGCTTTCCCAAAGAATTTGAGGACTTGTTAAATGTAGACTGATACACGATTTTTTGGAAAAATATGCAGCTGGCTTTTTTTCAATAACTAATGGCTTTCTCTGAGTGCAGAGAAGTGAAGTTGCCAAGTTTGACCTTGGGCCAGAATCATAGCTGGAATATTGAACTTTTTTTGTTTTATGTAAACCACAGTCACCAGTCGTGTAATTGCCCTCTGCAGGAGGTTATTGCAAAGCACTGGAACTGACAGCAGCTGCAGTGGCCCAATGTGGACAACAAGTTAGTTTGACTCAGCTTCCAGTTGTTTTGCACTAACATGCCTCATGTCCGTAAACTTTGTATGTCATCTGGTTGTCGAACCGCACTGAAAGTGAATTAACTTTGAATTTGCCCTCAAAGTAGATGTGGATGCCCTTGTGTCCTCTTGCAATTCTTGCCAGCATACTAAGTTTTCTCAGTGGTTCCTTATCGCTCCTAGAGGCAGTGAAGCAGTGTCTCTTTGTGGACTGATGTGTTCTTTCCTGCTCCAGGGGCATCCAGGCAGGATTTCATCTCTAGTTTGAAATATTGGTGCGCAGCTGTTACCATCCCGTGCAATTTTAGTTTGTGAGGAGATCACAGAGCTGTGTCCCGATGACTCCCCAGTTGTGCCTCAGGTGACTGTGTTGTGTTGTGGTCGTGTACTGGAAATGCTCTGTGTAATTGGCCCCTGGGGAGGGAGCTGTATCTCTGCCAGCTGTCAGGCAGCAGCTTCACAGAGCTATAAAAGCAGGAGTCGGGGCAGGTTCCAAGCAAGGGGACAACCAGCGCTCTCTCCAGTGCCTTTGTAAAATGGAATAGCTGTGGTCAAACTCTTTTGTGTTGACTATTGCCTCTCAAGATGGTGAGAGGTGTGATGTTCTAACTTAAAAATCTTCTACATAGCTTATTAGATGTGCCACATTACTTTCAAAACTTGTGGTGTGAATAATATAGCTCATATCAAGCCCATGTGCTGCTAAAACACTGAACCAGGTGGGGTTACAGAAATCTTCAATGAGTCCAGGTTAGAACAAGAGAAATCTGGACCCTAGATCTCCACCTCAACCGATCATGTTTCCAATTCCTGTAAGTATTTAAGACTGTGTAGAAATAGAACTTAATGGAAGGAGAAATAATGTACTTACTGTCTTCCTGCCACATCACCGCTGGACTGAATGCAGCAGTTAGAGAGGAGGATGCAAATTCTTTATTCCTCTTTTAGGGTGCTAAGAAAGCTCAGGAAAAAATATTCTTATTTGTCTTTTCACTTGTGTGAGTTTTTACCACAATCCAAAAATAATAAAAAAGAATAAAAAATAACAGTATCACCTGACTATAAGAATTTTAAGAAAGACCCTGGAGACAACTTGTGTGAAAAGACAGAGAGAAACTTAGCTGATAGAGAAGCAGTTTAGTCTCCTTAGGCAAATGCTGTTCTAGCTTTGCACAGCCTAATGGCTCTACAATAAAACTGCTTTAATGGGAACAACTTTCGTTTTGGTATACTGTTGAGTTTTTATTATTAAAAATAATGAATAATATCCTGAAATTTTGTTGCATTTGTCATTTGATGGCTTTATACTTCTCTCTCTTTTGAAGCGCTACTGTGATAACATCCAGGCAGGCCTTATAACAAATTCAAGAAGAAAGACTATGTGAAAATAACTTCGTAATAAACAGCTTATTAAAACTGAAGAGATAAAATATGAATGAGAGCATGAATGCCTCAGTTATGCATAACACTTCGCATGAGTTCACACTCAAGTAGGTAAATGTAAATGGGGCAGTATTTTACTTTAGCACACTAGTAAAAATCCTTATCTAGGAACATGGATTTCCCACAAACTGCTCCTGGATTTGAAATAAGAGTCTCCCTCTCTCTCTCTTTTTTGAATCACTTCATTTTGTAGAGGCTGTTTCATGTGACAGATTATCTGATACTCTGTATCAGAGTGCAGGTCTCTCTTGCTTTCAGAAAACCCTTGGTTGCGTTGCAGAAGTCAGTCATAGCGGGAAACATCTCCATGTTCAGAGCCTGGTTAGCTGGGCGCTGATCTGTCCTTCAGCTCTCTAAAAGCCATTTCCCTCAATAATTCTGGGGCTTCTCAAGGCAGACTTAAATTGATTCTCTTTTCTAGACAAGTGTTTAGCAAAAGGTTTTGCAAGCTTGGGGAGCGCACTGAATGGCTGGCAATTCTGGTGTGCTACAAGGTCTCGTCTCAGGAGACGCTCCTCTGTAGGTGCAGATGTTTCTGTCGTCAGCATGTGTGTGGGTGTGAGCCAGGACCTTTCTAAAATCCTATCGTTGTGGTTCTTTCTAACTTCTTCCATCACCTCTCCAGGTACACCTTTTACAGTGCTCAGTGCAGTGCTTTAAAGCCAAATGAAAATATCTACAGTGAATCTCAAACCTTAGAGCAGGAAGTGGTAATAAGAATGTTTCTTATTAACAGCTTTGTACCTTTGAGGAACCCTAACAGAACAAATCATTAGTAACTGTCTTCGTATCGACCACTTTTGTGACAGCAGAGTAGTTTTCTTGCTATCTGTGGATGCTTCTGTTCCAGCCGCCCTGTAGCAGCTCTGCTGCTACCCAGACACTCTGCAACAGCAGGAGGCTCTTGGCCAGCAACAAGCAGGTGCTTTCCCATGCTGGGCAAGTCACTTTGCAGAGGATGTTTGGTCTGCAGAGTTGTAGGAAGGTGATTTACTTTTATTACATGGTGTTTATCCCAAGTTTGGAATGATATCTTATCCCATTAATTATTGCAGTCAGGTAAAAGCCAAAATCTGGCATCTATCCTTCGAAATACTGGATTTTTGTCAGTCTTCCTCTCTTTCTCAGATGCTCTCATTGCCCTTGCCTTAAAGCTGTGGAGTCTGGGCCAGTGATCTGACAGTACGTGCAGGTAGGAGGAGACCAATATTCGTTAGCATTTTCCTGTGTGACCTGACAGTGCTTCAGAAGCAGCGCTGGTTTAGAGGTTGGGATTGCAGAACACATCAAGGGTGTGTGGAAGAAGCACAAGCGAACTGATACAGACATAGCCTACAACTATAATTAATGGTCCCTGTGAATCAGGCAGAATATATGTGTAAAAATCCTTGACAGCTCTTCTGACTTGTGCAATGTGATATGCAGCATGTTGCCCTTCAGAAATAATCCAAAGTTGGATTTGAGATTACTGCTTTTTGGGCTCCTTTTCACACATTGTCTCTTACAGGACTTAACAGAAACAGCATTCCTTGGAGAAATGTGTTGTTGCTTTCCTCAAGCACAGTATCACCATCATTTACACCTCTTCTCTTTCTCCTCATTTCCAGTGTTTGGAAATGTTGAAACACCTTTTCATGTGGCATAAGAGCTGAGATGGCTCTGAAAACAGCAGAATCCTTCAAATGCCTAGAAGTGAAAAATAAATTTGCCATCGTCATTAAAAATTTAACCAAACATATTTCCTGATTTCCACAGTTGAGAGAATAAAGTTATTTAATAGTTTAGAACAGGTAAGAAACAGCAGAGGAAATCCTTTCCGACTGCTCTGACTTCTGTCATTGGACACACAGAAATCACAAGGGAGGAAATAATTTTGTCTCACCTCTGAACTTCTGCTTTCTGAGAAACCAGCTTATGCTTTTGGTCTTCAGGAAGAGCTAAGAAATCATCAAGTCCTCTTGTTTTTTACAATTGAACAGACCCTTATTTAGCAGATGTACTATGTTAGTAGAACTGGTGGCTCCGTAATGTTGCCACATTGATGTTGGTGATGGTTCCTCAAACATCTTTTAGCATTGAGGCTAATTAGTATGGGATGTCTCGTGCCAATGCTGCTAAGAGCTTTTACTCTTCAGGACAAGAAGGCTGCATTCACACCATCTATGGGGAACAGCCCCTGACCTCGGCTTGTTCCTGAACCACACCTGGGAGTTTCTGGGGAAGCGTTAAGTGGCCTGGGCCAGAAATCATCCCAGAAACCACTGGTGTGATTTGATAGTAGAAATGGCCGAGTTCCAGTGCCTGGATAATGGTAGCACTGGTTAATTTACTGAAATGGACAGTGGTGGGGAATAGACATTCTTGGAAACAGCCACAGTCCTATTTTCAGAGCATGTGACATCAGGTGAGCTTCAAAGCCCTAAAAAAAAAATACGTATGTTTTACATGCTTAATAGCCCCCATCCTTCTGCCTTTCTAACCTTCCTAGTTGTAGCATTTCCTTTAGAGAAGCCCAGTGTCTGGATGCTCCTACTGAGGGCTGCTGCAGGTGGTGTACACTAGTATATGAACAGTTTTGCATGAGGTTCCAAGTAGCTAGGTATTTTGTCACCTGTCTCCTTGGTTTGCACATTTCAATCGAATGTATTGATACACAGATTATGTAGGACTCTTATATACAGTAGCTGATAATTGTGACCTTGCTAAGTCTCTCAAAGTTCAGGCAGCCAGATTTGCTGCTCTGCACCTTTGCAGAATAGAATCAGAAAGTCACTGAGGTTGGAAGGTGGCTCTGGAGGTCATCTTGTCCACCCCCTGCTCAAAGCAGGATCAGCTAGAGCTGGTTGTCTTGCACTGTGTCCCATCTGTTTTGAGCATCTCCAACAATGGAAACTCCACAGCTTTTCTGAATGTAGGTTCTAGTGTTCAAGCACGCTCACAATAAAAAGGTTCTTTAAATTTAAATGGAGCTTCTTGCGTTATGGTTTGTGCCCATTGCCTCTTTGCTCCTCCCATCAGGTATTTACACGCATTGAAAAGCTCCCCGTGAGCCTTCTCCTGGCTGAGCAGCCTCAGCTCTCTCAGCCTTTCCTGACCAGACAGATGCTCCAATCTATTAGTCATCCTCATGGCCCTTTGCTGGACTTGCTTCAGTACGTCCGTGTCTCCCTTGTACTGGGGAGACCAGCCCTGGACTTGGGACTCCAGATGTGGCCTCACCAGGGTCAAGTAGAGGGGAAGACCAGCTGGAAACGCTCTGCCCGCTGCAGCCCAGGATACCATTGACCTTCTTTGCTACAAGGGCGCATTGCTGACTGATGTTCAGCTTGGTATCCACCAGGACCCCAGGTCCTTTTTGTGCTAGCTGCATAATGAAAATGTTTCCTACACCACTATAAATGGACCTTATGTCATCTCCTTATCGTTTAAGTAACATCTTGCTGCCGAGAGCAAATACAAGGTCTCGAGGACATGACTGCGAGTGCAGAAAGAATCTTGGCCTTCCCATCTTCAAGGTCATCAGAAAATTGCTTGGGAGCAGGCTAGAAATAACTTGGTTTAGATCAGCTTCTTATGCAACTGTGTCGAAGGATTTGTAGCTGATCGTTCAATCTATAGACAGCTGTGATCCTACTTACCGTCCAGCCAGCTTACTTCTGGAGTATTGACAGGATTTCACACTGTCGGTGCTCACGTGGTGCACAGCATAGTGCTTAACCAGGGAAGCTTTGCAGCCTGAGAAAACTGCAGAAGATAACTTGTTCCAGTGGGAAGAAAAGAGAAGAACACTGGTGAGGAAAACTAAGCACTATGTGTATTGCAAAGAGGACTCAGAGGAGAACATTACAGAAGAAATACAAGAGAATTGAGCAAAGAGTATTTACAGATCAGGATATTTGTTTTAGAATTTTAGTTATACACTGGAAGATGAAGTAAATAATTTCTTAGTATCTGTTGTTGCTTTTGGGGTTTGTATGGCTGCGATTCAGATCTTGCTACGTGATTGTTGTTACTTACTGGAGTTTCACAAAACACGGATCTGCAACCTAGGAAAGAGTGTTAAGCCTAAAAGATTATTTGTCATGTAGAAACAAGAAATCGTATTCGTGCATAACCAAAACTACATTTGAAACTAACCCTAAAATGATTTGGCTTTTGCACTGAGGAGTGAGTGTAAGCTAATGAATGCAGATGAAGATAAACAATTTAGCACTTGACTAAGGATTAAATTTGTTCTCAGCGTTAGTACTCAGAAGACATTCTCTAGACTCTAGTGGTTTGGGAAAGTTTTGCCAGGCTGAAAATGATGTATTAGTTTTCTTTGTTTTCTGTATGTGTGTAAACCAGTGGAAAAATGATTTTGTATATTTGTGTTTGAACTCTGATCTGAGTAGATGCATCTTTGTTGAACTTGTCAGAATAGTCACTCTTTGCATCAGGAAAGTGTCTGGCCCTGGACTTAACCAGTGCATCATGAATATCTCATACATATTCTGTAAGGAAAAGCACTGTGCTTAAAGTGTGTCCTCTGCTCTTTGGGTCTGCTTGGAGAGCTGGTCTTCAGTATTACCATGGGAAAATTCTGTGGTGATAGTTTCTAGTCTTCTTCCTGTATAAATCATTATATGCAAATTGTTGATTAGGGTTATAATACATTCAGTATCAACAGTTGTTGCTTTTTCACTAATGTGAATTTATTGATTAATTAGTATTTGTTCAACTTGGTGTATCTTTAGCAAAAAGACTTGGAGGTGGATCATGTTGTGTTCAAGTGTGTCCTCTCCATATGCTGTTTCTCAAAAACAAGGTGTACCTGAAGATTCATACATAATACAGTGCTTTAATGTTTGCTGTTCTGAAGTGATGCAGACTGTCTGAAAGAGAAAAAAAAATATAGTAGAAAGAAAACCCACTGAAGCTGCCAGAAAGACGACATAATATAAATTTTAAAAAACTAAACAATTTCCTGAGGTTTGGGAGTTTACTAATACTTGTTTGGTTTATATACGTTTCCTTTTCTTCCTCTTTCTTACGCTTTTTTTCCAAGGCCTTTTGGGATGCTGGGTATCATGCAGAGGTAACCAGCCCCCCAGTACTGCTGCCTCCTTCTTGTACAGACCCCAGTAACCTGATCTGCTCTCAACTCTATTCCAAAACCTTCATTTAAAGACCACAAGGACCTGAGAATCACCCATTTCACTGCTTGATGACTCTGATTGTGAATTAGCCTCCTTATTGAACTAATTTGTCATTTAAATTAGCTTAGGTTTGCTTTGCAGCGCTCATTTCTTGTTTTGCTCCTTCTTGCTGGATCAAATCCCATTGGGAATGGGAGAATTGTTCTGCCATTTCAAGATGCTGGTGAGGTTCCTCTCACAAGCAGCTCTAGGTATTGCTGTGGTCACTGGAAGCCATCCACGGACCTTAGGCTCAGCTGGAGCTCAAGCTAGCCAACTCTATTTTTCTTAATTAGTCCCGAAACTAGAAGCTTTTGGAGGCTGAGCGAGTATATTGGGAAAGCGTTGTTATATTCGTGCTGTGCTCCCAAGCTCCTTACTAAGTGTCTCCTGCTGAGCATCCAGAGAGTGAGCAGCAGGCACAGATCCTATTACATGTAATGCAGGACCTCAGTGTGATGCCCTGGATTGCAAACTGAATTCCTGAATTATCATCCAGAACAGCCCCTTGTGTGGTTGCCAAAAAAGCCTGGAGGTGCCTAAACATCCTATTCCCCTTTTTATTGTAGCCGTGCATTTAGCTCGGTGCCTGGAGTTGCTTCTTGATGCCCCAACTTGCCCCAGCTTGAGTAGGAGAGCAAAAGGGTTGAAGATGTCCTTGCTCGTTGCAGGGGATTGGACTAGATGACCTTTGAAGGTCCCTTCCAACCCAAGCTGTTCTATGATCCTGTGATTCTAGGGGTTTTTCTACAGAAGATCACACAATGTCTTCCTGCCTTCCTGCACCTTGTAGGGAAAATGAGCTTTTATTTTGCCTTGGGAGAACGGGACCCACAGCCAGAGCAGGGGCTGGGCTGCGTGTTCCATTTGTATCACAGTGCCAGGCTGCAGCCTCTGGTGAGGCTCCTGTATATTTGTGTTGTGTTGTTATTATTATTATTGGTCCTGCTTCTCTCTGCATGGTAGAATGTCTTGCTGGGTCAAATGCACAGGATATGGGAAGCAGAATTTCAAAAAATAAGATCTAGGTTCTGTTACTTTTGTTGCTTACAGATTAGGTACAATAACTCATTACTTAGGTATCTGTTTTATTTTTGATCCGAAATGACTGTGGTCTCACAATGTTCTGTAGGTTGAGTGTAAGTACTTAATAGGAGGAATAGACCAGCAGAATAAAATCCTTATGTCCTGATTCTCCTCACAGCTACAGTAATAAAGGCTGGAATAAATGCAAAGGAGCTCTGCAAAGTTTGTTCTACTACTGAACCAGCAATGAAGCAAAAGATTAGTGTCTGCATCTGTAAGACTGTGTATCTAATTGAATAGAGGTGACTTTTACAATAGGAAAACTGTTCTTCCCTTAGGTTATAAAACAGGCAGCATAAACTGCAAGTTAGGGGCCCATCAGAGGTGGTGTGTGCAGCCCAACGGGTGCCAGACTGCCAGTTAAAGCCCCCAAAGCAAAGTGGTAGAGCAAAAACTGCATCAGGAGAGATGTGGCTGATTCTTCCTTCAGGTTAGGAGGGCTGAAGCAGTCTGCGGTGCTTAACCTATGAGCGTGCTGCTTTTAATTTTCCATTTTTATTAACATGAATTATTAACATCATGAATAATGACACAAAACCTTTCTCAATTCCATTTTTTATTAAAAAATGAAGGCTAAAGCTGGTACAGGCACAGAAGAAAGCACCACTGAAAGCTGCTTGGAGATAACAATGTGGAGCAGGAGGGTGCTAGGGCTACAGATTGGGAAATGTTGTAATGTTGTATGTACCTCAGCATTGGGTTATGAAAGCTTGTTTTAATATTTAATAAAATTTTGATTTTTCTGCCTTTTTTTTTTTTAACAAGACGATGATTGGAAACTCTTACTAGAAAATGTAAGTTCTCAGATTCTGTTCTGCTGGAACCTGTGGTGGCCCACAGAGCTTTCATAATGCAGTCCAGGAAGCTGGCAGGTCACATTGTGTAGGTCCTCCCTGCTTCTCACAAGTTTGGCATTAAAAGAAACTCCTGAAATGAATTAAACATATTGAAAATGCTATTTCTTTGTGTAGATTTTTGCCTGAACGCTGTATGGCAGTTAGAGTAATCAGGAGGAAGAAGGGACAGCTTTCCCCAGCATCGCAGGATAAGTGAGGTGTGCCCTGCAGTCCTCTTCTGAGGCATTACAAAAATGTGAAACATATTGCATGTAAATGGATTGTCTTTCCTCATCCTTCCATATGTTGCATACTGTGTCCTTGGTGTGTATTTTGTGGCGTAGCACCCTTGGGTTGTTGGATGGAATGTTTAGTAGGAAATGAGAACAAGCAGCAACACTCACTGGCGAGTTCCGTTCCTCAGCGCCCAGAGCCTGGGCTTCAGCCACCCGAGTGCTGCATCCCAGCGCGGTCCAGAGAGCTCAGAGGTACACGTGGCTGTGGTAGGAGCAGGTGTTGTCCTCAATTAATTAAGCAGCAGCTGCTTTTGAATTCATGGGACTTGCTCCCTTTCCTGGATGCTCACACCAGGCAGAACTGCAGAACCCCTTTTTCCTTAGGGATGTCAGAAGGTAAGACAGTCTCGTGTGTGATCTCAAGGATCTCCCAGCCTTAGTAGGGTTGGGCACTTCAAGAATGAGTGTTGGGGTTTTTTGTGTGCATGCGTATTTGTGGTTATTTCTCTTTTGGTAATACATGACCCTTTTTTTCTGGAAGAAAACTGATTTTTGTAAGCTCCACCATTAGTAGTTACAGGAAAGGCTCTTGTTTGAGTTGCTGTAAAGAGTTCAGTCAATTCTAATGCTTTCCAAATTGGCTTTCCCTTTCCTAATCTGTTCTGTGTAGAAGCTGTGCCTTATAATATACAAATGTGTGTTTACTCCTGAATAAATTAACAGGAGTTTTGCCAGCAGGCAAGATCTAATGTGATTTTTTTAATTAATAAAGAAATGGGATATGTAATGCATAATGGGTTGCACACTGAGCGACATTAGATTAACTAGGAATTGAAGTACTGCGTGTCCTGCTGATGGTGGACAAAATCAAAGGTGTTGACAGATTCACTCACTCCATCGCAAACAAAAAAGACCTTGAGGTTATTTATTTGAATAGGGGGAACATAAATCTAGTACACAGATACCAGCAAACAATAGTCCTGGATTTTGTTTCTTAAAAAATACGATGTGCAATATAATAGAAGTCCATTATTATATGTCTTTATATCTTTATATATAGCTGTAGATAATATATAATTTTGTATGGCAGGAAGCAGGTTGACAAATGTATATACAACAAGCAATGTGGATTTATAGACTGCCTGCTAAAGGTTTACATTTATCCTTAATTTACTTTGTGGGTCCTATCGGGTCCTTCCTGAGAGCACTAAAAATGGTTGTCTCACATTTTACAGTACATTTGAAAAGTGGCGTAATATGATTTGTGCCTGAATTTATATTTCAGGGGGGAATTCAAGTTATTACTATTTCCTCCTATTAAAATCATCAGGTCCTGAATATGTTCAGCTGAAAAACAGGACTGTCTAACAGTCTTTTACTCAAGACTTGTAAGGAATCAATATAGTTCCCATCAGTACAGTAAATTACTTACTGAACCACTTCCAGTAATCACGATGCACAATTTCTCATTAACCCCTTCCCTTCTCTGTATGGAACCAATATTGTCTTAGAATAAAATTACTTTGGAATATATCTGTAAATCATGAGACACTAATTTTGTATTGGGAAATGCAACTAAGTTAAAGATTGTGTTGAGTTACTTTCCTTTCATATCCTGTTCATGCTTGCAGTTCAGAAGGCTGGAGGGAGGAGATGCAGAAGAACTGTGACCTGAGAGGCAGTTTATGGAAATAAACTGGTTTTATTGTAGATTCGTTGGCAGCAGTAGCAATAGTCGTCACTTCCTCTGTCAGAACTATAAACAGACCTGATGTGAAGACAAAGGATGCAGATAATATTCGGAAAGTGCCTTTGTTTACATCGCTGCTTTTTTGGGTTTGATCAGACATGAATTGACCAGTATGACAGGGGTTTTGGGGAGGAACTTTACTGTAGAGCTGGCCTTATATAGATCCAGCAAATGATGAATGAAAAAGAGCCAGAAAATCACCTTATTCTTTGATGATGTTAACAAATAAAGGTGTGTCCAAAGCTAATTTGATACCTGAGCAAATGCTTTCCTGTGCTTTCCTGCGCTTCCACTGGAGCTGTGCTGGAGTCTGGGGCCGCTCCCATTCCCGTGACTTACCAGAAAGTAATTCCTGCAGCTCCATGGGGGTTTGCTGCACTTGTTAACAGGATGAGAAAGCACAAGAATGCTGGCTTCGTGCTGGAGAACTTCCTCAGTTGGAGATCTCTGATATTCATAGTCTTAAATAGTCTTCTTTGCTCCTTCTGGTCCCTATCATTAGAAACTGTTGTTACCTCTGCTTTATTTCCATACCAGTGTCCCTTGTGTCTCCTATCTGTTGAAGTTGGTCCCCAGTTGAGAGCTGTTCATCGTGTCAGAAGTACCAGCAGCTACCAATGGCAATTTTGGGAGCTAATTCTCCTTTGCATAGGCTGACAGCTGCCATTCTGTTAGTCTGTAGATCAATAAAGTGTTTCCTGCTATGGTGAATCTGAGGAAAAATTAATCCATTTTTACCTTTGAAGTGAGTCTTCCCTGATTAGTGACATTAGATAGTTAAAGTGGGACAAAAAGGGTGGTGATGCAAACTGCAGTTTACCAAGTGTCTGCACCAGTCTTAGGGCTAAAATGATTAGTAAGGCGAGTCAGATCTAACAGCTTTTGCAAGAAAAGCGCTAGATTTGCCACAGGGCACGGATGACAAAGTGGCTGATGTGTCTGGTTGACTAGTAATGAGACTGACATGAGAAGGAAAGACGTGCTCTTAATTTCTCATGTGCAAAGCAGAAAATCTAGGACTGTAGAAGATCTGATGGGTTATCAAGAACAGAATCATGAAGTCATATCATGCTCTGAAAATTTGATTGATTTCTGATTTGTGCTGCTTCTTTTACAAGATATTTCTGAACCCAGCGTCCTCAATTGTATTCATGTCTATTTGTTCTCTTTTCAACTTAGTTCTCTAGTTTAATATTCTTCTCTTTGCCTAATGTTTTTCTCCGTCCACTGCCATTGTGAGGCCATTTTCATTCTATAGGTGACTATTTGTTTTTCTCGCCTCCTCTCATAATTTCACCATTCCTCACTATGAAGTCATAGCCTTTCTCTCTGCCTGTTCTTGTTTGAATTCTTCTTTCCTGAGTATACGATGAGAATTTTATACTTGAGTCTCAACAGCACCTGAATAATGGTATTCATGTCTGTGTCTCTTCTTACTTGATAAGGCCTAGGAGGTTTGTTTTTAAGCACTGAAGTGAAGCCAACAATCAGTGTATATAAGGAAGAGGAAAACTGTGATCAGACTATTTCAAGTAGAAAAATCCGGTGAACTAGAATTATGAATGTTTGTGGAACTGAAGAGGTAAATACAAAAGCAAATTGTTCTATCAATTAAGAATATCCTGTTGTGTCAACAATTTTGATTAGTGTTTGCAGCATTTAAGTATAAACTTGAAAAAGTTTTCATCTTGCATAGTTTAGGGGCTTAGTGAATCCCATGTTCCTGTTTTTCTAGGTTTGTCAGCCGGATCCTCCCAGAAATACGATCAAAAGGCTTATAGCTGAAGTTTAGAAATCATGAAAGCGACAGATAAGCTGAATGTTGAACTGTTAATTAAACGGTGCAATGCAAGAAGTAGAGAACACTTGCAGCAATTAGTAAGAAATTAATATAAAACAGATAAAAATGGGCAGTGAGCTTCTGGAATTTGCTACCTCAGGAGGCTGCAGAGGCACACAGTATCAGGAAGAACAAAAGACTAGTTTATGGACATCAGGACAATAAGTAGGTGCTAGAAATACCATACTCTCTAATAACCCTAGTATAGCAGTTCTAGATCCTGGCATGATACAAAGGGAATGACTTCAGAAAGTTACCCTCTCAATAGCTCTCCTGAAATGTATCTCCTGCCACCAGTCTGAGTTCAGGGCTGAGTGAGCTGTTGGTCTGGCGTTAGGGCATGTTTTAATGTCCTTATGTTCTTCAACCTGTTCTTTATTTCCTAGATTCTATGCCCCATGGTAAGCAAACTGCAAATCTTGTCTTGATATTCAGGTGTGCCCCTCGTATTGTGCTCAGGAGACAAGATCACCTTTCTTAGCCATAGTTTGCACACATTATTTGTTCCCCTAGTGGTTTATTGTTTTCATCAACTTTAAATTAGTCATAGTTTTCTTCAGGGTTTTGCGTGAGAGCAGCCTCTTACTATCTGCTCTTGGTTCCCTGTCTTTCTTCAGTTCTTCCTCATGTTTAATAAATCCTTTCTTACTGATTCGTTCACCTCTATCGCACGTGTATTCTCAAGACTTCTCGCCTGGTGCCACTCTAGGTCCTGAGCTGGAAGGAAAGTCGAGTCCAGCTCCTATCCCTGCATATGACAACCCCACAGTTCACCCCATGTGTCTGAGGGTGCTGTCCAGTCTCTTCTTGAACACTGTCAGGCTTGGGGCCGTGACACCTCCCTGGGGAGCCTGTCCCAGTGTCCAGCACCCGTGGGGTGTCTGTGAACGGCAGCTGGCACAGCTTCCCAGGCTCTGGGAGGAGAGCAGTGGGCTACACCAGTGCAGGGAGGTGGGAGCGTTCCTGGTCAGATGCAGCAGACCCTGCCGTGTTCCTTGCTCTAGGGCTAATGCCAACCGCATCCGACCATTGCTTATAGTCATATTAATGTTCTGTGGCATGCAATGTTTCTCCCTCCATTCAAATTTTCATCTAATTCCAGCTTGATCGAATGAGAACTGCAGCAGCCAAGTCATATTAGGAAAAATTAGGCCATCAATCCATTATTAAGCTGGAAAGTATTTTATATTCTGTGTCTGCCCTCGAGGTGTCTCTGAACATTCCATGGCTGATCTGTCCTGAGTGTAAGAGGGCTGGGGTTTAGGTGCTAGGAGATGCGTACAGATACTGAGGGAATTGTGTGGTTTCTTTTATAGCCTTTGGTTTCCAGCCTTGCAGCTAGCTAGAGCCAAGGCCTGGGTGTTTGTGACTGCGATCTTTATGGTTCTTTATGCTTTTGGAAAGAATCTCCCGGTGTCTTTTACACAGGCAGCTGCTACATCTAGAGGTAGCACTAGTTCTGTAGCATTGGGAAATTTTCCTGAGATGTAGGTAAAGTTCCTTTACTTGTGTTCTAGCAAAGATCAGTATACACTGTTTGAAAATGTTACATTTGTTGCATGTTCTGTTCTTGATAATATATTCTATCCAGCACTCTCTGAAAAATCTATCCCAAATTTTTACTGTATAGCTGTCTCTGTTTTAACCATGATGCTTGCCAAAATGACCATCTTTCATGTATGCTTATTAATTTCCTTCATTACTCTTCTATTTTTCAAAGAAAATAGATCTTTATTATGAGATCCTTCACTCAGGCTGTTTCACAGAATCACAGAACAGCTCACGTTGGCACCTCTGGCGATCACCTACTCCCACCACCTGCTCAAAGCAGGGCTGACTGCAGCAGGTTGCTCAGGACCTTGTTAGTCAGGTTTTCAATATTTCCAAAGTCAGAGACTCCACAGTTTCCCTGGGTGACTGATTTCAGTGTTCAATAACCCTTGCAGAGTTCTTAGAACTAAATTATAACCCTTTCAGATATGTACAGTTCAGGAAGCAAGACAGTGAAGCATCCGAAATCATTACCTGGTTGTCAGGACCTTGGCCTCAGGAGCTACCTGGCTTTGGTGACTGATCCAGGCATTACTGATGTCTTTTCAATGGCATGACTTAGTACCAGAATAAAAAATTATTCCAGTTGTGAGTTGGATGTTGTTGTTGTGAGTGTGGAGGGGGAAGCAAGTGTGGGGAGGATTGAATTTCCTTAGTTCAGGTCACTTACTGCATTGTTGAAGTGGCACATTTGGGTGTTTGCCCACTCACCTCCTCACTGCCTCAGCATGTCACTTTGGATTTGGTGCAAGAAGGAGTTAATTTAAGGCAACTTGTAAAAGCTGCTGCAGATATTATGACTCAAAGACAATTTTTTCCAATGGCATTGTGCTTTGAGCCAAAACCATGGAGGAACTGGCATGCCAGGAGATGAAAAGAGACGTCTCTGTTCCGTGAACATTCAACCTCCAAAGGCAGCGACTGGGGTAGGGAACTGATTTGAATATGAAATAAAGAATTGCCCAGAGGGAGTAACAAGCAATGACTATATCCATGGCCAAAAAGAGGTGGAGGGCACTGGGTGAGACGCATGGCCTCTGTATGTCCTTTCATATTACTGTTGCTGACTCCCTGCCCTAAGATGACATACATGTTGGCACTCTTTAAACTGATGACTTGTTTATTTTTGTTTGCTTTCAATTGCTAGATTGACATTACAGACCATACTCTTGGACTGCTGTACATCCTTTGTAAATTGCTTTAAGATGTTTTAGTGTGATAAGGTGATACAAAAATTGAAGTCATTATTACTATCTGTATCACCAGGGGAGCTGGACAGCTGGCATTGATCTGGAAGAGACTGATTTCCATATTTTGTTATTACATTAACCCATAGAATTCTTCTTGTTTATGATTTCAAAGAAAGTTTTCCTAGTCAAAAGGTCATCCTCTGCAGCATGTAGTGCTGGAGAGACATGGAAGGGCAGAAAATAAATGAACCCTGTCATTTTTTATCTGATCAATAACATCTTGCTTTGTTAATAGTAATATCCCAGTATTTTATGTTGCGTCGTATCAAGAACCAACTAACAGCTTCACGGAACCGCTTGGAAGTGAGATCTCGCAGTTAGTGAAGGGTGCATCGCTAACTGCTTGGTCTGGGGCAAATATTATGCACCCCTTCCAATTCTTGGCATTTATCTTAGATTTTTTAATTAAAATAATCATAAAAATTCTGTACTCATTGCTGTTTTGTCAGTAAAGAGATTGAATAAGGGCCTTATCTTGCTGTGTTGAGTAACACTTTATGATGAGCTAAATTGTACCATTCATCCAAGAGCCACAGTGATGGTAGCACAGAGGCCGCTGTGTTGCAGAGGGAGTAACTTGCTCATCGCTGTTTCCTTCTGATTTCAGAGTAAAGCCTGAGAAATCAAAGAAGGTATTTTTAACAATTAAAAGTATTTACAGTCAAAACTAGAAGTTGAGTCTGGTTAAATGAGTGAATGAAACAACACGCCATTTTCCAAGGTAGTACTGATGCAGCTCTGCTGTGCTTTGCCAATGCTGGCCAAGGCACCTTTGCAGAGCAAATACATTTACTGGGAACCAAGTAGCGAGTCACAGGGCACTGCTCCCTGTACCTGCCTCACAGCAGGGATGAAGACCAAAGAAGGTTAAGTTTTGTTCTTCAGGTAAACCTCTGCTTGATGCTTTGGTTCTTAGCTTGGTCCAAATACTTCTTTAATGTTGGCATAGCCAGCGTGCTGCCTTCCTCCTCTTTGCTTCTAGCGTGGCAATGCCCAAAAGATGGAGTCAGAGCTCCACTAGCAGAATCTTTGATTTTTTTTAACGTCTACAATCTGCATGGGACTGTGGTTCAAAATTACCCTAATGGAAAAGAAAAGTCATGAACTAGGAATGATTGCCTGCAAAGACCATAGGCTCCTTATTGTTGGAAAATGTCTGTTTATAGTTGGGCAAACTTCTTTTTCAGGAATGATTTAGATACAGCTGATTCTGCAAAGAGAAGTCTCTGGCTCTTTTTTTCTGTTTCGCTGTGATAGGTTACTATTGAGAGGAATTTGGAAGGCTGGACCACAAAGTACAGGTCTCTCCTGAGAAATGGTGCTATTACACTATAAACAGGTCTGAATTGCAACAATATTCATCCTCAGTATATCTTAAATCGATTAAATTGGTCAAATTCACTTTCACTGCTGGTTTCTTGACAGTAATTTAGATGCTTGTAAATAGGTGAGGGTCTATTTAGGCACCTGGTCCAATTGTAGACATATGGGGGATATCCAACCTGTGGGAGACTTGCTGGTACTTATGAACAGCAATTGCTTGTCTCAAACAGCACAAGATACCTATTTTACATGCTTAAATGTCTCACAAAGCATCAAAACAATCCAGAAAAGCCAAAGAAAAGGGAAGAGCGGAACATAGATGCCTGGCAGTAAACCTAACTGATGAAACAATAACGCCTCAGAGTGAGGTGTTTCAGGGCTGAGAATTTTTTCTGTAGCAAATTAGCCTGTCAGAGTGAGAATACTGCACTAATGGAAATCCTTGGCTGATTTTTCTTTTTGACTTTTGCATCCAGGCCGTGCTTTGCTGAGACTTACTGACAAAAAGCTTGAACGAATGGGCATTGCCCAGGAAAGCCTGCGACAGCACATTCTGCAGCAAGTCCTTCAGCTGAAGGTGAGGGAAGAAGTCCGAAACCTCCAGCTGCTTACACAAGGTATGAAAAATAATTTTGATACGGACAGTTATTGAGATCAGGTAGGAGAAGTTTGCCTGAGGGCACAAAAGGTGACTTGACGTTCTCCCACAAGAAATGGCGTGTGAAAATGTCTCGTAGATTCCACATGCTTTCCAAGTTGGGAACAAAAGGTAAAAGAATGCATAAATAAGTAGAGATGCTCAGCTGCCTGTTTTGCATGATGAATTGGCTCCATCTACACCTTGACGGTGAGCTTACTTAACTGTCTGCTTGCTGAGATGAAAATAATTACATATAAAGGACACAAGTAGTGAACACGCTGTCTTTACAGACATTGTACATTTTGCATTAATTGTTTACTTTCAGTGTTAGATAAAAGAGTAATCTCTGGAAACTGTTTTATAGTAAGAGTTGTCAGTGGAAAATTACCTGTTAGACTCTGTTTTTTGCAGATGGCTGGTTCCTTTTTCATGTTGGAGTAATTTTATTGACTTGAACAGAGATGCTTGTAATTTATGCTGCTAAGAAAACGCAAAACTGGGCTCAATATGGAGATCTTGATTAGGAGACAGGGAAGAAGGAATAACAAAAAAGCTCCTACATATTTTCCAAATGAGGTTAAGATGGCTTATAATGACTTGTGTTATTAGCTCTTTATTAAGGCTTTTTAACAGCTGTGGTAACACGGAAGGAACATGATCATTGTGGTGATAGTGTAAAGTAACATGTAGACATCCTCTGCTATAGATATGCAATATTTTCTCAATGTTAAATGTTGTCTGGTAGTGCAATGAGATAACAAAACCCACATACTTCTGTAGTGTTTTGGTTCAGTGCCTATTATATGTCACATCATATGAAAAAAATAGAGTTCTTCAGTACATGCAGTGTATTTTTAACAAAATGTCCTTCACACATGGCATCATGTTCCTGATTAAGCCTTGCTCACTGTGTTTGGGGAAAAACTTTCTGATTAGTTGAGTAAGCTGCATTTTATCTGAACAAGCTGATGTCTTAGCTAAATTCAGGCTTGGTGGTGTGTGGGTTGTGGTGAGGAGCTTTAGGGCTCCTTCATTTTGCCATGACCCGTGAACATGACCTCACCTCATCTTGTGTTGTGCCAAAGGCAGCGCACCATGCTGAAGCATCAGTGCATTCCCCAGATGTTTAGAACTCTTCATCTATTTCTCCTTTCATCCATTATTCCTATGTCCTTTTCTTTAGTGTTGGCCGGGTTCTCTCTGCGCCCTCGTCTGGATTGGTGGCTTGAGATTTTGCCAGACTGCGAAGTCCTGGGCACCAACTGTCAGTGTTCTAGGCCTGCTTACAGAAATTGAGATTTTATTGATATGGGGCAATGAAGACCCACAAGTTATAAACTTGTGTCAGTTGATCACCGCAGTCCAGACAGATTTCTCCATAAACCTGGATTTGGCATTGGGAACTATGTGTTTCCAGGCTTCCCCTTTATTGTTTCTCTCTGGACACATCAACTGGTGTCTGAGTCACAATCAGTCAGGCAGCGGTGACTGTCATTTCTGGGAGTTCAGGGCAGCATCCTTTGAGATTTATTCCTTACCCGTGCAGCTGAGGATCCAATTTTGGACTTCGGTGAGAGGATCAATAAACACGTCCTGGACTATGAAGATAGTGATGGATGTATGGATGTGTGTTTAACGTAGTCTCTGCCATGTAGAGAGAACATTGTTATTTAGTCTAATCATATAAAGGCATGCTATCATATGTTTTATGAAAGCCAGCATGAGCTTACAGAAGAATGGTGGTCTGCAGCTCCTGCTGTCTTTGTGGAGCAATTCAGCTCCATCCAGCTTTCTCAAATAGAGCTGAAGTTCTAGGGCAGCACAGCAGTCCTGGAAACATTCCCCTGTGCAGCAGAACTGTGTTAATTGTGTGAGCCCAGAGCAGGGGGGGCAGTGAGTGGCAGCATGACAGCAGTGTTCCTGTCCCTTACCACCTCATTTACACCAGGTTGGAGTGTGTGTCTGTTGAAAGTGCTTGTTTGCAAGTGCTAAAGTTAAGATACAATTTCTCAGCTACCATGCAGTCTGTAAAGCGGTATGTCAGTTGTTCTCCAAAACTGGTTTTGTCCTCTTGCCCAGTTTCTTCAAACTGTCCATACGTGTTCTTATTATGGCTTACATGTTCCTAATCCAGGTTGTTACTGAAATAGCTTTCTGTAAGTGCTTTTCTGTTTTGGAGAACATTCAGAGAACATTTTTTCTCTGAAAAGTAACACATTTGCATGCCAACAGTTTCTGGCTTTTGGAAATTCCACTTGCAAAATGCAGGTCACAGTGTAGCTATTGCTACACAGGCTTTGCTGTCCTCCAAAATGTCCTCCAAAGCGAGGAGAAAAAAAGCCCTCTGACTCTCAGTGCACAGCTCAGGAGATCGATAGGTGAAAGAAGCCGTTAAAACCCATTTCTGGATTAATTTAGCACACAAGCTGGGTTGCAAGCAATGAGGTCCTAACTCAGAGCCCATTGATGTCAGCAAAAAGACTTCCACTGACTTTAGTTCATACCCCAATTGAAGCTGGAGCGAACGGGGAAAGTTTTAAAAAAGCATTATATAATACTTACCAGATATTTTCGGTGGTTTTGTGTTCTGTTTTCCACACAGAAAGTTAACCTCATTTTAAAAACTCAATAGAGAACTAGGATTCTTTTCTTCTTTTTCTGTTTCAGAAAAATTACTCAAAACTTTTTCATTCTTCTTCATTCAGGACACACCATCCAGTCTGTTCTGGGGGTCTTGGAGCCAGAATAGTATGTGATTGTGTAATTGAAGGCTTGTCTTGAGTTTTAGGAAGACTTTTCTTTGGAGTAAGAACTGCCTGATTGAGGCTATTATCAGCAGAAACACTATTCCAACCTCCACTAGGATAGAAGGACACAGGCCCAACTACTGATCTGGGCCTTTTTCCCCAGACTTAGTGATGTTGAAGAACTAATTTGACAAAATACCTTCCAGTGTCTCCTGGGGAGAGCTGCACACTGTTGGAAACACCATTATTGTACTGTTACCACTGTAAGGCTGAGTTGAAAGATCATTTTTCAAAAAAAGCCTTACATAACTACACAGAGAAGAAGTTATTTTGAGGTTTTTCAATGTGAGTCCTGCTTTTGGCAAGCATAGAAGAGACTGTCCTCAAAGTGGTGGAACAGTGCTATGTGGGATTCTGAGCAAAGTATCCACAGACAGCAATCTGCTAATAGGGCTAAGCTTAAGAAGCATTCTGGATTTGGATTAAATGGTACCTGCATTTAAGATTACACTGGACCCCCTCCTAAGCTCGTCTGTGAGTTTCATATAGGGCAAAGTGCTACTTGAATATACTGCCGGGCCACAGAATCTGCCAAATTGTCTTAAAAAAAAATTTCTCCTGCTAGCAAAATGTGTTAGAATAAAGCTCTGTGCTTCATTGAAAATCATCACAGCTGTTGATACCTGTTCAAATTATTTCTTCAGTAAGTTTTCTGCTCATCCTGATTTCCTTCCTTACTCCCCTCCTTCCTGCCTTGCCTCCCTCACTCCCTCCACCTACCCGCCACCTTCCCTTCTCTTCCCTCCCTGCCCCTCCCCTCCCCTCCTGGCCCTTCCCCTTCCCCATCCCCATCCCCTTCCCCTTCCCCTTTCCCTCCTTCCCCTTTCCCTTTTCCAGAACAGTCCCATTCCAAGCTGTTACGTTACCCCAGCACTGTGTTCTTCCAGGAAGGGAACTAGGGGGCCTTCAAAGATGCATCTCATCTTCTGAGGAAAGATGAAGTAAGAGCCATGTGTTCTAGTGATGGATCAGTCATTGGGTTTTAGCAGAACCTTATGACACAAACATCACCTTCTGGGTCCATGCGGTGAGTGAACCAGGGCCATGGAACTGCCCCAGCTGAAATGTGTTATAAGGATTTTTACAGCATTATCAACTTCTTAATACTAGACTAAAGGCATGGTTGATCAAAATTTGAGCTGCTTGGCACTGAACCCTCCCAGACTGTCAGAAAAAGTAAAGAATTAAAGACTTGCAGTATGAGGCTCTCTCCCATCTTCTGGATTCCCACATATGAAGACCTTCCCCACTGTGGTAGCGCCCATACACAGTGTGAGACATTAGGAGTTGCATGCCTGCCTAAAAAGGGACTGGAGCGATCAGAAAGTTTGACAACATGCGATCTTGTGAAGCGCAGAACTTGGAGGTCATTTGGAGTTAAGAGAATATCATTGCAGCTTTCTGTATGGATACGGTGGTATCTGGATTGCCATTGCCTCTTTCCTGTCCCCTGAAGAAGCATTACTTCACATCATCGTATTTCTTTGTCAACCCTGTAAAGAAGTCAGAACAACTGAAGTTCGTGATAGAAGGTCATCCTGTTACACTTCCAGGATGTACTGTTTTCTTTCCTGGGTATGTTCTGGACTCAAGGTTTTGGCACCCAAGGAATCATGAGTTCCTTCCGCCAGAAATACATTTTTCTTTGTCTGTAACAAACAGCAGATGTTGCCTCTGCTAGCGCTCCAGGTAGGCAGAGTGTTCGCCTTCCCCAGCAGCTGCTGGGGGAAGTGTGTCACACGTGAGGGATCTCGGGTTTGTGTCCCTGTGGTGATGTTCAGAGGCATGCGGCATTTGAAATGTGGACTGTCCTCTTACCAGGCACCCGTTTCTTTTGTTTTCGTTATCTTGGCGTCACCCTTTTCTTTTCCCTAACCCTGAAGCTTCCAGCTAGTCAGGAAGGGCCTTTCTTCTTATAGCACAAATTCCTATTCAGATGTTTCTTGCATATGCTGTATACATGGCATCTATCCAAAGCACAGAAAAAAACACTTGATATTTCCGAAGAGCTCCAGCAAACTTAATTCCGAGCTGATTTCCTTTGCTCTGTGCTCCTGTAATGCCCCAAAATCTCAGCGAGACCTTGTGAGTTGAATGCAAAGCATAGCATGGAAACACTGTCAGAAATTACTCAAAAGTAGTAGTTTATTCCTTAACATAGCATCAAAACTGTGTTCCAGGACTCAACATGCTAAATTGCATGATTATAGGTAAAGAAATCTTAACCTTCTTCTTGATATTTATTTTCACTGTATGCCCATACTCCTTTCCATTGTATGTCATTTTTCCTGTGCCACTGTAGGTATCTCAGCACTTAACAGTGCTCTTCCAAGCCTGTGAAATGACTTCACTACCATCCATTAGAGTACGAAAGAGCAGCCTTTGGTTTATTTTTCCCACTCCCAGTCAAGGACATTTTCAGCACTTACAGAGGACGTAGGCTCTGGAGTCAGAAGCTGTGGTTGTTCCTGGGAGGTTTTTCAGACTTTAGGCGATGTTAAGGATTCTGAAAATCAATTTTTTCAGGTTACAAGTATGCTCCGAGGGCTTCTCTATAGTTTTCATTTGTTTTAGCTGAAGCGGAATATCGTATGTGGAGTGTGTATCTGAGTGCAGATAAAATGTTTAAAATACATGCATCAGTGACGATAAATATCAAATTCCATCTATGGCATCAGTTATTTGAATTTCATGTGGCTGGTTTCTAGCTTCAGGAATATACTTTGCGGTGCAATCAATGGTCCCTGGTAGACCATTGAATTACTATGGTTCTGTTAGTTACCTTTTAGCTATTGCTGTGATGCTAATACATATTCATATCAAATAACCAAGTGATTCAGTTGACAGGTAAAATAAGTTCCAATACACTGGACAATACATTGTAATGCACTCTGGATGGGTTTAGCCCATAATTGTCCTTCAGCATGCATAGTATATTAGAGTATGAAGAAGGAAACATGTATGCAACTATGAAATTTGTATTGATGAACTTCTACAGCAAGATTTTAGCTGTATAATATGATGTGCTTGCATTTTTATGTGTTTCTTTAAATAATATTGCAACTCAGTCTACTGGGAGTATAGTATTAGCTGGTTTGTGTGATTGCAAGGACTCAATTGCAGTTGTCTGTTTTCCTTATTATTTCATTAATGTTGATTTTTTCATTCCTGCTTTTCAAATTTCTCAGAAGTCAGTCTACTGGAAAATTTGGTCTGGAAAGTTTATCCCTTCTGAGCATACCCAAAACTGTCTCACATTTTTTGATTAATAGATATTATATATATACATACATATATATATATATGTACATTTTTCTCCACTCGTGTAAATTGGAAAGAGAAAAATTTTGCTCAAGGTTTAAGAAAAAAAGTAAAATATTGCTTTTTGTGCTGCAGCCAGTCATGAAAGACTTTTTGCTAAATAGGAAAGTTTTGAGCAGTCAGAGACTGTGATTTAACAACAGCTGTTTGTGATCAGTGCCAGTAGAAATCACTTGTTTCCACCCAGCCGTAAAGAACAGGCTGGTAAAAGGGATTCCAGGAATAGGTACAGTCTTTCACACAGAATTTAAATAAATCAAGTCTACGTATTGTAAGATGGTGCCATTTACAATGTAGCATATTTGTAATTTCTAATGAGATTTTTGCAGAAATCAGACATATAATAAAATCAGTGTTGATAGTTGTTTTATAAAAGACTTCGAACCTCTTAGAAAGTACATGGACATTTTCACTGCTGGACTTCTGGTTCAGAACCGGACTGTCTTCATCAGCTAACACCTTTATCATCAAACTAAGTAGATAAAGTTGGAAATAAGAAGATAAGAAATACCATTGTGGGTCGGATCTGGTACCCATCTGTCCCGCTGCTCTGCCTCTGACAGCAGCAGAGCCCAGAACCCTGAGCCCTCGCTGTGGTCCTGTCCCCTTGGGCTCCCCAACATCCAAACTTGCTGCATTAGTGGGCCGGGACAGAGTTACTTTTCTCCATAGTAGGTAGTCTGGGGCTCTGTTTTGGATTTGTGCTGGAAACAGTGCTGGTAACACAGGGATGACTGAGCTATTGCTGAGCATTGCTTATGCAGCGTCAAGGCCTTTTCTGCCCCTCACCCCACCCCACCAATGAGGGGGCTGGGGGTGCACAAGAACTCGGGAGGGTACACAGCTGGGACAGCTGACCCCACCTGACCAAAGGGATGTTCCATACCATCTGACGTTGTGCTCAGTAAATAAACTAGGTTTATACTGAGCTGCAGCTCAGGGACTGGCTGAGCGTTGGTCAGTTTGTGGTGAGCAATGCTTTTCATTTGCATCACTTGTCTTTCTTGGGTTTTATTTCTCTCTCTTTTTGTTCTCCTTTTCATTACTTTTTTTTTTTTTCTATTTCTTTTATTATTAAACTGTTCTTATGTCAGTCCACAAGTTTTCTCACTTTTACCGTTACAGTTCACTTTCCCCTCATTCTGCTGGGGGGGAGTGAATGAGTGGCTGTGTGGTGTTGTTGACTGGAGTCAAACCACAATAATTAGGAAAAGTGCTTCCCTGCCTAAGTCTTTTAGTGTCCATTGAGTGGCTGTCTCACTCTGTCATGAAACAAGTTGTTCACAGGTTTTTTTACAAGCTAGAATATAGTCACTGGCAGCCTCAGTGGTGGCAGAAGTGCCTTCGGTTGGGTATCTATCTTCTGCCTTCCACAGAGACTCTCAGCAATCCTACTAATCCTATCCTACTAGCGCGGTAGTTGCTACACATCCTCTGTGTTTCAGATACGCCAGTCACACCTCAGACACATCAGATGAATTCTGCCTGTTGCTCTCCATTGATTATTGCAGAAGCTCAGGACGACTGCCAGATGTATTTGTCTACACGGCAGACGACTAAACTTAGGCGAGATCCATTCCCACTCGTTATGCCGAGCTGTAAACTCCTACGCTGAAAAGAGTTGGTGTGAAAGCTGGCTGAATTGCCCTTTTCACTTAGATGAGTTTTGGTTAACACCATCTTTCAGATTTTATGAAGCTGGTGTTGCTGACGCCTGCATGAGTGTGTTCTGTTAGAAAAGTGTTTCACCGTATTGGCACTTCTAACAAACACGCAAGTCACTTTGAGCCTTTTTGTAAATATAAAATAAAATTTTGCTGTTTTGAATCCCTGAAGGTGAATGTTGCCAAATAGTTCAAAAGCATTTTTCTTCCTGTTGCTACTAGCATTTATGGCCTGTGCAATAAAGATTTATAATTACTGGCAAGATTGAAGGGAGGCAGGAGAAAAACCCTCACCTTTTTATGCCTTTGTGAAGTTGCTTTTCTAAGTTGAGTAAAAAGAGCGTGTTTTATTTAAAAGCTTCTCTTTTTTTCATTCACATTCTTTAAAAGCCTTGCTGTAGTGTAATTTTAAAAATGAATGTGGTTCTATTCAAATAAAAGTTTACTCTTAATGGCATTTATGCTTCGTATGATAGAGCACCTTCATTTATTTAGTTATATATAGGCAGCCAGCAGTGTTATGAACTGTTTCTTTATTACTAAGCAGTATGCAGATCTCTGGATCTTCCACAAAGGAACGGGTGGGTTTTTTTAAACTCTTTATTTGACATGATCATAAAGCATGGGTACTAGCCCAGTGTTTTATGACATGCTCAAGTATGATTAATAATTTTAACTATGCTGGTTCCCCCTTAGGATCAATATTATAGAATTTTACCAGTCACCATTTGAATGGATTTTAATTGAAATTGATTCCCTATAAAATAATAAATTGAAGTGTATTAACAATGATCTTGTGGTCCTTGATGTTAAGGAGTTCTGAATTCTAACAAAATTCTGAACAGTTTTCAAAAAAGAACAGATCTTCCACTATGCATCTTAAGTACTCATAAAGCACCTGTTTTGGGTTTTTTTATTGAAGTGCTAATTCCAACAGATGACAGCATAAATACACCAGCCTTGATTTGCAACACGAATGTGAATGGAAATGTGGCAGAGAATTGTTGGTTTTTAAATAAATCTATTTTTCTGTTTGCAGTTCAGCTACAGCTGTATCGTGTGATCCTAACATTTCACTATATACTGCTGTGCATAGAGTTACCTTCAAATTTTTCATCATTAAAAACACCTGCCAGTCACCTGACTTATTAAAAGTTACCCATACAAAAGGAAGGATGCCTTGAGAAAAGTGCAGTGAGTAGCTCCATAAGAACCTTCATGTTTTTCCAAAGGTGTCATCTCCAAGGGCACTGAGTCAGTCTTGGTTTTACTCAGTGTAGGAGTGACAGGTTGAGTTTTAGGCGGTGTGTACACGGCAATACCACACATTTCAGAAGCTCCTCAGCCACACCAAGGTTTCATCCACACCTTAGAGCTTATTCTCAGTTAAGCTTATCCACATAGTTGGAAAAGTAGTTGGTTTACATACATTTGGCTTATACAATTGCTTCCACCTGAAGACAACCTGATTAGAAAATAGCCAGACTCAGGAATGTGCACATTGTTTTATATCCAGACAGCGTGGTATAAAATGCCAGGACTCTGACTTGGCATGTTCATTCAGTTATACAGGAGGGTTGGGGCTCATCCTCAGGAACTGTGGGGATAATCAAGTTAGAGGCTTTTGTATGTGAACAAAAAAGCATGCCAGGGTTCCCCTTCGAGCCTGAGAGCAGTCTAAAGGCATATACATGGCCTTAGAGTTTTGAGTCCTCTCCACTAGAAGTAGGATTCAGATCTTCCCAGCCTGTTCATCTGGGACACCCAGCTGCCATCAGCAGGCATTTGATGATGTGAGGTGGAGTTGAAGCAACTACCAGCACCTGGGCCTTGAAAGAAGTAATTTTGCCATATTCTTTCATTCTCTGCTGAGACCAGTTTTGAAGCCTACTGCCGGTAACATCAGCAGCAGACTCTGAAGTTCAGTTCTGGGGTTTTTTTTTGTGTGTTGAGAGCACCGTTGGGCTTTCAGGAGCTGGGTTTTGAGAGAAAGACCTGAAGGAAGGAGGTTCTTACTAACACCACTTATGCCTCTGTTCAGGGAGCAGTAATGCAAAGCTTTTGTTGTTAAAATTTGCTCTCCAAAGTCCTCTAAACTGTATGGGTTTTGTTTTCTTTCCTCTTCAGCATATGTCAGAGGTGGAGATGGAGAGGGAATGGTAATCACGTTTCCTTCTTTCTTTGAAGTGTTAGGTCATTCCAGTTTTGAGAAATAAAGAGGAAAGCTTGCTTTCTTACTCGATTGCTGTTTGTCTTTCATTCTTTTAAGAACTCCTGAGTGAGGATTGTTGTTTAAGTTGGGCCAAGAGATTAATATCTCCTGCTCTAGTTTTCTTTTGTTGATTCTACTTTAGCCTGAGTGTTTTAAGGACTGATTAGACTACAATTGTCTGGTGAGGAATTTCTTTAGCTTGTTCCAGCGAGTGTAGCTGTGAAACAATTTCAGACATTCCTTGTGATTTGCTGTCATAAGGTGCCAAGATGGTCCAGCCATATTTAAAGACTCTTGGATGCTGGAATGAGCCAGCAGCATCATCCTAGACAACAGACCAGCTTTTAAAAGTGTCAGGCAATGAAGGATGCACACAGACCCTTGAAAATTCCCTGCACTGATCACTCCCACAGTGTCATAGCAGTTGTAATTCTTGGTCCAAATGTTAAAGGTTTTGAAGCAAACAAACTGTTTTTCAGGTGAAAGGGATGGGAAAGAGGAAGGGAGGGATAGTCCTGGCTCTAAAGGTCCACTGACAAATCCCTTGTCATCTGTGTACTCTCTGAATGCGTCTTTCTCTAGACTCGAGTTGCTCTAATGCGTCCAGCAGTGCAGCTGCCATCCGTTCTGTTACAGCTGTAGACTGTGGCACTAACTACTGATATTGTTGACTTTTGTAGATCTCTACTTAAACCTGGAGAATGGTTTTTTGAGGGTCATAGAAAAGCAGCCAGTCCTTACAGGCCATCAAGGTAATGAATGTCTTTTTGCTGGGATGTATCTTCATAAAATGAGACATCTATGAGCTTTTTTTGTCTTTTTCTAGAAATGTTTTTTTTCAGCTATTGTTGTAAAAATAGTGTTTTATTTTCTTCTAATCCTAATAACCTCTTTCCAAGTGAATTATTACTGTTTACTGATATGTGCTTGCTAGAACTGTTTGTTGATAAATTTTCTTTCTCCCTTCTTAAATATCAGCTGCTGTGATAAGCACTAAAATGCGTGACTATTGCATTGTCAGCAACTCATGTTTTCCCTTATTGTACCATTACTGCTATTCTTGAAATTGCCCTGGTTCTCTCTAGTAATGGGCATGTCACTGTTGGAATTTTACTGTACTTCTACATGGCTTAGCTGATCACATGACAATTCTGGTATGAGAATATATGTTGTACTGGTTTCTTCAGTGTTCTCTTGTGATCCAGATGATCAGAAGCCAGGCTGTTTTGGTGAGGGATGTAAACAGATGCTGGGACCAGAAGAGAGAAATCCTTTTATCAAGGATGTTTCTAGGAATTAGGAGCACCTCAAGCTCCTTCTTTGAGTTTCTGCTGCTTATAATTAATTTGCGTAGAGTCTTTAGGAAAGTCTTTAGCTGATTTAAAACTCAGTCCATAGTCTTCATGCACACATTCTGTATCAATTCTAGCACAGTGAGCAAATGGCAAGAGTAGCCACTCTAAGAAGCAGGTAAATTTATGGCTGCTACCAGCTATGAGTTGATTTTATCCAAATTATCTCCCTTTGAAAATCTGAGACCTCAACTTTGCTCTTGGTTCTGTGAGGGCAAATGAAGGAGTAATGCTCCATTGATTACAGCAAAATGTGAAGATAGTTAAAATGAGAACAGGATCAACCCCATTTTTCCTCTGCAGCATGAGACTATAAAGCCCATTCAAATCAATGAAGGGTACCAATGACTTTGCTGACCTTTGGATCAAATCCATAAATGTTTTTAGTAACTTAATTAAAACCACAAATACAGAAACATAAGTGTTCTGTTCTCTAACCCAACATAGGTCTTTCTAAAATTGAAAAATATGATCCCTTGCCAATTTTATTGAATTGGAAATATAATTTTGATATTTTATTCTCTTTAGAACTTTTTTCTTAACAACATTAAGCCTATTTTTCACTTGGTCTCCAAATCTCTTTTGATGATGTGCACTGCCTGTGTTATTTGCAATCCTAATTTCATAATCACTGTTGAAAATGAAGCCCACAAAACTTGCTTTTATCTTAGTCTTTTTATTCATGTTCTTTACTAACATGGCATAATCAAAGATAAAAAGCAAGTATACTGTCTTTTAGCTTGAGCAGTTTGAAGTGTCTTTGTTGCATCTTACATTAGCCAGCTGAAAGTTAGGTGTCTGTCATTGCTCGCATTCCTCAAATAATCCGTGAAGAACAACAGCCAGCTCCAGAGATAATCTGTGCCCTCCTATAACAGTTGCACGTGATGGGTGCAATGCTTTGCCCTCTGGAGGCTCCTTGCCCCGTCAGCTGGAGGACTCACTGTTTAATTTGGGATCACTAAAATTAAATAGAGGAAAAGCAGGCAATAGCTTTTCCCGTTTTTTACTTCTCAGCATGAAGCATATAACAAGTGACGTTACCTGCTTTTGATTTGACACCAACCTTCCACTGCCTTAGTATGTTAATTTTATTGTCTTTATCTGTACCTGTTAGCAAAATTTGTTATGCCCTTAAATTGCTTGGGTTTTGGCTACAATTGATAACATTGTCTTTCACATTCTATTATTTCTATGAACATTTTTCTAACTGAGCTAAGTACTGCTCACTGGTAGTAGAATTAAAGAACCAACCAAAAAGGCTAAAATGAATGAGTTACAAATTCTGGGTTAAGAGGCTTGGGGGTTGTTTTCTTTCTTGTACTTTAAATGGTCCTTTACTCTGAAGCAGACAAGGACTCATTTTATATATTGTCGTGGGATAAGGTTATAACGTACCTGCGCTTTGGCAATTTTTCTCAGACATGAGTGCTTTAATAACTGCAGTTAGGCAGATCCTAGTCCTCTGAGTTCTTCCTTTCATCTGGATGTGGTTGAGCCTGATACAAATATTAAACTGTCATTATTATATTACGATTGTGGCTTTTGTTACCTCTGTGGAGCTGGGTCCAGGCGTACACAGGAAGGCCAGGACCAGGCTGAGAGCCCCAGGTGAAATGCTCATTGGGAACTGAACTTTTGCTTTATAATTCAGAAAACTTACTGAAAACTTCCCTTTCATATAATTAATTAGTGCAGGCAATGAAGGTGTAAGTCTCTTGAAAACCGTGAGCTGCATAGTTTAAGTTAAATAAAAGAGCTGGTAAAACCTATCAAAAAATGGCTTGTAATAATAATACAGAGGAGCAACTGAAACCTCAAGCTTCTTCATATGTCTTTTGTTTGTTCTTTCTGTGCCTCTCTCAAAGCTCCCTTGCATTCTCATGCAGCTCGTTCATTTTATTGAATGCTAAAGCCTTTTACCATCTGCCAAAAGGTTTTATTTTGGGGTTTCCTCTCATGTGGGAGGGTGGTTTCCTCCTTCCCTTCGTGCTACTTTCATTGCTATCTTTAGGACTCCGAGCCTACCGGAGACCTTCCTGTCTCCGTTATTGCACAGTCTCCTCCTTCCTCGCTGCAAGTTCCTGCTCCCGGGGGCAAAGAAGAAAACAAGAACTGACGCTGCCTTTTTGAGCTGATGCCGATGGCTTTTGTTCTAAACACAGGAGTCCAGTTCCTGGAGAGCAGGGCTGCGCCTGCCCGGCAGCAGCGTTCCCCGGAGCGGGTGCTTTCAGGAACGGTTCCTGCGCGAAGGTGTAACTGCCCCGTGCTTGGGCTACACAGTGCAATGGGCTTTGGAAAAAGGATACCAGAACCCATAGCATTTACTCCAAAAGCAGTTTATTCCTCTCTGTTTGTTAGTCTTTTACCTCAGCACATTAATCCACCCTGTTCTGCCACTGTTAAGACATCTATAGCCATAGCCATTTAGTTTTTTCCTTTTATGGGAACTTTTAAATGTTTATTTTTTCTATGAACATATCGATTTCCTTTCTTTACCTTTCTTGTGCTGTAGAGAAAAAGAAGTGAAATTGGAGTTGTTATATTTGCAGAGGGATAGAACTGCATCTTTTTTTTTTTTCTCTTCCTGGGAGTAAAGTAGATGCCCGTCAGGGTTTTTCAGCAGAGCTCTCAAGGATGCAGGGGTTACGCTGCAGTGGGATGTGGGTGTCCAGGTGCCGAGCCGTGAACACGGCAGCAGGAGGCTGCGAGTCCTGGTCAGGCACCTCTCTGCTGTGCAGATCTTCCTGCCATCATCTCTCCTTGAAGCAGATGCTCCATGGGGAAGCAAAGTCCTGCCTTTTCCCTGCAGCCTCTGCCCGAGGAGCAGGCAGCCCCGTTACTGCTGTCCTCACTGCGGTCCCCCTGTGACCCGGGACTGTCTGAATGTGGAAGGCATGGGCACTGGGAGTTGCGCTGGGTGTCAGGTCACCTCCTGAGAGCTCTACCAGGATCCATATCAACCACATTATACCTCTGCTGAGTGCATTTCTGGCTTTTTCTTTTTTTAAATCACTGGAATTACGCCAACCAGCATGTCAGGTAGTAATAGGAACGCAATATTATTTTATTTGTGATTAGCTCATATCTTGGACTCTGAAATGTTTTAATTTCTATCCTTCCATCATCACCCAACTCTCGTTGAAGCTCTATTCTTTGGTTTATTTACACTCCCTCTGTAATTTAGAACTTTATTGTTGATCGCCATGAAAAATTGTCAGTGCTTTAAAATAAATGATCCATCTTCCATCCCTTCAGTGCATCTAGTTTTTATGACTATAGGAATCTAATGAAAGGTTGAAATGGTGATGAGGAGGATGAAGGTGTCCCAAGGTGTTACCTAAATGTCTGATCTACAGATAAAAAGGGATGCTGGGATTTGTGTTCGGGGAAGTGCCAGTAAAGCTCTCTATTTCACAGCACTGGCTATTTTAATGACATTCAGTTCCAAACTCCATGTACCGCATTGCACACAGAGGTCAGTGGTGCCCATTTCTAACAGCAGAATGGTGCGACAGAACACAGCAGCCTGAGATGGCATCCTCCTGAAAAATAAGAGGGCTGTGTGAAAAAATTTCACACAGGAGACATATGCATCTCCTTGTTTAGGAAGCAGAGCATTGTACTTCTGAATAAACACAGTTTTCCGTGTTCTTTCCGTCACACAGATGCACACACATGCACGCACTCTAATTGGATAAAAATGTAAACAGTAAATTAAGGATATGATTAAAAATTAAACAGCCACTGCAGAAGCCATCAATACTAAGTGCTTATTAATTTACATATAACAGCATTCTGGTGTGATAGCTTCAAATTGGCTGCTCAAATGGATTTAGAGCAAATCAGGCCGGCTTTCCAAAAGGATATTTCTGGGTTTCAGTAATCAGACCCCCAGCTCTGATTGCTTGTTTTGTTCCTTCACAATTTTTGCCAGCCTTTTTAAGTAACTGATAATATGCATGACTTTCTTGAACTACAGTGGGCGATGTGCTTAATCCTCCGCCTCTGGTGCTTCACAGAACGAGACAGTGAGAGTTTGATCCACCTTTGTCCCATCTCATGCACTGTGAGATTTCTACTATTTGCCCCTCATCTCCATCCCCTTTTTCCAAGGGCAGGGCTTCACCAGAGCCTCTCTCCGTTCTGTGACCCACCTTGCTGGCTGTTTGTTAATGTATGTGCTGCATGATAAGCCAAAGGACAAAGCTGGTTTATACATGTTCACCTCCCCATCCGAGTGCCACATCCAGAGCTGCACCCTGGTGATCTGCAGACCAGCTCCATCTGGCAGAGGCTGCAGGTTCTGGAAAGGGCACCCACCAGCTCCATGGTCCCTTTCTGTCCCCTCTCATCACATTCATGCCCGACTCTTGTGTGTCCTGCACGTGCAGTCCTGTGTATTGGAGGACAAGAAATATGGCCATCTTGCTTCATTGGAGTGAACATCATTTTGAGCTAGAGCGAGTGATTCAACAGTAGAGCTGTTACAGTCTGGATTCAACACCGGCAGCTCAATGTCAGCTTTAAATATTTAGGAGGAAGTTGAAACAAGGTTAAAGACCTCTCAAAGTTGGGACTAATCTGGAAAGGCAAAGCCAGATCTTTTCCAGTGAGCTCTGTCTTCTTGGATGTTTGCTTTTCAGGTGGGTTGGGTAATATGCATATGTTACCAGTATATGGTACAAAGGAGCTTTTGCATGCTTGTTTCCTGCCTTCATATGGTCAAAACTGAGTGCTGCTCACTCCAGAAAGCAAATGAACTTTGTGCTTGTTATCTGGGTCTCCTGTGTTCGTTTAGGCTGGGGACCTCCTTCCCTTTTTCCTC